>NC_141136.1:59043340-59692546 GCF_053477565.2 Lygodium microphyllum | reverse complement strand
TAAAAGTATAACTAATTATAACTTTTTCTCCACCTTGTCTATGTAAGTAACCCTGATCTTTTGTGTGTGTAGGCGAACCCGGATGTGGAGCTTAGAGAGGAGGGGGATAGGGACGCTAGTAGCCATGGTGGTACTAGCAAGGATGTTTCCTCTTCAGATTCGTAGAGGAGCACCATACCTCCTCATGAGACCTTCTTTTCTTGTATATGTATGATATCTCTTTGAGCATACTGCTTGCAGCCACGCTTTAGGTCGCAAGCACTTAAACTTCCCTTGTAAATGCTTTGATATATAATGAATACATAGACTTTTATTTTCAATTCTCGTACCCGTAAGATACATTGTCTTTTTCCTAAATACACAATCTGATCTATGGGAGGGAGAAAAAAAAAACCAGAGAGCATGTGGTTGCTTTCTAGTTCTGTTTTGCGCGTCTATCAGCACGTCTAAATTGCAAATAATTCGTGTTTATTCGCGCGTCTATAATGCAGACTACACGCGCTTATAGACGCGCTTCATAATTCAAATTAAAAAAAGAAATTAAATATCTTTTTTTAAATGATATTTTTTATTTTTCGTTCGCGTCTATCAGTGCTTGTAAAAGCACGTCTACCAGCGTGTCTATATGCGCATGTATATGTGCATCTATTGCGCGTCTATTTGTGCATGTAAATTCGTTGATACATGCGATTATAGACGCAAAATGGTAGACGCGCAAATAGATGGGCGGATAGACGCGCCCGTAAGTTTTTCTCTATATTCAAAAATCGCGTCTAAATGTGCGTCTATGAGGCCTTTTTGTTGTAGTGTATGGCCAGTCTTGCCACAGTAATGACATATAATCCGATCCTTGTTGTTGTTGATGTTGAGTCCTCGACCATGGCCTCTTACTCCATAAGTGCCCTTGGAGTACAAGAGACTATTGTTGATGGTGTGCTTGGGTAAGTTACTCATGAATATATGTGTGCATCACGTGGGTTCAAAATAAGGTATTTTTAAAACACCATTTTACACATTTTTTACATACAAAAAGATGTAATATAAAGGGGTTATTTACAGATTAAATAGAAAAGAATTATGTTTTATTTTAAAAAAATCATAGATAAGGATATTTATAAATAAGCCTTGAATGCATGTGATGTAGAGGATGTACATATAGTAACTTCCTCGAGGTGGTGTGTTCCTTTGAAATTTAAAACAAAATTAACAAAGTTCTTTTTTAGCCAAATTCAAATAGACAAACTATCTAAAGCTTAAGATAGAAGTGTTAAAGACATCTCATATTTAAGATAAGAGTATTGATGAGTCATATCCTTAGTACATGTACTCTCTCTTTGACTCTAAATGCATCAAATTTGTACTCTTTATCTAGGTCTCTATTTCTTACCATCTCTCTCTTGGGTTGTCAACCATTCTGTATGTTGTTGTCTAGTTGTGTTGTTTTTATATATTGCTTTCCTCACTTCATATATTTCCCTACTTATAGATTTTGCATGAGAGGTTTTGGACTTCTTCTTTTTTTCCTCATATCATATCTCTAATCTCCTATACCACCATTGGAATAATTGTCTCATAGAATTGGAACCATTGATGCCACCCCCATGATCAGTTGCCTTTTTTGAAAAGCACAATGAGCTTGCTAGTGAGATCATTCCATGCCTTGAGTTGACCGTAGTGCTAAACACCCTTGATCTACAAAGTATAGACCATGTGCCTCAAGTATATGCTGCATAAGAAAGGGGTCACTTTTTTACCATTATTCTTTCCTTTTGAATGGTTAAATATTCTACTATCACATTTTCCACCAAAATTACATTTCTTTTTTTTCCTATATTCTTTTGAGCCATCATTCTCTCCTCTTCTCTTTGTTTCTTATGTTCTTAAAGTAGATTTTACTCTATCATAAAAGTTCTCACCAAAATCACATCCAGTTCATATCAGCAATCTCTGCATTGGTCTCCTTTCATCTCCTTTCACAAAATCTTGAGAAGGTGATCAAGAATCAAAAGAGTTTCTACATAAAGAACTAACACCACTTACTTTTGCTGGTTGAGCTATAGAGATATGGTCCTCCATGGACTTGAAACGAGATCAACTCGTTAGTTTTCAGAAGACCCAACTAGGTTGGGATATCTAAGGTGCATCTTTACTTCATCCCCTAAGACATCCATTCGATAAGATTTTATTTCAACCAAATCCAAGCTTTTTCTTCCATCTCTTCAATTTGATTCATAAGAAAATGGTTAAAAGAGTCTCATGATGTTGATACAAATTGGTAGGGATCGGTATACTAAGGATAAACCTCAAGCTAATAGAATAGAAAGTGAAAATTTTCACCTTAATCTTGTCACTTGACATCTTCATTATACAATGTTATAATATCAAAATTTTAGCAAACACTAATGGATAAGACAAGGATAATATATTATAATTAGAAGAAAGGAAGTACTTTGATTTTGAAGAGACAAAAACATTTGCCTAGTAATAGATAAAAAGCATTTATTATTCAATTTTTAGTCTATTAAAATATAAAAAACATTAACCTAGTAATAGATAAATGTATCAGTGATATTATGTATCATATCAACTTTAGGACTAAGAGGATTTCATGTGTGCATGATGCTTCGCAAAATATGAATGATACAACTTTTTACTTGATATTGGCTCTTGGAAGTATTTTTATCATTATATCCTCAACTATGATTCTTAATAGCACTATCAGGTTTCAATATCCTTAATTATAATTCTTAATAGCACTATTAAATTTCAATACCTAAATGGTGGTTTGATGTCATGGGATGATACTAATCCTATCATATCATGGAAAATATTTTAAGATCTCTTCCCTTGATTTGTAGGAAGAAATAGAAAGGACTTGACTCTATTTCTTTCTATCAGATACAAATTTATAATTGAAAGCATCACTACATTATTGATGCCTTATCCTTGTATATCTTTCTTCAAATGTAATATATATCATGTTTCATAGAAAAATTGACCATCAAAATAATCCTTGTGATTATAGATCTCCTTTACTCTATAGCATTCACGATCTTATTTATTTTTTAAAAATATTTTAAAGAGTATTATATGATGTTATACAAAGTCCTCTACATGAAATAACATGAACTTTTGACAAGTCAATTGAGTTAGATAAATAAATTATTAGTGGAGTCATTTACATAACAATATAAACTTTTGATAAATCAATGGAGTTGAATAAATAAGTCATTAGTAATCAAATTCTTACATTAAACCCTTGATAATAGATATAATTATTCAATATCTCTTCAATATTTTTCTATAGCTCAAAAAGATATAATATATTATTTAGTAAGATAAACTATATTCCATAACTCTTCAAAAAGATACTCTCTCTAAAATAAAAATATTTTAATGAATTGATAGAATGATAAAAAATAAATGATTAAAATATATATTATTTTAAAAATATATGACTATTTAATATCTCCTATATATTTTCAAAGCTCCTAAAGAAGATAGTAAATATATACTAATGCAATATCTATTCAAAAAGATAGTCTCTTTTGGATCCAAATTATGTAATGATAGGTAGAAAAAAAAGTAAAGGAATAGCCCAAAATTTTTTAAGCTTTAGAATAGTGGTCACATATGACTCTGTGATAATGTTATGATCTTTATTTTTAATAAGATTTTACACCTATAAAAAATATTCTATGAAATTATTTTAAGTAAAAAAGACCTAAAAATAACCAAGAAAGCACAAAAAAGTCACCAAAAAATAGGCCATCATAAAATGGCATGAATAAGAGGGTTGACCAACCCCCCTATTCGTGCCATGTCATGATGGCATCCATCACCCAACCCCCCACGTGCTAGATCATGATAGCATCATCCAACCCCCTTATTAGTGAAATATCAAAGCTATAGTTTTGTAAGGTTGCCACCCATTGTCTTTGCTTAGGAGTCAAAGTAGACTGAGTCAAGAAGTACTGGAGGACTCGATGGTCACTTTTTACTTAGAAGCAACTGCCATACAAATAGTGGTGCCATTTCTTAATGGCATGGAGGATGGCCAACATCTCCTAGTCCTATACATTCATTTGCATCTCCTTCTCATCAAGCTTGCGGCTCTCAAATACAATCACACCATGCTCTTGCAACAATACTGCACTAATACCCCGGCCATTGGCATCACAATGGATGCTAAATAACTTAGAGAAGTCAGGGCAAACAAGGATGGGGGCTGAAGTAAGTGCACCCTTTAACTGTTTGAAGCTATGATCCACAGTGGCATCCCAAAAGAATGACTCCTTTTTCAAGCGATCAGTCAAAGGTGCTGCACTGGTGGCATAGTGCTTAATGAAGCATCTGTAGAATGAAGAGAGACCAAGGAAGCCATGCAAAGAAGTGGTGGTGGAAGGAGTGGGCCAGTGTCTAACACACTGGCCCACTCCTTCCACCACCACTTCTTTTGCTCACAATGTATCCCAAGTACTCCACAGATATCTGCATGAATATGCATTTTCTCTCCTTGGCAAAGAGTCGATGCTCTCTCAATATGTCAAACACCCTCTGAACGTATGTCAAGTGCTCCATAGGTGACTTGCTGTAAATGAGGATGTCATCAATGAAAACAAGCATGAACTTGAACAGAAAGGGCTGTAGGATTTTGTTCATGAGGCTTTGAAAGGTGATGGGGACGTTAGTCAACCCAAAAGACATCACTAGAAAATGATAAAGTCCAGGATTAGTCTTGAAGACCGTTTTGACCTCATCTCCTACTCGCATACGAATCTGATGGTAGCTAGAGCGCAAGTCAATCTTAGTGAAAAAGCATGCCCCTTTCAACTCATCTAGCAAATCATCAATCCATGGGATGGGGTAGTGGTTCTTCACTATAATTTAGTTCAAGTCTCTATAGTCAATGCACATGCGAAAGGAGCCATCTTTCTTTTTGACTAAGAGGATAGGGGATGCATAGAGGGAAGAACTCAGTTTAATGAAACCCATCTCTAACAACTCCTTGTTTTGCTGTGCAACCTCTTCACGCTCATACTTGGAGAGTCTGTAAGGGGGTTTATTCACTAGCTTGGAATGGGGCTCTAGGTCAAGTGGGTGGTCCACTTGTCTCTTGGGAGGAAGGGACGTAGGCATCTGAAATAGGTCATTGTATTCCTCAAGTAAGGCCTACAAGGATAAATCATTAGATACTACAGAGGGATGATCAGAATTGTCCTTATTTAATTGCAAAAAAAAAGATTTGTGAGCATTTCTTAAACTCTCGTTTGAGTTGCTTTGTTGTAATGAGTTGAAAATCCACGTGGTCTTAAACTCCCTCTAGGTGGATAGGCTGTCCATGCATCATAAACTCCATGTAAAGCTGAGAGAAGTCCATAGCAATCTTCCCCAATTGTTTCAGCCAATCACATCCCAAGATAGCGTCAATGGGGCCCATATCTAGGGCAATCAGATCAACCAGTGCCATATAATTTTCAGCCAAGCATAAGGAAACTGTAGGACATACATGTGTGCTGGTTTCTTCTTCTCCATTTTCTACATGGACCTTCAAGGGGTGGTGCAATGCCATAGGAGTGCATTTCAACCAATCAATGGCTGATTTATTGACAAACATGTGAGTGCTTCCACTATCCACAAGGATAAAAGCATGCTTTCCATTGATACTGCCTTGAATACGAAGGGTGTTGGGGCTATGGGAACCCGTCCAAGTGTCCAAGGAGATCGAGCAAAGGGAAGTGGAAGGTGGGTGGAATGTTAAATCAAGTATCTGTGATGGAGCATCGCCCGGGTCAAAGGGAAACCCATCCTCAAGGTCATAGAACTGCTCATGATCAACATCCTCCATAGGCTCAGCGCGATCACTAGGCAGGTCATCCTCCTTAGTGTGCCAATCTTCCATGACATACATGCTATGAAATTTGACCTTAGCTATCTTGTATGGGCATTTGGAGGCATGATCAACATTGCACTTATCTCCACACTTAAAGCATAGGCCCTTTTCCTTTCGTTCCTTCACAATATCTAGGGAGATGAACCGTTGGCTACTGGACCCATGGGAAGGTGATGCAGTGGACTGTTTATTTTCAGCATACTTATTCTCAGCATTAGATCCCAATGCTATCCCAAAAGTGCCCATTTTTCTTTCGGCATGGAAGGCGGGGTAAGTGGGTATCTTGGGGTTGTTATTGGGCATAGAAGTGCCTCGAAAACCACCTCCGTATGGGGCTGATCATGAAGGAATCCATGGCTGTCCAACACCTTGCTAAAAATTTTCATTCTTACGGTACTTTCTTGCATATCTCTCAGCCAGTTCAATTGCATCAAACTGTGTGGTAGGTTTTTGGGCCATGACATCTACTGATAAGCTTGATTCCAACCCATAGATATACTTGTGCAAATTAGCATCATCACTAATGCTCTCTACATACATGGTCAAGTTCATGAACTAATTTATGTATTCACGTATAGTGAGGTTACGTTGGTCAAGAGTGTACAATCATCTTGCCAATTTCTCTTTTTCCACAGGGGACACAAAAACTTGGACCATATGCATTTTAAAATCTTCCCAGTCAATGAACTATTAATTATCTCTATTGATATAGCGCCACCATATGTGGGAAAATCCTTCCAAGTGGAGAGAAGAAAAAAGTATTTTCCGATCGTTAGTGCAAGGGTAGATATTGAAGTAGGACTCCAACTTAGACGTCCATTCCTCCAAGTCAGATGGTGAGGGGGATTCCCCATGGTACTTTGTTAGGATAACCTTGTCACGCAGATCATTGGGGTCATGCTGCCTATGAAATCCTTGCTATCCATACATCTCCTATGGTGCATTAAGCCGATGTTGTCCATTATAACCATGCTATCCATGATTGCCAGGCTAGCCATTTGTACCATATTGTCCTTGATGGGGTTGATTCATATGGGGTGCATGGGGGCTCCTAGGGAGAGTGAGGGAGGCCGACCAAGGATGGGAGAAGGCATCAAAGGGATGTTGGTTGCATGGTGGACGGGGCAATTCAATAGGGGCTCATCATGCGCATGAGAGGCTTCACCGATCTCGTATGTATAAGGGGAAATTCCCTTAGCTCCAAGTATACCCTATGGACCATGAAACAGTTCCTGATGTGGAGGACGTCTAGACTCATGCTTAGAGTCAATGGTCTTCTCTTAGGATGAAGCGGTAACTAACTGAGCAACAAGAGGAGTGAGCTACTCCAAGGTCTATTGAGTCTTCAATTTTGAGAGAGCCAATGTGCTTGATTGCTTCATCAAACTTGGACATCATTTGGCAGTGGTTGGTGACCATATCATTGTGTCGTTCCATATGACGGAGCTCATGCTGACAGAGGGTGTTATTGAGAAGGGTGTACGGGTCTGTTTCAGGAATTCCCTCCTCTATGTTACCATGGTAATCATGTGCCAAACTCGGTTCCTCATTCATGGAGGTTTGTGAGTCTCTAATCTCCCTCTATAGTTTCTCTCGGGCCTTGCTTTTGCCTTTCTAGGTAGCCATCTAGATGTAGTCCACAGGACCAGCTATCAGTAAAAGGGGCGTAACTCTTTGTAGGAAACTCCGATTGATGAGGTTTTTAGCTCAAGTTAGAGGGCATAAAGTCCTCCTCGATATGAGCTATTAACCTTTGTGACAGAAAATGATTATAATTTCCTGTAATGACAAAAAGTATACATTTCTTTAATCCTGGTCATTTGGAGTGTTTTGGAACTTCTTCCATCTTGTAGTAAATGAACTCAAGCTTTCTAAGACCCTATTTGATGAGGAAAGGTTCTAATGGATTGATATGTGGGATCCAATCAAGGAAGAGTGCAAATCTACCAAGGAAGTTGCTCAACAAACCAATAAGGAGGAGGCAAGATGGTTGGAACAAGTTTTATAGAAGCATCAAGAGAGCTCACCCACTCAACATTTTATGCCACTTGATAGTGTCCTAAAAGACCTCGAAAATTTCAAAGGGAAGGATTCCTTGAAGCTAAAAAATAGGGATGAGCTTGATAATTCATCTAATCACGTGTTTCTTATGGAAAAGGAATACTTGAAGGAACTTTTGGAGACATTCTTGGAGAATATGGAAAAAGAGAATCATTGGACCATGGAAGAGGACATACTTAATCTACTATTGTGGAAGGTTGCATCTAGGAAGCTACCAACAAAGGACAAATAGGTTTAGAACTATCTCCCATTTTTAAGGCTTCATACTATAGGTAGAAGGAAACAATTCCTTTTCTATGCTAGCACTTTAGTGTTGCTAAGACTTTGTAATAAAGTTAAAGTGAGGCTTCACACAACTAGATTTAAGGCACCAATTGGAGTGAAGACTACTCTCTTTGGCAACGAAGGGGCCCTTGATGATGAATCTTTGAAAATATGGAATGTGGTAGCGATAAAAGAGTTTGTGCAAGCATAGAAATAAGGTATTGACAGAGGAGAGAAAATGTGGTGATGATGTTCTATTTAGAACTTATGAGCAAAATATTTTAGGCATCTTGAAGGACCTTTTTGGGAAAAGTTGTATTCAAGGTACCCTTTAGGCTTCTCTCTAAAGTTAGAGCTCAAAGCATTTTGGTTTCATCCATTGAAATCACTTTGATGTTGTATGCACAATCTTATTTCATATCACATTTTTAAACAAGCATTTTTTATTTTACCATGAAGTCTATTCTCAATAGGGGAGATGTGAATATTTCACCTCATCGATTGATAAAAATATTGGTTCAAGTGTCTTTTTTGAAAAACTAGTGTGTAAATGGCCTTTGAGTGGATAAGATCTACTATTTTAAGTAGGGGTAGTTCGTCTATAAACATTTACACATGGAAAGCATCCATAGCGTGGACAATAGCTTTGAGCTAACAAACTCCATAATACTTTTTTTTGAGAGAGGGATGGGACTTGCATTGTGTACGAAAAACTTTTTCCCCAACCAATGGAAAAAAAGGAAGAGATTAAGATATAATTAATGTTTGGGTTAAAAACTATAGCATTAACCGATTTTAAGGTGTTGTCACATGCACTACTTGCTTTACTTTTTGGATGTGTAAGAAGTGATTTGAATTTGGCAGCATTCTCGTATATATTAAAAGGGCTAACTTGCCAGATATTGGAAAAGTCTAGTTGTGACTTGTGTGTGGCATCATGACCATTATAACTAGAAACGCCCCGAAAATAATGGGTTTTCATCAAAACAAAGCCGGTTTTTAAAAAATCCAACCGGGGAAAAATACAGGAAAGGCTGGTTTTTTGTGAACAGTGGGGCGGAAATCACTTGTTCAAATGGTGGCAAACTCGATACTTTTCCGAAAGAAGGTCGAGACTCGGTGCCCAGAAAAACCAGCGCCAGTTCCCTACGAAGGAAGGCCTTACCCGAAGGGGAAGCGAGCGGGTATTCCTGTGCTGCAGCCGTATTTTGGAAAGAATCGGGATTCAGCCTTCTCCTTCGTGTAGGAACAGAAGCGGAATTGAATCCCACCTCTGATGATTCATCCTCAACACCAGCATTGATCCGTTTCCCAGCTCCTTCCTCGTCCGGACGAGAGGGGGCTTCTTCGCGGAGAGCAATAAGAAGAAGCAGGCCGGTACTGCTTCGTCGACACCGAATTTCCCGATTTGGAGAACCTGGTTTTGAGATTATCTCCGGCTGATTGGAAGGAGTGCTGGAGAGAGAGCTGGAGGTCATAGCGCGCCCTGGTGTGGGGGTCGGAGAGGGCCATGTAGGCGGAGTGGATTTGCAGGAACCTCTGCGTGCATGCCTCCTTATCGGTTAAGGGAGCGGTGTCGGGGTGGTTTTGGAGGGCGAGGCGGCGGAAGGCGGATTTGATGTGGGCGGGGGAGGCGGTTTTGGGGAGGTGGAGGACGTCGTAAAGGGAGGGGGGTGAGGACGTGTTGGCGAACGCGGACGTGGCGGTGGCGGTGGCGGCGGCGGCGGCGGAGGCGGAGGCGGGGGGGTTGATGCAGGGGCAGAAGTGGGAGGAAGGAGTCGAGAGGGCAATCGAATAGAGAGCCGATGCCATGGAGGCAGGTGAGTGTCTGAAAAGGAGCAAAACACAACAATGCCTGTGCGAGGAGCTGATGATGCGAGAGAGATGAATGGCGCCAAGTCGTTTTATAAAAAAACCAGATTCCGCCTTGCGTGCTGCAATACCGTCGGCTCTCCCTCGGTTGTGCCCACAGCAATGACCTATCGCCCAGTTTTCCCGACCCCGCGGCCCGCCCATAAACTTCTCTTTGGGTGGAGCAGTCAGCTTTCCCGACTCCCAGTCTCTCTCGTGCGTAACATTATATATCGAAAGTATATACAAATTATAATATTTCTACGACAATATGAACCGTCAAAAAGCTCTACTTTTACCTTTTGTTCTTTTTGGCACTTTACTCGGAAATTAAGACGTCGCCATTGGGGTTGTAGCTCGAGTGTTTTGAGTGTGTGGGTGTGTGAGTTCAAACCTTGGGCATACCCTTGAGGCATCTTTCAAATTCAAATTCAAGCCTTTCTCCAAAAAAGAAAAGAGAGATTAGGATGCCACTCCAATCGACCAGAGGGTATAATTTATCTCCATGGATTACACATTGCAAATTGCTCATTCAGAAGAACCGAACTAATGATCTCATGGAACTCACACACCTACTGTACCTATTACCACGTGCGATCAACAAAATAGTTATTTTATTTAATAGCGTATATATGATACATGATTACATTTATAGAAGGGGCTTTTTAATCCTATGCGTATATTACACAAGATCTTGTTGCAAGGGAGGGGATGCACGTGTTTCTACTTGTGGCCCCACCAAAGACTTGATCCTTGCAATCTGTGTGCTCATAAACCCTAGCCGCTCGCCTACAAATTGACCCCTTGCAATCCACTCTTGTCAACCTTGGCCACCCACCCATAAGTTGACCCCCCACAGTCCATGCGTCCATCCCACAATTTGAGACACTCACCCACAGATCAAGGTCAATGCCTCCACACCCTAAGCCCTCCATCATCCAAGCAATGCAATGCAATATGCAAGTGACTCTCTCTCTCTCTCTCTCTCTCTCTATATATATATATATATATATATATATTCAAAATATACATTATAGTTAGATATATTAATGTATTAAAAATAACTTTCTCTCTCACATACATAAAATCAATTTAGATGTAAATAGTTTCTCGATACATCTTACATTAACAATGGTGATTCATCTTTTCGTGCAATTACTACACTTTGTTGTCTCCATCAACTTCATCTTCTATTTATTTATGTTTATGTTTAGTTCATGTTTGCATTTGTATTTTGTTATATAATCTATAATTTGACTTTTTTTTTCTATATATGTTTTTATTTGATTCTTTTTGCTATGTACTTTGTGCATCAGGCATCATACATCACACAGTGTTGAATGTTAAATAGTGGTGATATGCAATGCAAATTGGTCAAGAGATATCCTAACTTGGTTTATGGCTTAATTGTTGTGAATAATTTTAATACTCTTTATTAGTGCATGTTTTCATTTTGTTATCTATGCATTGTGATGTTGTGATTATTTATTGTTTATGGTTTTATATATATATATATATATATATATATATATATTATATATGCTCATCTTTTTTCTATATTTATTATAATACATCATTCTCTAATATGGTATTTTAAAATATTTTGTAAAGTTTTTTATTGTTGATGATTTGTGATATATATTTAGACTTATGTTTTATTTAATAATTCATCCTTTGCTAATTTGATTTCTAAATATTTTTATTAATGTATATTTTCATATTTGTAATAATAATAATTATTAAAGATTTATAAGCCACCCTTTGCCAATGTAACTTTTTTATATTTCTTTGTTGATATCCATTATTATTATTTTTTCGATGAGGACGTGAAATATTAAAAAGGTAAGTATGTACAATTGGGGATCCTGCCCCTATCTATCAACCACATGACTTATAAGCCTTACAAGGCTACCCTGACTTACAAGCGAGAAACTTATACAACCGAACTTGGTGGAGCTAATCTAATTGGATGAAACGAGGTGAGCTTGTTTGTTCATTTGTCTGAGGCGCACCCTGAGAGCCATTATCAGTATCCAGCATGGCCTTGGTGGCATGAGGGTTACTAGCCATTTGCCCCGTTGTGTATTGTTATTCATGTAATTATTGTGATTATATTATCTTTTATATTTTTCAAGATCTCTCTCTTAGTCTCTCTCTCTTTAAATCTTTATATTTATAACTATATTTATACTTATGTTTAATTTTATAATGCATCCTTCATTAAAATGGTTTTTTTAATGTTTATTGAAATAACTTTTTACGTTTTTTTATTATTGTTAATGATTTATAATCTATAATCTTTATATTTAGACTTATCTTTTATTTTATAAATCATCCTTTAGCGATTTGATTCCTTTAAATTTTTATATATATATATTTTTATTGTTATTATTTATGATTTATAATTTATGCTTCATCAATTTAATTTTATGGAGTTGTTATTAGTATATATTTTTGTTTTTTTATAAATTTTGTGATATATATATATATATATATACATATTCTTTCTCATTGCATCTTAGTTTTTTATGGATTGATTATTTTTAAAACTTTTTTTGGTATGTTTTGAAATATATTCTTTGTTGATATATATTTTTAAATTTTTATTGATAATTTTTTTCTTTATTTTTGTTAGCTTTGTCAATAAAAAGTACATATTTTTATCAAAATATATTGTTTTGATTTAATAATTTTTATTACTAACAATATAAGTTCAATAATTTTATTTTTATATGTTTTAAAAATTTTTAAGTTCTTTTCTGTAATTAAAATTATGATCTATCCTTTGCCAACATAATTTCAAGATTTTAGTTAGTATATGTTTTTATTTGGTTGTATTTGTTGTGCTTATAATATTGTTTATAATTTCAAATAATTTTTTATCTTTCTCTCTTTCTCTCTCTCTCATAGAAGTTGTAGAAAATAACACTAATATCTACTTCTCTAATTATTGTTTATATTATTATTTTTAAAAATTTTTAAATATGTTTTGTAATACATCCTTTGTTGATGTAAATTTTTCTACTTTTATTAATATTTTTTTTCTTGTTTACTTTTGTTGCCTTTGTTAACCTAAATTGAATACTTATAAGAGAGGGAAATAAAATAATGAGGATAAAATACCAACTACATTAGCCTATATAAAAGGTGTAAGGGATTGGATTTTTGACCATCAGATTATAATAATAAGTCTCCTTCATCTTCTCTCCCTCTCTCTAGCTTTCATGGCTTCCTTCCTTCCTTTTCTGTCTTTCTCTCTCCTCATCACTCTCTTTCTCTCTCTTATGCTTCTCTTCTTCTCTCTCTTCTACATTCTTCTCTCTCTTCTTTCTCTCTCCCCAGTCCTCTCCTTGATAATTGGTATCAGAGTCATAGGTTCTTGATCCAATTGGCTAACATTCCATTCAATTAGCCTTTTTCAGTCACACAGATTTAAGAGCCACATGTACAGAGGTACAAACATGACATGGAGCAAGAGTGGAGTTACCAAGGATTTATGGACCACAAGAACTGTAGGTCTGGAGCATTAATGGAGTCTTGGACCAAGTTTGGTGGTAGGAAGACTGAAGTTAGCAACTTGTTGGTCATCTCAGGCCATTTTCTGAAGGTATTTCTCTTAAAATAGTGGTAATAGGAGTTAGTGGAGAATATAGTTATTATTACTTTTCAGGGAAAGTCTTTCTCCCTCTTTCTTTTCTGCCAAGCTTCCATGGAGGATATCGTCCCCTTCTTCCTTCCATTTTCTTACAGCAACAAATCATTTGCTTCACACCAAGGGTAAAAGCCAACAGAGCATGTTCATGAGTCTGGTCATCCTAGGAGGCACTAGCCTCAAGACCTTCAGTAGTAGAATTAATGATCAAGACAACACAATCAGCCTGTGAGGTCCCTCTAATCATGTTCTGGATGAAGTCATGGGTTCATAAGCTATTCATTCTTCACCTATTCTTATGCGTATAGCCAGATGAGCTATTGTCATTTCCATTTTCAGAAGTGTGCAGATGTAGGTCCATTTTGTTGCTCAGTGAAAAGATTATACCCTGACCAGGCTTTCCAAGGAGTTCTTGCTTCATCGCCATTGAAGAGAACGATTTCCAAGGCTTGAAAGTTCATGCTTCTGAAGTATGCTTTTGCAACACGAAGATTGTGATCTTCGTGCAAGTTCATGGAGATACATACCATTTTTGAAGTTCACTAGTAGAGACATTGCAACAATGACAAGGAATAAGAGTTGAGAAGCTAGCATGTGTCGAAGATAGCCGGAAACAGAAAAGGGAGAAATCAGAAAAAGCAACATGTGAAGGACCATTGAAGTTGTTGCTTTTGATGCTTTCCATGTGTCAAGAACGTTAGCTAGGGTTCTCAACAATCCACCTCTCTAAAGTGAGATCATTGTTCCTAGAAGATGAATCGATGTACCAAGCAGCACATAAATGATGCTAGCATGAAGAAGATTAGGCAGTGATTTGATCATACAGTGTCAGGATGGACAGAGGCATTTTGTGGTAGATTGAACATGATTATCCACCAGAGCATTATGGTTTTCCTTGCAACAGAAGAGACAAAACAGCTTGCATGACATCGATCAAGTCGTAATGTAATCTAGCCTGCTTTCAATGTCATATCTCCCTTTACAGATACCATCTTTCAGAACAACAATTGAGCAAGGTGTGGGGTCAGGCCTTCATCCGTAAGACTCTTGCACGTCCGCAAGGAACTTGTGGTGTCATGCTAGCCCTCAGTGGCCTTTGGCTTGTCAAATTCTCTTCTACAATTTTAGCATTGTCTCTAATCTAACTCAAGTTTTTCTACTGAAGAGGTATCCATCAGATTCCATAGTTCAATAAGGGAAATTCCCAGACCTTGAAGCTTTTGAAGCCTTTGTTTCATAGGAATAGATTTGTTGTGGAGCATTGAGAACGCTCTTACATTCTCTCTATTGCTGTTCATATCTCCCACTTGTGGTAGTCTGCAAGCTTCCAAGCATCTCCAATCTTTGGTTGAATGCTCCTAGTCTCCGGTAGATTTGAAACAGACAGAGGTGTCCTCTTAATAATTTTCACATTCAAAATGTATGCTTTTGCTACAATCGCAAGGTTCAGGAGATTGCCAGTGCCTAGACTCTTGTCTTCTCAAATGAAATCGTAGCAAAGATTGTCACTAGGGGCTGAGAGAGAGCTTGTGCTAGAAGCACGAAACACGAAAGGGTATGCATCATTGTTCTAGCCCTAGCTACATCATGATCCTCTTTCTTAGTACTTGCCAGCATCCTACAAGTATCTCCTAATGCAAGTTTTGCAATAGAATATGTTGCACACTCATTATCAACAATTGTGTTCCCATGCATTAATGCACTTGGAAGTGGAGGGATAAGTTGTTGCAGCAATTGTGTGGTTAATCTCAGTTTGAGATAGAAAGAGTGTTACCATAAACATCATAGCCTCCATAATGTTCTAAATCCTAATTTTGGAATCCATGTGAGTTGATACAGCATATGGGGCTGGTTCAGCTTGAGAGATAGTATGGATACTCTGTGCCCCTTCCTGTAGTTTAGTAGAAAAGCTTTCATTATTGATAGAAACAAATGCAGGTCTCACAGAATCCTTGTAATCAACACAGGATTTGTGTTCCTTGAGACAATGATCCAAAACATCTTGGTCGTGTAGACATGCATCTCCCAAGAAACTCTCATTTGTTTTAGAGTTTGATCTTCTTCTTTTTTAGAATGGCAACCTGACACAAAATGAAACGTGATCTTCCCCATTTGAAAAAGGCGAGGAATATTTAGAATGACCTTTATCAGTATCAAGGCTAGCAGGTTCAACATTAGCGTCATCTGCTGTGACAAAATTTTGGGCATGTTTGAAAGAAACTGGTTTGCTATCACTATCTGCATCAGACTCTTTAGAAAACCTAGGCTCCTGAGACATCATGGATGCCAAAAATAGGTCTAGTTTGTGAAAATCATATGTAAAGTCCAAACGTAGTGCTTGATGAGCATGATCACTTCAAACAAGTCATCTTCTTGTGGACTGACAACCCAATCACAAAATTCCATTTTCACTTTCTAGAGAAGAATGTCCTTTCGTAACCTCCTTCAACGGGGAAAGTGGTGCACAATTGACCAATACATTTCTTATAGACTGCTCATAGCCAGTTTCTTGTGTCCCTAACTACATTTAGGGACTGAAAAATGTTAGATGCATGTTCACTGATCATTGTTGTTTGCAAATGTCTATGAAGCAAATGGAGGAGTAATGTATCCTTATGATGGATATGAATCCTTTGTAGTTGTCTGCAATGAAACAACCAATGCTTTGTGTGGAGTTGCAACATTGATACGCATTGGTCTACTTGAACAATACACACCACCTTGATTCTTCAGGGGTAGCAGATTACAGATTTTCCATGTCATTGGTTGAAAGTTACTTTCCACCTAAATACTTGGCTTTTGCTCATTTTCTTGAGAGAGGTCAGTTGTTGTGGTTGGTTCATGCATTGCAGGATTACAGATTTAGAGCACATGTTCATGGTGGTAGCATAACTAAAGTAGAAATCAACTTAGCATAACTAAAGAAGACACAGAAACAATTCTTCCACACTTGATGATGATGATGCCCTCATACTTGCAAGCTCAATGTTGGATTCAGAGAACTTGATAGGTTTTGAATCATTGCTGCTATGATGAAGCATGTGGGAAAACTAGACAGTATACATGGCCAACAACTTGCTAAAGGTTATGAAGGATTGAACTCTCAGTTTCTATTGTGGCTTATCATCATATCATAAGGAGCAAAACCTAGTTCATCGTTTAGAATTGAGCCATTTGTAGGAATGCCAATTGTGTATGTGTTGTCTATTACATGCTAACATGAGTGAGCATGGCATATCATTTACAAAGCTTATTTACATGAGTTGGCATAGGTCTTGGTGTGATTGATGAAAACCATTTGGGATAGCATTTGCTCCAATGTATATACTTTCTTTTGAGCCACAACTATTTGGAATGAAGAGGCTACATTGATGCTAAGGATTTGCATCAGACAGGGATACACTTGAATTTACTCCATTCACTCAAAGCGGCAGAGTCATAGCTTGTTTCTTCATAGCATTGGTATTTGGGTTTTTTCAATTTGAAGTATCTTGGCTAGGAAACATACTGTACAAGTTATGGCAATTGAGATCAAATGCTCAAGCTCTAATGAACAAGGTTGGCTTAAAAAACAGGCTAATATTGATAAACTTGGAGCTTTAATTCATCAGTATATTGCTCTTATGTAGACGAATAGAGAAAAAGGAGCAAGACTTGAATCAAGTATGGATTCTCATCACCCTGATTATTATCAACAACATGATGAGTATTCTCATGGACATTATGTATTCAATGCTTATGCTTATGCCCAACATGTATATGCTGATGGTACACATTATGATCTGCATGCATCTTATGAATATGGACAGCAACAACATGCAAATGAACATGAGCAGTATGCAAGTACAACTGGACAACATGTTAATGCTTATAGATATGATATACCATGTCATAATACAGTGTATCAATATTCTAGTGAACCTCGGAAGCAGAATGGCTATTATGGGCAACATGCTTATACTTATGAGCATCCACCTTTTTAGCAACATAGTCATGATTATACATGTGAACCTTCCTTAATTCAATAGCCTAATTCTTATGGACATGACAATAATGGTCATGCTTATTAGTACTCTTCTAGCTTTGATGAGCAACAAGTTCATAACTACCATGGTATCCTATATCCAAATCAGTTCATACCTCATGATCACCCAAATGTAATGATGAGCTCTTTTCAAGGTGCTAATGATGAAGAAGAGAGCAATGAGAAAGTTGAACAGCAAGAAGGGGATAATGAGCAACATGATCAACAAGAAGATGTACATAGTATAGAAAATCTTGCTGAGATGATGAAGGAAAATCATGCTGAGATGATGAAGGAAATGTGTCAAATGAGAGCCACTATGGACACACTTAATGCCAATCTCTCTAAGTGGTTGGAGATTCAACTGAAGGGAAAAGAGCAAGAAGACCAAGAAGATGTACAAGGAGAAAATAATGAAGAGCAAGATGTACAAGAAGGGAATTGTGGAGAGCAAGATGTACAAGCTCATGACATATTAGCTGAAGAATCACATGAGGCACTCATAGATGTGGATGGTTATGCCAAAGGTTTTAGACTCTTGGAGAAACCTCATGATGACCTTCTTAAGCATAAGTTTACACTTAATCAAGGTTTACAACAACCATTGAATCCATTTGATAATGAGCACTTGATCATGGTTATGATGACTGGTATATATATGATGATGATGATGTAATATATGATTTGGGCATACATGAAGATGAAGATGGCATTATGCTTCCCTATGATCCGAAAGATTATGGATATGATTATGGAATTGATTATGGGGATACTTCCTTGTATCCATTTGATCCGGGTGGATTGGAGTATGTGGTTGATGGCTATTCTCTTCTCTTGGACAATCATTATGACGGAATACCTTTTGATCCAGAAGGTTAATGGATTGCTTGGGATCTCATTTAGACTACCATCCATCTTGCAGGCAATTTCTTTTTTGGTAGAATCTTCTGGCTAAAGATTGGTTATCTATGGCCATATTTTAGTGCAGGGAAGATTACCGACAACTCATTGTTTTACACCAGATTTTACTCTAAACTCTGAACAACCAAACCCAACCTATATGGGCTGAAAGCACTTACCAAGAGCTCCAATTTGATGTGCAGCACACCTTGATCGGAGTTCTCTATAGAAATTTATCTCAGATTTACTACAACAAGGTCTTGTATAGACAACACGCTGTCCACTCCTTGTAGGCTTCATCTTCTTAGAGAAGATGGGTCAATATTTAAATTTTATCATTCCCCAATCATACCTATACATCATACATGATCAATGACCCTTTATACATAAACGATTACCCATCATTCCATTAGATAACCCTTGTAATGTCTGTAGTAGCAGAGTAGTACTCTAGTTTGCTCCTACCCTGTCTTTTTGTAATAAGTGCCCAACTTGTTTTGGAGGGCAAAAAACTTCGGGTGGGGATAGAATGTAAGAGAGGAAAATAAAATAATGAGGATAAAATACCAGCTACACTAGCCGGTATAAAAGGTGTAAGGGACTAGATTTTTGACCATCAGATTATAATAATAATGCTCCTTCATCTTCTGTCCCTCTCTCCAGCTTTCATGGCTTCCTTCCTTCCTTTTTTGTCTTTCTCTCTCTTCTATTAGTCTTTCTCTCTCCTTTTCACTCTCTTTCTCTCTCTTATGCTTCTCTTCTTCTCTCTCATCTCTGCATTCTTGTGTCTCCTCTTTCTCTCTCCCCAGTCCTCTCCTTGACAATACTTTTATAGATATATATTTTTTAATTTCATATTTTTAATTGGATTCACCAATACAAATATAATAAAGATTGTTTCTATATGTTTTTAGGTTATTCTTTTTTAGAAATATTTTATCTAATCTATTAAACTTATTTTTAAAATTATTTTATATTTTCAATGGTTTTTTTGTTATTATGTGTTTACCTCTTTGAAAATCTCACACAAGCACATGCGCATGCGCATGTGTGTGCATACACACACACACACACACACACACACACACTCACTCACTCACTCTCTCTCTCTCTCTCTCTCTCTCTAATATACTACATTAAAAAATATATATATGTTTAGCTTTTGACACACTCTCTAATGTTAGATTGGTGATTGTTTTTTGAATAAAGTTGCCACACTTTTGCCTCTATATCCCTTCATTTCCTTTATCTTTGCAAGTACATGCTCTTCCATTTGTACTTTTAAAATCATTTAAATATGAATGAGAATCTTAAACTTATTGTTCATTATTACATAAGTAGATGTTTTATTTAGGTTTTTTTCCTTAATCAATATCATTATTGCTGATTGAATTGAATAAATTATGTTGGCTAGTTTTTTACCTACCAATTTTATTGTGTGGTTATTACAATAATAGTTAATTATGATAATAATGTATAGTACTTGTATGACATAATGTTGTACTTGCATAGTTATGTGTGTGTGTGTGTGTGTGTGTGTGTGTCTCTCATGTGTTTTTATAAATTTCTTCATCTAATCCTTTTTCTTTCTCTATCTCTTTGTCTCCCTCATGTGTTCTTGTTATGTTTTTTATATATCTATTATTCTTTTTTTTCAATTCTCTCTCTCTCTCTCTCTCTCTCTCTCTCTCTCTCTCTCTCTCTCTCTCTCTCCCTCCCTCCCTCCCTCCCTCCCTCCCTCCCTCCCTCCCTCCCTCCCTCTCTCTCTCTCTCTCTCTCTCTCTCTCTCTCTCTCTCTCTCTCTCTCTCTCTCTCTCTCTCTCTCTCTTTGTGAGTGGATTTTTGGAGCTTGTTTTTGAAGTGGAAAAGTGTCAGAGAGGTATTAAAGACCAAATTTTCATGGAAAATGAAACGATTGCAAATCGATGAGAGTTTTCCCAGATAGAGTTTGATGCTAGGAATGCAATGCAAGTCTTGGTTCATCATTTGGAGTCTATTTGACCCCCAATTTAATCCCCGTAAGGTTTGGCGTTCTAAAGCAGCTATGTGATCTAGGAGCCAAAAAGTATGTGACGAAGGCCAAATTGATAGATTTCGATGCCATGAAGCTGTTGTGGCCAACTGGATCTTGAATCAAAGTTCGTTTGGGCCTTTGTTATGCAAAAAACCACTTTTGATGTTGTGTGAAAACTCGGAAGATGAACTAGTTTTTTTTAAGTTTAAAGCCTTAAGCCTTAATTAAAAGACTCAAAATCACAAAAACTAAATCGAGGCAGGGAGGGGGCACACATTTGTGCCTCTTCAAGGCTCGGGATCATCAAGGGGATTGATGGTACATCTTTGATCTACTCATCAAGGGCTTCAATTTGACTGTGGACACGTAGATTATCATGTAAGGAATCAAAATGTTGATTTTTAGTATTTCTCTCTTCTCTCTCCTCTTATTGTGTATTTCCATGGCTAATTCAATGAGAGAAGGGGATGGGCCGAGGTGAGAGATTTTGATTGTGAGATGATGCTGGAGCATAAAGAAGCGTAGATCCAGGTTGGAAGGATTGTCAGAGCAGCTATTGGGAAGTGTCAACGAGACTCTAATCATGAGATACGAACGACATAATGTACGATTTTATGAGTAAGTCGTTGTAGATTTTATTGCTTTATGATAAATTTTGGTTAGAAATGGTTGTCAATGATGTGATTGATAAAAAATATTAAAGAAATCAAGAAAAATCAGTCATCTAATAATTTCTTCATAAACACACAAAATCTGCAACATTGTGGTTTAAGAAAAATCATGTGGTTTTGGGGTTTTTGTTGTGCATATAATGTTCATATAGGATAGAATGTGATGGGAGAATAATTCTCAATCAGATCAATTAGCCTAATTAGTAAATAAATAAATAATGGTATTTATCAATAAATAAATAGCAAAATTAAGAAAAAATAGAGAAAATAGTTTTTAACATTCAAAAAATAGAAAAAAAAATATTTGTGTTTGTGAATGTATGATAACATTGAGGCATGACGTTTAGCCTTAGTTCATCTCTATCTCTATGTTAAAGTGGGTATTTATTGCTTTTATGAAGAAAAATATATTAAAAACTGCTCTCTAAACCTACCACCAAATGCATAACCTTAAGCAGTAGGGAGAAGGGGGGTGTTAAGGACTGATAATACGTTGAATTATAATGATGCATGGCATATAGGTCATATGTGGTTTAATATTAAGAGGGTTCAATTGTACAAGCATGCTCGATGCTGGCTAGGCAATGTAGCAATCTCGTTTATAGTAAGGTGTGAAAATACATGTTTTTGCACTTTTACAATAATGAAAATTTTTTGAGGACTATAAATCATACACAATTGCATTGCATGCAAAACATGATATCATCCTGGATGTACAACAATTGTTTTTTATGAGCAATGACCTATGTTGAGGAGGTGAGGTACCCTAAGATGTAGGCTTAGTGGTTCGTTCCTTGGAAAGTATTTAGCAAGGAATATCTATTATCTTTTGGATCGATTCATTAAAAGAGTAGAGCATGTATTGTACGTGCTTTATGTGTTCATGGTACATCTTAGGGCCAATCCTTGAGGTGTAGGAGAGCCATAGTGGGACCACGACAATTAGCCAAGGGGCACTCCCTTTGTTTGTGCTTATGTGGTGTACTACACTGATATATGTAGGGACTCCCCTCTAAGGAGTGTGGGAAGGGTTATCTTTGGATTAGAATTCATGCAAATGCGAAGTTCTATATTAGAGGTTAGGGCAGTATACTCCTTAGACACTCTTGGCTGCGAGGCCATGAGGGGTGGGTGGTTTGTGTATTCAGCTAGTGCCACAGAGCTAGTGTCATGCCCCTTTTTAGATTCCAATAGGTTGTGCATTTGTTAGGTGCAGCTAATAATTGGAGTTTAGTTGTGCATTTGTCAAGTGTAGCTAATAAACGGCGGTCTTCGAATCTCAGTCCATAGGGACCAATTTATTAGTATATGCCCAAAGCAGTGAGATAGATTCAAAAGACCATCAACCCAAGCTTCAAAAGAAAGAAAGAACGGGCTAGATGGTAAGCCAAAATTATTAGGAGATATTCACTGCAAAAAGAAGTGGTTTGATATCCCTACAAGGGGCAGGTCTTAGTAACCCTAGTCCCACGAATAGTCCATTAGGAGAAGGTGGAAGTTATAGTACTTCTCCTCTCCTGGTTAGTTAGCCCACTTTGAGTGGAGTAATAGTTTCCATCATTCAAACTCCTTTACCAAATTTGATTGTCACATGGCGCAATCCATTGCAATCCCAATAGAAATGCCAAACTTGATAGCCTTAGGATTTCCTCTACCCATTTTTAATAGGTTAACAGAGGAAGATGCAAAACTTCATATTAATGAGTTCCAAAAGTTAATGTTCAACTATCGAATCCAAGATGGACACTTGATGATGTTATTTAATATGACTTTGAAAGGACGAGCTGTAGTATGATATTAGAGCCTAGAGGTTGGAACCATAACTATGATTTATTTATTTTTTGTGGCCTTTCATAGAGAGTGTGCCCTTGAAAGGGGAGGTCAGTATTGGCTACGTGTTCTCAATGTAACAATCAAAAACCTCACGAGAATGTTCGAGACTATACCAAGAAACTAAAAGAAGTATTTCATAAGTTGCAAACCTATATTCCTATTCCAGCTGCCACTCACTTGCAATAATTTTTGCATGGGCTAGACTTTAATATTCAAGTGCAATTGAGTAGTGTTTCTCTCGTTGATATTGATATGGCTATTACACAAGTAGAGGAGGTAGAGTTGTGATTACAAGAGGCCTATACCTCTAAGGAAAACTAGAATCTGAGTTTAGGTATTGGAAATACTCTAGCATTGTCAAATGGAGGTCAAGGGATGCCCATGAGTATTTTCAATATGGGAGAGGAAGCATGATTCAAAATGTACCCATGTTGCCAGCTCCTCCGAGTGTAACCATGCCTTTGGCTAGTCAAATGGCTCCACTTAGTGTTGGAGGCTAAACAATAAACCCTAATGTTGTTCCAGGGTATCAACATCCAATTCCTAATCAAGTGGTTAGGCCAATGGAACGACAGGTAGATGATCATGACTATGAGTCAAGTGCCTCGAATGTCATTGGCAAAGTTAAGGATATGATAAGCACTATAGTGACATGATCATCGGACAATATATGAAAATAGCTATTGATTTCAATTTACTTAAGAAGTAGTATAATTTGATAGGGATTTGACACCTTGAAGAGGGTGCCCCCTCAAGATTCAACTGTAAGTGGTGTGGTAGCCAACATTTCCCTAGGAATTGTCCAAATGTTAAATGTGACATATGTAGGAAGTCTGGCCATTTGGCTAGTACTTGTTAGAGTAAGATTAGTTATTTCTAGCAAGAAAGTAAACAGCCAAGTCCAACTAAACATTGAGCCCAAGGGAATAATCTCTAGCAAGATGGGGAACCAAAACAAATACTACAAAGAGGGGAAAGCTATTGTAGAACAGCTGCCTAGTGGCAGTGGAGTCAGCCTTATTGAAGTTGTTTGTGTCAAAGGCACTGAAGCTTCTAATTTACGGGTTATTATGAGAGGTCAAAAGGGGAAAGACGGTGACAAAGACAAGGTAAAACATGTCGAG
Source organism: Lygodium microphyllum (assembly GCF_053477565.2). NCBI lineage: Eukaryota > Viridiplantae > Streptophyta > Polypodiopsida > Schizaeales > Lygodiaceae > Lygodium > Lygodium microphyllum. The sequence continues at coordinate 59,668,259 of NC_141136.1, read as the reverse complement.
GAAAACCCTAAGAAAGATGATAAGGGGACACAAGTCCTTAAACTTGACATGGAAGGCAGACCTTTAAAAGCCATTGATAGTAAAATTGACCTTAAAAGGGATAAGAAATTGTCAAAGAAGAAGGCAAAAGCCAAGAAAGAGGCACCAAAGCTTGTTCAAAGGCCAAAGGAGAGAATGGTTTGGCGGGAAAAGAGAGCTCTTGCTAGCTATCATGAATTTGATTTAGTGAGTTCTCTTTGCAAAGTTAAGCTAGATGTAAACCTCATGCACTTGATCAAGTTGTCTCTCAGAGTGCTAAAGAGTTTAAGAAGATTTTTCACACTAGGCATATCGTGGAGCCCTTGGAAATAGAATGGGTAGAAGATGATTGGTTTGAGCATGCTGAAAAGCATTGTCCAAGAGTAGAAGCATATGTTGATGAAATATTAGTGGATCATGCTATTGTGGACATGGGATCCTCTATCAACATTATGAGTTTAGAATTGATGGAGAGGCTAGGTCTAGAAATAAATAAAGATGCCTCCACAATTCTCCAAATGACTAATGATAGTTTAAGAAAACCTGAAGGGTGCATCTCTAAAGCCCATGTGACTGTTGTCAATGTGGAATGCATTTTGTACTTTAGGGTTATCAGGTTTTCAGGGTGGCCTAGCTATCAAGTATTGCTAAGTAGGTCATGGATCTTACAAGTGGACTGTTAGGTCGATATACCTGCTAGTCGATTGATCTTTGGTAGAGGTACCAGACGTGTAGTAGTAGATGCCTATCTTGTATCTCTTCAAAGTAAAAGGCTTCCTTTATCTTCTACAGAGATAGATACATTGGCGGATGTAGTTAGTAGTGAGACGTCATCAAGTAGCGAATCTAAGAGGGGTAGAGGATCAGGAGAGGATAAGAGATGCAGATGTAATCGAGTTGGACCTTTGTATGATGAATGATTCACGGCTAATTAAATTAGGGTCCATGCTCTATTTGGAAGAAAGGAAGGACTATGTGTCATTGATTCAGGAATTCCGTGATATCTTTTCTTAGAGTTATGATGAGCTGAGAGGTATTCCTCCCAACCTAGCTAATACATGGTCAAAAAGCTTGATTAGGCAACAAAATTTGGCATAGCCCCTTCACCTCCTACATTCATGTTCTCTTCTTCTTGACTTGACTAATAAAAACCTTCCACAATCATTGTATTATGTTATTGTAGTCATGATCTATGTAAAATCTCCACATATTACCAAAGTCAAAAGAGCTATATCATGATATAGATGCATTGTTGCCACATGAACATATAAGCTCAATTCATTATTCTTGCACATGTTGCAAGGAGATTGCCCACCTCACGACCTGTAACTTCATGGTTCTATCAACATTAAAATAATATGTTAACTAAATGAATGTGCACAATGCTCTAGTGAAATGAATGTACATATAGATGTTAGAGGCCATGGTGAGTAGTGGGGACGTTAGTCAACCCAAAAGACATCACTAGAAAATGATAAAGTCTAGGATTAGTCTTGAAGACCGTTTTGACCTCATCTCCTACTCGTATACGAATCTGATGGTAGCTAGAGCACAAGTCAATCTTAGTGAAAAAGCATGCCCGTTTCAACTCATCTAGCAAATCATCAATCCATGGGATGGGGTAGCGGTTCTTCACTATAATTTAGTTCAAGTCTCTGTAGTCAATGCACATGCGAAAGGAGCCATCTTTCTTTTTGATTAAGAGGATAGGGGATGCATAGAGGGAAGAACTCAGTTTAATGAAACCCATCTCTAACAACTCCTTGTTTTTCTTTGCAACCTCTTCACGCTCACACTTGGAGAGTCTGTAAGGGGGTTTATTCACTATCTTGGAATGGGGCCCTAGGTCAAGTGGGTGGTCCACTTGTCTCTTGGGAGGAAGGGACGTAGGCATGTGAAATAGGTCATTGTATTCCTCAAGTAAGGCCTACAAGGATAAATCATTAGATACTACAGAGGGATGATCAAAATTGTCCTTATTTAATTGCAAAAAAAATATTTGTGAGCATTTCTTAAACTCCCGTTTAAGTTGCTTTGTTGTAAAGTGTTGAAAATCCACGTGATCTTGAACTCCCTCTAGGTGGATAGGCTGTCCATGCATCATAAACTCCATGTAAAGCTGAGAGAAGTCCATAGCAATATTCCCCAATTGTTTCAACCAATCACATCCCAAGACAGTGTCAATGGGGCCCATATGTAGGGCAATCAGATCAACCAGTGCCACATAATTTTCAGCCAAGCATAAGGAAACTGTAGGACATACATGTGTGCTGATTTCTTCTTCTCCATTTTCTACTTGGACCTTCAAGGGGTGGTGCAATGCCATAGGAGTGTTGAGATATCGAGCTCCACTCGTGATACGCCAGGGTGACCGTTGTGTATTTATGTCACCGACTTGTCAGTTGCAGATGCGGTTGGTACACCGGCCCTGAATAATAGCTACATGATAGCTATCCTTATCTACTCTAGTTCGTGGCTCAGTTAGTATGCCACCTTAGTTAGTTGAGTTTGGTTTGAGACCCATATAGAGGGTTCTTCTATTTCTTTGTACTTGAGTTCTTTTGGCTTACACAAGTAAGAAGAGGAAAACTGTTTTCAGCCTCCACCCTTGTGTGTCTTCCCCCATTGTGCAAGCAAGAAAGCTTCAAGCGAGACTCCTTCCTTCTCTCCCACAATCTTGACATGGTATCAGAGCCTTGTTCGTGGTAAGGAGCTCAAGAAAGCAAGCCAAGCTCGCGGTGTTCTGGTAAGAGGAGCAGTGTTGCTTTCATTTTCTGTTTTGGGAGCAGATCTCTGCAGGTAGCACGGCCGGAAATTGCAGGAGTGCATTGTCTCAGGTTGAGACGCCCTTCGCGCTGAAGCAAGAGGGCAGTATATGCTGCGGGTAAGAGCTTTAGCTCTTGGCGACCCTGTTTTTTTTATTTGAGGCCATTTCGGGGCCTGTTTTGGAGGCGGAAGTTTTCTGCACGCACTCAGAAAAAAAGCCCTGTTTTATGCTGTGCAGCCACTGTTCTACAGGTCGGTGAAAAGTTACTGTAGAAATTGCATCGTATGCTTATGTGCAGAGACATTGGGAGTTACAGAATCATCCTTGGTTCCTGTTTATGCAAAATCGTCACTAGGAAGTGACTGTGTGGTCAAATACCACCTTCGCCAGTTTTGCAGATTTGCCCTTGTGAGGCTGAAGCTGTGTTCTTTGCAGTGACAGAACTTTTTGCAGTATTCTGTAATGGCGTCTGATTCTCTCTCACAGATTGTCACTGAAAAGCTTGACAAGAACAACTTCCAAGCATGGAAGTTTAGAATGACGAATTTCCTTATGGGAAAAGGATATTGGGAATTTGTTGCAGGAAATGAAGAAGAACCAGTTCTTCCTGATGTTCCCAATCAACAGCAAATGCAGGCATTTAAAGCATGGCATGAGAGAGCCAGGAAAGTTATGTATTGGCTGTCTATCAGCATTTCAGACTCTATGATTGTGCATATTCAAGATGCAAGTACGCCAAAGAAGGCATGGGATACTCTGTCAAAGATGTATAGCACAAATACACAAGCCAGGAAAATGCAGCTCAAGCAAGAGTTGCACAATGTGCAAAGAGAAAATATGAGCATCAATGACTACCACATGAAGGTGAAGAAGATTGCAGATGCACTTGCTTCCATTGGGTCGCCAGTGGAAGATGATGATTTAGTTTCAGTGACCTTGAATGGTCTAGGAAAGGATTATGCACAGTTTCGGACATCCATTTCAGTTCGTGAAAGATTTCCTGATTTTGAGGAGTTGATTGCTCTTCTAATTTCTGAGGAGCAGAGAAATGGTGGTGCATCTTCTTCAGGAGGAACTTCAAAAGAAGCTGTCTTCTACTCAAATGCTGGAAGAGGTAGAGGCAGAGGTAGAGGAGGCCGATTTGGAGGCCGTGGTAGAAATCAGAATATGCAGCAAACTCAAGAAAACCAGTCCTATGGAGGAGGACGTGGTAACTCTAGAGGCAGGGGGGGCCAAAGAGGTCGTGGTGGATGGCAAAGAGGTCAAAATGCAAACAGTAATATTGAATGCTACTACTGTGGTAAAATGGGTCATATGGCTAAAGACTGCTATAAAAAGCAGAATGACATCATGAATGGAAAACTGCAACAAGGGAATTATGCATCTTCTAGTAGATAGGGTGATGACAGAAATGAGCATTTATTCATGGTGCAGCACATGAACAATTCTGTGACAAGTGCAGAAGAAAGCAACGATGTATGGTATGTTGACTCAGGTGCATCAAACCACATGACAGGTCATGCAGAATGGATGGAGGATGCAAGGAAAATGGAAAAACCAGGATTTGTGGAGACTGGTGATGATACTGCACATCCTATTGTGCAGATTGGAAAAATTCCCTTGTCTATGCAGGATGGGAAAAAGAAATACCTGTCCGATGTATTTCATGTCCCAAATATCACCAAGAATCTGGTTTCTGTTGGTCAAATGGTTGAGCAGGGCTTGCAGGTCAGATTTAATCCTCATGGATGCTTTGTTGAGGATATGAAAAATAAAGGTCGCTTGATAGCAAAAGGAAAGAAGAAGGGCAGAATGTTTACATTGGATGCAGACATGTCTGAATTGAGTGCAGCAATGTTTGCACATGGGACCGGTGTAGTTGCAGATATTGATATCTGGCATAAACGCATTGGTCATGTTAATGTACAGCGACTTAAATCAATGCAGGCCCAAAATATTGTTGCAGGATTGCCTAAATTCAAGGTTGCAGAAATGCATAAGGTATGTGAAGCCTGTCAGTTTGGAAAACAGGCAAGGAAACCATTTCCTAGACATGTTCAAGAGAGTAAGAAGCCATTGGAATTAATCCACTCTGATGTGTGGACTACTAAAGCTGCATCTCTTGGAGGCTGTCATTATTTTGTCAGTTTTATTGATGACTATAGCAGAAAAGTTTGGGTGTATTTTATGAAAAAGAAAAGTGAAGTTTTTGGGCATTTCAAAACTCTTAAAGCTATGGTTGAAAAAGAAACAGGTCTGCAAGTAAAATGCCTAAGGTCAGATGGAGGGGGAGAGTACCTCTCAAATGAGTTTGCAAGGTTCCTGCAGGAGCATGGCATAAAGCAGCAATATTCATGCAGTCATACCCCACAGCAAAATGGAATTGCAGAAAGAAAAAACAGACATATTGGAGAGGTGTCTCGTGCCATGCTCAATGAAAAAGACCTGCCAGATTTTTATTGGGCTGAAGCAGTTGCTACAGCAGTCTACATAATGAACAGGACTCCCACTGCAGCAATACATGGAATGACTCCAGAGGAGAGGTATACTGGTAGGAAACCAGATATTTCTCATTTGAAAATTTTTGGTTGCATTGCCTATGTACATGTGCCAGATGAGTTGAGATCCAAGTTGGATCCAAAAGCTGAGAAGTGCATCTTTATTGGTTACTCTCTGCAGCAAAAAGGGTATAGATGCTATAACCCTTCTACTCGTAAGTTTACAGTGAGCAGAGATGTTGTTTTTGATGAGATGAGTAGCTGGTATAAACCAGTAAATGTGATTGATGATGTAGATGCACAAAATGGTAATGCTGCACAGAATTCACAGCAGCAGTCACAAAATATTAGTGGACCTGGAGCATCCTCTAGTAGTGGTTCACACTCTTCGCCATGGACAGGCAGATTGAGATCAGGAGAATCTTCTCAAAGTAATGCAGATAGTGGTATGCAGGTATCACGAAAAGGAAAAGAGAAGGTTGATCAGCCCATGTTTGATGTGAATGCAGGTCACTCTTATGTGGATGGTGAATCCAGTGGCTCAGAACAGAGCATTGATGATGAGTTGGGTATTCCTTCTATTGTTACACCTGGAGTAAGGAAGACCAGGGATGTTTTGAGAGCACCTGGGAGTGAACCCACTTTGCGCAGGTCTACCAGAGTTAGGTATCCTGTGGATAGGCTGAAATATGATGGATTTACAGCCATTCACTATGCATATATGGTCAAAGTGATACAGGAACCAGAACCCACTTCTTTTGAGCAAGCCATGGGAAAAGAAAAATGGGAGAAAGCCATGGATGAAGAAATGGATGCCTTGGAAGCAAATGCTACATGGGAATTGGTACCTTTGCCTAAAGGTAAGAATGCAATTGGCTGTAAGTGGGTTTATAAGGTGAAGCACAATGCAGATGGTTCTGTGAACAGATACAAGGCAAGATTAGTAGTCAAGGGGTATGCACAAACATATGGCATTGACTATGAAGAAACATTCAGTCCGGTTGCAAGGATGGCAACCGTAAGAGCAGTCATTGCTATGGCTGCATCAAAGGGATGGTCTTTACATGAGATGGATGTAAAGAATGCCTTCTTGCATGGTGATTTGCAAGAAGAGGTATATATGGAGCAGCCACCAGGTTATGTGCATACTGTTCATCCTGAGTTTGTTTGCAGGTTGAAGAAAGCTTTGTATGGCTTGAAGCAAGCACCTAGAGCATGGTCTGACAAGATAGGACAGTATCTTGTCACTATTGGCTTTCAGATTTCCAAGGCAGATTTCTCACTTTATGTGAGAAAAACAGAGAAAGGTATTATGCTACTTGTCATTTATGTTGATGATTTGATTATGACAGGTGACAGTGATGAAGATATCCTTCATGTGAAAATGCTATTGAAGCAGAAGTTTGAGATGAAGGATTTGGGAGAGCTGCGTTATTTCTTGGGCATTGAGGTGATTAGATCACCAAGTGGGATACAGCTCTTGCAGAGGCAGTATGGATTGGACATGTTGTCCAAATATGGGATGACAGGCTGTAAGCCTATTTCAGTTCCTTTGGAGCAGAATGTGAAGCTGAGCGCAGATACAGGTGAGCTTCTGGAAGACCCTACTATGTACAGACGCATAGTAGGAAGCTTGATTTATATGACTATTACCAGGCCAGATTTGAGCTATGCTGTTGGATTGGTAAGTCAGTTTATGCAGGCTCCAAGGAAACCGCATTTGGATGCGGCTAGACGCATACTCAGGTATGTGAAGTCCACATTGCAGTATGGACTATTTTATGAGACTGGGGTTCGGATACAGTTGCATGGATACACTGATGCTGATTGGGCTGGTAGCATTTCTGATAGACGATCTACCAGTGGATATGTGTTCTCTTTTGGGAGTGCTGCAGTCACTTGGAGCAGCAAGAAACAGCCTACAGTTGCCTTGTCGAGCACAGAGGCTGAGTACAGGGGTGCAGCAATGGCTGCATGTGAGGTAGCTTGGTTGCATAAGCTACTTTATGATATGCATCAGTCTACAGATGGGCCAGTTGTCATTTATTGTGACAACATGAGTAGTATACACTTGGCAAATAACCCAGTCTATCATGCTAGAACAAAGCACATTGAGGTGCATTATCACTATGTGCGAGAGAGGGTTTTATGTTGAGATATCGAGCTCCACTCGTGATACGCCAGGGTGACCGTTGTGTATTTATGTCACCGACTTGTCAGTTGCAGATGCGGTTGGTACACCGCCCCTGAATAATAGCTACATGATAGCTATCCTTATCTACTCTAGTTCGTGGCTCAGTTAGTATGCCACCTTAGTTAGTTGAGTTTGGTTTGAGACCCATATAGAGGGTTCTTCTATTTCTTTGTACTTGAGTTCTTTTGGCTTACACAAGTAAGAAGAGGAAAACTGTTTTCAGCCTCCACCCTTGTGTGTCTTCCCCCATTGTGCAAGCAAGAAAGCTTCAAGCGAGACTCCTTCCTTCTCTCCCACAATCTTGACAAGGAGTGCATTTCAACTGATCAATGGCTGATTTATTGACAAAACTGTGAGTGCTTTCACTATCCACAAGGATAAAAACATGCTTTCCATTGATACTGCCTTGAATGTGAAGGGTGCTGGGGCTATGGGAACCCATCCAAGTGTCCAAGGAGATCAAGCAAAGGGAAGTGGGAGGTGGGTGGAATGTTAAATCAAGTATCTATGATGGAGCATCGCCCGGGTCAAAGGGAAACCCATCCTCGAGGTCATAGAACTGCTCATGATCAACATCCTCCATAGGCTCAGCTCGATCACTAGGCAGGTCATCCTCCTTAGTATGCGAATCTTCCATGACATACATGCTATGAACTTTGAACTTAGCTATCTTGTATGGGCATTTGGAGGCATGATCAGCAGTGTACTTATCTCCACACTTAAAGCATAGGCCCTTTTCCTTTTGTTCCTTCACAACATCTAGGGAGATGAACCGTTGGCTATATTGGACCCATGGGAAGGTGATGCAGTGGACTGTTTATTTTCAGCATACTTATTCTCAGCATTAGATCCCAATGCTATCCCAAAAGTGCCCATTTTTCTTTCAACATGGAAGGCGGGGTAAGTGGGTATCTTGGGGTTGTTATTGGGCATAGAAGTGCCTCAAAAACCACCTCCGTATGAGGCTGATCGTGAAGGAGCCCATGGCTGTCCAACACCTTGCTAAAAAATTGCATTCTTACGGTACTTTCTTGCATATCTCTCAGCCAATTCCATTGCATCAAACTGTGTGGTAGGTTTTTGGGCCATGACATCTACTGATAAGCTTGATTCCAACCCATAGATATACTTGTGTAAATTAGCATCATCACTAATGCTCTCTACATACATGATCAAGTTCATGAACTAATTTGTGTATTCACGTATAGTGAGGTTACGTTGGTCAAGAGTGTACCATCATCCTGCCCATTTCTCTTTTTCCACAGGGGACACAAAAACTTGGACCATATGCATTTTAAAATCTTCCCAGTCAATGAACTGTTAATTCTCTCTATTGATATAGCGCCACCATGTGTGGGAAAATCCTTCCAAGTGGAGAGAAGCAAAAAGTATTTTCCGATCGTCAGTGCAGGGGTAGATATTGAAGTAGGACTCCAACTTAGACGTCCATTCCTCCAAGTCAGATTCATGATAACCATTATAACCATGCTATCCATTATAACCATGCTATCCATGATTTCCAGGCTAGCCATTTGTACCATATTATCCTTGATGGGGCTGATTCATATGGGGTGCATGGGGGCTCCTAGGGAGAGTGAGGGAGGCCGACCAAGGATGGGAGAAGGCATCAAAGGGATGTTGGTTGCATGGTGGACGGGGCAATTCAATAGGGGCTCATCATGCGCATGAGAGGGTTCACCGATCTCGTAGGTAGAAGGGGAAATTCCCTTAGCGCCAAGTATACCCTATGGACCATGAAACAGTTCCTGATGTGGAGGACGTCTAGACTCATGCTTAGAGTCAATGGTCTTCTCTTAGGATGAAGCGGTCGCTAACTGAGCAACAAGAGTAGTGAGCTGCTCCAAGGTCTATTGAGTCTTCAAGTTTGAGAGAGCCATGTGCTTGATTGCTTCATCAAACTTGGACATCATTTGGCAGTGGTTGGTGACCATATCATTGTGTCATTCCATATGACGGAGCTCATGCTGTGATAGAGGGTGTTATTAAGAAGGGTATACGGGTCCGTTTCAAGAATTTCCTCCTCTATGTTACCATGGTAATCATGTGCCAAACTTGGTTCCTCATTCATGGAGGTTTGGGAGTCTCTAATCTCCCTCTATAGTTTCTCTTGGGCCTTGCTTTTGCCTTTTTGGGTAGCCATCTAGATGCAGTCCACAGGGCCAGCTATCAGTAAAAGGGGCGTAACTCTTTGTAGGAAACTCCGATTGATGAGCTTTTTGGCTCAAGTCAGAGAGCATAAAGTCCTCCTCGATATGAGCTATTAACCTTTGTGACAAAAAACGATTATAATTTCTTGTAATGGATTTATTGTGCCTGTCTTGGAGCGGTCTGCACCCTGTCCACAATGACCCTAGTGCATAAAAATGAGCATAACTTTCAAATTGTAGCTCCGATTGGGGAGGTTTTTGATTCAAACAAAAGGGGGAAAAGCCCTCTTTGAGGTAAGCTATAGGGTTCACTCCTAGATTCAAAACATAAATTTCTGCAATAAGATCTTCTTGACTGTCCTACAAGACTGTGACTAGAAACAGTCATGTCCCTTATTGCCAAGGTCTTACATGGATAGAGCATAGTCCAAGGGGACGAATCAGAAACAACAATAGCATACTAAGCATATTGAGCACGATCCCAAGCATCATTGTATACACATCGGCTCTACCATTAATGCATAAATACATTCGTTGCCATACATCTCTCTTGGCTGCATGCACTTCAAGTGTCATACATGGGTGCCATTAGCATTGTGGCGGTGTCCAAGAGGGATCATTGGATTAGGGGGAGTGGAGCTCATGGGAAGTACCTACACCTGCATGCAAGTATCGGGCTTCGGATCACTAAGAGGTGGGCAAAGTTTCCCCCGGGCTAGGTTGTGCACCGCTTCAAGGTCTTAAGTGGTAAGGGAGGGCATTTTTCCTCAGTCGAAGTATATATGTCAGACATTTTTATTAATCAATCAATATGAGATGCAATGGAAAGAAGACATTTGGCCTTTTCATGAGATGCAAGGAATGACAAGGTTGGGGTAGGGGTTACCTTGGCAGTCTAGTGACTCACTGGCTGCTACCTCACCCAATTTACAATGGCTATTATTCATTTTGGGCTCGTCCAAGATCACAAGACAAAATGAGGGTTAATGTCAGCCATCACAATGAATTTCAGGAAGAGGTATGATGCATGCACATGAAGAGAATTGAACTATTAAACCTATGCAATCTTGAATCTCTTTAACAATGGATTAAGCTCATCAAGTGGATAAATTGAGAGATTAAGATCATATTGGCATACCTCTTTAATGCTTGGGAAGATTGTTGAATCATGAATCATCATGATGCCCAATTGCTCCATCGACCAAGTTCGGTTGGTTGGGGCATCTGTGGAAGAATACTTTGGCATTTGAATGCTCCTACTAATGAGGAAGGCTTCTGTGCTTGTCCTTGAGCTTGAGCTTCAAAAATGGGGAGCTTCAAGTGAAGCTTTCATGGTTACCCACAAAGATCCCTTGCATGCTGAACCTCCATGTCTTCTTCCATGCAAGAGAGATCATTCACGGGCTGAAGAACTTGTGGGGTTTGAGCTTTCGGGGTGAAAGATGGCTTTAGCTTGAAGAATCCATGGCTACTCCAAACTGTCCAAACTGTCCAGTTTTGTTGTCCACCTTGGAGGTTGAATCCTGGGGGCAAGATTATCAAGAAGGAGGAGATCAGTGTGCTGATTAGGAACCTGGAGTGTTAGAGGGCAGTAGCGAAGGAAGGCTAGAGCAGAGGGGGAGGCAGGAAGAAGAGGGAATAGTAGTGCAAAATGCACCACAAATTGTGGGCTGTTCCCTGGGCTCTCTCTTGACCTGTGACCCTTCTCAAGGGTTTGGCCTATGGTCAGGGGCAAGTGGGGAAGGCTCCTAAGGTTTCAGTCTTGCACTCCCATGGTTTCTCTGGGAGAAAATAAGAGTTCTCTCTACTGTGTGGCTATGGCAACTTGCTTGGGAGGAGAGAGAAAGGGGCTGGAGAAAAAAGTGGCTGACTTTTTGTCCTCCTCTAACCCTTGAAACTCCAAACTTGGCATGGAACCCTTAAAATTTGCATGAAAAGAAGTGACGACCTGCTATTTTAACCATTTTACATCCATATATGTTTGAGTCTCTAGCCATAGCTCCTGCTTGCTCCAAAAAGCTAAAGTTAACTGTAGTCCTTATTGCTGTTCATGTACATGTAAGCTAAGTAACTAGGGTTTTGGGATTTGAAAAGGAAGAAAGGGGGAAGGAAAAAAGGACCAAAGACTGAAGCTCGGATACCACTTGTAATTAAAGAAGCTGAGAGGAGAGAGAAAAAGACGTGAAGAGAGAGAAAGAGAGCAAGAAGAAGAAGGGAGAAGACTAGAAGACGAGAGAGAAAGAGAGAAAAGAGGAGAGAAGGGAGGAGAAAGATATGGAAGCTGGAGATAAAGGTGAAGATTATGATCTTGATAATAACTGGTTACTCTAATCTGGGACTCTTACACCTTATATACCCCGGTCAGTGTGACTGGGTGTCTAAACCCTAGTCGGTGTGTATCCTGCTTGTTACACTTTTCAAGGAACCACATAAGGAATGTGGGGTGATGGCCAAGCCAAGCATTGATTGCTCTCCAAGAGGCAGCTAAAAGATACTTGATTCATCTCATGAGTGATGGTCAACTTCTAGCCATTCATGCCCGACATATCACTATTAAGCCCACATAGATTTGATTCTTGTTCGTAGGATTCGCAACAACAACAAGGATGCATTTAATCTTAATGTCAACAACATACTTTGAGAAGCTACCTTGTAAAAAAAGAGAGGAAGAAGATGATGAATGAAGAGATGAAGAGATTTATACAATGGTCACACCCTCACCACCACCCCCCCCCCCCCCCCTAAAGCAAGAAGATACAATCAAAGAGTAATAAGAGATCTCTCCAAGATTACATACCACAACAATGAGGTTATTCATTCATGTCTTCATTATTAAGCACCCTACTCTCCTTTCAGCTTAAGACTAGACTTCTCTTATTCTGTATGCTTTCAAAATTTAATTAGCCTTTTTCATGTTAAGTGAAGGTGATTATATTGCTCATCATTATGTATATATGGTGAAGGTTATAAAATTAGTTGAGCACACTTGTTTTGAGAAAGCTATTGTTCATGTGCATTGGGAGAAAGCCATGGGTGAAGAAATGGTCACTTTAGATGTAAATCAGACTTGGGATTTTGTAACACTACTTAAGGGAAAGAAAGCTATAGGTTGTAAGTGGATTTACAAAGTAAAACATAATGCAGCTCAAAGTGTGACTAGGTAAAAAGTGAGATTGGTTGCCAAAGGTCATGCAAACTTATGAACTTGATTATAAGGAGACATTTGCTCCAATGGCAAAGATGGCAACTGTAAGAGCTATCATTGTAATGGTTGTAGCAAAAGGTTGGAGTTTGCATCAAATAAATGCAAAGAATGCATTTTGGCATGGTGACTAGCAAGAAGTGTACATGGAGTAGCCATAAGGTTATGAGAGGATGGTTCACTCTTATCATGTGTGTAGACTAGCAAAGCCTTGTATGGGTTGAAACAACCGCCGAGAGCATGGCATGACAAGATACTATAGTATCTTGTCTATACTAGTTTTCATGTTGAAAATGTAGATCTCTCGCTTTATAGCCATCTGAGTGATAGGGGCATTCTTGTGATTGCCTTGTACATGGATGATTTGATGGTTGGGATGGAGCATGTGAAGAGTCTTCTCAAGGGGTGGAGCATGTGAAGAGTCTTCTCAAGTAGAAATTTGATATGAAAGATTTTGGAGGATTGAAGTACTTTCTTGGCATTGGGGTGATAAGAACATCTTAGGGGATATGGCTCTCACAAAGCTAGTACATCTTAAATATGTTAATGAAATATGGTATGATTAATTTGTAAGTCAATCTCAGTGGTGCTATTGAATTAGAATGTGAAACTAAGAGTAAATGTGGGTGAGGTGTTGGAGGATCCCACAATATATAGAAACATGGTGATCTTTATTACTATTACTAGGTTAGATTATAACTATACAATTGGCTTTGAGAGTCAATTTATGCAAGTACCTTGTAACCCCCATTTGGACAAGACACTCCTTGTGGTACCTTATGGCCACGTTGGATTATGGCATCTTTTATGAGAATAACTTGGTGATGTAGTTACTTGGTTATATTGGTGCAAATTGAACAGCCATTGTATCTGACAAGAAGTTCACTTATGGCTATGTATTTTCTTTTGGGAGTGGGGCTGCGGCTTGGGGCAATAAGAAACAAACCACAGTTGCATTATCAAGTACAAAGGCAAAGTATAGGGGTGCTGCTATGGCAACATGTGAGGTAGCTTGGATGCAAAAACTACTTGATGATTTAGGGATACAAATAGACAGGAGAGTTGCTATTTATTATGACAATATAAGTATCATACAATTGGCTAGGAACTCGATGCTTCACACATGAAATACATTGAGGTTCATTACCATTTCATCAAATAGTGCGACTTGGGAGGTGATATTGATATCATATATGTAAGCATAGAGGAGCAAGTTGGAGATATTTTCACCAAGGCCCTAGGAGAAAGAAAACTTTGGTATTTTTAAAGCTTACTTGGAGTATAGGTCATGGAGTTGAGCTTGAAGGGGAGTGCTGAGATATCAAGCTCAACACGAGCTGAAACTCATATAGCTAGATGTCCGTTTTTGCATTCATCTTATTGTCATGGTTAGTACTTGCATTAGCATATCATTCCAGTGATACTTATAGCTTTAGTCCACCTACCCAAGGTAGATTATATAGTAAAGTTGGATTCTCTTATTTAATAGATGTAGTCCATGTTGCAAAATATATTGATGAGTACAATTTTACTTGGAATGATAGACATAAAGATGGCATACAGCATGTGACAAGACTTTATAGGGCTTATGCCAATCATGGGGGTTTGTGGATGGCCCCGATGCCATGCTCAAACTAATTTACAATAGGATGCATTTTGATCATTTCCTAGTTGAAAGATTTGCATGTTTGAAGTAGATGAAGTATGGCTCGCCATGTGGAGGCTAAACACATCCTTCTTAAAGGACTCTTGCTTTATTAAAAAGGTTAAAATGGCCTAATTTAGAGCAAGTGGTATGCTAAAAAGTCGTTTTGACAAATTGTAGGAGTGTGCTAAGGTTAGCTAAGAGTATCTAAGGCTTTACTTAGAAGGGCATCTATGGTGCTACCTCAAGAGCTTGAAGTTTTCTTCTTCATGTCATAGCTTTGCAACATCATGATGTTGTTCTTATAACATGTTGATGGATGTCCTTAAAGTTTAGGATAGGGTTAGAGTTGACAATACCAAGATCCAATTGCAAGCAAGGTGGGAATTGGATTCGAAACTAGATGGGAGATGGCTCTTCTTCATTGTTTCTTCACACTTTAAAGAATAAGCAAAGGAGGACATGACTCTATGACAAATAATGATGAAGGGGTCACCTACCATGACAATGTGTCACTTGCAAAAGGATTTATGAGACATCTCTAAGCTTCTACTATTCTCTTGGAACCTCTCTAGTAGAGAATCCTATTAGAGGTATGAAGAAGATCTAAAGGAATTTCCATGCCATGTGAGAAGGTAATCTTAGATGATGTTGCATTGTGCATTGGTGGGCCCTTTACAATTGATGATCTTGGTTTTGTAATCAAGAAGATGAAGAAGGGAAAATCCCTTGTATTTTGACAAGATCCCTTTTATGGTCTATGTAGCAATTTGGAATGTATGTGAATAGTTTACATCTAACTTTGCCCATGCATGTAGAAGTTATGGAGCTTTATGAATGAAGGATTCATTAAGCTAGTTCCCAAATCCTTAGATAGGATCTACAAAATGCTTGGTATAAGGTAGTTGCTAAAGCTTTAGACATTCAATTAAATTTTGCTTCCTACAATACATCAAGGGAGATATGGGTTTGTACATGGTCATAAGCTACATGATGCCATTTTGAGTTTTATTACTTTCCATGGATTTAGCAATGGAACGACACGGATAATTTTTTCTAATCAAAATGGGCATTGATATGATAAAGTGTATGATCTCATTAGTTGGAGGTTATTGATGGCAATTATGCATGCCTTGAGCTTTGATAACTAGTTCTACTTCATGGTTGCTACACTCTTCACTAATGCACCAATATCTACTTGTGTAAATGGCTTATTCTCCCACAGCTTTGAGCTCAAGTGTTATTTGAGGCAAGGCTAAACAATTTCCATCTAATGTTTGTCATAGCTATGAACCCCCTACTTAGGATGATTGATTAGAATATAGATAAGGGCTGCTTGGATGGGCTCCCTATCATGGAAGATACATAATTTTGCTCTCAAATTTTTGTGAGTGACAATTCTAATCTTGTTAAGGAAAATAAAGAGAACATTGAATCCTTTCCGAAAATTCAAGATTTGTTTGCCACCATCTTTCTTTTGGTTATGATCAAAGGAAGGAATCATGGGATATGATGATTCTCCTCCCTAGCTTAAACAATATTGCTTGAAACATCTAAAAATTCGTAACATTTTTAGGTACTTCGGTTGTCCTTTAGGGATACTTGCTATCACAAGTGAAGGTTTCAACACGTTGGCTCCCAAGGTTGATGAGAAAGTTAAGAGATGGAATTCTTTTCCTCTAAGTTTTATTGGCAAGTTGGTGTTTCTCATTAGAATCCTTTCAACCTCGGTCTCTTTTGTGGCAATAGTACTCCTTTATCGTGACTCATTGGCTATACCTTGAGAAGTTTTTGAGGGATTTCTTATAGAATTGTTGGCTCCTTCTCAAAATAGCACTATTTATCCTAGGGGATAGTGTCCCTCTTGAAGAGTAATGGGGGCCTAGGTGAGCCATTGCTCTTTAAAGCTAGAAGATTATCCTAGTGTTCTGGAAACCCCCAACATTGGGTGGTTATTCTTAGAGAGTGTATTTCAAGAGTAAAATGGTTGGAGCAATGTGGCCCAATCTCAATTGGTTAGATAAGCTTTTAACTTTGGAACTAATAATTGGAGTTCCTACATCTAGGGTAGTCAAGCTCTTATAGATCCCTAGATGTTAATGCTTAACAAGCTCAAATGGACTTCTTGCAATGACAAAAAGTAGACATTTCTTTAATCCTGGTCATTTGGAGTGTTTTGGAACTGCTTCCATCTTGTAGTAAATGAACTCAAGCTTTCTAAGACCCTATTTGATGAGGAAAGGTTCTAATGGATTGATATGTGGGATCCAATCAAGGAAGAGTGCAAATCTACCAAGGAAGTTGCTCAACAAACCAATAAGGAGGAGGCAAGATGGTTGGAACAAGTTTTATAGAAGCATCAAGAGAGCTCACCCACTCAACATTTTATGCCACTTGATAGTGTCCTAAAAGACCTCGAAAATTTCAAAGGGAAGGATTCCTTGAAGCTAAAAAATAGGGATGAGTTTGATAATTCATCTAATCACGTGTTTCTTATGGAAAAGGAATACTTGAAGGAACTTTTGGAGACATTCTTGGAGAATATGGAAAAAGAGAATCATTGGACCATGGAAGAGGACATACTTAATCTACTATTGTGGAAGGTTGCATCTAGGAAGCTACCAACAAAGGACAAATAGGTTTAGAACTATCTCCCATTTTTAAGGCTTCATACTATAGGTAGAAGGAAACAATTCCTTTTCTATGCTAGCACTTTAGTGTTGCTAAGACTTTGTAATAAAGTTAAAGTGAGGCTTCACACAACTAGATTTAAGGCACCAATTGGAGTGAAGACTACTCTCTTTGGCAACGAAGGGGCCCTTGATGATGAATCTTTGAAAATATGGAATGTGGTAGCGATAAAAGAGTTTGTGCAAGCATAGAAATAAGGTATTGACAGAGGAGAGAAAATGTGGTGATGATGTTCTATTTAGAACTTATGAGCAAAATATTTTAGGCATCTTGAAGGACCTTTTTGGGAAAAGTTGTATTCAAGGTACCCTTTAGGCTTCTCTCTAAAGTTAGAGCTCAAAGCATTTTGGTTTCATCCATTGAAATCACTTTGATGTTGTATGCACAATCTTATTTCATATCACATTTTTAAACAAGCATTTTTTATTTTACCATGAAGTCTATTCTCAATAGGGGAGATGTGAATATTTCACCTCATCGATTGATAAAAATATTGGTTCAAGTGTCTTTTTTGAAAAACTAGTGTGTAAATGGCCTTTGAGTGGATAAGATCTACTATTTTAAGTAGGGGTAGTTCGTCTATAAACATTTACACATGGAAAGCATCCATAGCGTGGACAATAGCTTTGAGCTAACAAACTCCATAATACTTTTTTTTGAGAGAGGGATGGGACTTGCATTGTGTACGAAAAACTTTTTCCCCAACCAATGGAAAAAAAGGAAGAGATTAAGATATAATTAATGTTTGGGTTAAAAACTATAGCATTAACCGATTTTAAGGTGTTGTCACATGCACTACTTGCTTTACTTTTTGGATGTGTAAGAAGTGATTTGAATTTGGCAGCATTCTCGTATATATTAAAAGGGCTAACTTGCCAGATATTGGAAAAGTCTAGTTGTGACTTGTGTGTGGCATCATGACCATTATAACTAGAAACGCCCCGAAAATAATGGGTTTTCATCAAAACAAAGCCGGTTTTTAAAAAATCCAACCGGGGAAAAATACAGGAAAGGCTGGTTTTTTGTGAACAGTGGGGCGGAAATCACTTGTTCAAATGGTGGCAAACTCGATACTTTTCCGAAAGAAGGTCGAGACTCGGTGCCCAGAAAAACCAGCGCCAGTTCCCTACGAAGGAAGGCCTTACCCGAAGGGGAAGCGAGCGGGTATTCCTGTGCTGCAGCCGTATTTTGGAAAGAATCGGGATTCAGCCTTCTCCTTCGTGTAGGAACAGAAGCGGAATTGAATCCCACCTCTGATGATTCATCCTCAACACCAGCATTGATCCGTTTCCCAGCTCCTTCCTCGTCCGGACGAGAGGGGGCTTCTTCGCGGAGAGCAATAAGAAGAAGCAGGCCGGTACTGCTTCGTCGACACCGAATTTCCCGATTTGGAGAACCTGGTTTTGAGATTATCTCCGGCTGATTGGAAGGAGTGCTGGAGAGAGAGCTGGAGGTCATAGCGCGCCCTGGTGTGGGGGTCGGAGAGGGCCATGTAGGCGGAGTGGATTTGCAGGAACCTCTGCGTGCATGCCTCCTTATCGGTTAAGGGAGCGGTGTCGGGGTGGTTTTGGAGGGCGAGGCGGCGGAAGGCGGATTTGATGTGGGCGGGGGAGGCGGTTTTGGGGAGGTGGAGGACGTCGTAAAGGGAGGGGGGTGAGGACGTGTTGGCGAACGCGGACGTGGCGGTGGCGGTGGCGGCGGCGGCGGCGGAGGCGGAGGCGGGGGGGTTGATGCAGGGGCAGAAGTGGGAGGAAGGAGTCGAGAGGGCAATCGAATAGAGAGCCGATGCCATGGAGGCAGGTGAGTGTCTGAAAAGGAGCAAAACACAACAATGCCTGTGCGAGGAGCTGATGATGCGAGAGAGATGAATGGCGCCAAGTCGTTTTATAAAAAAACCAGATTCCGCCTTGCGTGCTGCAATACCGTCGGCTCTCCCTCGGTTGTGCCCACAGCAATGACCTATCGCCCAGTTTTCCCGACCCCGCGGCCCGCCCATAAACTTCTCTTTGGGTGGAGCAGTCAGCTTTCCCGACTCCCAGTCTCTCTCGTGCGTAACATTATATATCGAAAGTATATACAAATTATAATATTTCTACGACAATATGAACCGTCAAAAAGCTCTACTTTTACCTTTTGTTCTTTTTGGCACTTTACTCGGAAATTAAGACGTCGCCATTGGGGTTGTAGCTCGAGTGTTTTGAGTGTGTGGGTGTGTGAGTTCAAACCTTGGGCATACCCTTGAGGCATCTTTCAAATTCAAATTCAAGCCTTTCTCCAAAAAAGAAAAGAGAGATTAGGATGCCACTCCAATCGACCAGAGGGTATAATTTATCTCCATGGATTACACATTGCAAATTGCTCATTCAGAAGAACCGAACTAATGATCTCATGGAACTCACACACCTACTGTACCTATTACCACGTGCGATCAACAAAATAGTTATTTTATTTAATAGCGTATATATGATACATGATTACATTTATAGAAGGGGCTTTTTAATCCTATGCGTATATTACACAAGATCTTGTTGCAAGGGAGGGGATGCACGTGTTTCTACTTGTGGCCCCACCAAAGACTTGATCCTTGCAATCTGTGTGCTCATAAACCCTAGCCGCTCGCCTGCAAATTGACCCCTTGCAATCCACTCTTGTCAACCTTGGCCACCCACCCATAAGTTGACCCCCCACAGTCCATGCGTCCATCCCACAATTTGAGACACTCACCCACAGATCAAGGTCAATGCCTCCACACCCTAAGCCCTCCATCATCCAAGCAATGCAATGCAATATGCAAGTGACTCTCTCTCTCTCTCTCTCTCTCTATATATATATATATATATATATATATATTCAAAATATACATTATAGTTAGATATATTAATGTATTAAAAATAACTTTCTCTCTCACATACATAAAATCAATTTAGATGTAAATAGTTTCTCGATACATCTTACATTAACAATGGTGATTCATCTTTTCGTGCAATTACTACACTTTGTTGTCTCCATCAACTTCATCTTCTATTTATTTATGTTTATGTTTAGTTCATGTTTGCATTTGTATTTTGTTATATAATCTATAATTTGACTTTTTTTTTCTATATATGTTTTTATTTGATTCTTTTTGCTATGTACTTTGTGCATCAGGCATCATACATCACACAGTGTTGAATGTTAAATAGTGGTGATATGCAATGCAAATTGGTCAAGAGATATCCTAACTTGGTTTATGGCTTAATTGTTGTGAATAATTTTAATACTCTTTATTAGTGCATGTTTTCATTTTGTTATCTATGCATTGTGATGTTGTGATTATTTATTGTTTATGGTTTTATATATATATATATATATATATATATATATATTATATATGCTCATCTTTTTTCTATATTTATTATAATACATCATTCTCTAATATGGTATTTTAAAATATTTTGTAAAGTTTTTTATTGTTGATGATTTGTGATATATATTTAGACTTATGTTTTATTTAATAATTCATCCTTTGCTAATTTGATTTCTAAATATTTTTATTAATGTATATTTTCATATTTGTAATAATAATAATTATTAAAGATTTATAAGCCACCCTTTGCCAATGTAACTTTTTTATATTTCTTTGTTGATATCCATTATTATTATTTTTTCGATGAGGACGTGAAATATTAAAAAGGTAAGTATGTACAATTGGGGATCCTGCCCCTATCTATCAACCACATGACTTATAAGCCTTACAAGGCTACCCTGACTTACAAGCGAGAAACTTATACAACCGAACTTGGTGGAGCTAATCTAATTGGATGAAACGAGGTGAGCTTGTTTGTTCATTTGTCTGAGGCGCACCCTGAGAGCCATTATCAGTATCCAGCATGGCCTTGGTGGCATGAGGGTTACTAGCCATTTGCCCCGTTGTGTATTGTTATTCATGTAATTATTGTGATTATATTATCTTTTATATTTTTCAAGATCTCTCTCTTAGTCTCTCTCTCTTTAAATCTTTATATTTATAACTATATTTATACTTATGTTTAATTTTATAATGCATCCTTCATTAAAATGGTTTTTTTAATGTTTATTGAAATAACTTTTTACGTTTTTTTATTATTGTTAATGATTTATAATCTATAATCTTTATATTTAGACTTATCTTTTATTTTATAAATCATCCTTTAGCGATTTGATTCCTTTAAATTTTTATATATATATATTTTTATTGTTATTATTTATGATTTATAATTTATGCTTCATCAATTTCATTTTATGGAGTTGTTATTAGTATATATTTTTGTTTGTTTATAAATTTTGTGATATATATATATATATATATATATATATATATATATATATATATATATATATATATATATAGATATATATATATATATATATATATACATATTCTTTCTCATTGCATCTTAGTTTTTTATGGATTGATTATTTTTAAAACTTTTTTTGGTATGTTTTGAAATATATTCTTTGTTGATATATATTTTTAAATTTTTATTGATAATTTTTTTCTTTATTTTTGTTAGCTTTGTCAATAAAAAGTACATATTTTTATCAAAATATATTGTTTTGATTTAATAATTTTTATTACTAACAATATAAGTTTAATAATTTTATTTTTATATGTTTTAAAAATTTTTAAGTTCTTTTCTGTAATTAAAATTATGATCTATCCTTTGCCAACATAATTTCAAGATTTTAGTTAGTATATGTTTTTATTTGGTTGTATTTGTTGTGCTTATAATATTGTTTATAATTTCAAATAATTTTTTATCTTTCTCTCTTTCTCTCTCTCTCATAAAAGTTGTAGAAAATAACACTAATATCTACTTCTCTAATTATTGTTTATATTATTATTTTTAAAATATTTTAAATATGTTTTGTAATACATCCTTTGTTGATGTAAATTTTTCTACTTTTATTAATATATTTTTTCTTGTTTACTTTTGTTGCCTTTGTTAACCTAAATTGAATACTTATAAGAGAGGGAAATAAAATAATGAGGATAAAATACCAACTACATTAGCCTATATAAAAGGTGTAAGGGACTGGATTTTTGACCATCAGATTATAATAATAAGTCTCCTTCATCTTCTCTCCCTCTCTCTAGCTTTCATGGCTTCCTTCCTTCCTTTTTCTGTCTTTCTCTCTCCTCATCACTCTCTTTCTCTCTCTTATGCTTCTCTTCTTCTCTCTCTTCTACATTCTTCTCTCTCTTCTTTCTCTCTCCCCAGTCCTCTCCTTGATAATTGGTATCAGAGTCATAGGTTCTTGATCCAATTGGCTAACATTCCATTCAATTAGCCTTTTTCAGTCACACAGATTTAAGAGCCACATGTACAGAGGTACAAACATGACATGGAGCAAGAGTGGAGTTACCAAGGATTTATGGACCACAAGAACTGTAGGTCTGGAGCATTAATGGAGTCTTGGACCAAGTTTGGTGGTAGGAAGACTGAAGTTAGCAACTTGTTGGTCATCTCAGGCCATTTTCTGAAGGTATTTCTCTTAAAATAGTGGTAATAGGAGTTAGTGGAGAATATAGTTATTATTACTTTTCAGGGAAAGTCTTTCTCCCTCTTTCTTTTCTGCCAAGCTTCCATGGAGGATATCGTCCCCTTCTTCCTTCCATTTTCTTACAGCAACAAATCATTTGCTTCACACCAAGGGTAAAAGCCAACAGAGCATGTTCATGAGTCTGGTCATCCTAGGAGGCACTAGCCTCAAGACCTTCAATAGTAGAATTAATGATCAAGACAACACAATCAGCTTGTGAGGTCCCTCTAATCATGTTCTGGATGAAGTCATGGGTTCATAAGCTATTCATTCTTCACCTATTCTTATGCGTATAGCCAGATGAGCTATTGTCATTTCCATTTTCAGAAGTGTGCAGATGTAGGTCCATTTTGTTGCTCAGTGAAAAGATTATACCCTGACCAGGCTTTCCAAGGAGTTCTTGCTTCATCGCCATTGAAGAGAACGATTTCCAAGGCTTGAAAGTTCATGCTTCTGAAGTATGCTTTTGCAACACGAAGATTGTGATCTTCGTGCAAGTTCATGGAGATACATACCATTTTTGAAGTTCACTAGTAGAGACATTGCAACAATGACAAGGAATAAGAGTTGAGAAGCTAGCATGTGTCGAAGATAGCCGGAAACAGAAAAGGGAGAAATCAGAAAAAGCAACATGTGAAGGACCATTGAAGTTGTTGCTTTTGATGCTTTCCATGTGTCAAGAACGTTAGCTAGGGTTCTCAACAATCCACCTCTCTAAAGTGAGATCATTGTTCCTAGAAGATGAATCGATGTACCAAGCAGCACATAAATGATGCTAGCATGAAGAAGATTAGGCAGTGATTTGATCATACAGTGTCAGGATGGACAGAGGCATTTTGTGGTAGATTGAACATGATTATCCACCAGAGCATTATGGTTTTCCTTGCAACAGAAGAGACAAAACAGCTTGCATGACATCGATCAAGTCGTAATGTAATCTAGCCTGCTTTCAATGTCATATCTCCCTTTACAGATACCATCTTTCAGAACAACAATTGAGCAAGGTGTGGGGTCAGGCTTTCATCCGTAAGACTCTTGCACGTCCGCAAGGAACTTGTGGTGTCATGCTAGCCCTCAGTGGCCTTTGGCTTGTCAAATTCTCTTCTACAATTTTAGCATTGTCTCTAATCTAACTCAAGTTTTTCTACTGAAGAGGTATCCATCAGATTCCATAGTTCAATAAGGGAAATTCCCAGACCTTGAAGCTTTTGAAGCCTTTGTTTCATAGGAATAGATTTGTTGTGGAGCATTGAGAACGCTCTTACATTCTCTCTATTGCTGTTCATATCTCCCACTTGTGGTAGTCTGCAAGCTTCCAAGCATCTCCAATCTTTGGTTGAATGCTCCTAGTCTCCGGTAGATTTCAAACAGACAGAGGTGTCCTCTTAATAATTTTCACATTCAAAATGTATGCTTTTGCTACAATCGCAAGGTTCAGGAGATTGCCAGTGCCTAGACTCTTGTCTTCTCAAATGAAATCGTAGCAAAGATTGTCACTAGGGGCTGAGAGAGAGCTTGTGCTAGAAGCACGAAACACGAAAGGGTATGCATCATTGTTCTAGCCCTAGCTACATCATGATCCTCTTTCTTAGTACTTGCCAGCATCCTACAAGTATCTCCTAATGCAAGTTTTGCAATAGAATATGTTGCACACTCATTATCAACAATTGTGTTCCCATGCATTAATGCACTTGGAAGTGGAGGGATAAGTTGTTGCAGCAATTGTGTGGTTAATCTCAGTTTGAGATAGAAAGAGTGTTACCATAAACATCATAGCCTCCATAATGTTCTAAATCCTAATTTTGGAATCCATGTGAGTTGATACAGCATATGGGGCTGGTTCAGCTTGAGAGATAGTATGGATACTCTGTGCCCCTTCCTGTAGTTTAGTAGAAAAGCTTTCATTATTGATAGAAACAAATGCAGGTCTCACAGAATCCTTGTAATCAACACAGGATTTGTGTTCCTTGAGACAATGATCCAAAACATCTTGGTCGTGTAGACATGCATCTCCCAAGAAACTCTCATTTGTTTTAGAGTTTGATCTTCTTCTTTTTTAGAATGGCAACCTGACACAAAATGAAACGTGATCTTCCCCATTTGAAAAAGGCGAGGAATATTTAGAATGACCTTTATCAGTATCAAGGCTAGCAGGTTCAACATTAGCGTCATCTGCTGTGACAAAATTTTGGGCATGTTTGAAAGAAACTGGTTTGCTATCACTATCTGCATCAGACTCTTTAGAAAACCTAGTCTCCTGAGACATCATGGATGCCAAAAATAGGTCTAGTTTGTGAAAATCATATGTAAAGTCCAAACGTAGTGCTTGATGAGCATGATCACTTCAAACAAGTCATCTTCTTGTGGACTGACAACCCAATCACAAAATTCCATTTTCACTTTCTAGAGAAGAATGTCCTTTCGTAACCTCCTTCAACGGGGAAAGTGGTGCACAATTGACCAATACATTTCTTATAGACTGCTCATAGCCAGTTTCTTGTGTCCCTAACTACATTTAGGGACTGAAAAATGTTAGATGCATGTTCACTGATCATTGTTGTTTGCAAATGTCTATGAAGCAAATGGAGGAGTAATGTATGCTTATGATGGATATGAATCCTTTGTAGTTGTCTGCAATGAAACAACCAATGCTTTGTGTGGAGTTGCAACATTGATACGCATTGGTCTACTTGAACAATACACACCACCTTGATTCTTCAGGGGTAGCAGATTACAGATTTTCCATGTCATTGGTTGAAAGTTACTTTCCACCTAAATACTTGGCTTTTGCTCATTTTCTTGAGAGAGGTCAGTTGTTGTGGTTGGTTCATGCATTGCAGGATTACAGATTTAGAGCACATGTTCATGGTGGTAGCATAACTGAAGTAGAAATCAACTTAGCATAACTAAAGAAGACACAGAAACAATTCTTCCACACTTGATGATGATGATGCCCTCATACTTGCAAGCTCAATGTTGGATTCAGAGAACTTGATAGGTTTTGAATCATTGCTGCTATGATGAAGCATGTGGGAAAACTAGACAGTATACATGGCCAACAACTTGCTAAAGGTTATGAAGGATTGAACTCTCAGTTTCTATTGTGGCTTATCATCATATCATAAGGAGCAAAACCTAGTTCATCGTTTAGAATTGAGCCATTTGTAGGAATGCCAATTGTGTATGTGTTGTCTATTACATGCTAACATGAGTGAGCATGGCATATCATTTACAAAGCTTATTTACATGAGTTGGCATAGGTCTTGGTGTGATTGATGAAAACCATTTGGGATAGCATTTGCTCCAATGTATATACTTTCTTTTGAGCCACAACTATTTGGAATGAAGAGGCTACATTGATGCTAAGGATTTGCATCAGACAGGGATACACTTGAATTTACTCCATTCACTCAAAGCGGCAGAGTCATAGCTTGTTTCTTCATAGCATTGGTATTTGGGTTTTTTCAATTTGAAGTATCTTGGCTAGGAAACATACTGTACAAGTTATGGCAATTGAGATCAAATGCTCAAGCTCTAATGAACAAGGTTGGCTTAAAAAACAGGCTAATATTGATAAACTTGGAGCTTTAATTCATCAGTATATTGCTCTTATGTAGACGAATAGAGAAAAAGGAGCAAGACTTGAATCAAGTATGGATTCTCATCACCCTGATTATTATCAACAACATGATGAGTATTCTCATGGACATTATGTATTCAATGCTTATGCTTATGCCCAACATGTATATGCTGATGGTACACATTATGATCTGCATGCATCTTATGAATATGGACAGCAACAACATGCAAATGAACATGAGCAGTATGCAAGTACAACTGGACAACATGTTAATGCTTATAGATATGATATACCATGTCATAATACAGTGTATCAATATTCTAGTGAACCTCGGAAGCAGAATGGCTATTATGGGCAACATGCTTATACTTATGAGCATCCACCTTTTTAGCAACATAGTCATGATTATACATGTGAACCTTCCTTAATTCAATAGCCTAATTCTTATGGACATGACAATAATGGTCATGCTTATTAGTACTCTTCTAGCTTTGATGAGCAACAAGTTCATAACTACCATGGTATCCTATATCCAAATCAATTCATACCTCATGATCACCCAAATGTAATGATGAGCTCTTTTCAAGGTGCTAATGATGAAGAAGAGAGCAATGAGAAAGTTGAACAGCAAGAAGGGGATAATGAGCAACATGATCAACAAGAAGATGTACATAGTATAGAAAATCTTGCTGAGATGATGAAGGAAAATCATGCTGAGATGATGAAGGAAATGTGTCAAATGAGAGCCACTATGGACACACTTAATGCCAATCTCTCTAAGTGGTTGGAGATTCAACTGAAGGGAAAAGAGCAAGAAGACCAAGAAGATGTACAAGGAGAAAATAATGAAGAGCAAGATGTACAAGAAGGGAATTGTGGAGAGCAAGATGTACAAGCTCATGACATATTAGCTGAAGAATCACATGAGGCACTCATAGATGTGGATGGTTATGCCAAAGGTTTTAGACTCTTGGAGAAACCTCATGATGACCTTCTTAAGCATAAGTTTACACTTAATCAAGGTTTACAACAACCATTGAATCCATTTGATAATGAGCACTTGATCATTGTTATGATGACTGGTATATATATGATGATGATGATGTAATATATGATTTGGGCATACATGAAGATGAAGATGGCATTATGCTTCCCTATGATCCGAAAGATGATGGATATGATTATGGAATTGATTATGGGGATACTTCCTTGTATCCATTTGATCCGGGTGGATTGGAGTATGTGGTTGATGGCTATTCTCTTCTCTTGGACAATCATTATGACGGAATACCTTTTGATCCAGAAGGTTAATGGATTGCTTGGGATCTCATTTAGACTACCATCCATCTTGCAGGCAATTTCTTTTTTGGTAGAATCTTCTGGCTAAAGATTGGTTATCTATGGCCATATTTTAGTGCAGGGAAGATTACCGACAACTCATTGTTTTACACCAGATTTTACTCTAAACTCTGAACAACCAAACCCAACCTATATGGGCTGAAAGCACTTACCAAGAGCTCCAATTTGATGTGCAGCACACCTTGATCGGAGTTCTCTACAGAAATTTATCTCAGATTTACTACAACAAGGTCTTGTATAGACAACACGCTGTCCACTCCTTGTAGGCTTCATCTTCTTAGAGAAGATGGGTCAATATTTAAATTTTATCATTCCCCAATCATACCTATACATCATACATGATCAATGACCCTTTATACATAAATGATTACCCATCATTCCATTAGATAACCCTTGTAATGTCTGTAGTAGCAGAGTAGTACTCTAGTTTGCTCCTACCCTGTCTTTTTGTAATAAGTGCCCAACTTGTTTTGGAGGGCAAAAAACTTCGGGTGGGGATAGAATGTAAGAGAGGAAAATAAAATAATGAGGATAAAATACCAGCTACACTAGCCGGTATAAAAGGTGTAAGGGACTAGATTTTTGACCATCAGATTATAATAATAATGCTCCTTCATCTTCTGTCCCTCTCTCCAGCTTTCATGGCTTCCTTCCTTCCTTTTTTGTCTTTCTCTCTCTTCTATTAGTCTTTCTCTCTCCTTTTCACTCTCTTTCTCTCTCTTATGCTTCTCTTCTTCTCTCTCATCTCTGCATTCTTGTGTCTCCTCTTTCTCTCTCCCCAGTCCTCTCCTTGACAATACTTTTATAGATATATATTTTTTAATTTCATATTTTTAATTGGATTCACCAATACAAATATAATAAAGATTGTTTCTATATGTTTTTAGGTTATTCTTTTTTAGAAATATTTTATCTAATCTATTAAACTTATTTTTAAAATTATTTTATATTTTCAATGGTTTTTTTGTTATTATGTGTTTACCTCTTTGAAAATCTCACACAAGCACATGCGCATGCGCATGTGTGTGCATACACACACACACACACACACACACACACACACACACACACACACACACACACACACACACACACACACACACACACACACACACACACACACACACACTCACTCACTCTCTCTCTCTCTCTCTCTCTCTCTCTCTCTCTAATATACTACATTAAAAAATATATATATGTTTAGCTTTTGACACACTCTCTAATGTTAGATTGGTGATTGTTTTTTGAATAAAGTTGCCACACTTTTGCCTCTATATCCCTTCATTTCCTTTATCTTTGCAAGTACATGCTCTTCCATTTGTACTTTTAAAATCATTTAAATATGAATGAGAATCTTAAACTTATTGTTCATTATTACATAAGTAGATGTTTTATTTAGGTTTTTTTCCTTAATCAATATCATTATTGCTGATTGAATTGAATAAATTATGTTGGCTAGTTTTTTACCTACCAATTTTATTGTGTGGTTATTACAATAATAGTTAATTATGATAATAATGTATAGTACTTGTATGACATAATGTTGTACTTGCATAGTTATGTGTGTGTGTGTGTGTGTGTGTGTCTCTCATGTGTTTTTATAAATTTCTTCATCTAATCCTTTTTCTTTCTCTATCTCTTTGTCTCCCTCATGTGTTCTTGTTATGTTTTTTATATATCTATTATTCTTTTTTTTCAATTCTCTCTCTCTCTCTCTCTCTCTCTCTCTCTCTCTCTCTCTCTCTCTCTCTCTCCCTCCCTCCCTCCCTCCCTCCCTCCCTCCCTCCCTCCCTCTCTCTCTCTCTCTCTCTCTCTCTCTCTCTCTCTCTCTCTCTCTCTCTCTCTCTCTCTCTCTCTCTCTCTCTTTGTGAGTGGATTTTTGGAGCTTGTTTTTGAAGTGGAAAAGTGTCAGAGAGGTATTAAAGACCAAATTTTCATGGAAAATGAAACGATTGCAAATCGATGAGAGTTTTCCCAGATAGAGTTTGATGCTAGGAATGCAATGCAAGTCTTGGTTCATCATTTGGAGTCTATTTGACCCCCAATTTAATCCCCGTAAGGTTTGGCGTTCTAAAGCAGCTATGTGATCTGGGAGCCAAAAAGTATGTGACGAAGGCCAAATTGATAGATTTCGATGCCATGAAGCTGTTGTGGCCAACTGGATCTTGAATCAAAGTTCGTTTGGGCCTTTGTTATGCAAAAAACCACTTTTGATGTTGTGTGAAAACTCGGAAGATGAACTAGTTTTTTTTAAGTTTAAAGCCTTAAGCCTTAATTAAAAGACTCAAAATCACAAAAACTAAATCGAGGCAGGGAGGGGGCACACATTTGTGCCTCTTCAAGGCTTGGGATCATCAAGGGGATTGATGGTACATCTTTGATCTACTCATCAAGGGCTTCAATTTGACTGTGGACACGTAGATTATCATGTAAGGAATCAAAATGTTGATTTTTAGTATTTCTCTCTTCTCTCTCCTCTTATTGTGTATTTCCATGGCTAATTCAATGAGAGAAGGGGATGGGCCGAGGTGAGAGATTTTGATTGTGAGATGATGCTGGAGCATAAAGAAGCGTAGATCCAGGTTGGAAGGATTGTCAGAGCAGCTATTGGGAAGTGTCAACGAGACTCTAATCATGAGATACGAACGACATAATGTACGATTTTATGAGTAAGTCGTTGTAGATTTTATTGCTTTATGATAAATTTTGGTTAGAAATGGTTGTCAATGATGTGATTGATAAAAAATATTAAAGAAATCAAGAAAAATCAGTCATCTAATAATTTCTTCATAAACACACAAAATCTGCAACATTGTGGTTTAAGAAAAATCATGTGGTTTTGGGGTTTTTGTTGTGCATATAATGTTCATATAGGATAGAATGTGATGGGAGAATAATTCTCAATCAGATCAATTAGCCTAATTAGTAAATAAATAAATAATGGTATTTATCAATAAATAAATAGCAAAATTAAGAAAAAATAGAGAAAATAGTTTTTAACATTCAAAAAATAGAAAAAAATAATATTTGTGTTTGTGAATGTATGATAACTTTGAGGCATGACGTTTAGCCTTAGTTCATCTCTATCTCTATGTTAAAGTGGGTATTTATTGCTTTTATGAAGAAAAATATATTAAAAACCGCTCTCTAAACCTACCACCAAATGCATAACCTTAAGCAGTAGGGAGAAGGGGGGTGTTAAGGACTGATAATACGTTGAATTATAATGATGCATGGCATATAGGTCATATGTGGTTTAATATTAAGAGGGTTCAATTGTACAAGCATGCTCGATGCTGGCTAGGCAACGTAGCAATCTCGTTTATAGTAAGGTGTGAAAATACATGTTTTTGCACTTTTACAATAAGGAAAATTTTTTGAGGACTATAAATCATACACAATTGCATTGCATGCAAAACATGATATCATCCTGGATGCACAACAATTGTTTTTTATGAGCAATGACCTATGTTGAGGAGGTGAGGTACCCTAAGATGTAGGCTTAGTGGTTCGTTCCTTGGAAAGTATTTAGCAAGGAATATCTATTATCTTTTGGATCGATTCATTAAAAGAGTAGAGCATGTATTGTACGTGCTTTATGTGTTCATGGTACATCTTAGGGCCAATCCTTGAGGTGTAGGAGAGCCATAGTGGGACCACGACAATTAGCCAAGGGGCACTCCCTTTGTTTGTGCTTACGTGGTGTACTACACTGATATATGTAGGGACTCCCCTCTAAGGAGTGTGGGAAGGGTTATCTTTGGATTAGAATTCATGCAAATGCGAAGTTCTATATTAGAGGTTAGGGCAGTATACTCCTTAGACACTCTTGGCTGCGAGGCCATGAGGGGTGGGTGGTTTGTGTATTCAGCTAGTGCCACAGAGCTAGTGTCATGCCCCTTTTTAGATTCGAATAGGTTGTGCATTTGTTAGGTGCAGCTAATAATTGGAGTTTAGTTGTGCATTTGTCAAGTGTAGCTAATAAACGACAGTCTTCGAATCTCAGTCCATAGGGACCAATTTATTAGTATATGCCCAAAGTAGTGAGATAGATTCAAAAGACCATCAACCCAAGCTTCAAAAGAAAGAAAGAACGGGCTAGATGGTAAGCCAAAATTATTAGGAGATATTCACTGCAAAAAGAAGTGGTTTGATATCCCTACAAGGGGCAGGTCTTAGTAACCCTAGTCCCACGAATAGTCCATTAGGAGAAGGTGGAAGTTATAGTACTTCTCCTCTCCTGGTTAGTTAGCCCACTTTGAGTGGAGTAATAGTTTCCATCATTCAAACTCCTTTACCAAATTTGATTGTCACATGGCGCAATCCATTGCAATCCCAATAGAAATGCCAAACTTGATAGCCTTAGGATTTCCTCTACCCATTTTTAATGGGTTAACAGAGGAAGATGCAAAACTTCATATTAATGAGTTCCAAAAGTTAATGTTCAACTATCGAATCCAAGATGGACACTTGATGATGTTATTTAATATGACTTTGAAAGGACGAGCTGTAGTATGATAGTAGAGCCTAGAGGTTGGAACCATAACTATGATTTATTTATTTTTTGTGGCCTTTCATAGAGAGTGTGCCCTTGAAAGGGGAGGTCAGTATTGGCTACGTGTTCTCAATGTAACAATCAAAAACCTCACGAGAATGTTCGAGACTATACCAAGAAACTAAAAGAAGTATTTCATAAGTTGCAAACCTATATTCCTATTCCAGCTGCCACTCACTTGCAATAATTTTTGCATGGGCTAGACTTTAATATTCAAGTGCAATTGAGTAGTGTTTCTCTCGTTGATATTGATATGGCTATTACACAAGTAGAGGAGGTAGAGTTGTGATTACAAGAGGCCTATACCTCTGAGGAAAACTAGAATCTGAGTTTAGGTATTGGAAATACTCTAGCATTGTCAAATGGAGGTCAAGGGATGCCCATGAGTATTTTCAATATGGGAGAGGAAGCATGATTCAAAATGTACCCATGTTGCCAGCTCCTCCGAGTGTAACCATGCCTTTGGCTAGTCAAATGGCTCCACTTAGTGTTGGAGGCTAAACAATAAACCCTAATGTTGTTCCAGGGTATCAACATCCAATTCCTAATCAAGTGGTTAGGCCAATGGAACGACAGGTAGATGATCATGACTATGATTCAAGTGCCTCGAATGTCATTGGCAAAGTTAAGGATATGATAAGCACTATAGTGACATGATCATCGGACAATATATGAAAATAGCTATTGATTTCAATTTACTTAAGAAGTAGTATAATTTGATAGGGATTTGACACCTTGAAGAGGGTGCCCCCTCAAGATTCAACTGTAAGTGGTGTGGTAGCCAACATTTCCCTAGGAATTGTCCAAATGTTAAATGTGACATATGTAGGAAGTCTGGCCATTTGGCTAGTACTTGTTAGAGTAAGATTAGTTATTTCTAGCAAGAAAGTAAACAGCCAAGTCCAACTAAACATTGAGCCCAAGGGAATAATCTCTAGCAAGATGGGGAACCAAAACAAATACTACAAAGAGGGGAAAGCTATTGTAGAACAGCTGCCTAGTGGCAGTGGAGTCAGCCTTATTGAAGTTGTTTGTGTCAAAGGCACTGAAGCTTCTAATTTACGGGTTATTATGAGAGGTCAAAAGGGGAAAGACGGTGACAAAGACAAGGTAAAACATGTCGAGGAAAACCCTAAGAAAGATGATAAGGGGACACAAGTCCTTAAACTTGACATGGAAGGCAGACCTTTAAAAGCCATTGATAGTAAAATTGACCTTAAAAGGGATAAGAAATTGTCAAAGAAGAAGGCAAAAGCCAAGAAAGAGGCACCAAAGCTTGTTCAAAGGCCAAAGGAGAGAATGGTTTGGCGGGAAAAGAGAGCTCTTGCTAGCTATCATGAATTTGATTTAGTGAGTTCTCTTTGCAAAGTTAAGCTAGATGTAAACCTCATGCACTTGATCAAGTTGTCTCTCAGAGTGCTAAAGAGTTTAAGAAGATTTTTCACACTAGGCATATCGTGGAGCCCTTGGAAATAGAATGGGTAGAAGATGATTGGTTTGAGCATGCTGAAAAGCATTGTCCAAGAGTAGAAGCATATGTTGATGAAATATTAGTGGATCATGCTATTGTGGACATGGGATCCTCTATCAACATTATGAGTTTAGAATTGATGGAGAGGCTAGGTCTAGAAATAAATAAAGATGCCTCCACAATTCTCCAAATGACTAATGATAGTTTAAGAAAACCTGAAGGGTGCATCTCTAAAGCCCATGTGACTGTTGTCAATGTGGAATGCATTTTGTACTTTAGGGTTATCAGGTTTTCAGGGTGGCCTAGCTATCAAGTATTGCTAAGTAGGTCATGGATCTTACAAGTGGACTGTTAGGTCGATATACCTGCTAGTCGATTGATCTTTGGTAGAGGTACCAGACGTGTAGTAGTAGATGCCTATCTTGTATCTCTTCAAAGTGAAAGGCTTCCTTTATCTTCTACAGAGATAGATACATTGGCGGATGTAGTTAGTAGTGAGACGTCATCAAGTAGCGAATCTAAGAGGGGTAGAGGATCAGGAGAGGATAAGAGATGCAGATGTAATCGAGTTGGACCTTTGTATGATGAATGATTCACGGCTAATTAAATTAGGGTCCATGCTCTATTTGGAAGAAAGGAAGGACTATGTGTCATTGATTCAGGAATTCCGTGATATCTTTTCTTAGAGTTATGATGAGCTGAGAGGTATTCCTCCCAACCTAGCTAATACATGGTCAAAAAGCTTGATTAGGCAACAAAATTTGGCATAGCCCCTTCACCTCCTACATTCATGTTCTCTTCTTCTTGACTTGACTAATAAAAACCTTCCACAATCATTGTATTATGTTATTGTAGTCATGATCTATGTAAAATCTCCACATATTACCAAAGTCAAAAGAGCTATATCATGATATAGATGCATTGTTGCCACATGAACATATAAGCTCAATTCATTATTCTTGCACATGTTGCAAGGAGATTGCCCACCTCACGACCTGTAACTTCATGGTTCTATCAACATTAAAATAATATGTTAACTAAATGAATGTGCACAATGCTCTAGTGAAATGAATGTACATATAGATGTTAGAGGCCATGGTGAGTAGTGGGGACGTTAGTCAACCCAAAAGACATCACTAGAAAATGATAAAGTCTAGGATTAGTCTTGAAGACCGTTTTGACCTCATCTCCTACTCGTATACGAATCTGATGGTAGCTAGAGCACAAGTCAATCTTAGTGAAAAAGCATGCCCGTTTCAACTCATCTAGCAAATCATCAATCCATGGGATGGGGTAGCGGTTCTTCACTATAATTTAGTTCAAGTCTCTGTAGTCAATGCACATGCGAAAGGAGCCATCTTTCTTTTTGATTAAGAGGATAGGGGATGCATAGAGGGAAGAACTCAGTTTAATGAAACCCATCTCTAACAACTCCTTGTTTTTCTTTGCAACCTCTTCACGCTCACACTTGGAGAGTCTGTAAGGGGGTTTATTCACTAGCTTGGAATGGGGCCCTAGGTCAAGTGGGTGGTCCACTTGTCTCTTGGGAGGAAGGGACGTAGGCATGTGAAATAGGTCATTGTATTCCTCAAGTAAGGCCTACAAGGATAAATCATTAGATACTACAGAGGGATGATCAAAATTGTCCTTATTTAATTGCAAAAAAAATATTTGTGAGCATTTCTTAAACTCCCGTTTAAGTTGCTTTGTTGTAATGTGTTGAAAATCCACGTGATCTTGAACTCCCTCTAGGTGGATAGGCTGTCCATGCATCATAAACTCCATGTAAAGCTGAGAGAAGTCCATAGCAATATTCCCCAATTGTTTCAACCAATCACATCCCAAGACAGTGTCAATGGGGCCCATATGTAGGGCAATCAGATCAACCAGTGCCACATAATTTTCAGCCAAGCATAAGGAAACTGTAGGACATACATGCGTGCTGATTTCTTCTTCTCCATTTTCTACTTGGACCTTCAAGGGGTGGTGCAATGCCATAGGAGTGCATTTCAACTGATCAATGGCTGATTTATTGACAAAACTGTGAGTGCTTTCACTATCCACAAGGATAAAAACATGCTTTCCATTGATACTGCCTTGAATGTGAAGGGTGCTGGGGCTATGGGAACCCATCCAAGTGTCCAAGGAGATCAAGCAAAGGGAAGTGGGAGGTGGGTGGAATGTTAAATCAAGTATCTATGATGGAGCATCGCCCGGGTCAAAGGGAAACCCATCCTCGAGGTCATAGAACTGCTCATGATCAACATCCTCCATAGGCTCAGCCCGATCACTAGGCAGGTCATCCTCCTTAGTATGCGAATCTTCCATGACATACATGCTATGAACTTTGAACTTAGCTATCTTGTATGGGCATTTGGAGGCATGATCAACAGTGTACTTATCTCCACACTTAAAGCATAGGCCCTTTTCCTTTCGTTCCTTCACAACATCTAGGGAGATGAACCGTTGGCTATATTGGACCCATGGGAAGGTGATGCAGTGGACTGTTTATTTTCAACATACTTATTCTCAGCATTAGATCCCAATGCTATCCCAAAAGTGCCCATTTTTCTTTCAGCATGGAAGGCGGGGTAAGTGGGTATCTTGGGGTTGTTATTGGGCATAGAAGTGCCTCAAAAACCACCTCCGTATGAGGCTGATCGTGAAGGAGCCCATGGCTGTCCAACACCTTGCTAAAAAATTGCATTCTTACGGTACTTTCTTGCATATCTCTCAGCCAATTCCATTGCATCAAACTATGTGGTAGGTTTTTGGGCCATGACATCTACTGATAAGCTTGATTCCAACCCATAGATATACTTGTGCAAATTAGCATCATCACTAATGCTCTCTACATACATGATCAAGTTCATGAACTAATTTGTGTATTCACGTATAGTGAGGTTACGTTGGTCAAGAATGTACCATCATCCTGCCCATTTCTCTTTTTCCACAGGGGACACAAAAACTTGGACCATATGCATTTTAAAATCTTCCCAGTCAATGAACTGTTAATTCTCTCTATTGATATAGCGCCACCATGTGTGGGAAAATCCTTCCAAGTGGAGAGAAGCAAAAAGTATTTTCCGATCGTCAGTGCAGGGGTAGATATTGAAGTAGGACTCCAACTTAGACGTCCATTCCTCCAAGTCAGATTCATGATAACCATTATAACCATGCTATCCATTATAACCATGCTATCCATGATTTCCAGGCTAGCCATTTGTACCATATTATCCTTGATGGGGCTGATTCATATGGGGTGCATGGGGGCTCCTAGGGAGAGTGAGGGAGGCCGACCAAGGATGGGAGAAGGCATCAAAGGGATGTTGGTTGCATGGTGGACGGGGCAATTCAATAGGGGCTCATCATGCGCATGAGAGGGTTCACCGATCTCGTAGGTAGAAGGGGAAATTCCCTTAGCGCCAAGTATACCCTATGGACCATGAAACAGTTCCTGATGTGGAGGACGTCTAGACTCATGCTTAGAGTCAATGGTCTTCTCTTAGGATGAAGCGGTCGCTAACTGAGCAACAAGAGTAGTGAGCTGCTCCAAGGTCTATTGAGTCTTCAAGTTTGAGAGAGCCATGTGCTTGATTGCTTCATCAAACTTGGACATCATTTGGCAGTGGTTGGTGACCATATCATTGTGTCATTCCATATGACGGAGCTCATGCTGTGACAGAGGGTGTTATTAAGAAGGGTATACGGGTCCGTTTCAAGAATTTCCTCCTCTATGTTACCATGGTAATCATGTGCCAAACTTGGTTCCTCATTCATGGAGGTCTGGGAGTCTCTAATCTCCCTCTATAGTTTCTCTTGGGCCTTGCTTTTGCCTTTTTGGGTAGCCATCTAGATGCAGTCCACAGGGCCAGCTATCAGTAAAAGGGGCGTAACTCTTTGTAGGAAACTCCGATTGATGAGCTTTTTGGCTCAAGTCAGAGAGCATAAAGTCCTCCTCGATATGAGCTATTAACCTTTGTGACAAAAAACGATTATAATTTCTTGTAATGGATTTATTGTGCCTGTCTTGGAGCGGTCTGCACCCTGTCCACAATGACCCTAGTGCATAAAAATGAGCATAACTTTCAAATTGTAGCTCCGATTGGGGAGGTTTTTGATTCAAACAAAAGGGGGAAAAGCCCTCTTTGAGGTAAGCTATAGGGTTCACTCCTAGATTCAAAACATAAATTTCTGCAATAAGATCTACTTGACTGTCCTACAAGACTGTGACTAGAAACAGTCATGTCCCTTATTGCCAAGGTCTTACATGGATAGAGCATAGTCCAAGGGGACGAATCAGAAACAACAATATCATACTAAGCATATTGAGCACGATCCCAAGCATCATTGTATACACATCGGCTCTACCATTAATGCATAAATACATTCGTTGCCATACATCTCTCTTGGCTGCATGCACTTCAAGTGTCATACATGGGTGCCATTAGCATTGTGGCGGTGTCCAAGAGGGATCATTGGATTAGGGGGAGTGGAGCTCATGGGAAGTACCTACACCTGCATGCAAGTATCGGGCTTCGGATCACTAAGAGGTGGGCAAAGTTTCCCCCGGGCTAGGTTGTGCACCGCTTCAAGGTCTTAAGTGGTAAGGGAGGGCCTTTTTCCTCAGTCGAAGTATATATGTCAGACATTTTTATTAATCAATCAATATGAGATGCAATGGAAAGAAGACATTTGGCCTTTTCATGAGATGCAAGGAATGACAAGGTTGGGGTAGGGGTTACCTTGGCAGTCTAGTGACTCACTGGCTGCTACCTCACCCAATTTACAATGGCTATTATTCATTTTGGGCTCGTCCAAGATCACAAGACAAAATGAGGGTTAATGTCAGCCATCACAATGAATTTCAGGAAGAGGTATGATGCATGCACATGAAGAGAATTGAACTATTAAACCTATGCAATCTTGAATCTCTTTAACAATGGATTAAGCTCATCAAGTGGATAAATTGAGAGATTAAGATCATATTGGCATACCTCTTTAATGCTTGGGAAGATTGTTGAATCATGAATCATCATGATGCCCAATTGCTCCATCGACCAAGTTCGGTTGGTTGGGGCATCTGTGGAAGAATACTTTGGCATTTGAATGCTCCTACTAATGAGGAAGGCTTCTGTGCTTGTCCTTGAGCTTGAGCTTCAAAAATGGGGAGCTTCAAGTGAAGCTTTCATGGTTACCCACAAAGATCCC
The DNA here is from genome assembly GCF_053477565.2 of Lygodium microphyllum. Lineage (NCBI taxonomy): Eukaryota > Viridiplantae > Streptophyta > Polypodiopsida > Schizaeales > Lygodiaceae > Lygodium > Lygodium microphyllum. The sequence continues at coordinate 59,629,338 of NC_141136.1, read as the reverse complement.
TTGCATGCTGAACCTCCATGTCTTCTTCCATGCAAGAGAGATCATTCACGGGCTGAAGAACTTGTGGGGTTTGAGCTTTCGGGGTGAAAGATGGCTTTAGCTTGAAGAATCCATGGCTACTCCAAACTATCCAAACTGTCCAGTTTTGTTGTCCACCTTGGAGGTTGAATCCTGGGGGCAAGATTATCAAGAAGGAGGAGATCAGTGTGCTGATTAGGAACCTGGAGTGTTAGAGGGCAGCAGCGAAGGAAGGCTAGAGCAGAGGGGGAGGCAGGAAGAAGAGGGAATAGTAGTGCAAAATGCACCACAAATTGTGGGCTGTTCCCTGGGCTCTCTCTTGACCTGTGACCCTTCTCAAGGGTTTGGCCTATGGTCAGGGGCAAGTGGGGAAGGCTCCTAAGGTTTCAGTCTTGCACTCCCATGGTTTCTCTGGGAGAAAATAAGAGTTCTCTCTACTGTGTGGCTATGGCAACTTGCTTGGGAGGAGAGAGAAAGGGGCTGGAGAAAAAAGTGGCTGACTTTTTGTCCTCCTCTAACCCTTGAAACTCCAAACTTGGCATGGAACCCTTAAAATTTGCATGAAAAGAAGTGACGACCTGCTATTTTAACCATTTTACATCCATATATGTTTGAGTCTCTAGCCATAGCTCCTGCTTGCTCCAAAAAGCTAAAGTTAACTGTAGTCCTTATTGCTGTTCATGTACATGTAAGCTAAGTAACTAGGGTTTTGGGATTTGAAAAGGAAGAAAGGGGGAAGGAAAAAAGGACCAAAGACTGAAGCTCGGATACCACTTGTAATTAAAGAAGCTGAGAGGAGAGAGAAAAAGACGTGAAGAGAGAGAAAGAGAGCAAGAAGAAGAAGGGAGAAGACTAGAAGACGAGAGAGAAAGAGAGAAAAGAGGAGAGAAGGGAGGAGAAAGATATGGAAGCTGGAGATAAAGGTGAAGATTATGATCTTGATAATAACTGGTTACTCTAATCTGGGACTCTTACACCTTATATACCCCGGTCAGTGTGACTGGGTGTCTAAACCCTAGTCGGTGTGTATCCTGCTTGTTACACTTTTCAAGGAACCACATAAGGAATGTGGGGTGATGGCCAAGCCAAGCATTGATTGCTCTCCAAGAGGCAGCTAAAAGATACTTGATTCATCTCATGAGTGATGGTCAACTTCTAGCCATTCATGCCCGACATATCACTATTAAGCCCACATAGATTTGATTCTTGTTCGTAGGATTCGCAACAACAACAAGGATGCATTTAATCTTAATGTCAACAACATACTTTGAGAAGCTACCTTGTAAAAAAAGAGAGGAAGAAGATGATGAATGAAGAGATGAAGAGATTTATACAATGGTCACACCCTCACCACCACCCCCCCCCCCCCCCCCCCCCTAAAGCAAGAAGATACAATCAAAGAGTAATAAGAGATCTCTCCAAGATTACATACCACAACAATGAGGTTATTCATTCATGTCTTCATTATTAAGCACCCTACTCTCCTTTCAGCTTAAGACTAGACTTCTCTTATTCTGTATGCTTTCAAAATTTAATTAGCCTTTTTCATGTTAAGTGAAGGTGATTATATTGCTCATCATTATGTATATATGGTGAAGGTTATAAAATTAGTTGAGCACACTTGTTTTGAGAAAGCTATTGTTCATGTGCATTGGGAGAAAGCCATGGGTGAAGAAATGGTCACTTTAGATGTAAATCAGACTTGGGATTTTGTAACACTACTTAAGGGAAAGAAAGCTATAGGTTGTAAGTGGATTTACAAAGTAAAACATAATGCAGCTCAAAGTGTGACTAGGTAAAAAGTGAGATTGGTTGCCAAAGGTCATGCAAACTTATGAACTTGATTATAAGGAGACATTTGCTCCAATGGCAAAGATGGCAACTGTAAGAGCTATCATTGTAATGGTTGTAGCAAAAGGTTGGAGTTTGCATCAAATAAATGCAAAGAATGCATTTTGGCATGGTGACTAGCAAGAAGTGTACATGGAGTAGCCATAAGGTTATGAGAGGATGGTTCACTCTTATCATGTGTGTAGACTAGCAAAGCCTTGTATGGGTTGAAACAACCGCCGAGAGCATGGCATGACAAGATACTATAGTATCTTGTCTATACTAGTTTTCATGTTGAAAATGTAGATCTCTCGCTTTATAGCCATCTGAGTGATAGGGGCATTCTTGTGATTGCCTTGTACATGGATGATTTGATGGTTGGGATGGAGCATGTGAAGAGTCTTCTCAAGGGGTGGAGCATGTGAAGAGTCTTCTCAAGTAGAAATTTGATATGAAAGATTTTGGAGGATTGAAGTACTTTCTTGGCATTGGGGTGATAAGAACATCTTAGGGGATATGGCTCTCACAAAGCTAGTACATCTTAAATATGTTAATGAAATATGGTATGATTAATTTGTAAGTCAATCTCAGTGGTGCTATTGAATTAGAATGTGAAACTAAGAGTAAATGTGGGTGAGGTGTTGGAGGATCCCACAATATATAGAAACATGGTGATCTTTATTACTATTACTAGGTTAGATTATAACTATACAATTGGCTTTGAGAGTCAATTTATGCAAGTACCTTGTAACCCCCATTTGGACAAGACACTCCTTGTGGTACCTTATGGCCACGTTGGATTATGGCATCTTTTATGAGAATAACTTGGTGATGTAGTTACTTGGTTATATTGGTGCAAATTGAACAGCCATTGTATCTGACAAGAAGTTCACTTATGGCTATGTATTTTCTTTTGGGAGTGGGGCTGCGGCTTGGGGCAATAAGAAACAAACCACAGTTGCATTATCAAGTACAAAGGCAAAGTATAGGGGTGCTGCTATGGCAACATGTGAGGTAGCTTGGATGCAAAAACTACTTGATGATTTAGGGATACAAATAGACAGGAGAGTTGCTATTTATTATGACAATATAAGTATCATACAATTGGCTAGGAACTCGATGCTTCACACATGAAATACATTGAGGTTCATTACCATTTCATCAAATAGTGCGACTTGGGAGGTGATATTGATATCATATATGTAAGCATAGAGGAGCAAGTTGGAGATATTTTCACCAAGGCCCTAGGAGAAAGAAAACTTTGGTATTTTTAAAGCTTACTTGGAGTATAGGTCATGGAGTTGAGCTTGAAGGGGAGTGCTGAGATATCAAGCTCAACACGAGCTGAAACTCATATAGCTAGATGTCCGTTTTTGCATTCATCTTATTGTCATGGTTAGTACTTGCATTAGCATATCATTCCAGTGATACTTATAGCTTTAGTCCACCTACCCAAGGTAGATTATATAGTAAAGTTGGATTCTCTTATTTAATAGATGTAGTCCATGTTGCAAAATATATTGATGAGTACAATTTTACTTGGAATGATAGACATAAAGATGGCATACGGCATGTGACAAGACTTTATAGGGCTTATGCCAATCATGGGGGTTTGTGGATGGCCCCGATGCCATGCTCAAACTAATTTACAATAGGATGCATTTTGATCATTTCCTAGTTGAAAGATTTGCATGTTTGAAGTAGATGAAGTATGGCTCGCCATGTGGAGGCTAAACACATCCTTCTTAAAGGACTCTTGCTTTATTAAAAAGGTTAAAATGGCCTAATTTAGAGCAAGTGGTATGCTAAAAAGTCGTTTTGACAAATTGTAGGAGTGTGCTAAGGTTAGCTAAGAGTATCTAAGGCTTTACTTAGAAGGGCATCTATGGTGCTACCTCAAGAGCTTGAAGTTTTCTTCTTCATGTCATAGCTTTGCAACATCATGATGTTGTTCTTATAACATGTTGATGGATGTCCTTAAAGTTTAGGATAGGGTTAGAGTTGACAATACCAAGATCCAATTGCAAGCAAGGTGGGAATTGGATTCGAAACTAGATGGGAGATGGCTCTTCTTCATTGTTTCTTCACACTTTAAAGAATAAGCAAAGGAGGACATGACTCTATGACAAATAATGATGAAGGGGTCACCTACCATGACAATGTGTCACTTGCAAAAGGATTTATGAGACATCTCTAAGCTTCTACTATTCTCTTGGAACCTCTCTAGTAGAGAATCCTATTAGAGGTATGAAGAAGATCTAAAGGAATTTCCATGCCATGTGAGAAGGTAATCTTAGATGATGTTGCATTGTGCATTGGTGGGCCCTTTACAATTGATGATCTTGGTTTTGTAATCAAGAAGATGAAGAAGGGAAAATCCCTTGTATTTTGACAAGATCCCTTTTATGGTCTATGTAGCAATTTGGAATGTATGTGAATAGTTTACATCTAACTTTGCCCATGCATGTAGAAGTTATGGAGCTTTATGAATGAAGGATTCATTAAGCTAGTTCCCAAATCCTTAGATAGGATCTACAAAATGCTTGGTATAAGGTAGTTGCTAAAGCTTTAGACATTCAATTAAATTTTGCTTCCTACAATACATCAAGGGAGATATGGGTTTGTACATGGTCATAAGCTACATGATGCCATTTTGAGTTTTATTACTTTCCATGGATTTAGCAATGGAACGACACGGATAATTTTTTCTAATCAAAATGGGCATTGATATGATAAAGTGTATGATCTCATTAGTTGGAGGTTATTGATGGCAATTATGCATGCCTTGAGCTTTGATAACTAGTTCTACTTCATGGTTGCTACACTCTTCACTAATGCACCAATATCTACTTGTGTAAATGGCTTATTCTCCCACAGCTTTGAGCTCAAGTGTTATTTGAGGCAAGGCTAAACAATTTCCATCTAATGTTTGTCATAGCTATGAACCCCCTACTTAGGATGATTGATTAGAATATAGATAAGGGCTGCTTGGATGGGCTCCCTATCATGGAAGATACATAATTTTGCTCTCAAATTTTTGTGAGTGACAATTCTAATCTTGTTAAGGAAAATAAAGAGAACATTGAATCCTTTCCGAAAATTCAAGATTTGTTTGCCACCATCTTTCTTTTGGTTATGATCAAAGGAAGGAATCATGGGATATGATGATTCTCCTCCCTAGCTTAAACAATATTGCTTGAAACATCTAAAAATTCGTAACATTTTTAGGTACTTCGGTTGTCCTTTAGGGATACTTGCTATCACAAGTGAAGGTTTCAACACGTTGGCTCCCAAGGTTGATGAGAAAGTTAAGAGATGGAATTCTTTTCCTCTAAGTTTTATTGGCAAGTTGGTGTTTCTCATTAGAATCCTTTCAACCTCGGTCTCTTTTGTGGCAATAGTACTCCTTTATCGTGACTCATTGGCTATACCTTGAGAAGTTTTTGAGGGATTTCTTATAGAATTGTTGGCTCCTTCTCAAAATAGCACTATTTATCCTAGGGGATAGTGTCCCTCTTGAAGAGTAATGGGGGCCTAGGTGAGCCATTGCTCTTTAAAGCTAGAAGATTATCCTAGTGTTCTGGAAACCCCCAACATTGGGTGGTTATTCTTAGAGAGTGTATTTCAAGAGTAAAATGGTTGGAGCAATGTGGCCCAATCTCAATTGGTTAGATAAGCTTTTAACTTTGGAACTAATAATTGGAGTTCCTACATCGAGGGTAGTCAAGCTCTTATAGATCCCTAGATGTTAATGCTTAACAAGCTCAAATGGACTTCTTGCAATGACAAAAAGTAGACATTTCTTTAATCCTGGTCATTTGGAGTGTTTTGGAACTGCTTCCATCTTGTAGTAAATGAACTCAAGCTTTCTAAGACCCTATTTGATGAGGAAAGGTTCTAATGGATTGATATGTGGGATCCAATCAAGGAAGAGTGCAAATCTACCAAGGAAGTTGCTCAACAAACCAATAAGGAGGAGGCAAGATGGTTGGAACAAGTTTTATAGAAGCATCAAGAGAGCTCACCCACTCAACATTTTATGCCACTTGATAGTGTCCTAAAAGACCTCGAAAATTTCAAAGGGAAGGATTCCTTGAAGCTAAAAAATAGGGATGAGTTTGATAATTCATCTAATCACGTGTTTCTTATGGAAAAGGAATACTTGAAGGAACTTTTGGAGACATTCTTGGAGAATATGGAAAAAGAGAATCATTGGACCATGGAAGAGGACATACTTAATCTACTATTGTGGAAGGTTGCATCTAGGAAGCTACCAACAAAGGACAAATAGGTTTAGAACTATCTCCCATTTTTAAGGCTTCATACTATAGGTAGAAGGAAACAATTCCTTTTCTATGCTAGCACTTTAGTGTTGCTAAGACTTTGTAATAAAGTTAAAGTGAGGCTTCACACAACTAGATTTAAGGCACCAATTGGAGTGAAGACTACTCTCTTTGGCAACGAAGGGGCCCTTGATGATGAATCTTTGAAAATATGGAATGTGGTAGCGATAAAAGAGTTTGTGCAAGCATAGAAATAAGGTATTGACAGAGGAGAGAAAATGTGGTGATGATGTTCTATTTAGAACTTATGAGCAAAATATTTTAGGCATCTTGAAGGACCTTTTTGGGAAAAGTTGTATTCAAGGTACCCTTTAGGCTTCTCTCTAAAGTTAGAGCTCAAAGCATTTTGGTTTCATCCATTGAAATCACTTTGATGTTGTATGCACAATCTTATTTCATATCACATTTTTAAACAAGCATTTTTTATTTTACCATGAAGTCTATTCTCAATAGGGGAGATGTGAATATTTCACCTCATCGATTGATAAAAATATTGGTTCAAGTGTCTTTTTTGAAAAACTAGTGTGTAAATGGCCTTTGAGTGGATAAGATCTACTATTTTAAGTAGGGGTAGTTCGTCTATAAACATTTACACATGGAAAGCATCCATAGCGTGGACAATAGCTTTGAGCTAACAAACTCCATAATACTTTTTTTTGAGAGAGGGATGGGACTTGCATTGTGTACGAAAAACTTTTTCCCCAACCAATGGAAAAAAAGGAAGAGATTAAGATATAATTAATGTTTGGGTTAAAAACTATAGCATTAACCGATTTTAAGGTGTTGTCACATGCACTACTTGCTTTACTTTTTGGATGTGTAAGAAGTGATTTGAATTTGGCAGCATTCTCGTATATATTAAAAGGGCTAACTTGCCAGATATTGGAAAAGTCTAGTTGTGACTTGTGTGTGGCATCATGACCATTATAACTAGAAACGCCCCGAAAATAATGGGTTTTCATCAAAACAAAGCCGGTTTTTAAAAAATCCAACCGGGGAAAAATACAGGAAAGGCTGGTTTTTTGTGAACAGTGGGGCGGAAATCACTTGTTCAAATGGTGGCAAACTCGATACTTTTCCGAAAGAAGGTCGAGACTCGGTGCCCAGAAAAACCAGCGCCAGTTCCCTACGAAGGAAGGCCTTACCCGAAGGGGAAGCGAGCGGGTATTCCTGTGCTGCAGCCGTATTTTGGAAAGAATCGGGATTCAGCCTTCTCCTTCGTGTAGGAACAGAAGCGGAATTGAATCCCACCTCTGATGATTCATCCTCAACACCAGCATTGATCCGTTTCCCAGCTCCTTCCTCGTCCGGACGAGAGGGGGCTTCTTCGCGGAGAGCAATAAGAAGAAGCAGGCCGGTACTGCTTCGTCGACACCGAATTTCCCGATTTGGAGAACCTGGTTTTGAGATTATCTCCGGCTGATTGGAAGGAGTGCTGGAGAGAGAGCTGGAGGTCATAGCGCGCCCTGGTGTGGGGGTCGGAGAGGGCCATGTAGGCGGAGTGGATTTGCAGGAACCTCTGCGTGCATGCCTCCTTATCGGTTAAGGGAGCGGTGTCGGGGTGGTTTTGGAGGGCGAGGCGGCGGAAGGCGGATTTGATGTGGGCGGGGGAGGCGGTTTTGGGGAGGTGGAGGACGTCGTAAAGGGAGGGGGGTGAGGACGTGTTGGCGAACGCGGACGTGGCGGTGGCGGTGGCGGCGGCGGCGGCGGAGGCGGAGGCGGGGGGGTTGATGCAGGGGCAGAAGTGGGAGGAAGGAGTCGAGAGGGCAATCGAATAGAGAGCCGATGCCATGGAGGCAGGTGAGTGTCTGAAAAGGAGCAAAACACAACAATGCCTGTGCGAGGAGCTGATGATGCGAGAGAGATGAATGGCGCCAAGTCGTTTTATAAAAAAACCAGATTCCGCCTTGCGTGCTGCAATACCGTCGGCTCTCCCTCGGTTGTGCCCACAGCAATGACCTATCGCCCAGTTTTCCCGACCCCGCGGCCCGCCCATAAACTTCTCTTTGGGTGGAGCAGTCAGCTTTCCCGACTCCCAGTCTCTCTCGTGCGTAACATTATATATCGAAAGTATATACAAATTATAATATTTCTACGACAATATGAACCGTCAAAAAGCTCTACTTTTACCTTTTGTTCTTTTTGGCACTTTACTCGGAAATTAAGACGTCGCCATTGGGGTTGTAGCTCGAGTGTTTTGAGTGTGTGGGTGTGTGAGTTCAAACCTTGGGCATACCCTTGAGGCATCTTTCAAATTCAAATTCAAGCCTTTCTCCAAAAAAGAAAAGAGAGATTAGGATGCCACTCCAATCGACCAGAGGGTATAATTTATCTCCATGGATTACACATTGCAAATTGCTCATTCAGAAGAACCGAACTAATGATCTCATGGAACTCACACACCTACTGTACCTATTACCACGTGCGATCAACAAAATAGTTATTTTATTTAATAGCGTATATATGATACATGATTACATTTATAGAAGGGGCTTTTTAATCCTATGCGTATATTACACAAGATCTTGTTGCAAGGGAGGGGATGCACGTGTTTCTACTTGTGGCCCCACCAAAGACTTGATCCTTGCAATCTGTGTGCTCATAAACCCTAGCCGCTCGCCTGCAAATTGACCCCTTGCAATCCACTCTTGTCAACCTTGGCCACCCACCCATAAGTTGACCCCCCACAGTCCATGCGTCCATCCCACAATTTGAGACACTCACCCACAGATCAAGGTCAATGCCTCCACACCCTAAGCCCTCCATCATCCAAGCAATGCAATGCAATATGCAAGTGACTCTCTCTCTCTCTCTCTCTATATATATATATATATATATATATATATATATTCAAAATATACATTATAGTTAGATATATTAATGTATTAAAAATAACTTTCTCTCTCACATACATAAAATCAATTTAGATGTAAATAGTTTCTCGATACATCTTACATTAACAATGGTGATTCATCTTTTCGTGCAATTACTACACTTTGTTGTCTCCATCAACTTCATCTTCTATTTATTTATGTTTATGTTTAGTTCATGTTTGCATTTGTATTTTGTTATATAATCTATAATTTGACTTTTTTTTTCTATATATGTTTTTATTTGATTCTTTTTGCTATGTACTTTGTGCATCAGGCATCATACATCACACAGTGTTGAATGTTAAATAGTGGTGATATGCAATGCAAATTGGTCAAGAGATATCCTAACTTGGTTTATGGCTTAATTGTTGTGAATAATTTTAATACTCTTTATTAGTGCATGTTTTCATTTTGTTATCTATGCATTGTGATGTTGTGATTATTTATTGTTTATGGTTATATATATATATATATATATATATATATATATTATATATGCTCATCTTTTTTCTATATTTATTATAATACATCATTCTCTAATATGGTATTTTAAAATATTTTGTAAAGTTTTTTATTGTTGATGATTTGTGATATATATTTAGACTTATGTTTTATTTAATAATTCATCCTTTGCTAATTTGATTTCTAAATATTTTTATTAATGTATATTTTCATATTTGTAATAATAATAATTATTAAAGATTTATAAGCCACCCTTTGCCAATGTAACTTTTTTATATTTCTTTGTTGATATCCATTATTATTATTTTTTCGATGAGGACGTGAAATATTAAAAAGGTAAGTATGTACAATTGGGGATCCTGCCCCTATCTATCAACCACATGACTTATAAGCCTTACAAGGCTACCCTGACTTACAAGCGAGAAACTTATACAACCGAACTTGGTGGAGCTAATCTAATTGGATGAAACGAGGTGAGCTTGTTTGTTCATTTGTCTGAGGCGCACCCTGAGAGCCATTATCAGTATCCAGCATGGCCTTGGTGGCATGAGGGTTACTAGCCATTTGCCCCGTTGTGTATTGTTATTCATGTAATTATTGTGATTATATTATCTTTTATATTTTTCAAGATCTCTCTCTTAGTCTCTCTCTCTTTAAATCTTTATATTTATAACTATATTTATACTTATGTTTAATTTTATAATGCATCCTTCATTAAAATGGTTTTTTTAATGTTTATTGAAATAACTTTTTACGTTTTTTTATTATTGTTAATGATTTATAATCTATAATCTTTATATTTAGACTTATCTTTTATTTTATAAATCATCCTTTAGCAATTTGATTCCTTTAAATTTATATATATATATATTTTTATTGTTATTATTTATGATTTATAATTTATGCTTCATCAATTTAATTTTATGGAGTTGTTATTAGTATATATTTTTGTTTGTTTATAAATTTTGTGATTATAGTATTTTTTTCTTTTATATATATATATATACATATTCTTTCTCATTGCATCTTAGTTTTTTATGGATTGATTATTTTTAAAACTTTTTTTGGTATGTTTTGAAATATATTCTTTGTTGATATATATATTTTAATTTTTATTGATAATTTTTTTCTTTATTTTTGTTATCTTTGTCAATAAAGAGTACATATTTTTATCAAAATATATTGTTTTGATTTAATAATTTTTATTACTAACAATATAAGTTTAATAATTTTATTTTTATATGTTTTAAAAAATTTTAAGTTCTTTTCTGTAATTAAAATTATGATCTATCCTTTGCCAACATAATTTCAAGATTTCAGTTAGTATATGTTTTTATTTGGTTGTATTTGTTGTGCTTATAATATTGTTTATAATTTCAAATAATTTTTTATCTTTCTCTCTCTCTCTCTCTCTCATAGAAGTTGTAGAAAATAACACTAATATCTACTTCTCTAATTATTGTTTATATTATTATTTTTAACATATTTTAAATATGTTTTGTAATACATCCTTTGTTGATGTAAATTTTTCTACTTTTATTAATATTTTTTTTCTTGTTTACTTTTGTTGCCTTTGTTAACCTAAGTTGAATACTTATAAAAGAGGGAAATAAAATAATGAGGATAAAATACCAACTACACTAGCCTATATAAAAGGTGTAAGGGATTGGATTTTTTACCATCAGATTATAATAATAAGTCTCCTTCATCTTCTCTCCCTCTCTCCAGCTTTCATGGCTTCCTTCCTTCCTTTTCTGTGTTTCTCTCTCCTCATCACTCTCTTTCTCTCTCTTATGCTTCTCTTCTTCTCTCCCTTCTACATTCTTCTCTCTCCTCTTTCTCTCTCCCCATTCCTGTCCTTGACAATTGGTATCAGAGTCATAGGCTCTTGATCCAACTGGCTAACATTCCATTCAATTAGCCTTTTTTAGTCACACAGATTTAAGAGCAAGATGTACCAAGTTTGGAGTCTTGGACCAAGTTTGGTGGTAGGAAGATTGAAGTTAGCAACTTGTTGGTCATTTCAGGCCATTTTCTGAGGGCATTTCTCTTAAAATAGTGGTAATAGGAGTTTGTGGAGAATATAGTTACTGTTGCTTTTCAGGGAAAGTCTTTCTCCCTCTTTCTTTTCTACCAAGCTTCCATGGAGGATATCATCCCCTTCTTCCTTCCATTTTCTTACAGCAACAAATCATTTGCTTCACACCAAGGGTAAAAGCCAACAGAGCATGTTCATGAGTCTGGTCATCCTAGGAGGTACTAGCCTCAAGACCTTCAATAGTAGAATTAATGATCGAGACAACACAATCAGCCTGTGAGGTCCCTCTAATCATGTTCTGGATGAAGTCATGGGTTCATAAGCTATTCATTCTTCACCTATTCTTATGCGTATAGCCAGATGAGCTATTGTCATTTCCATTTTTAGAAGTGTGCAGATGTAGGTCCATTTTGTTGCTCTGTGAAAAGATTATACCCTGACCAGGATTTCCAAGGAGTTCTTACTTCATCGCCATTGAAGAGAACGATTTCCAAGGCTTGAAAGTTCATGCTTGTGAAGTATGCTTTTGCAGCACGAAGATTGTGATCTTCGTGCAAGTTCATGGAGATACATACCATTTTTGAAGTTCACTAGTAGAGACATTGCAACAATGACAAGGAAGAAGAGTTGAGAAGCTAGCATGTGTCGAAGATAGCCGAAAACAGAAAAGGGAGAAATTAGAAAAAGCAACATGTGAAGGACCATTGAAGTTGTTGCTTTTGATGCTTTCCATGTGTCAAGAACCTTAGCTAGGGTTCTCAACAATCCACCTCTCTAAAGTGAGATCACTGTTCCTAGAAGATGAATCGATGTACCAAGCAGCACATAAATGATGCTAGCATGAAGAAGATTAGGCAGTGATTTGATCATACAATGTCAGGATGGACAGAGGCATTCTGTGGTAGATTGAACATGATTATCCACCAGAGCATTATGGTTTTCCTTGCAACAGAAGAGACAAAACAGCTTGCATGACATCAATCAAGTCGTAATGTAATCTAGCCTGCTTTCTCCTTTTACAGATACCATCTTTCGGAACAACAATTCAGCAAGGTGTGGGGTTAGGATTTCACCCGTAAGAACCTTGCACGTCCACAAGGAACTTGTGGTGTCAGGCTAGCCCTCAGTGGCCTTTGGCTTGTTAAATTCTCTTCTACAATTTTAACATTTCCTCTAATCTAACTCAAGTTCTTCTACTGAAGGGGTATCCTTCAGATTCCATAGTTCAATAAGGGAAACTCCCAAACCTTGAAGCTTTTGAAGCCTTTGTTTCATAGGAATAGCTTCGTTGTGGAGCATTGAGAACGCTCTTACATTCTCTCTATTGATGTTCATATCTCCCACTTGTGGTAGTCTGCAAGCTTTCAAGCATCTCCAATCTCCGATTGAATGCTCCCAGTCTCCGATAGATTTCAAACAGACAGAGGTGTCCTCTTAATAATCTTCATATTCAAAATGTATGCTTTTGCTACAACCGTAAGGTTCAAGAGATTGCCAGTGCCTAGACTCTTATCTTCTCAAACGAAATTTTAGCAAAGATTGCCACTAGGGGCTGAGAGAGAGCTTGTGCTGGAAGCACGAAACACGAAAGGGTATGCATCATTGTTCTAGCCCTAGCTACATCATGATCCTCTTTCTCAATACCTGCCCCACCATCCTACAAGCATCTCCTAATGCAAGTTTTGCAATAGAATATGTTGCACACTCATTATCAAAAATTGTGTTCCCATGCATTAATGCACTTAGAAGTGGAGGGATAAATTGTTGCAACAATTGTGTGGTTAATCTCAGTTGGAGATAGAAAGAGTGTTACCATAATGTTCTGCATCCTAATTTTGAAATCCATAATGTTCTGAATCCTAATTTTGAAATCCATGTGAGTTGATACAGCATATGGGGCTGGTTCAGCTTGAGAGATAGTATGGATACTCTGTGCCCCTTCCTGTAGTTTAGTAGAAAAGCTTTCAATATTGATAGAAACAAATGCAGGTCTCACAGAATCCTAGTAATCAACACAGGATTTGTGTTCCTTGAGACAATGATCCAAAACATCTTGGTCGTGTAGACATGCATCCCCCAAGAAACTCTCATTTGTTTTAGAGTTTGATCTTCTTCTTTTTTAGGATGGCAACCTGACACAAAATGAAACGTGATCTTCCCCATCTGAAAAAGGTGAGGAATATTTAGAATGACCTTTATCAGTATCAAGGCTAGCAGGTTCAACATTAGTGTCATCTGCTGTGACAAACTTTTGGGCATGTTTGAAAGAAACCGGTTTGCTATCACTATCTGCATCAGACTCTTTAGAAAACCTAGGCTCCTGAGACATCATGGATGCCAAAAATAGGTCTAGTTTGTGAAAATCATATGTAAAGTCCAAACGTAGTGCTTGACGAGCATGATCACTTCAAACAAGTCATCTTCCTGTGGACTGACAACCCAATCACAAAATTCCATTTTCACTTTCTAGAGAAGAATGTCCTTTCGTAACCTCCTTCAACAGGGAAAGTGCACAATTGACCAATACATTTCTTATAGACTGCTCATAGCCAGTTTCTTGTGTCCCTAACTACATTTAGGGACTGAAAAATGTTAGATGCATGTTCACTGATCATTGTTGTTTGCAAATGTCTGTGAAGAAAATGGAGGAGTAATGTATGCTTGTGATGGATATGAAGCCTTTGTAGTTGTCTGCAATGAAACAACCAATGCTTTGTGTGGAGTTGCAACATTGATACGCATTGGTCTACTTGAACAATACACACCACCTTGATTCTTCAGGGGTAGCAGATTACAGATTTTCCATTTCATTGGTTGAAAGTTACTTTCCACCTAAATACTTGGCTTTTGCTCGCTTTCTTGAGAGAGGTCAGTTGTTGTGGTTGGTTCATCCATTGCAGGATTACAGATTTAGAGCACATGTTCATGGTGGTAGCATAACTGAAGTAGAAATCAACTTAGCATAACTAAAGAAGACACAGAAACAATTCTTCCACAATTGATGATGATGATGCCCTCATACTTGCAAGCTCAATGTTGGATTCAGAGAACTTGATAGGTTTTGAATCATTGCTGCTATGATGGAGCATGTGGGAAAACTAGACAGTATACATGGCCAGCAACTTGGTAAAGGTTATGAAGGATTGAACTCTCAGTTTCTATTGTGGCTTATCATCATATCATAAGGAGCAAAACCTGGTTCATCGTTCAGAATTGAGCCATTTGTAGGAATGCCAATTGTGTATGTGTTGTCTATTACATGCTAACATGAGTGAGCATGGCATATCATTTACAAAGCCTATTTACATGAGTTGACATAGGTCTTGGTGTGATTGATGAAAACCATTTGGGATAGCATTTGCTCCAATGTATATACTTTCTTTTGAGCCACAACTATTTGGAATGAAGAGGCTACATTGATGCTAAGGATTTGCATCAGACAGGGATACACTTGAATTTACTCCATTCACTCAAAGCGGCAGAGTCATAGCTTGTTTCTTCATAGCATTGGTATTTGGGTTTTTTCAATTTGAAGTATCTTGGCTAGGAAACATACTGTACAAGTTATGGCAATTGAGATCAAATGCTCAAGCTCTAATGAACAAGGTTGGCTTAAAAAATAGGCTAATATTGATAAACTTGGAGCTTTAATTGATCAGTATATTGCTCTTATGTAGACGGATAGAGAAAAAGGAGCAAGACTTGAATCAAGTATGGATTCTCATCACCCTGATTATTATCAACAACATGATGAGTATTATGGTCATGATGAGTATTCTCATGGGCATTATGCATTCAATGCTTATGCTTATGCCCAACATGTATATGCTGATGGTACACATTATGATCTGCATGCATCTTATGAATATGGACAACAACAACATGCAAATGAACATGAGCAGTATGCAAGTACAACTGGACAACATGTTAATGCTTATAGATATGATATACCATGTCATAATGCAGAGTATCAATATTCCAGTGAACCTTGGAAGCAGAATGGCTATTATGGGCAACATGCTTATACTTATGAGCATCCACCTTTTTAGCAACATAGTCATGATTATACATGTGAACCTTCCTTAATTCAACAGCCTAATTCTTATGGACATGACAATAATGGTCATGCTTATTAGTACTCTTCTAGCTTTGATGAGCAACAAGTTCATAACTACCATGGTATCCTATATCCAAATCAGTTCATACCTCATGATCACCCAAATGTAATGATGAGCTCTTTTCAAGGTGCTAATGATGAAGAAGAGAGCAATGAACAAGTTGAACAGCAAGAAGGGGATAATGAGCAACATGATCAACAAGAACATGTACATAGTACAGAAAATCTTGCTAAGATGATGAAGGAAAATCATGCTAAGATGATGAAGGAAATGTGTCAAATGAGAGCCACTATGGACACACTTAATGCCAATCTCTCTAAGTGGTTGGAGATTCAACTGAAGGGAAAAGAGCAAGAAGACCAAGAAGATGTACAAGGAGGAAATAGTGAAGAGCAAGATGTACAAGAAGGGAACTGTGGAGAGCAAGATGTACAAGCTCATGACATATTAGCTGAAGAATCACATGAGGCACTCATAGATGTGGATGGTTATGCCGAAGGTTTTAGACTCTTGGAGAAACCTCATGATGACCTTCTTGAGCATCGGTTTACACTTAATCAAGGTTTACAACAACCATTGAATCCATTTGATAATGAGCACTTGATCATGGTTATGATGACTGGTATATATATGATGATGATGTAATATATGATTTGGGCATACATGAAGATGAAGATGGCATTATGCTTCCCTATGATCCGAAAGATTATGGATATGATTATGGAATTGATTATGGGGATACTTCCTTGTATCCATTTGATCCGGGTGGATTGGAGTATGTGGTTGATGGCTATTCTCTTCTCTTGGACAATCATTATGACGGAATACCTTTTGATCCAGAAGGTTAATGGATTGCTTGGGATCTCATTTAGACTACCATCCATCTTGCAGGCAATTTCTTTTTTGGTATAATCTTCTGGCTAAAGATTGGTTATCTATGGCCATATTTTAGTGCAGGGAAGATTACCGACAACTCATTGTTTTACACCAGATTTTACTCTAAACTCTAAACAGCCAAACCCAACCTATATGGGCTGAAAGCACTTACCAAGAGCTCCAATTTGATGTGTAGCACACCTTGATCAGAGTTCTCTACAGAAATTTATCTCAGATTTACTACAACAAGGTCTTGTATAGACAACACGTTGTCCACTTCTTGTAGGCTTCATCTTCTTAGAGAAGATGGGTCAATATTTAAATTTTATCGTTCCCCAATCATACCTATACATCATACATGATCATGACCCTTTATACATAAACGATTACCCATCATTCCATTAGATAACCCTTGTAATGTCTGTTTGTAATACTCTAGTTTGCTCCTACCCTGTCTTTTTGTAATAAGTGCCCAACTTGTTTTGGAGGGCAAAAAACTTCGGGTGGGGATAGAATGTAAGAGAGGAAAATAAAATAATGAGGATAAAATACCAGCTACACTAGCCGGTATAAAAGGTGTAAGGTACTAGATTTTTGACCATCAAATTATAATAATAATGCTCCTTCATCTTCTATCCCTCTCTCCAGCTTTCATGGCTTCCTTCCTTCCTTTTTTGTCTTTCTCTCTCTTCTTTTAGTCTTTCTCTCTCCTTTTCACTCTCTTTCTCTCTCTTCTGCTTCTCTTCTTCTCTCTCGTCTCTGCATTCTTGTGTCTCCTCTTTCTCTCTCCCCAGTCCTCTCCTTGACAATACTTTTATATTTATATATTTTTTAATTTCATATTTTTAATTGGATTCACCAATACAAATATAATAAAGATTGTTTCTATATGTTTTTAGGTTATTATTTTTTAGAAATATTTTATCTAATCTATTAAACTTATTTTTAAAATTATTTTATATTTTCAATGGTTTTTTTGTTATTATGTGTTTGTACTATATGTTATAATTTTTGCATTTTCTTACCTGTTTGAAAATCTCACACAAGCACATGCGCATGCGCACGTGCGTGCACACACACACACACACACACACACACACTCACTCACTCACTCACTCACTCACTCACTCACTCACTCACTCACTCACTCTCTCTCTCTCTCTAATATACTACATTAAAATATATATATATGTTTAGCTTTTGACACACTCTCTAATGTTAGATTGGTGATTGTTTTTTGAATAAAGTTGCCACACTTTTGCCTCTATATCCCTTCATTTCCTTTATCTTTGCAAGTACATGCTCTTCCATTCGTACTTTTAAAATCATTTAAATATGAATGAGAATCTTAAACTTATTGTTCATTATTTCATAAGTAGATGTTTTATTTAAGTTTTTTTCCTTAATCAATATCATTATTGCTGATTGAATTGAATAAATTATGTTGGTTAGTTTTTTACCTACCAATTTTATTGTGTGGTTATTACAATAATAGTTAATTATGATAATAATGTATAGTAATTGTATGACATAATGTTGTACTTGCATAGTTATGTGTGTGTGTCTCTCTCTCTCATGTGTTTTTATAAATTTCTTCATCTAATCCTTTTTCTTTCTCTGTCTCTTTGTCTCCCTCATGTGTTCTTGTTATGTTTTTTGTATATCTATTATTCTTCTTTTTCAATTCTCTCTCTCTCTCTCTCTCTCTCTCTCTCTCTCTCTCTCTCTCTCTCTCTCTCTCTCTCTCTCTCTCTCTCTCTCTCTCTCTCTCTGAGTGGATTTTTGGAGCTTGTTTTTGAAGTGGAAAAGTGCCAGAGAGGTATTAAAGACCAAATTTTCATGGAAAATGAAACGATTGCAAATCGATGAGAGTTTTCCCAGATAGAGTTCGATGCTAGGAATGCAATGCAAGTTTTGGTTCATCATTTGGAGTCTATTTGACCCCCAATTTAATCCCCGTAAGGTTTGGCGTTCTAAAGCATCTATGTGATCTGGGAGTCAAAAAGTATGTGACGAAGGCCAAATTGATAGATTTCAATGCCATGAAGCCATTGTGGCCAACTGGATCTCGAATCAAAGTTCGTTTGGGCCTTTGTTATGCAAAAAACCACTTTTGATGTTGTGTGAAAACTCGGAAGATGAACTAGTTTTTTTAAAGTTTAAAGCCTTAAGCCTTAATTAAAAGATTCAAAATCACAAAAACTAAATCGAGACTGGGAGGGGGCATAAATTTGTGCCTCTTCAAGGCTCGGAATCATCAAGGGGATTGATGGTACATCTTTGATCTACTCATCAAGGGCTTCAATTTGACTGCGGACACGCAAATTATCATGTAAGGAATCAAAATGCTGATTTTTAGTATTTCTCTCTCCTCTCTCCTCTTATTGTGTATTTCCATGGCTAATTCAATGAGAGAAGGGGATGGGATGAGGTGAGAGATTTTGATTGTGAGATGATGCTGGAGCATAAAGAAGAGTAGATCCAGGTTGGAAGGATTGTCAGAGCGGTTATTGGGAAGCGTCAACGAGCCTCTAATCATGAGATACGAATGACATAATGTACGATTTTATGAGTAAGTCGTTGTAGATTTTATTGCTTTATGATAAATTTTGGTTAGAAATGGTTGTCAATGATGTGATTGATAAAAAATGTTAAAGAAATCAAGAAAAATCAGTCATCTAATAATTTCTTCATAAACACACAAAATCTGCAACATTGTGGTTTAAGAAAAATCATGTGGTTTTGGGGTTTTTGTTGTGCATGTAGTGTTCATATAGGATAGAATGTGATGGGAGAATAATTCTCAATCAGATCAATTAGCCTAAATTAGTAAATAAATAAATATTGGTATTTATCAATAAATAAATAGAAAAAATAAGAAAAAATAGAGAAAATAGTTTTTAACATTCAAAAAATAGAAAAAAATAACATTTGTGTTTGTGAATGTATGATAACATTGAGGCATGAGGTTTAGCCTTAGTTCATCTCTATCTCTATGTTAAAGTGGGTATTTATTGCTTTTATGAAGGAAAAATATATTAAAAACCGCTCTCTAAACCTACCACCAAATGCACAACCTTAAGCAGTAGGGAGAAGGGGGGTGTTAAGGACTGATAATACGTTGAATTATAATGATGCATGACATATAGGTCATATGTGGTTTAATATTAAGAGGGTTCAATTGTACAAGCATGCTCGATGCTGGCTAGGCAATGTAGCAATCTCGTTTAGAGTGAGGCATGAAAATACATGTTTTTGCACTTTCACAATAAGGAAAATTTTTTGACTATAAATCATACACAATTGCATTGCATGCAAAACATAATATCATCCTGGATGCACAACAATTATTTTTTATGAGCAATGACCTATGTTGAGGAGGTGAGGTACCCTAAGATGTAGGCTTAGTGGTTCGTTCCTTGGAAAGTATTTAGCAAGGAATATCTATTATGTTTTGGATCGATTCATTAAAAGAGTATGGCATGTATTGTACGTACTTTATGTGTTCATGGTACATCTTAGGGCCAATCCTCGAGGTGTAGGAGAGCCATAGTGGGACCACGACAATTAGCCAAGGGGCACTCCCTTTGTTTGTGCTTACGTGGTGTACTACACTGATATATGTAGGGACTCCCCTCTAAGGAGTGTGGGAAGGGTTATCTTTGGATTAGAATTCATGCAAATGCAAAGTTCTATATTAGAGGTTAGGGCAGTATACTCCTTAGACACTCCTGGCTGCGAGGCCATGAGGGGTGGGTGGTTTGTGTATTCAGCTAGTGCCACAGAGCTAGTGTCATGCCCCTTTTTAGGTTCCAATAGGTTGTGCACTTGTTAGGTGCAGCTAATAATTGGAGTTTAGTTGTGCATTTGTCAAGTGTAGCTAATAAACGGCAGTCTTCGAATCTTAGTCCATAGGGACCAATTTATTAGTATATGCCCAAAGCAGTGAGATAGATTCAAAAGACCATCAACCCAAGCTTCAAAAGAAAGAAAGAACGGGCTAGATGGCAAGCCAAAATTATTAGGAGATATTCACTGCAAAAAGAAGCGGTCTGATATTCCTACAAGGGATGGGTCTTAGCAACCCTAGTCCCACGAATAGTCCATTAGGAGAAGGCGGAAGTTATAGTACTTCTCCTCTCCTGGTTAGTCAGCCCACTTTGAGTGGAGTAATAGTTTCCATCATTCAAACTCCTTTACCAAATTTGATTGTCACATGGCGCAATCCATTGCAATCCCAATAGAAATGCCAAACTTGATAGCCTTAGGATTTCCTCTACCCATTTTTAATGGGTTAACAGAGGAAGATGCAAAACTTCATATTAATGAGTTCCAAAAGTTAATGTTCAACTATCGAATCCAAGATGGACACTTGATGATGTTATTTAATATGACTTTGAAAGGACGAGCTGTAGTATGATATTAGAGCCTAGAGGTTGGAACCATAACTATGATTTATTTATTTTTTGTGGCCTTTCATAGAGAGTGTGCCCTTGAAAGGGGAGGTCAGTATTGGCTACATGTTCTCAATGTAACAATCAAAAACCTCACGAGAATGTTCGAGACTATACCAAGAAACTAAAAGAAGTATTTCGTAAGTTGCAAACCTATATTCCTATTCCAGTTGCCACTCACTTGCAATAATTTTTGCATGGGCTAGACTTTAATATTCAAGTGCAATTGAGTAGTGTTTCTCTCGTTGATATTGATATGGCTATTACACAAGTAGAGGAGGTAGAGTTGTGATTACAAGCGGCCTATACCTCTAAGGAAAACTAGAATCTGAGTTTAGGTATTGGAAATACTCTAGCATTGTCAAATGGAGGTCAAGGGATGCCCATGAGTATTTTCAATATGGGAGAGGAAGCATGATTCAAAATGTACCCATGTTGCCAGCTCCTCCGAGTGTAACTATGCCTTTGGCTAGTCAAATGGCTCCACTTAGTGTTGGAGGCTAAACAATAAACCCTAATGTTGTTCCAGGGTATCAACATCCAATTCCTAATCAAGTGGTTAGGCCAATGGAACGACAGGTAGATGATCATGACTATGAGTCAAGTGCCTCGAATGTCATTGGCAAAGTTAAGGATATGATAAGCACTATAGTGACATGATCATCGGACAATATAAGAAAATAGCTATTGATTTCAATTTTCTTAAGAAGTAGTATAATTTGATAGGGATTTGACACCTTGAAGAGGGTGCCCCCTCAAGATTCAACTGTAAGTGGTGTGGCAGCCAACATTTCCCTAGGAATTGTCTAAATGTTAAATGTGACATATGTAGGAAGTCTGGCCATTTGGCTAGTACTTGTTAGAGTAAGATTAGTTATTTCTAGCAAGAAATTAAACAACCAAGTCCAACTAAACATTGAGCCCAAGGGAATAATCTCTAGCAAGATGGGGAACCAAAAAAGATACTACAAAGAGGGGAAAGCTATTGTAGAACAGCTGCCTAGTGGCAGTGGAGTCAGCCTTATTGAAGTTGTTTGTGTCAAAGGCACTGAAGCTTTTAATTTACGGGTCATTATGAGAGGTCAAAAGGGGAAAGACGGTGACAAAGACAAGGTAAAACATGTCGAGGGAAACCCTAAGAAAGTTGATAAGGGGACACAAGTCCTTAAACTTGACATGGAAGGCGGACCTTTAAAAGCCATTGATAGTAAAATTGAACCTAAAAGGGATAAGAAATTGTCAAAGAAGAAGGCAAAAGCCAAGAAAGAGGCACCAAAGCTTGTTCAAAGGCCAAAGGAGAGAATGGTTTGGCGGGAAAAGAGAGCTCTTGCTAGCTATCATGAATTTGATTTAGTGAGTTCTCTTTGCAAAGTTAAGCTAGATGTAAACCTCATGCACTTGATCAAGTTGTCTTTCAGAGTGCGTAAAGAGTTTAAGAAGATTTTTCACACTAGGCATATCGTGGAGCCCTTGGAAATAGAATGGGTAGAAGATGATTGGTTTGAGCATGCTGAAAAGCATTGTCCAAGGGTAGAAGCATATGTTTATGAAATATTAGTGGATCATGCTATTGTGGACATGGGATCCTCTGTCAACATTATGAGTTTAGAATTGATGGAGAGGCTAGGTCTAGAAATAAATAAAGATGCCTCCACAATTCTCCAAATGACTAATGATAGTTTAAGAAAACCTGAAGGGTGCATCTCTAAAGCCCACGTGACTGTTGCCAATGTGGAATGCATTTTGTACTTTAGGGTTATCAGGTTTGCAGGGTGGCCTAGCTATCAAGTATTGCTAAGTAGGTCATGGATCTTACAAGTGTACTGTTAGGTCGATATGCTTGCTAGTCGATTGATCTTTGGTAGAGGTACCAGACGTGTAGTAGTAGATGCCTATCTTGTATCTCTTCAAAGTGAAAGGCTTCCTTTATCTTCTACAGAGATAGATACATTGGCGGATGTAGTTAGTAGTGAGACGTCATCAAGTAGCAAATCTAAGAGGAGTCCACTATAGAGGATATCTATCAAGTAACTTTGAATGAGCCAATAGAGGATCAGGAGAGGATAAGAGATGCAGATGTAATCGAGTTGGACCTTTGTATGGTGAATGATTCACGGCTAATTAAATTAGGGTCTATGCTCTGTTTGGAAGAAAGGAAGGACTATGTGTCATTGATTCAGGAATTCCGTGATATCTTTTATTGGAGTTATGATGAGCTGAGAGGTATTCCTCCCAACCTAGCTAATACATGGTCAAAAAGCTTGATTAGGCAACAAAATTTGGCATAGCCCCTTCACCAACTACATTCATGTCCTCTTCTTCTTGACCTGACTAATAAAAACCTTCCACTATCATTGTATTATGTTATTGTAGTCATGATCTATGTAAAATCTCCACATATTACCAAATTCAAAAGAGCTATATCATGATATAGATGCATTGTTGCCCCATGAACATATAAGCTCAATTCTTAATTCTTGCACATGTTGCAAGGAGATTGCCCACCTCACGACCTGTAACTTCATGGTTCTATCAACATTAAAATAATATGTTAACTAAATGAATGTGCACAATGCTCTAGTGAAATGAATGTACATATAGATGTTAGAGGCCATGGTGAGTAGTGGGGACGTTAGTCAACCCAAAAGACATCACTAGAAAATGATAAAGTCCAGGATTAGTCTTGAAGACCGTTTTGACCTCATCTCCTACTCGTATACGAATCTGATGGTAGCTAGAGCACAAGTCAATCTTAGTGAAAAAGCATGCCCCTTTCAACTCATCTAGCAAATCATCAATCCATGGGATGGGGTAGCGGTTCTTCACTATAATTTAGTTCAAGTCTCTGTAGTCAATGCACATGCGAAAGGAACCATCTTTCTTTTTGATTAAGAGGATAGGGGATGCATAGAGGGAAGAACTCAGTTTAATGAAACCCATCTCTAACAACTCCTTGTTTTTCTTTGCAACCTCTTCACGCTCACACTTGGAGAGTCTGTAAGGGGGTTTATTCACTAGCTTGGAATGGGGCTCTAGGTCAAGTGGGTGGTCCACTTGTCTCTTGGGAGGAAGGGACGTAGGCATCTGAAATAGGTCATTGTATTCCTCAAGTAAGGCCTACAAGGATAAATCATTAGATACTATAGAGGGATGATAAAAAATGTCCTTATTTAATTGCAAAAAAAAAGATTTGTGAGCATTTCTTAAACTCTCGTTTAAGTTGCTTTGTTGTAATGTGTTGAAAATCCACGTGATCTTGAACTCCCTCTAGGTAGATAGGCTGTCCATGCATCATAAACTCCATGTAAAGCTGAGAGAAGTCCATAGCAATCTTCCCTAATTGTTTCAACCAATCACATCCCAAGACAGTGTCAATGGGGCCCATATCTAGGGCAATCAGATCAACAGTGCCACATAATTTTCAGCCAAGCATAAGGAAACTGTAGGACATACATGTGTGCTGATTTCTTCTTCTCCATTTTCTACTTGGACCTTCAAGGGGTGGTGCAATGCCATAGGAGTGCATTTCAACTGATCAATGGCTGATTTATTGACAAAACTGTGAGTGCTTCCACTATCCACAAGGATAAAAACATGCTTTCCATTGATACTGCCTTGAATGTGAAGGGTGCTGGGGCTATGGGAACCCATCCAAGTGTCCAAGGAGATCAAGCAAAGGGAAGTGGGAGGTGGGTGGAATGTTAAATCAAGTATCTGTGATGGAGCATCGCCCGGGTCAAAGGGAAACCCATCCTTGAGGTCATAGAACTGCTCATGATCAACATCCTCCATAGGCTCAGCCAGATCACTAGGCAGGTCATCCTCCTTAGTGTGCCAATCTTCCATGACATACATGCTATGAACTTTGAACTTAGCTATCTTGTATGGGCATTGGGAGGCATGATCAGCAGTGTACTTATCTCCACACTTAAAGCATAGGCCCTTTTCCTTTCGTTCCTTCACAACATCTAGGGAGATGAACCATTGGCTATACTAGACCCATGGGAAGGTGATGCAGTGGACTGTTTATTTTCAGCATACTTATTCTCAGCATTAGATCCCAATGCTATCCCAAAAGTGCCCATTTTTCTTTCAGCATGGAAAGCGGGGTAAGTGGGTATCTTGGGGTTGTTATTGGGCATAGAAGTGCCTCGAAAACCACCTCCGTATGGGGCTGATCATGAAGGAGTCCATGGCTGTCCAACACCTTGCTAAAAATTTTCATTCTTACGGTACTTTCTTGCATATCTCTCAGCCAGTTCAATTGCATCAAACTTTGTGGTAGGTTTTTGGGCCATGACATCTACTGATAAGCTCGATTCCAACCCATAGATATACTTGTGCAAATTAGCATCATCACTAATGCTCTCTACATACATGGTCAAGTTCATGAACTAATTTGTGTATTCACGTATAGTGAGGTTACGTTGGTCAAGAGTGTACCATCGTCTTGCCAATTTCTCTTTTTCCACAGAGGACACAAAAACTTGGACCATATGCATTTTAAAATCTTCCCAGTCAATGAACTGTTAATTCTCTCTATTGATATAGCGCCACCATGTGTGGGAAAATCCTTCCAAGTGGAGAGAAGCAAAAAGTATTTTCCGATCGTCAGTGCAGGGGTAGATATTGAAGTAGGACTCCAACTTAGACGTCCATTCCTCCAAGTCAGATGGTGAGGGGGATTGCCCATGGTACTTTGTTAGGATGACCTTGTCACGCAGATCATTGGGGCCATGATGCCTATGAAATCCTTGCTATCCATACATCTCCTATGGTGCATTAAGCCGATGTTGTCCATTATAACCATGCTATCCATGATTTCCAGGCTAGCAATTTGTACCATATTGTCCTTGATGGGGCTGATTCATATGGGGTGCATGGGGGCTCCTAGGGAGAGTGAGGGAGGCCGACCAAGGATGGGAGAAGGCATCAAAGGGATGTTGGTTGCATGGTGGACGGGGCAATTCAATAGGGGCTCATCACGCGCATGAGAGGGTTCACCGATCTCGTAGGTAGAAGGGGAAATTCCCTTAGCACCAAGTATACCCTATGGACCATGAAACAGTTCCTGATGTGGAGGACGTCTAGACTCATGCTTAGAGTCAATGGTCTTCTCTTAGGATAAAGCGGTCGCTAACTGAGCAACAAGAGTAGTGAGCTACTCCAAGGTCTATTGAGTCTTCAATTTTGAGAGAGCCATGTGCTTGATTGCTTCATCAAACTTGGACATCATTTGGCAGTGGTTGGTGACCATATCATTGTGTCGTTCCATATGACGGAGCTCATGCTGACAGAGCGTGTTATTGAGAAGGGTGTACGGTTCCTCATTCATGGAGGTTTGGGAGTCTCTAATCTCCCTCTATAGTTTCTCTTGGGCCTCGCGTTTGCCTTTCTAGCTAGCCATCTAGATGCAGTCCACAAGACCAGCTATCAGTAAAAGGGGTGTAACTCTTTGTAGGAAACTCCGATTGATGAGGTTTTTAGCTCAAGTCAGAGAGCATAAAGTCCTCCTGGATATGAGCTATTAACCTTTGTGACAGAAAATTATTATAATTTCCTGTAATGGATTTATTGTGCCTGTCCTGGAGCGGTCTGCACCCTATCCACAGTGACCCTAGTGCATAAAAATGAGCATAAATTTCAAACTGTAGCTCCGATTGGGGAGGTTTTTGATTCAAACAAAAGGGGAAAAAGCCCTCTTTGAGGTAAGCTATAGGGTTCACTCCTAGATTCAAAACATAAATTTCTGCAATAAGATCTTCTTGACTGTCCTACAAGACTGTGACTAAAAACACTCATGTCCCTTATTGCCAAGGTCTTACATGGATAGAGCATAGTCCAAGGGGACGAATCAGAAACAACAATAGCATACTAAGCATATTGAGCATGATCTCAAGCATCATTGTATACACATTGGATCTGCCATTAATGCATAAATACATCCGTTGCCATACATCTCTCTTGGCTGCATGCACTTCAAGTGTCATACATGGGTGCCATTAGCATTGTGGGGGTGTCCAAGAGGGATCATTGGATTAGGGGGAGTGGATCTCATGGGAAGTACCTACACCTGCATGCAAGTATCGGGCTCCAGATCACTAGGAGGTGGGCAAAGTTTCCCCGGGGCTAGGTTGTGCACCCCTTCAGGGTCTTAAGTGGTAAGGGAGGGCCTTTTTCCTCAGTCGAAGTATATATGTCAGACATTTTTATTAATCAATCAATATGAGATGCAATGGAAAGAAGACATTTGGCCTTTTCATGAGATGCAAGGAATGACAAGGTTGGGGTAGGGGTTACCTTGGCAGTCTAGTGACTCACTGGCTGCTACCTCACCCAATTTACAATGGCTATTATTCATTTTGGGCTCATCCAAGATCACAAGACAAAATGAGGGTTAATGTCAGCCATCACAATGAATTTCAGGAAGAGGTATGATGCATGCACACGAAGAGAATTGAACTATCAAACCTATGCAATCTTGAATCTCTTTAACAATGGATTAAGCTCATCAAGTGGATAAATTGAGATATTAAGATCATATTGGCATACCTCTTTAATGCTTGGGAAGACCGTTGAATCATGAATCATCATGATGCCCAATTGCTCCATCGACCAAGTCCGGTTGGTTGGGGCATCCGTGGAAGAATACTTTGGCATTTGAATGCTCCTACTAATGAGGAAGGCTCCCGTGCTTGTCCCTGAGCTTGAGCTTCAAAAATGGGGAGCTTCAAGTGAAGCTTTCATGGTTCCCACAAAGCTCCCTTGCATGCTGAACCTCCATGTCTTCTTCCATGCAAGAGAGATCATT
Organism: Lygodium microphyllum; assembly: GCF_053477565.2. Lineage (NCBI taxonomy): Eukaryota > Viridiplantae > Streptophyta > Polypodiopsida > Schizaeales > Lygodiaceae > Lygodium > Lygodium microphyllum. The sequence continues at coordinate 59,601,515 of NC_141136.1, read as the reverse complement.
CACGGGCTGAAGGACTTGTGGGGTTTGAGCTTTCGGGGTCAAAGATGGCTTTATCTTGAAGAATCCATGGCTACTCCAAACTGTCCAAACTGTCCAGTTGTTGTCCACCTTGGAGGTTGAATCCTGAGGGCAAGATTATCAAGAAGGAGGAGATCAGTGTGCTGATCAGGAACTTGGAGTGTTAGAGGGCAGCAACGAAGGAAGGCTAGAGCAGAGGGGGAGGCAGGAAGAACAGGGAATAGTAGTGCAAAATGCACCGCAAATTGCGGGTTGTTCCCTGGGCTCTCTCTTGACCTGTGACCCTTCTCAAGGGTTTGGCCTATGGTCAGGGGCAAGTGGGGAAGGCTCCTAAGGTCTCAGTCTTGCACTCCCATGATTGCTCTGGGAGAAAAGAAGAGTTCTCTCTACTGTGTGGCTATGGCAACTTGCTTGGGAGGAGAGAGAAAGGGGCTGGAGAAAAAAGTGGCTGAGTTTTTGTCCTCCTCTAACCCTTGAAACTCCAAACTTGGCATGGAACCCTTAAAATTTGCATGAAAAGAAGTGACAACCTGCTATTTTAACCATTTTACATCCATATATGTTTGATTCTCCAGCCATAGCTCCTGCTTGCTCCAAAAAGCTAAAGTTAACTACAGTCCTTCTTGCTGTACATGTACATGTAAGCTAAGTAACTAGGGTTTTGGGATTTGAAAAGGAAGAAAGGGGGAAGGAAAAAAGGACCAAAGACTGAAGCTCGGATACCACTTGTAATTAAAGAAGCTGAGAGGAGAGAGAAAAAGACTTGAAGAGAGAGAAAGAGAGCAAGAAGAAGAAGGGAGAAGACTAGAAGAGGAGAGAGAAAGAGAGAAAAGAGGAGAGAAGGGAGGAGAAAGACATGGAAGCTGGAGATGAAGGTGAAGAGTATGATCTTGATAATAACTGGTTGCTCTAATCTGGGACTCTTACACCTTATATACCCCGGTCAGTGTGACTGGGTGTCTAAACCCTAGTCGGTGTGTATCTTGCTTGTTACACTTTTCAAGGAACCACATAAGGAATGTGGGGTGATGGCCAAGCCAAGCATTGATTGCTGTCCAAGGGGCAGCTAAAAGCTACTTGATTGATCTCTGAGTGATGGTCAACTTCTAGCCATTCATGCTCGACATATCACTATTAAGCCCACATAGATTTGATTCTTGTTCGTAGGATTCGCAACAACAAGGATTCATTTAATCTTAATGTCAACAACATACTTTGAGAAGCTACCTTGTAAAAAAAAAAGAGGAAGAAGATGATGAATGAAGAGGTGAAGAGCTTTATACAATGGTCACACCCTCACCACCCCCCCCCCCCCCCCCCCCCTAAAGCAAGAAGATACAATCAAATAGTAATAAGAGATCTCTCCAAGATTGCATACCACAACAATGAGGTTATTCATTCATGTCTTGATTTTTAGGCACCCTACTCTCCTTTCAGCTTAAGACTAGACTTCTCTTATTCTGTATGCTTTCAAATTTTAATTAGCCTTTCTCATGTTAAGTGAAGGTGATTATATTGCTCATCATTATGTATATATGGTGAAGGTTATAAAATTAGTTGAGCACACTTGTTTTGAGAAAGCTATTGTTCATGTGCATTGGGAGAAAGCCATGGGTGAAGAAATGGTCACTTTAGATGTAAATCAGACTTGGGATTTTGTAACACTACTTGAGGGAAAGAAAGCTATAGGTTGTAAGTGGATTTACAAAGTAAAACATAATGCAGCTCAAAGTGTGACTAGGTAAAAAGTGAGATTGGTTGCCAAAGGTCATGCAAACTTATGAACTTGATTATAAGGAGACATTTGCTCCAATGGCAAAGATGGCAACTGTAAGAGCTATCATTGTAATGGTTGTAGCAAAAGGTTGGAGTTTGCATCAAATAAATGCAAAGAATGCATTTTGGCATGGTGACTAGCAAGGAGTGTACATGGAGTAGCCATAAGGTTATGAGAGGATGGTTCACTCTTATCATGTGTGTAGACTAGCAAAGCCTTGTATGGGTTGAAACAACCATTGAGAGCATGGCATGACAAGACACTATAGTATCTTGTATATACTAGTTTTCATGTTGAAAATGTAGATCGCTCGCTTTATAGCCATCTGAGTGATAGGGGCATTCTTGTGATTGCCTTGTACATGGATGATTTGATGGTTGGGGATGGAGCATGTGAAGAGTCTTCTCAAGGGGTGGAGCATGTGAAGAGTCTTCTCAAGTAGAAATTTGATATGAAAGATTTTGGAGGGTTGAAGTACTTTCTTGGCATTGGGGTGATAAGAACATCTTAGGGGATATGGCTCTCACAAAGCTAGTACATCTTAAATATGTTAATGAAATATGGTATGATTAATTTGTAAGTCAATCTCAATGGTGCTATTGAATTAGAATGTGAAACTAAGAGTAAATGTCGGTGAGGTATTGGAGGATCCCACAATATATAGAAACTTGGTGATCTTTATTACTATTACTAGGTTAGATTATAACTATACAATTGGCTTTGAGAGTCAATTTATGCAAGTACCTTGTAACCCCCATTTGGACAAGACATTCCTTGTGGTACCTTATGGCCACGTTGGATTATGGCATTTTTTATGAGAATAACTTGTTGATGTAGTTACTTGGTTATACTAGTGCAAATTGAACAGCCATTGTATCTGACAAGAAGTTCACTTATGGCTATGTATTTTCCTTTGGGAGTGGGGCTATGGGTTGGGGCAATAAGAAACAAACCACAATTGCATTATCAAGTACAAAGGCAGAGTATAGGGGTGCTGCTATGGCAGCATGTGAGGTAGCTTGGATGAAAAAGCTACTTGATGATTTAGGGATACAAATAGATAGGAGAGTTGCTATTTATTATGACAATATAAGTATCATACAATTGGCTAGGAACTCGATGCTTCACACATGAAATACATTGAGGTTCATTACCATTTCATCAAATAGTGCGACTTGGGAGGTGATATTGATATCATATATGTAAGCATAGAGGAGCAAGTTGGAGATATTTTCACCAAGGCCCTAGGAGAAAGAAAACTTTGGTATTTCTAAAGCTTACTTGGAGTATAGGTCATGGAGTTGAGCTTGAAGGGGAGTGCTGAGATATAAGCTCAACATGAGCTGAAACTCATATAGCTAGATGTCCGTTTTTGCATTCATCTTATTGGCATGGTTAGTACTTGCATTAGTATATCATTCCAGTGATACTTATAGCTTTAGTCCACCTACCCAAGGTAGATTATATAGTAAAGTTGGATGCTCTTATTTAATAGATGTAGTCCATGTTGCAAAATATATTGATGAGTACAATTTTACTTGGAATGATAGACATAAAGATGGCATATGGCATGTGACAAGACTTTATAGGGCTTATGCCAATCATGGGGATTCGTGGATGGCCCCGATGCCATGATCAAACTAATTTACAATAGGATGCATTTTGATCATTTCCTAGTTGAAAGATTTGCATGTTTGAAGTAGATGAAGTATGGATTGCCATGTCAAGGCTAAACACACCCTTCTTAAAGGACTCTTGCTTTATTAAAAAGGTTAAAATGGTCTAATTTAGAGCAAGTGGTATGCTAAAAAGTCGTTTTGACAAATTGTAGGAGTGTGCTAAGGTTAGCTAAGAGTATCTAAGGCTTTACTTAGAAGGGCATCTATGGTGCTACCTCAAGAGCTTGAAGTTTTCTTCTTCATGTCATAGCTTTGCAACATCATGATGTTGTTCTTATAACATGTTGATGGATGTCCTTAAAGTTTAGGATAGGGTTAGAGTTGACAATACCAAGATCCAATTGCAAGCAAGGTGGGAATTGGATTCGAAACTAGATGGGAGATGGCTCTTCTTCATTGTTTCTTCACACTTTAAAGAATAAGCAAAGGAGGACATGACTCTATGACAAATAATGATGCAGGGGTCACCTACCATGACAACGTGTCACTTGCAAAAGCATTTATAAGACATCTCTAAGCTTCTACTATTCTCTTGGAACCTCTCTAGTAGAGAATCCTATTAGAGGTATGAAGAAGATCTAAAGGAATTTCCATGCCATGTGAGAAGGTAATCTTAGATGATGTTGCATTGTGCATTGGTGGGCCCTTTACAATTGATGATCTTGGTTTTGTAATCAAGAAGATGAAGAAGGGAAAATCCCTTGGATTTTGACAATATCCCTTTTATGGTCTATGTAGCAATTTGGAATGTATGTGAATAGTTTACATCTAACTTTGCCCATGCATGTAGAAGTTATGGAGCTTTATGAATGAAGGATTCATTAAGCTAGTTCCCAAATCCTTAGATAGGATCTAAAAAATGCTTGCTATAAGGTAGTTGCTAAAGCTTTAGACATTCAATTAAATTTTGCTTCCTACAATACATCAAGGGAGATATGGGTTTGTACATGGTCATAAGCTGCATGATGCCATTTTGAGTTTTATTACTTTCCATGGATTTAGCAATGGAACGACACGGATAATTTTTTCTAATCAAAATGGGCATTGATATGATAAAGTGTATGATCTCATTAGTTGGAGGTTATTGATGGCAATTATGCATGCCTTGAGCTTTGATAACTAGTTCTACTTCATGGTTGCTACACTCTTCACTAATGCACCAATATCTACTTGTGTAAATGGCTTATTCTCCCACAGCTTTGAGCTCAAGTGTTATTTGAGGCAAGGCTAAACAATTTCCATCTAATGTTTGTCATAGCTATGAACCCCCTACTTAGGATGATTGATTAGAATATAGATAAGGGCTGCTTGGATGGGCTCCCTATCATGGAAGATACATAATTTTGCTCTCAAATTTTTGTGAGTGACAATTCTAATCTTGTTAAGGAAAATAAAGAGAACATTGAATCCTTTCCGAAAATTCAAGATTTGTTTGCCACCATCTTTCTTTTGGTTATGATCAAAGGAAGGAATCATGGGATATGATGATTCTCCTCCCTAGCTTAAACAATATTGCTTGAAACATCTAAAAATTCGTAACATTTTTAGGTACTTCGGTTGTCCTTTAGGGATACTTGCTATCACAAGTGAAGGTTTCAACACGTTGGCTCCCAAGGTTGATGAGAAAGTTAAGAGATGGAATTCTTTTCCTCTAAGTTTTATTGGCAAGTTGGTGTTTCTCATTAGAATCCTTTCAACCTCGGTCTCTTTTGTGGCAATAGTACTCCTTTATCGTGACTCATTGGCTATACCTTGAGAAGTTTTTGAGGGATTTCTTATAGAATTGTTGGCTCCTTCTCAAAATAGCACTATTTATCCTAGGGGATAGTGTCCCTCTTGAAGAGTAATGGGGGCCTAGGTGAGCCATTGCTCTTTAAAGCTAGAAGATTATCCTAGTGTTCTGGAAACCCCCAACATTGGGTGGTTATTCTTAGAGAGTGTATTTCAAGAGTAAAATGGTTGGAGCAATGTGGCCCAATCTCAATTGGTTAGATAAGCTTTTAACTTTGGAACTAATAATTGGAGTTCCTACATCGAGGGTAGTCAAGCTCTTATAGATCCCTAGATGTTAATGCTTAACAAGCTCAAATGGACTTCTTGCAATGACAAAAAGTAGACATTTCTTTAATCCTGGTCATTTGGAGTGTTTTGGAACTGCTTCCATCTTGTAGTAAATGAACTCAAGCTTTCTAAGACCCTATTTGATGAGGAAAGGTTCTAATGGATTGATATGTGGGATCCAATCAAGGAAGAGTGCAAATCTACCAAGGAAGTTGCTCAACAAACCAATAAGGAGGAGGCAAGATGGTTGGAACAAGTTTTATAGAAGCATCAAGAGAGCTCACCCACTCAACATTTTATGCCACTTGATAGTGTCCTAAAAGACCTCGAAAATTTCAAAGGGAAGGATTCCTTGAAGCTAAAAAATAGGGATGAGTTTGATAATTCATCTAATCACGTGTTTCTTATGGAAAAGGAATACTTGAAGGAACTTTTGGAGACATTCTTGGAGAATATGGAAAAAGAGAATCATTGGACCATGGAAGAGGACATACTTAATCTACTATTGTGGAAGGTTGCATCTAGGAAGCTACCAACAAAGGACAAATAGGTTTAGAACTATCTCCCATTTTTAAGGCTTCATACTATAGGTAGAAGGAAACAATTCCTTTTCTATGCTAGCACTTTAGTGTTGCTAAGACTTTGTAATAAAGTTAAAGTGAGGCTTCACACAACTAGATTTAAGGCACCAATTGGAGTGAAGACTACTCTCTTTGGCAACGAAGGGGCCCTTGATGATGAATCTTTGAAAATATGGAATGTGGTAGCGATAAAAGAGTTTGTGCAAGCATAGAAATAAGGTATTGACAGAGGAGAGAAAATGTGGTGATGATGTTCTATTTAGAACTTATGAGCAAAATATTTTAGGCATCTTGAAGGACCTTTTTGGGAAAAGTTGTATTCAAGGTACCCTTTAGGCTTCTCTCTAAAGTTAGAGCTCAAAGCATTTTGGTTTCATCCATTGAAATCACTTTGATGTTGTATGCACAATCTTATTTCATATCACATTTTTAAACAAGCATTTTTTATTTTACCATGAAGTCTATTCTCAATAGGGGAGATGTGAATATTTCACCTCATCGATTGATAAAAATATTGGTTCAAGTGTCTTTTTTGAAAAACTAGTGTGTAAATGGCCTTTGAGTGGATAAGATCTACTATTTTAAGTAGGGGTAGTTCGTCTATAAACATTTACACATGGAAAGCATCCATAGCGTGGACAATAGCTTTGAGCTAACAAACTCCATAATACTTTTTTTTGAGAGAGGGATGGGACTTGCATTGTGTACGAAAAACTTTTTCCCCAACCAATGGAAAAAAAGGAAGAGATTAAGATATAATTAATGTTTGGGTTAAAAACTATAGCATTAACCGATTTTAAGGTGTTGTCACATGCACTACTTGCTTTACTTTTTGGATGTGTAAGAAGTGATTTGAATTTGGCAGCATTCTCGTATATATTAAAAGGGCTAACTTGCCAGATATTGGAAAAGTCTAGTTGTGACTTGTGTGTGGCATCATGACCATTATAACTAGAAACGCCCCGAAAATAATGGGTTTTCATCAAAACAAAGCCGGTTTTTAAAAAATCCAACCGGGGAAAAATACAGGAAAGGCTGGTTTTTTGTGAACAGTGGGGCGGAAATCACTTGTTCAAATGGTGGCAAACTCGATACTTTTCCGAAAGAAGGTCGAGACTCGGTGCCCAGAAAAACCAGCGCCAGTTCCCTACGAAGGAAGGCCTTACCCGAAGGGGAAGCGAGCGGGTATTCCTGTGCTGCAGCCGTATTTTGGAAAGAATCGGGATTCAGCCTTCTCCTTCGTGTAGGAACAGAAGCGGAATTGAATCCCACCTCTGATGATTCATCCTCAACACCAGCATTGATCCGTTTCCCAGCTCCTTCCTCGTCCGGACGAGAGGGGGCTTCTTCGCGGAGAGCAATAAGAAGAAGCAGGCCGGTACTGCTTCGTCGACACCGAATTTCCCGATTTGGAGAACCTGGTTTTGAGATTATCTCCGGCTGATTGGAAGGAGTGCTGGAGAGAGAGCTGGAGGTCATAGCGCGCCCTGGTGTGGGGGTCGGAGAGGGCCATGTAGGCGGAGTGGATTTGCAGGAACCTCTGCGTGCATGCCTCCTTATCGGTTAAGGGAGCGGTGTCGGGGTGGTTTTGGAGGGCGAGGCGGCGGAAGGCGGATTTGATGTGGGCGGGGGAGGCGGTTTTGGGGAGGTGGAGGACGTCGTAAAGGGAGGGGGGTGAGGACGTGTTGGCGAACGCGGACGTGGCGGTGGCGGTGGCGGCGGCGGCGGCGGAGGCGGAGGCGGGGGGGTTGATGCAGGGGCAGAAGTGGGAGGAAGGAGTCGAGAGGGCAATCGAATAGAGAGCCGATGCCATGGAGGCAGGTGAGTGTCTGAAAAGGAGCAAAACACAACAATGCCTGTGCGAGGAGCTGATGATGCGAGAGAGATGAATGGCGCCAAGTCGTTTTATAAAAAAACCAGATTCCGCCTTGCGTGCTGCAATACCGTCGGCTCTCCCTCGGTTGTGCCCACAGCAATGACCTATCGCCCAGTTTTCCCGACCCCGCGGCCCGCCCATAAACTTCTCTTTGGGTGGAGCAGTCAGCTTTCCCGACTCCCAGTCTCTCTCGTGCGTAACATTATATATCGAAAGTATATACAAATTATAATATTTCTACGACAATATGAACCGTCAAAAAGCTCTACTTTTACCTTTTGTTCTTTTTGGCACTTTACTCGGAAATTAAGACGTCGCCATTGGGGTTGTAGCTCGAGTGTTTTGAGTGTGTGGGTGTGTGAGTTCAAACCTTGGGCATACCCTTGAGGCATCTTTCAAATTCAAATTCAAGCCTTTCTCCAAAAAAGAAAAGAGAGATTAGGATGCCACTCCAATCGACCAGAGGGTATAATTTATCTCCATGGATTACACATTGCAAATTGCTCATTCAGAAGAACCGAACTAATGATCTCATGGAACTCACACACCTACTGTACCTATTACCACGTGCGATCAACAAAATAGTTATTTTATTTAATAGCGTATATATGATACATGATTACATTTATAGAAGGGGCTTTTTAATCCTATGCGTATATTACACAAGATCTTGTTGCAAGGGAGGGGATGCACGTGTTTCTACTTGTGGCCCCACCAAAGACTTGATCCTTGCAATCTGTGTGCTCATAAACCCTAGCCGCTCGCCTGCAAATTGACCCCTTGCAATCCACTCTTGTCAACCTTGGCCACCCACCCATAAGTTGACCCCCCACAGTCCATGCGTCCATCCCACAATTTGAGACACTCACCCACAGATCAAGGTCAATGCCTCCACACCCTAAGCCCTCCATCATCCAAGCAATGCAATGCAATATGCAAGTGACTCTCTCTCTCTCTCTCTCTATATATATATATATATATATATATATATATATATATATATATTCAAAATATACATTATAGTTAGATATATTAATGTATTAAAAATAACTTTCTCTCTCACATACATAAAATCAATTTAGATGTAAATAGTTTCTCGATACATCTTACATTAACAATGGTGATTCATCTTTTCGTGCAATTACTACACTTTGTTGTCTCCATCAACTTCATCTTCTATTTATTTATGTTTATGTTTAGTTCATGTTTGCATTTGTATTTTGTTATATAATCTATAATTTGACTTTTTTTTTCTATATATGTTTTTATTTGATTCTTTTTGCTATGTACTTTGTGCATCAGGCATCATACATCACACAGTGTTGAATGTTAAATAGTGGTGATATGCAATGCAAATTGGTCAAGAGATATCCTAACTTGGTTTATGGCTTAATTGTTGTGAATAATTTTAATACTCTTTATTAGTGCATGTTTTCATTTTGTTATCTATGCATTGTGATGTTGTGATTATTTATTGTTTATGGTTTTATATATATATATATATATATATATATATTATATATGCTCATCTTTTTTCTATATTTATTATAATACATCATTCTCTAATATGGTATTTTAAAATATTTTGTAAAGTTTTTTATTGTTGATGATTTGTGATATATATTTAGACTTATGTTTTATTTAATAATTCATCCTTTGCTAATTTGATTTCTAAATATTTTTATTAATGTATATTTTCATATTTGTAATAATAATAATTATTAAAGATTTATAAGCCACCCTTTGCCAATGTAACTTTTTTATATTTCTTTGTTGATATCCATTATTATTATTTTTTCGATGAGGACGTGAAATATTAAAAAGGTAAGTATGTACAATTGGGGATCCTGCCCCTATCTATCAACCACATGACTTATAAGCCTTACAAGGCTACCCTGACTTACAAGCGAGAAACTTATACAACCGAACTTGGTGGAGCTAATCTAATTGGATGAAACGAGGTGAGCTTGTTTGTTCATTTGTCTGAGGCGCACCCTGAGAGCCATTATCAGTATCCAGCATGGCCTTGGTGGCATGAGGGTTACTAGCCATTTGCCCCGTTGTGTATTGTTATTCATGTAATTATTGTGATTATATTATCTTTTATATTTTTCAAGATCTCTCTCTTAGTCTCTCTCTCTTTAAATCTTTATATTTATAACTATATTTATACTTATGTTTAATTTTATAATGCATCCTTCATTAAAATGGTTTTTTTAATGTTTATTGAAATAACTTTTTACGTTTTTTTATTATTGTTAATGATTTATAATCTATAATCTTTATATTTAGACTTATCTTTTATTTTATAAATCATCCTTTAGCAATTTGATTCCTTTAAATTTTTATATATATATATTTTTATTGTTATTATTTATGATTTATAATTTATGCTTCATCAATTTAATTTTATGGAGTTGTTATTAGTATATATTTTTGTTTGTTTATAAATTTTGTGATTATAGTATTTTTTTCTTTTATATATATATATATATATACATACATGCTGTCCACTCCCTGCATGCTTTATCTTCTTAGAGAAGATGGGTCAATATTTAAATTTTATCATAAAAGGTGTAAGGGACTAGATTTTTGACCATCAAATTATAATAATAAGTCTCCTTCATCTTCTATCCCTCTCTCCAGCTTTCATGGCTTCCTTCCTTCCTTTTTTGTCTTTCTCTCTCTTCTTCTAGTATTTCTCTCTCCTTGTCACTCTCTTTCTCTCTCTTCTACTTCTCTTCTTCTCTCTCGTCTCTGTAGTCTTCTGTCTCCTCTTTCTCTCTCCCGAGTCCTCTCTGCTTGACAATACTTTTATAGATATATATTTTTTAATTTCATATTTTTAATTGGATTCACCAATACAAATTTAATAAAGATTGTTTGTATATGTTTTTATGTTATTATTTTTTAGAAATATTTTATCTAATCTATTAAACTTATTTTTAAAATGATTTTGTATTTTCAATGGTTTTTTTGTTATTATGTGTTTGTACTATATGCTATAATTTTTGCATTTTCTTACATGTTTGAAAATCTCACACAAGCACATGTGCATGCACACACGTGTGCACACACACACACACACACACTCTCTCTCTCTCTCTCTCTCTCTCTAATATACTACATATATATATATATATATATATATATATATATATATATATATATATATATATATATATATATATATATATATATATATATATATATATATATATATATATATATATATATATATATATATATATATATATATATATATATATATGCGTGTGTGTGTGTGTGTGTGTGTGTGTGTGTGTGTGTGTGTGTGTGTGTGTGTGTGTGTGTGTGTAGCTTTTGACACACTCTTTAATGTTAGATTGGTGATTGTTTTTTGAATATAGTTGCCACACTTTTGCCTCTATATCCCTTCATTTCCTTTATCTTTGCAAGTACATGCTCTTCCATCCGTACTTTTACAATAATTTGAATATGAATGAGAATCTTAAACTTATTGTTCATTATTTCATAAGTAGATGTTTTATTTAGGTTTTTTTCCTTAATCGATATCATTATTGCTGATTGAATTGAATAAATTATGTTGGTTAGTTTTTTACCTACCAATTTTATTGTGTGGTTATTACAATAATAGTTAATTATGATAATAATGTATAGTACTTGTATGACATAATGCTGTACTTGCATAGTTCTGTGTGTGTGTGTGTCTCTCTCATGTGTTTTTATAAATTTCTTTATCTAATCCTTTTTCTTTCTTTGTCTCTTTGTCTCTCTCTATTATTCTTATTCTAGTGTTTTTTTTCTATGTCTCTCTCTCATTTGTTTTGATTTTTTTGAAATACTATTGGTTATTTTTCTACTTTTCTCTCTTTGTCTCCCCCATGTGTTCTTGTTATGTTTTTTGTATATCTATTATTCTTTTTCTTCAATTCTCTCTCTCCCTCCCTCCCTCCCTCCCTCCCTCCCTCCCTCCCTCTCTCTCTCTCTCTCTCTCTCTCTCTCTCTCTCTCTCTCTCTCTCTCTCTCTCTTTGTGATTGGATTTTTGGAGCCTGTTTTTGAAGCGGAAAAGTGCCCAAGAGGCATAAAAGACCAAATTTTCATGGAAAATGAAACGATTGCAAATCGATGAGCTGAAGTTTTCCTGGATAGAGTTCGATGCTAAGAATGCAATGCAAGTCTTGGTTCATCATTTGGAGTCTATTTGACCCCCAATTTACTCCCTGTAAGGTTTGGCGTTCTAAAGTAGCAATGTGATCTGGGAGTCGAAAAGTGTGTGACGAAGGCCAAATTAATAGATTTGGATGCCACGAAGCCATTGTGGCCAGTTGGATCTCGAATCAAAGTTTGTTTGGGCCTTTCTTATGCAAAAAACCACTTTTGATGTAATGTGAAAACTCGGAAGATGAACTAGTTTTTTTAAAGTTTAAAACCTTAAGCCTTAATTAAAAGACTCAAAATCACAAAAACTAAATCGAGGCAGGGAGGGGGCACAAATTTATGCCTCTTCAAGGCTCGGGATCATCAAGGGGATTGATGGTACATCTTTGATCTACTCATCAAGGGCTTCAATTTGACTGTGGACACACAGATTATCATGTAAGGAATCAAAATGCTGATTTTTAGTCTTTCTCTCTCCTCTCTCCTCTTATTGTGTATTTCCATGGCTAATTCAATGAGAGAAGGGGATGGGCTGAGGTGAGAGATTTTGATTGTGGGACGATGCTGGAGCATAAAGAAGCGTAGATCCAGGTTGGAAGGATTGTCAGAGCGGCTGTTGGGAAGCGTCAACGAGCCTCTAATCATGAGATACGAATGACATAATGTACGGTTGTATGAGTAAGTCATCGTAGATTTTATTGCTTTATGATAAATTTTGGTTAGAAATGGCTGTCAATGATGTGATTGATAAAAAATGTTAAAGAAATCAAGAAAAATCAGTCATCTATTAATTTCTTCATAAACACACAAAATCTGCAACATTGTGGTTTAAGAAAAATCGTGTGGTTTTGGGGTTTTGTTGTGTATATAGTGTTCATATAGGAAAGAATGTGATGAAAGAATAATTCTCAATCAGATCAATTAGCCTAAATTAGTAAATAAATAAATATTGGCATTTATCAATAAATAAATAGCAAAAAAAAGAAAAAATAGAGAAGAATAGTTTTTTACATTCAAAAAATAGAAAAAAATAACATTTGTGTTTGTGAATGTATGATAAGATTGAGGCATGAGGTTTAACCTCAGTTCTTCCCTATCTCTATGTTAAAGTGGGTATTTATTGCTTTTATGAAGGAAAATATATTAAAAGCTGCTCTCTAAATCTACCACCGAATGCACAACCTTAAGCGGTAGGGAGAAGGGGGGTCTTAAGGGATGATGATATGTTGAATTATAATGATGCATGGCATATATGACATGTGTGGTTTAATATTAAGAGGGTTCAATTGTACAAGCATGCTCGATGCTGGCTCTAGGCAACGTAGCAATCTCGTTTTTAGAGTAAGGCATGAAAATAAATGTTTTTGCACTTTCACAATTTTGGTTGTCAATAAGGAAATTTTTTTGAGGACTATAAATCATACACAATCGCATTGCATGCAAAACATGATATCATCCTGGATCCACAACAATTGTTTTTTATGAGCAATGACCTATGTTGAGGAGGTGAGGTACCCTAAGATGTAGGCTTAGTGGTTCGTTCCTTGGAAATTATTTAGCAAGGAATATCTATTATCTTTTGGATCAATTCATTAAAAGAGTAGAGCATGTATCGTACATGCTTTATGTGTTCACGATACATCTTAGGGCCAATCCTTGAGGTGTAGGAGAGCCATAGTGGGACCATGACAATTAGCCGAGGGGCGCTCCCTTTGTTTGTGCTTACGTGGTGTACTACACCGATATGTGTAGGAACTCCTCTCTAAGGAGTGTGGGAAGGGTTATCTTTGGATTAGAATTCATGCAAATGCAAAGTTCTATATTAGAGGCTAGGGTAGTATACTCCTTAGATGCTCCTGGCTGTGAGGCCATGAGGGGTGGTTTGTGTATCTAGTAGAAGCTCGGCTAGTGCCACAAAGCTAGTGTCATGCCCCTTTTAGGTCCCAATAGGTTGTGCATTTATTAGGTGCAGCTAATAAGCCGAGTTTAGTTGTGCATTTGTCAAGTGTAGCTAATAAGCGGTGGTCTTCGAATCTCGGTCCATAGGGACCAATTTATTAGTATAGCCCAAAGCAGTAAGATAGATTCAAAATATTATCAACCCAAGCTTCAAAAGCAAGAAAGAACGGGCTAGATGGCAAGCCAAAATTATTAGGAGATATTCTTTGCAAAAAGGAGTGGTCTGATGTCCCTACAAGGGACGGGTCTTAGTAACCCTAGTCCCACGAATAGTCCATTAGGAGAAGGTGGAAGTTATAGTACTTCTCCTCTCCTAGTTAGTCAGCCCACTTTGAGTGGAGTAATAGTTCCCATCATTCAAACTCCTTTAGCAAATCCAATTGTCACATGGCGCAATCCATTGCAATCCCAATAGGAATGCTGAACTTGATAGCCTTAGGATTTCCTCTACCCATTTTTAATGGGTTAACAGAGGAAGATGCAGAACTTCATATTAATGAGTTCCAAAATTTAATGTTCAACTATCGAATCCAAGATGGACACTTGATGATGTTATTTAATATGACTTTGAAAGGACAAGCTGTAGTATGATATTAGAGCCTAGAGGTTGGAACCATAACTATGATTTATTTATTTTTTGTGGCCTTTCGGAGAGAGTGTGCCCTTGAAAGGGGAGGTCAATATTGGCTACGTGTTCTCAATGTAACAATCAAAAACCTCACGAGAATGTTCGAGACTATACCAAGAAACTAAAAGAAGTATTTCGTAAGTTGCAAACCTATATTCCTATTCCAGCTGCCGCTCACTTGCAAAATTTTTTGCATGGGCTAGACTTTAATATTCAAGTGCAATTGAGTAGTGTTTCTCTTGTTGATATTGATATGGCTATTACACAAGTAGAGGAGGTAGAGTTGTGATTACAAGCAGCCTATACCTCTAGGGAAAACTAGAATCCAAGTTTAGGTATTGGAAATACTCTAGCATTGGCAAATGGAGGTCAAGGGACACCCATGAGTATTTCCAATATGGGAGAGGAAGCATGATTCAAAATGTACCCATGTTGCCAGCTCCTCCCAGTGTAACCATGCCTTTGGCTAGTCAAATGGCTCCACCTAGTGTTGGAGGCCAAACAATAAACCCTAATGTTATTTCGGGGAATCAACATCCAATTCCTAATCAAGTGGTTAGGCCAATGGAACGACAGGTAAATGATCACGACTATGAGTCAAGTGCCTCGAATGTCATTGGTAAAGTTAAGGACATGATAATCACTATAGTGACATGATCATCGAAAACTATATGAAAATAGCTATTCATTTCAATTTTCTTAAGAAGTAGTATAATTTGATAGGGATTCGACACCTTGAAGAGGGTGCCCCCTCAAGATTCAACTGTAAGTGGTGTGGCAGCCAACCTTTTCCTAGGAATTGTCCAAATGTTAAATGTGACATATGTAGGAAGTCTGGCCATTTGGCTAGTACTTGTTGGAGTAAGATTAGTTATCTCTAGCAAGAAATTAAACAGCCAGGTCCAGCTAAACATTGAGCCTAAGGGAATAATCTCTAGCAAGATGGGGAACCGAAACAAATACTACAAAGAGGGAAAACTATTGTAGAACAGGTGTCTAGTGGCAGTGGAGTCAGCCTGATTGAAGTTGTTTGTGTCAAAGGCACTGAAGCTTCTAATTTACGGGTCATTATGAGAGGTCAAAAGGGGAAAGACGGTGACAAAGACAAGGTAAAACATGTTGAGGGAAACCCTAAGCAAGATGATAAGGGGACGCAAGTCCTTAATCTTGACATGGAAGGCGGACCTCTAAAAGCCATTGATAGTAAAATTGACCCTAAAAGGGATAATAAATTGTCAAAGAAGAAGGCAAAAGCCAAGAAAGAGGCACCAAAGCTTGTTCAAATACCAAAGGAGAGAATGGTTCAGCAGGAAAAGAGATCTCTTGCTAGCTATCATGAATTTGATTTAGTGAGTTCTCTTTGCGAAGTTAAGCTAGATGTAAACCTCATGCAGTTGATCAAGTTGTCTCTCGGAGTGCGTAAATAGTTTAAGAAGATTCTTCACACTAGGCATATCGTGGAGCCCTTGGAAATAGCACGGGTAGAAGATGATTGGTTTGAGCATGCTGAAAAGCATTGTCCAAGGGTAGAAGCATATGTTGATAAAATATTAGTGGATCATGCTATTGTGGACATGGGATTCTCTATCAACATTATGAGTTTAGAATTGATGGAGAGGCTAGGTCTAGAAATAAATAAAGATATCTCCATGATTCTCCAGATGGCTAATGATAGTTTAAGAAAACGTGAAGGGTGCATCACTAAAGCCCATGTGACTATTGCCAATGTGGAATGCATTTTGTACTTTAGGGTTATCAGGTTTGCAGGGTGGCCTAGCTATCAAGTATTGCTAAGTAGGTCATGGATCTTACAAGTGGACTGTCAGGTCAATGTACCTGCTAGTCGATTGATCTTTGGTAGAGGTACTAGACGTGTAGTAGTAGATGCCTATCTTGAATCTCTTCAAAGTGAGAGGCTTCCTTTATCTTCCACAGAGATAGATACATTGGAGGATGTAGTTAGTAGTGAGACATCATCAAGTAGCGAATCTAAGAGGGGTCCACTATAGAGGATAGCTATCAAGTAACTTTGAATGAGCCAATAGAGGATCAGGAGAGGATAAGAGATGCGGATGTAATCGAGTTGGACCTTTGTATGATGAATGATTCACGGCTAATTAAATTAGGGTCCATGCTCTGTTTGGAAGAAAGGAAGGACTATGTTTCATTGATTCAGGAATTCCACAATATCTTTGCTTGGAGTTATGATGAGTTGAGAGGTATTCCTCCCAACCTAGCTAATACATGGTCAAAAAGCTTGATTAGGCAACAAAATTTGGCATAGCCCCTTCACCTCCTACATTCATGTTCTCTTCTTCTTGACTTGACTAATAAAAACCTTCCACAATCATTGTATTATGTTATTGTAGTCGTGATCTATGTAAAATCTCTGCATATTACCAAATTCAAAAGAGTTATATCATGATATAGATGCATTGTTGCCCCATGAACATATAAGCTCAATTCTTAATTCTTGCACATGTTGCAAGGAGATTGCCCACCTCACGACCTGTAACTTCATGGTGCTATCAACATTAAAATAATATGTTAACTAAATGAATGTGCACAATGCTCTAGTGAAATGAATCTACATATAGATGTTAGAGGCCATGGTGAGTACCTATGGTCATGCTTCTTTAATGGCAAGTGAAATGGTTTGAAGTTTGGGATCATCTCGTAATAGTGTAGTTCCTTCACTCACAAGTGGTTTGCAAGCATCATTGAGATGGTAGGTAAAGAGGGAAAATCTTGAAATAATGTAGAGATTTGGCATGCATTGACCTTAACCTTTTCTAGGTTTAATGACAATGTGACTCCATTATATAGGCTAAGACAAAAAAGGACTATACATGAGACTATACATATAATGATTTGTGTATGTTACCATGGAGTTTTGGATCATAAGCTTCAACTTTTTTTATTGAGATTCTATCTCATCTCCTTAGGCTCAATTTCAAAATTGAGCCTTTAAGGGGTCTTAAGCTTAATTTGAAATTAAGCCTACTGAGTCTATGAGGAGTCAAAGGCTCAATTTTGAGATTGAGCCATCTCAAAATTGAGCCTATCAAGCCTCAAAGGGGAATCAAGCTCCATTTTAAAATTGAGCCTTCCAAATTCAGCTAGATCCCTTGTACATGTACATAACCTCTTATATTCAACAAAAAAAATATTAAATTAATGAGTTTTGATCTCTTATTGATTTGTTCTCTTATTTCCTTATGAAATGCCAATTCTGAGAATGCTCTCCAAGATTATGAGTTTACTCCTCTTACCACATAATGTTAAGCATTGAACTTTAATACATATTTATGTTTCAATAGTAGCCTTGAAAGTTCTGAATTGCTTACAGAATTCACTCATTTCCTTCATGAAATGCACCTAGCGCTCTAAAACAATCATTAATGAATATAACAAAATACTTTCTACCACTAAACAATACATTATTTGTAAGTTTATAAGTTGTCAAAAATTTGTATGTAGAACATCAAGTATACAACTATTTCAATGTGTATATATATACCTCTACCTATAGCATACACAATAGTATTTGTAGAAGGATGTTGGTGCTCTTGCGAGCACATTGCCAAGACCCATAGACTGCTTATTTCTTCAAGTGTTTAAAGCTGAGATCTATGGCTACCTCTCATCTAGCCGTTGTCATGATGCTGTGCGTCTACCACTGCAAACTTGAGGGCGGATTTTTTTGCCAAGATTTTGAACTCTTAAGTCAGCGTCATTAGGAATTTATTTTCCGTTGTGTGTATCTTTTTTTTGTTTGCATTATGCATGAAAACAAGTAGAAAGGCAAGGCACTGTACATTCATAATTTTTGTGGAGTAATGCTTGATTGGTTGTACAGCATTAAAGTATGCATGAATGTCATGAGGATTCTTTCAGTTCAATGCCTTGTGGACAGAACATGCTTGTGCCATGTCATATGTATTGTAACAATGAACTTGAGGAGGCTGTAAGTTTTTTCACAAGGTCAGAGCTCATCGATCTCCTGATCTTGTGCAAAGGGCACATTAGTCATATTTGAGTGTATATGGTGCTATTGGGTCTCTACAACATTCTTTTTGAATATGTATACCCTCTAAATTTGATGAGAGACATTAAGATCAGACATAAAAACTTCCAAGGAAGGGATCTTGCTTCCATAAATTAAGTGCGTGGGAAATTAAACTCAAAAAGGTTTCCTTGTCTATGAGAGACAATGGATATTCGGATTGGAAACTATTGTGGAATTCGTCATTTAAGGACAGAAAAAAGGGTGCTATTTGGCTCTTGAACATGGCTTAATCATGAGCAATGATCACAAGCAATTAGGACAATGTTAAACAGCCTGAAATGAGAATAGATGATGATCAAATAGCACGATAAGATTAATGAAAAAAGAGATGATGCAGGTTGATAGAAAAAGCAACATATCAACTAAAATATAAGCTTTTTAAAATCACGAGCTTTATTGCGTTAAAGCAAGCGCCATTAATGAGTTTTTTTAAAGTTTAAAAAGGCTACGTAGGAAGTCGAAGAAAAAAAAAGCTGATTGTTGTCAGTGAGAATACAGCTAGTGCTCATTCATCACATATCCCGTGCTCCTGGGCACCTGTCATGGCCTCTTCGCTGGCGGCATCGCCCTCTTGGCCCTGAAGCAGCAGGTTGGCGCTGCCTCCGCCTTCGGCCCCTCTTGGAATCCCTCTAACGCCACTCTCTGCGATTGGTGCGGCGTCACTTGTTGCGGCTTGGATGGCCGTGTGGTGGCCCTCTCCGTGGCGGCACCTTCCTCAATGCAACGGAGGTTGGAGGATGATGCGGTGAGGACGATGTGGTGAGGAGGATGATAGCTGAAGACGAAAGCGTAAGACACGAACGATGATGAAGAGTAGACGTGCTGACGACTGAAGGTAAGAACAGAGCTACATATGGAGGCGGAGGACGTGCAAAAGGGATGAGTGAGCCAAAGGAAGCTGCAGATGAAGCCGTAAGTCAAAAATAAGGAACAAAGAAGTAGAGAAGGCCGCAACAACAACGACGAAGCTGAAGGTGTAATGAAGAATGAGGTGACAAGACGATAAAGCCTCCCTCCACGGTTGACAAGAAAGCACTGCGTCAGCAACCCGACGAGTGTTAAGTAGCGGAAGGAGATACAGAAGACAGGAGGCCATCTCTATTCGAAGACAAAGACAAGGAGCGTTGCCATGGCCTTGGCGTCGGAAGGAACCAGCCTACTGCAACAAAGAAGGGAACGATGGAGTTGAAGATGAAGCAGATGAAGCTGCAAAGCGGTCGAAGCTACTGAGACAATGACGGAGACAAAGCATAAACAAAACTACATTGAAGGAAATTGAAGGAGAAGTTGAAGCTGCAGTAAATTCGAAGGATGAAAAGCTGAAGGAAATGGCAACTTAGACGCTGCTATGTCAACGTGTGATGAAGGTGAAATTGAGAATGAAGGAGAACGGGATGAGACAAAGAAGTTCTCTCAGACGACGTAGCTGAGAGAAAGAGAAATCGACGTAGAGTTCAGAGTTTTACCAAGTCGGTGAAGACTGCAACGAGGAAGCTGTGAAGTGACAGAGGACGAGACGACACAGAAATTTATTTCTGTCACTTTGAATTATCACTAAACGTACACCGTGAATTATTATTAATCTTCTTCACAATCTGATTATCCTGCTTTTCTTCCCTGGTCATGCTAAACAGTGTTGAAGGAACGAATGATTCCACCCTTCAAAGTGGACCAATGGGCCAGCCTTAAAATGATTCTGTGAAAAGTTTGAGTTCCCAATAATCATTCATGACTAGAAAAACTGATTGAAGACTATTATCTCCATCTCAAGATGTATTTTAAAGTGACAACAACGTATTGTTGAAGAAGTTGCTATGAAGGAATGTTGTGATGGCATGCAAAAAGAATCAAATTTGTCTATAAAGAAGGGTCTTCCTCATCCTACAGATCCTTATTACTTGGAAGTTTCTTCTTCATCAATACTAAATGTACTTCAATTAACCCCTCTTTTCATGCATGAAGTAAAAAGCTCTCTTGTGACTAAACTTGGGAATTCTCTTGAGAATTGAAACATTAACCTTCTTCTTTTCCATCTCTTACTCTTGATCTATTACTCCCATCTTTAAGTGTCCCTGTGGCGAGTGACTTCACGAACCCCGCACAAATCCCATGCAACACTGTGCACACTCTCACACACACAAGCGTAATGAGCTTACGTTTGAATCCCATCGAGTTGCCTCCTCCCATGAATCCACCAGTAGCTTCATGATCCAAGATATTCTTTCAAGCAAGCTCCATCTCCAAGATCCAAGCTTCAAGGTTTGTAGCCACATGTTCAAAAGATGGCTCTTCACTCACACACACATATACACACACACTCTCTCTACCTCTGACACTCCCTCTCTTCCTCTCTCATACACAAGAATAAAGCAAGAGCAAGAAACATGAAGAGAATAAATTTGGCCACAAACCAAGAATGAGCTTCTTCATTTACTTCTGACTTTTATGCATGCACTATCTTCTCCTTGGGTGGCCATCCCCTTTTGATCTTGGCCTTTGTCCAAGATCCAAGCTTCGAGGTTCGTAGCCACGTGTGCAAGAAAAGAGAAGAGAAGAAGGAGAAGATGAAGAGAGGAGAAGAAGAACTTCTTGATGGTCCTTCACACACACACACACACACACATATGCGCGCGCGCACACACACACACACTCTCTCTCTCTACCTCTGACACTCCCTCTCTTCCTCTCTCATACAAAAGAATAGAG
The DNA here is from genome assembly GCF_053477565.2 of Lygodium microphyllum. NCBI lineage: Eukaryota > Viridiplantae > Streptophyta > Polypodiopsida > Schizaeales > Lygodiaceae > Lygodium > Lygodium microphyllum. The sequence continues at coordinate 59,579,999 of NC_141136.1, read as the reverse complement.
CAAGATCAAGTAACATGACGAGAATAAGTTTGGCCACAAACCAAGAATGAGCTTCTTCATTTACTTCTGACTTTTATGCATTCACTATCTTCTCCTTGGGTGGCCATCCCCTTTTTATCTTGGCCTTTCTCCAAGATCCAAGCTTCAAGGTTCATAGCCACATATGCAAGAAAAGAGAAGAGAAGAAGGAGAAGATGAAGAGAGGAGAAGAAGAACTTCTTGATGGTCCTTTACACACACACACACACACACACACACTCTCTCTCTCTCTCTCTCTCTCTGTCTCTGTCTCTGTCTCTCTCTCTCTACCTCTCACATTCCTTCTCTTCCTCTCTCATACACAAGAATAAAGCAAGAGCAAGAAACATGAAGAGAATAACTTTGGCCACAAACAAATAATGAGCTTCTTCATTTACTTTTTTACTTTTATGCATGCCCTATCTCCTCCTTGGGTGGCCATCCCCTTTTGATCTTGGCCTTTGTCCAAGATCCAAGCTTCAAGGTTCATAGCCAAGTGTGCAAGAAAAGAGCTTCTGAGCTTCTTGATGGTCCTTCACTCACTCTCTCTCTCACACACACTCTACCTCTCACAGTCCCTCTCTTCCTCTCTCATACACAAGAATAAAGCAAGATCAAGAAACATGAAGAGAATAAGTTTGGCCACAAACCAAGAATGAGCTTCTTCATTTACTTCTGACTTTTATGCATGCACTATCTTCTCCTTGGGTGGCCATCCACTTTTGATCTTGGCCTTTGTCCAAGATCCAAGCTTCAAGGTTTGTAGCCACGTGTGCAAGAAAAGAGAAGAGAAGAAGGAGAAGATGAAGAGATGAGAAGAAGAGCTTCTTGATGGTCCTTCACTCACACACACACATACACACACACACACACACACACACTCTCTCTCTCTCTCTCTCTCTCTCTCTCTCTCTCTCTCTCTCTCTCTCTACCTCTCACACTCCCTCTCTTCCTCTCTCATACACAAAAATTAAGCAAGAGCAAGAAACATGAAGAGAATAAGTTTGGCCACAAACAAAGAATGAGCTTCTTTATTTACTTTTTTACTTTTATGCATGCTGTATCTCCTCCTTGGGTGGCCATCCCCTTTTGATCTGGCCTTTGTCCAAGATCCAAGCTTCAAGGTTCGTAGCCACGTGTGCAAGAAAAGAGAAGAAAAGAAGGAGAAGAAGAGATTTTGAGCTTCTTGATGGTCCTTCACACACACACACACACACACACTCTCTCTCTCTCTCTCTCTCTCTCTCTACCTCTCACACTCCCACTATTACTCTCTCATACACAAGAATAAAGCAAGAGCAAGAAACATGAAGAGAATAAGTTTGGCCACAAACCAAGAATGAGATTCTTCATTTACTTTTTTACTTTCATCCATGCCCTATCTCCTCCTTGGGTGGCCATCATCCCCTTTTGATCTTGGCCTTTGTCCAAGATCCAAGCTTCAAGGGTCATAGCCACGTGTGCAAGAAAAGATAAGAGAAGAAGGAGAAGATGAAGAGAGGAGAAGAAGAGCTTCTTGATGGTCCTTCACTCACACGCACACACACACACACACACATACACACACACACACAATCTCTCACATTGCCTCTATTCCACACACACACACACACACACACACACACACACACACACACACACACACACACACACACACACACACACACACACACTTCACACTCCCTCTATTCCTCTCTCATACACAAGAATAAAGCAAGAGCAAGAAACATGAAGAGAATACGTTTAGCCACAAACCAAGAATGAGCTTCTTCATTTGCTTTTTTACTTTTATGCATGCCCTATCTCCTCCTTGGGTGGCCATCCCCTTTTTGGTCCATTCATCCACTCCCTTTTCTCCTCCTCGCTATTAGCATGGACTTAATCCATACCTCTCATTCTTTATAGCTTGCACGTGAGAGAGTCTATCACTCTTGCATAAAATAAATTACAATGTGCATGGCACTCTTTTTATGAAAATATTAAGGTGTATTATTCTTGCATGTCTCTCTCTTACATTAAATTTTTTTTTCCTATGCTTTGTGTCTTCAAATTTTGCTTAGTGCACCTTTGTCCTCCATTTTTCTCTTACCTTGGGATGGTCTTCCGCTTCCGATTTTTTGGATTTTCCATCTTGGTCTTTGGAGGGTTAACATTACCCCCTCCTCCTAGCTAAGTCCTAGTCCCATGGTACTTGATGATATGTACTGAAAATGTTAAGGCTTGGTGTGGAATGGTTCTTCGTGGAGCCTTTGGGGAGGTAGGTCATGTTGGAGATGATCTGTGAAGCAAATTTTAAGGCTTTTAATGTTGAAGATAGATTGGTGGTTGAAGAAGGCCTTCACAGTTATTGTCTTGTCATGCCATTGCAAAATGTACCTGAAAAGAAGAAGAGTGCACTTCCTAGGGGTGTGTGTCTACCTTATCGCGTAGTGCACTATGCAAGTGATGGTGGAATTGGGAGATGGATCAAACCATAAAGACGAACCTAAGGTAGTGTCCCACACTTGAGGACCTAGTCCATGTAAAGGGAGGTGTTGCATGTGACTTAGGAAGACACATCTATCCAAATGTTGTGCCCTTTATGTGCCCTAAGATGTAAAATGGGGGAGGGGCTAGGGTGATCCCTATGTGCAGTGGTTGTGACACTCATAAAGTACAAATGGAAGGGTTTCATTTTTCTTTCCTTTTCTTTTTCATTTCTTTTCTCACGTTTTCTTTACTTCTTTTTCTTTTTCTTTTTCACTTCTTTTCTCGTGTTTTCTTTTCTTTTATTTCTTTTATTTTTAAATCTTTCTTGCCTTCTCTTTTTTAAAAAAAAAGTTACAAGGGAGTACATTAAAGGGCATCCCATTCATGGTTAGGGGCCAAGCTGTGGGAAGGCTTGAGGGATTTGCATAGGAAAGATCTGATTTGCATATAGCCCTTTAAGTTAATTCTTACATTGAGAGGTGTGGTGGATAAAAATCAGTGGTTGTACCCAAATAACGAACCTACTACTACTCATATCTTCTAATAAGCTCATACAAAATGCTGGCAAGAAGGCAACTCTCATCATGAGGTAGGCCATTGCAAAACTATCTCTCCCTAAATTAATGTTAAAAAAGAGGGGTGATAATTACTCTTCCTTTGTAGTAGGATTTTATTTTAGTAATATTTGCAAAGAGGTGAATATAATTACAAGTGGTGATAAAGGCGGGATCTGGGCAAGAATAGAATTTTCTAAGGAAGCTTGCTATGGACAAGCAGAGATCCCTCTCTACAAAGGTTAAACATTTCTATGAAGACACAGTAGTCACATTGTAGATTTTAGGAAAGTCATATCTACCATGCACCTCTTAGTTGAAATTAACTACAATTCTCTACAGGTAGGGTATGTAGGGTAGGATCATGCCTCTCGTATGGTAGTGTGCTACAGAATGCCATCCACACATCTAAGTTAGAGTCCTAGATGTTTCTATGCCACTTAGGTTATGCTTCATATCCTTGCACTTTCTTGGGTACTTCCAATACCTTGTCTACCCAATAATGTATAGGCTCCTATTGCCACCTTGTGGGGTGTCTAATTCTCTTGTCTGACCATCTCTTTCCCACCATCACTTTCCTAGCCTAGTTGAGAGCTTTATCACTTCCTCCGTCACCCTTGGAGACAATACTTTATCTAGTGTTTGAGGAAAGGTGAAGGCAAATCCCAATGGTCGACTGCAATTCTCCCACTTCTCCCATACCACCAATTCCTAGGTCCAATCCACAAGATCACACTCCTCTCCTTAAGTAATGGCCACATGAGGAACATGTGGTGGCTTGGCTTGGATTTTTCTCCATGCTAGCTCTACCTACTCTCTTTGCATGTGTCTCGTTTCAACTATTCCCTTAGGGCATATAGTTTCCTCTCTGTTCTCTTCTGGTTGTGCTTGTATTTGCAAAGGGGGGCTTGGTTAGTGCAACTGCTCTTCCTCAACATGGCCATGCTCAAAGTCCGGCCCCTCTATATGTGTTAGATCTCCTGGCTCTTCAAGTGGAAGCTATACTTGGTGCTCTGAATTCCCAAACCCTAGCAATTCAAGTTCTTGCATGGTTAATCCAACTATGATCAAATGGGCTCTTTGTTCATGCACTAGTTGGTGCTAGGTTTCGACACCTTGGAATGGAGTCCATCTTTAAGTACTCTCCTTGCTAGCTTTAATTTCCTCTTGAGTTACTCGATTGTCTCTTCATCTCTTGACTAGGCAACATTTAGTATTGTGTTTAGGAAGGCTTTTTGCTGCTCCAGCATCCCTATCTCCACCACTACTGTAGCTTTACTTTCCACCATAATGCATTCACTCCCTCTAAATGGGCTAGGTGGTAAGCCAATTCTTTAATCTTGTCCTTGTTCTTAGCTGCTCATTCTTTCACCTTCCCTTTCATATGCTCTAGTCCTTGGTTCTAGTGTTGGACTAGGGCAATGATTACCTACTCTTACTCCCATAATATATTCATTTGTTTTTTTTTCTACATGTTTCCTTACAATGGCCTACTCATGGAGAGTTGCATAAAGTTGGTTATGTAATTCTACCATATTTCTCCTTGGTTCTTGCTCACCTTGTACCTTTTCCCTTTGTAGCTCTTTAGAGAGTTGTTGTCTTTGTGGCTTCAAGCTCTTGACCTCCTCCTCAAGGCATTACCTATCTTGAGATGTGAGAGTACATTGTGCCTCTAGAGTAATGCAGCTCTCCCTTTCTTCATCATACATGTCTTTTAGACTCTCTTTATCATGACTTGCCTTTAAGGCATCTTTTAATGCCATCATCTCCCCTAGTTATTGTGGTCATCCATCTCATTTTCTCTAGGTGGTTGGTTCAAAGACGTTCCTTTCTTTGTCTAGCTTTCTTTCTACACTCAACTTATCATGTTGGCTTTGAAGTTCTTTCACTAGCTCATTTTACTCTTCTATGTTTCATATAAAAGTAGTAGATACTTCAAGGCAAGTTACCTTTAGCCCTTGGCGTGATTTCACATTAACTTTACTATTGTTGGCCTTTTGGTTCCTATGCAAGTGGAGGTCCTTCACTAGGTGCAAGTTCAACCTCTTCCACTTTGCTTATGAGGTATTGAACCTAAGCCATGACATTACTTTCATTGATTTCCCCTTTGGTGATTTCTTGCATTGAAGTGGTCATGGGAACCATGACTAGTGGAAGTGGGTGTAGGGGGTCCTTTCCTTTGCCTTCCACCCACCATTGGTCTTTCTTTTGCCTCTTTTACAATAGCACTTGTGCTTGGCATGTCCTCTTGTATGAGGCTCATCATGGCTAACTCCTGTGATTGAGTGGATTGCTCCACTAATCTTCTAATAGCAAGAGCTATAAGCTCCTCCTCCTCCTCTTATTTGAATCTTTCTTTCTCTTCCTCTTGTCTCTTTTTGAACTTCTCTTCAAGTTTCCTCGATTCTTCTTCAACCCTCTAGAATTCTTGGTTTTCTTTGGTAGTGGATCTAGTTCTCTTGATAGGAATTTTCAGAATAATTATTCTTCTTTCCCCTTGGCTTGATGGCTCTGAGCCCTGATGTTTATTGATCATCCTTTCACTAGAGGTTTCTCGTTGTTGAGTGGGGCGATGAATTATTTCTCCTTAATGGCTTGTTCTGTCTCCTCTTGTTGTGTTGAACTCTATTGAAATCTTCCTCCCCCACATTCTCTATTGAGAATTAAGTGGGAGGGCTCACTGGAGTGGAAGTGTGATGCTCTTCCTAGGTTGGTGATTGTTTAGGGTCTCATCCACTACTTCTACTCTTTTTCTTGTACTATGGCCATTAGCACCCCTTTAAACCCTATGATCAACACCTTGGATGCTCGTTCTTCCTCTCTCACTCTACTATTATAGCTAGAGACTCCCATTCCTTCTATTGCCCTTGGATTTATTGCTAGCACCTTTGCGAATGCTTAGATTTTTTTTTCCAACATAATCACTCTAGTTTACATCTTCCAAGGCATTTGCTACAAGGCTTTCAAGAAAGGTACTCCTATTCTATTCATAGGGCCATTATATATTTGACTCAAGAGGAGGGAGTGAACCATCTTTGCTTGCAGTCAATGGTGGACTCAGGACTATTAGCCAGGATGATTTTATCATTCATGTAAACTTTCTTCTGATCCACCTAGCATCCCGTAGACATCTCTCTTCGGTCTCTTCTCCAATTTATCCACCAATCCCAAACCCTTCTCCATGAACTTCGGGCTATGTTCAACTTCCATCCTTTTAATGGCATCTCTCTAAATGAGTGTCATTGTGCCACTGTTCTTCTGGGTATCAAAGATCTTCAAAAATTCCATGCATTTGCTATGATCTATGTCTTATCTCACCTTCTCTAGGTACTTATCAAGATTGCAATATCGTATTTTTCTCCTGATGGCCTCTTCCGATATCACTAGCTCTCCTAGGTTATGGATGCTACAATATTTTAGCTAGTTGAAGGTGCATGTCTCCATGACTAAGCTGTATTTTTTGTGCTCTTCCCGTGAGAATGGGAGTTTTTGATTTTATCTTGCTACCCTATCATTTGGGTTTGTGTCACTGCACAACAACCCACAATGATTTCTCCTTGAAGGACACTTCTTGTATAAAATGTAAAGTAATGAGAAAGAACAGTATTAGATTGTGAAATGTATAAGCCACAAAATGGGAATTTTCACAATAATCAATCCAGAAATTCCATACAAGAAATTCACCAAGAATTTTTACTAAAAGAAGAAGAAAGTTTGATTTATTTTTTTCTTTTGAAGTTCAACTCCTATTTTGATTTTTCCTTCACCATCCACTTTATCCTATCTCCCTTGAAAATGATAAAAATCCTTCCTAGGATTGTGGAAGTAAAGGTGTAAGGGCCTTTAGTGTGTTCTTGGTGTACCTTATTATTTCAAGAGCCACTCCTTGTAAAACTTTGGGTTATACTCTAATGTCGCATGACAATCCATAACATGTGGAAAAATGCCCACATGTGTGATATAAGTCAATACATTGGTTAAGATCCCTAAGTTGATTCAACTTGTAGTGTGGAGTTTCTCCTTTGTCAAGATCCTATCCAAGTATGGATGCAGCCTAATATTTTCTTCTAATGGTCAATTTCTTGTCATTTCTAATATCCTAAATGAAGTTGGGGCCACATATATTTTGTTATACTGGGAAGTCTTGATGGCATGTCATTACTCCACATTGGTCATGATTTGATAACCCTCTTGTTCCCATTGAATGCATAGAATATAACACTTGTGTAAGAATTTGGACTTAGATTCAAGTAATTGTTGGAGCTCATCAAGTTCCTGTGCTAGCATGGGAATTTTGTTCTTCTTGAAGGATGTCATTAAGCATTGACTTAAGGCCCATTCTCTTGAGATTTGATTGTCAATCAACACTTCTCCAATGGTGGAGGCCTTTGTGAAGATGAATCTATATTCTTTCCAAGAACACGGCAAGGAAAGTACCTCATTTGCTATGTGTTCGTCAAGTAGACCCAAGTCCAAGCATTTATGACTTTGAGCAAACAATGTGAAAGTTGGATCCAATTGTTAGATGTACGTTACTAAGTTATCTCCTATGTCCAAGGTCATATTGGAAGCCACTTCAAGAGTGGATCATCATTGCTATGATGGCTTAAGGCCTACTAGTTTCTTTGGTTTAATTCGACTCAAGTACAGATTAATACGCGATGTTTCTACTTTGGGAGTATCATAAGGTTTGGTGAGCATGGTTTGAGAAGTTGATTGGGTTTGAATTTTGGTTGACACTTTGTCGTTAGATTATGTAGTGGTGATCATCTCAAAGGTATTAGATAGGAGCTCATTGATGATTGGTTGCACTTTTGGTCGATATACCATTCGAGCACTCATAGATTTGTTGAGAATAGCAAATGATGCTTGCATGTGCGCCCGTAGAGGCTGGATGTATGCCTAAAAGAGGTTGCCCATAAGAGGCTTTGTATGAGAGATATGACAAAGATATATGCTCTAGATTCTCTAGGAAGAGATGTCCAAAATCCCATATGGACAGTGAGGTACCGTGGTACTATCCAAAAAGTTACAAAGGCATGTACTTGACACTCATTTCATAATGAATATAAATATTAGGTTGAGTCACTCAAGATTTTGTTTATGAGTCCAAGCTAATCTATCTTGGAACCTAATTCACTTGAATTACAATTTGAAAGGTGAGAAGGATCGAAGCTTGCACGCGAGCTATGGCGGGAAAGCAAGAGCAAGAAAGAGAGAGACAAGAAATGGGAACTCCAACAGTCACAATGTGTGACCGGGCCTTCCTTTATTCAAACTGTCACTAAAAGAATAAAGAATAAAGTGACGTGACGGGCGCCCGCCACCTGCAGTGTGCAGTGGCGGGTAGTGTCAGTGTAGTAATACACGGGGCGGCACGGCGGAGGCGCCTTTACCCCCAACAACCTCCCACTTAAAGGTGAATCTGCCCTAGTGTGAGAAAAAAGAAAAAGAAAAGACAGTACAAATGTACATAGGTACAAGGGATGAGGAAAGGCGACATCTCATCCAACGCCCATCAACCTCCTGAGGAAGGCAAAGCGCTCAGTAGTGAGGCTCTTCGTGAGTAGATCTGCAGGATTCTCGTCAGTGGAGATCTTGACAAGGTCAATAGACCTGTCCTCCACGACACCATGTATGAAGTGATACCTCACCTCAATGTGTTTCGTCTTCGCATGGAAGACCGGATTCTTAGCCAACTGAATGGCACTCATAGAATCCGAATGCAATGTAGGTGTAGCATCAATCCCAAGGTCAGCAACTAGACAGCCTAACCATATGGCCTCCTTGCAAGCCTCAGTGGCTGCAACATACTCGGCCTCACTGGTAGACAAAGCCGTACACTTCTGAACCCTGGACATCCAAAAGACAACCCCTCCAGCATAGGTGAATACATAGCCAGAAGTGGACTTCCTACTATCTGCATGTCCTGCATAATCGGAGTCAGTGTACCCTACGACCCCTGTATCCTGGCTACCATAGCAAATACACATATCTGCTGTGCCCTTCAGGTACCTCATGATACCCTTCACGGCATCCCAATGTCTGCTGCCAGGTGTAGCCATATAGCGTGCCACAACACCAACTGCATGCGCAATATCTGGACGAGTGGCTATCATGGCATACATCAAACTGCCCACGGCTGAAGCATAAGGGATCTTGGCCATCTCGGCCCTCTACTCATCTGTCTGCAGACAATCGGCCTGTGATACCTTCACATAAGAAGGTAATGGACAGCCAATAGGCTTTACGTCCTGCATGCGGAAGCACTCAAGGACTTTATGAATGTACTCCCGCTGTGAGAGATACAAAAGCCCCTGATGCCTATCGCGCTTAATGCGCATCCCAAGTATATGTGAGGCCTGTCCCAAATCCTTCATCTCAAAGCTCTTCTTCAGCTGAGATTTAAGAGCATCTAGCTCATCATGAGCTTTCCCTACTATCAGCATATCATCAACATAGAGTACCAAGATAAGCAAACTGCCATCACGGGCTTTCTTCGTGTAAAGACACGGATCCATAGCACTCCTGCTGTAGCCCTGTGACTGCATAAAGGCATCAAACTTATGATACCATTCCCTAGGTGCCTGCTTCAAGCCATACAAGCTCTTCTTCAACTTGCACACTAGGTGCTCCCTGCCAGGTTCTGCAAAGCCCTTAGGTTGATCCATATAGATCTCATCATGCAAGTCCCCATGTAGAAAAGCCGTCTTGACATCCATCTGATATAGATCTAAGTCAAGCTGTGCAACCAAAGCCAAGACTAAGCGCAGGGTGGTCATCTTAACCACAGGAGAGAAGACCTCATCAAAGTCCACACCATGTTCCTGCTTAAAACCCTTTGCTACCAATCTAGCCTTGTATGCCGGCTTGGGGTGTCCAGGGGTACTTTTCAGCTTGTACACCCACTTGCATGGCAAAGCCGTCTTGCCCTTAGGCAAGGCAACCAAATCCCAAGTCTCATTCTTATGCAGGGAGTCTATCTCAGACTGCATAGCCCTCTCCCAGGAGTGACTGTCACCCCTGCGCATAGCCTCATCATAAGTGAAAGGCTCTCCTGCATCTGTAACCAAAACATAATGCATAGAGGGCTGAAATCTGTCAGGTGGACGTCTGTCTCTAGTAGACTGTCTCACCGCAGGGTCTGCTGCCTGTCTAACTGCCTGTCCAACACCCTGGCCTTGTGGAGGAACTGCTGCAGGCTGTACTACTGGCTGTGCTGGAGCTCTAGGCTCCTCCTGAAAGATCACTCTGCGGATCTCAACCACCTTCTCAGGCTGCCTGTGCATCTTGTCTTCATGGAAGACGACATCATGGCTGCGTACTATTTTCCGCGCCTGCGGATCCCATAGGCGATAGCCCATCTCTCCTGACTCACCATAGCCAAGGAATATGCATTTAATGCTCTTTGGATCCAATTTACTCCTCTTGTCCTTGGGCACATGGCAGAATGCCTCACATCCAAAGACACGGAGATGCGCATAAGAGGGTGGCTTACCAGCCCAAACTTCCTCTGCAACCTGGAAATTTAATCCACTGGAAGACGATCGGTTTATGACATGCACTACCGTACTAACTGCCTCAGCCCAAAAACTCTGGGGTAGGCCTGCATGGCTAAGCATAGAGCGCACACGCTCCTGAATAGTCCTGTTCATGCGCTCAGCCAAACCATTCTGGGGTGGGGTGTAAGGGGCGGTCAACTGATGCTTAATACCCCTGTCATCACAAAACTGCTCAAAAGCACGTGAGACATATTCTCCCCCATTATCAATCCTAAGGCATTTCAGCCTATACCCAGTCTGGTTCTCAACAAGAGCAAGCCAACGCTGAAAGGCTGCCAAGACATCAGACTTTTGCTTTATGGGATAAGCCCACACTTTCCTAGAAAAATCATCAATGAAGGTAACAAAGTACTTCGCGCCACGCATAGACATGCAAGGCATAGGCCCACAAACATCGGAATGCACCAATGCCAAGGGCTCACTCATGCATGGCCTACCCGATTTCTTATGCGTAGACCTATTCTGCTTACCATAAAGACAATGATCACATGAGTCAAAACGTGCATAGTCCAAAGGTGGAAGATACTGCAAAACCAGATAACATTTTCATTCCCTTCAAAGACATATGCCCCAAACGGGCATACCAAAGTGATACATGTGGGATAGAGCTTACTGCCAAAACATGGTCTACAGAAGACCCAGATACAACAAGAGGATAGAGGCTGCCAGCCTTGGCGCCTCTAGCAAGCACAAGTCTGCCTTTGGTAAATTTCCAGGCAGAATCCCCAAAACAGACATGAAACCCTGCATCATCTAACTGTCCTGCAGACATAAGACTGCGCGTAAGCGCAGGTACATGACATACATCCCTGAGCAAAAAGGAACTGCCAGTGGAAAACTGCAACTAAATATCTCCACAGCCCACAATATCAAGAGACCTGTCATCTCCAAGTCTGACTGATCCATATACAGTACGGTAAGAGTGAAACCACTCACGGTAAGGCGTCACATGGAAGGACGCACCTGAATCCAATAACCAGCATTGTGCATACATACTAGATGTCTCAGTTAAGTGTGAAGCATCAGAAGAACTCGTTGCAAGTATAAACTCATCACCACCATCGGACTCCTCAGTCTGCGTGACATTAATTTCCTCAATCTTGACGCTGGATTTCGCAGGTACTATGCTGCGATCAGAGGACTTCTCCTGCACTTTATCTTTCACCTTATTCTTGCGCTTCTCATTGTGCAACTCATGACACTGTGGTCTAATATGGCCCTTTTTCCCACAATGATGACAAGTGACATTTGCATTGCACCCACGCGACTTACTACGCGACTTGCCACGAGATTTAGACCGACCCTTCTGCGAGTCACGGCCTCGGCCATTACCACGGTCATACCTGTCATTCCTGCCTCTAACAGTCAAAGCATGACTACCATGAGAGGCATCCAAGTTTTTGCGATTCGCCTCTTCCTGAAGAAGAGCACTCTCAACATCTGCCAATTTTAGAGTAGCACTAGAGGCACAAAGAGCAGTGCGGAATACATCCCATGACTCATTCAGAGTCCCAAGCAAGAAAAGAGGAGTTACTTCCTCTCCAAAGGTGATATCCTGCGAAGTCAGGTTCTTCAGTATAGCATGGAACTGGCTCAAGTGAGCAGACATAGTCGCATTATTCTTCATGTGCAGATCCATAAGCTGCTTCAACCAGTACATCTGACTCGCCGGACTTTTCTTATCATAAAGATTCTTGATCTTATTCCATAGATCCCATGCACTCTGTGCTTCCTCAAATACATTATAATGTACCTGTTCAGTGAGAGACAATACAATCGTGGACTTGCATAGCTCATCAAGTTCAAGCCAGTCGTCATTGTCCATAGTTTCAGGCTGCTCCCCACTCAACTGAAGTGGCTTAATTTGAGATTTATGCACCAAGACCTGCCATATTTGACTCTTCCAGTAAGAGTAGTTGGTACCATCCAACTTTGTAAAGTTAAAGATGGCACTATCATGCAAAGATGACGCCATTATGCAGGTTGGAAATGCCCAAACAGTCCAAAACTTACTGTTTTACTGCAGAAACTGCCCAAAAATGACCAAAACGGGGTCCAAAGGGCGAGCAAAGTGTGCCAAAAGTTGCTGCCCACTTAGTACTAGGTGTGGTACACCAAATCAGGATATTTCAGCATGAAAAGTACACCTCATTCCACTAATAACTGCTTGCTGTAATAAATTGCAGGTATGCAGTCTAGGGAGCAAACTGTCCCAAAATAGGATCCAATGTCAAGCAAACAATGCTAGGTCCAAAGCCGGCATGAAACGGACATAAGCAAGGCCAATGACAGTGAAAAGAACATGAGCTCAACACCGAAGCATGTCAAAATAACATCTGCCAGTGAAAGGCACACCCCCAGACACTCTTGGCAAAGTGTTCCTGTAACTGCCAAAACCTGACACAAATAGGTATCTGCTCAAAGAGAAAGATCCAAATATGAGACTCAGCTCATAAGCATCCTGTGAACCAAGAGTACATCAATGCATATCCATAAAGATCGGAGTATGATCCCAAAGTCTCAATGCGTATGTAGCTGCTCAAGACATAAACTGCTCCAAATACATGTAAGTGCTCCAATAGCATGCAACTGTCAAAGGTCAAGCAAGCATGTAAAATGCTCCCACTGGCACAAAAGGCGTGCAAAGCGAGCTCAGAAGCTCAAAAAACCCAAGAGAAAGCACCAGTGATAAGTGACCTTGTCAATGCATCAAGCGCATCCAAGAGAGCATGACATACATGAAGCACCGGTCGTATTAACCATGAAGCAATACATAAGCCCAAATAAGCTCTTGGTCAACTCAATGACATCCAAATAGCAACCAAGATCAGTGATCAAGTAAGCCGGGAATGCTCAAATACATCCAAATCCAAGCTCCAAATGTCGGTATGGCATACACGAACCAAATAGCATATGTCACGAACCAAAGCATGTAATGCAAAAGCCTAACTGTCAAACAGAGACATGAGGCATAGGCAGTCCACGAGCATGCCAAGTCGGTCCAAATGCCAGTGAATACGGAGCTAATGAGAAGCTCAAAAGCATCCCATAATCTCATACATGTGCTCTAAGCCGTCCCCAAATGTCAGAGACATCATGCCAAAGCTCAAAGCATACATCCGATATCGGTAGGTAAGTGCCAAAGCCTGTAAAGTACCTTCAGCCCACTGTTATTCCAGCATGTATTTACTATTCTAAATCGTAGATTTCAGCCCCAAATTCAAGCCAAAATCATGGTCAAACCAAATGCATACATCCCCAATACATCCGGGTAGGAAGTAGACCGCATACGGGCATCAAATAAGGTAACCGGAATAGAGTATAAGTATCAAATGCCAATGCCAAGTGTGGCTGCCCTGTTTCCAGCACTGTATAATAGCAAATAATAGTCCCAAATCAGCCAATATTTCAGGCCAAAATCATGGCATAATCATGTGCATACATTCCCAAGGCACTAGGCATCATGTAGACTGCATACGGGCATCAAATAGCACAACCAGAGTGGAGTATAAGCAACAAATGCTAATGCCAATGGTGTTGCCCTACTTTCAGCCTGTTATGATAGTTTATGACAGTCCCAAATTTGAAGAGATCAGCCCCGAATGATCAAGACCAATGCCCAAAGCTTGAATGATATCAAACATGAAGTCTATAGCCCTCTTGATCAAGGTAGAGAGCAAGAAGCAATGGCCAAGTGTGGAGCTGAAGTAGATGAGTGCTCACAGCCTGGAAAAAAATGATGCAATCTGCCCTGTTGGTACTGAACTTGCTGCTGCTCCACATGGGTTGAAAAGGGGGTAATGGGGGGCTCAAGAAGGGCCTATCAAAGGCCTATGACAAGCCTCTTTGAGCCTTGATAGTTGTAAGGCACAATATGAGGGGAATAAGCTTCAAGGGTTTGAAGCCATGGCTGCCCTTGCTGTTTGCAACCTGTAGACTGAAATAAAACCCTGAAAGAATGATCAAATACCTTAGTATCAATGCCTTGAAGGTGCCTCAATAGGCTGCGAAGGTGCTCGGGAAGCTGGGGAGTGACGGGAGCTCGGGGAGATCGGATATGGCTACCGGGATGGAGACCCAATGCGTGAAGTGAGTCGATGCTAAGGTCGGGAAGCACTGAGTCGAGCTCAAGCAAGAGAATGCCAAGCTCTGATACCAGTTGAAAGGTGAGAAGGATCGAAGCTTGCACGCGAGCTATGGCGGGAGAGCAAGAGCAAGAAAGAGAGAGACAAGAAATGGGAACTCCAACAGTCACAATGTGTGACCGGGCCTTCCTTTATTCAAACTGTCACTAAAAGAATAAATAATAAAGTGACGTGACAGGCGCCCGCCACCTGTAGTGTGCAGTGGCGGGTACCGTCAGTGTAGTAATACACGGGGTGGCACGACGGAGGCGCCTTTACCCCCAACATAATTCCTCATTCTGATAATGTATCATGTGTTTGACTTGCGTCCACCATAGCTGATCTAGCTCTAGATCCATGTTTTTTAACATGGTATCAGAGCCATTGCGAGCTAGTTCTAGTGTCACTAGTGAGTCGTACTCTAGTAAATGGATAGTAGGAGTTGAACCCACCTTAAGGCTCTCTACCATTTCCATACCTTAAAGCCCATCCTTCTCTACTAGTGCAATCACTTCCATCTTGAACTCAACAACTGATGTAACCAGCTTTAGCTATCCATCTGTGTGCTTTATTCTCTTCCATTGAGTCATATCATATCTGCATATAGATAGAAGACCCGTGAAGGAGGACACATCTGTTGAGATATCGAGCTCCACTCGTGATATGCCAGGGTGACCGTTGTGCATTTATGTCACCGACTTGTCAGTTGCAGATGCGGTTGGTACACCACCCATGAATAATAGCTACATGACAGCTATCCTTATCTACTCTAGTTCGTGGCTCAGTTAGTATGCCACCTTAGTTAGTTGAGTTCGGTTTAAGACCCATACGTAGGGTTCTTCTATTTCTTTGTACTAGAGTTATTTTTGGCTTACACAACTAAGAAGAGGAAAACTGTTTTCAGCCTCCACCCTTGTGTGTATTCCCCCATTGTGCAAGCAAGAAAGCTACAAGTGAGACTCCTTCCTTCTCTCCCACAATCTTGACATGGTATCAGAGCCTTGTTCGTGGTAAGGAGCTCAAGAAAGCAAGCCAAGATCGTGGTGTTCTAGTAAGAGGAGCAGTGTTGCTTTCATTTTCTATTTTGGGAGCAGATCTCTGCAGGTAGCACAACCGAAAATTGCAAGAGTGCATTGTCTCAGGTTGAGACGCCCTTCGCGGTGAAGCAAGAGGGTAGTATATGCTGTGGGAAAGGCTTTAGTCCTTAGCGACCCTGTTTTTTTGATTTGAGGCCATTTCGGGGCCTGCTTTGGAGGCGGGAGTTTTCTGCACGCACTCAGGAAAAGACCCAGTTTTATGCTGTGCAGCCTCTGTTCTACAGGTCGGTGAAAAGTTACTGTAGAAATTGCATCGTATGCCCGTGTGCAGAGACATTGGGAGTTACAGAATCATCCTTGTTGCTTGTTGATGCAAAATCGTCACTAGGAGGTGACTGTGTGGTTAAATACCACTTTCGTCAGTTTTGCAGATTTGCCCTTGTGAGGCTGAAGCTGTGTTCTCTGCAGTGACAGAATTTTTTGCAGTATTCTGTAATGGCGTCTGATTCTCTTTCATAGATTGTAACTGAAAAGCTTGACAAGAACAACTTCCAAGCATGGAAGTTTAGAATGACGAATTTCCTTATGGGAAAAGGATATTGGGAATTTGTTGCAGGAAATGAAGAAGAACCAGTTCTTCCTGATGTTTCCAATCAACAGCAAATGCAGGCATTCAAAGCATGGCATGAGAGAGCCAGGAAAGTTATGTACTGGCTGTCTATCAGTATTTCAGACTCTATAATTGTGCATATTCAGGATGCAAGTACGCCAAAGGAGGCATGGGATACTTTGTCAAAAATGTATAGCACAAATACGCAAGCCAGGAAAATGCAGCTCAAGCAAGAGTTGCATAATGTGCAAAGAGAAAGTATGAGCATCAATGACTACCACATGAAGGTGAAGAAGATTGTAGATGCACTTGCTTCCATTGGGTCGCCAGTGGAAGATGATGATTTAGTTTCTGTGACCTTGAATGGTCTAGGAAAGGATTATGCACAGTTTCGGACATCCATTTCAATTCGTGAAAGATTTCCTGATTTTGAGGAGTTGATTGCTCTTCTAATTTCTGAGGAGCAGAGAAATGATGGTGCATCTTCTTTAGGAGGAACTTCAAAAGAAACTGTCTTCTACTCAAATGTTGGAAGAGGTAGAGGTAGAGGTAGAGGAGGCCGATTTGGAGGCCGTGGTAGAAATCAGAATATGCAGCAAACTCAAGAAAACCAGTCCTATGGAGGAGGACGTGGTAACTCTAGAGGCAGGGGGAGCCAAAGAGGTTGTGGTGGATGGCAAAGAGGCCAAAATGCAAACAGCAATGTTGAATGCTACTACTGTGGTAAAATGGGTCATATGGCTAAAGACTGCTATAAAAAGCATAATGACATCATGAATGGAAAATTGCAACAAGGGAATTATGCATCTTCTAGTAGACAGGGTGATGACAGAAATGAGCATTTGTTTATGGTGTAGCACATGAACAATTCTGTGACAAGTACAGAAGAAAGAAATGATGGGTGGTATGTTGACTCAGGTGCATCAAACCACATGACAGGTCATGCAGAATGGATGGAGGATGCAAGAAAAATGGAAAAACCAGGATTTGTGGAGACTGGTGATGATACTACACATCCTATTGTGCAGATTGGAAAAATTCATTTGTCTATGTAGGATGGGAAAAAAAAATATCTGTCCGATGTATTTCATGTCCCGAATATCACCAAGAATCTGGTTTCTGTTGGTCAAATGGTTGAGCAGGGCTTGCAGGTTAGATTTAATTCTCATGGATGCTTTGTTGAGGATATGAAAAATAAAGGTCGCTTGATAGCAAAAGGAAAGAAGAAGGGTAGAATGTTTACATTGGATGCAGACATGCCTGAATTGAGTGCAGCAATGTTTGCACATGGGACCGGTGTAGTTGCAGATATTGATATCTGACATAAACGCATTGGTCATGTTAATGTACAACGACTTAAATCAATGCAGGCCCAAAATATTGTTGCAGGATTGCCTAAATTCAAGGTTGCAGAAATGCATAAGGTATGTGAAGCCTGTCAGTTTGGAAAATAGGCAAGGAAACCATTTCCTAGACATGTTCAAGAAAGTAAAAAGCCATTGGAATTAATCCACTCTGATGTGTGGACTACTAAAGCTGCATCTCTTGGAGGCTCTCATTATTTTGTCACTTTTATTGATGACTATAGCAGAAAAGTTTGGGTGTATTTTATGAAAAAGAAAAGTGAAGTTTTTGGGCATTTCAAAACTCTTAAAGCTATGGTTGAAAAAGAAACATGCCTGCAAATAAAATGCCTAAGGTCAGATGGAGGGGGAGAGTACCTCTCAAATGAGTTTGCAAGGTTCCTGCAGGGGCATGGCATAAAGCAGCAATATTCATGCAGTCATACCCGACAAAAAAATGGAATTGCAGAAAGGAAAAACATGCATATTGGAGAGGTATCTCGTGCCATGCTCAATGAAAAAGACCTGCCAGATTTTTATTGGGCTGAGGTAGTTGCTACAGCAGTCTACATAATGAACAGGACTCCCACTGCAACAATACATGGGGTGAATCCAGAGGAAAAATATAATGGTAGGAAACCAGATATTTCTCATTTGAAAATTTTTGGCTGCATTGCCTATGTTCATGTGCCAGATGAGTTGAGATCCAAGTTGGATCCAAAAGCTGAGAAGTGCATCTTTAGTGGTTATTCTCTGTAGCAAAAAGGGTATAGATGCTATAACCCTTCTACTCGTAAGCTTACAGTGAGCAGAGATGTTGTTTTTGATGAGATGAGTAGCTGGTATAAACCAGTAAATGTGATTGATAATGTAGATGCACAAAATGGTAATGTTGCACAGAATTCTCAGCAGCAGTCACAAGATATTAGTGGACCTGGAGTGTCCTCTAGCAGTGGTTCACATTTTTCGCCATGGACAGGCAGATTGAGATTAGGAGAATCTTCTCAAGGCAGTGCAAATAGTGGTATGCAAGTATCACGAAAAAGAAAAAGAGAAGGTAGATCAGCCCATGTTTGATGTGAATGCAGGTCACTCTTATGTGGATGGTGAATCCAGTGGCTTAGAACAGAGCATTGATGATGAGTTGGGCATTCCTTCTATTGTTACACCTGGAGTAAGGAAGACCAAGGATGTTTTGAGAGCACCTGGGAGTGAACCTACTTTGCGCAGGTCTACCAGAGCTAGGTATCCTGTGGATAGGCTGAAATATGATGGATTTACAGCCATTCACTATGCCTATATGGTCAAAGTGATACAGGAACCAGAACCCACTTCTTTTAAGCAAGACATGGAAAAAGAAATATGGGAGAAAGCCATGGATGAAGAAATGGATGCCTTGGAAGAAAATGCTACATGGGAATTGGTACCTTTGCCTAAAGGTAAGAATGCAATTGGCTGTAAGTGGGTTTATAAGGTGAAGCACAATGCAGATGGTTCTGTGAACAGATACAAGGCAAGATTAGTAGTCAAGGGGTATGCACAAACATATGGCATTGACTATGAAGAAACATTCAGTCCGGTTGCAAGGATGGCAACCGTAAGAGCAGTCATTGCTATGGCTGCATCAAAGGGATGGTCTTTACATCAGATGGATGTAAAGAATGCCTTCTTGCATGGTGATTTGCAAGAAGAGGTCTATATGGAGCAGCCACCAGGTTATGTGCATGCTGTTCATCCTGTGTTTGTTTGTAGGTTGAAGAAAGCCTTGTATGGCTTGAAGCAAGCACCTAGAGCATGGTCTGACAAGATAGGACAGTATCTTGTCACTATTGGCTTTCAGATTTCCAAGGTAGATTTCTCACTTTATGTGAGAAAAACAGAGAAAGATATTATGCTACTTGTCATTTATGTTGATGATTTGATTATGACAGGTGACAGTGATGAAGATATCCTTCATGTGAAAATGCTATTGAAGCAAAAGTTTGAGATGAAGGATTTGGGAGAGCTGCGTTATTTCTTGGGCATTGAGGTGATTAGATCACCAAGTGGGATACAGCTCTTACAGAGGCAGTATGGATTGGACATGTTGTCCAAATATGGGATGACAGGCTGTAAGCCTATTTCAGTTCCTTTGGAGTAAAATGTGAAGCTGAGCGCAGATGCAGGTGAGGTTCTGGAAGATCCTACTATGTACAGACGGATAACAGGAAGCTTGATTTATATAACTATTACTAGGCCAAATTTGAGCTATGTTGTTGGATTGGTAAGTCAGTTTATGCAGGCTCCAAGGAAACCGCACTTGGATGCGGCTAGACGCATACTTAGATATGTGAAGTCCACATTGCATTATGGACTATTTTATGAGACTGGGGTTCAGATACAGTTGCATGGATATACTGATGCTGATTGGGCTGGTAGAATTTTTGATAGACGATCTACCAGTGGATATGTGTTCTCTTTTGGTAGTGTTGTAGTCACTTGGAGCAGCAAGAAACAGCCTACATTTGCCTTGTCGAGCACAGAGGCTGAGTACAGGGGTGCAGCAATGGCTGCATGTGAGGCAGCTTGGTTGCATAAGCTACTTTATGATATGCATCAGCGTACAGATGGGCCAATTGTCATTTATTGTGACAACATGAGTACTATACACTTGGCAAATAACCCAGTCTATCATGCTAGAACAAAGCATATTGAGGTGCATTATCACTATGTGCGGGAGAGGGTTTTACTAGGTCTTATTGATCTAGTTTATGTTAGCACAGAGGATCAGGTAGCTGACATATTCACGAAGGTATTGGGCGCAGAGAAGCTGCACAAGTTCAGAGACCTGCTTGGTGTACAGGAATTGGGATTGAGCTCGAGGGGGAGTGTTGAGATATCGAGCTTCACTGGTGATATGCCAGGTGACCGTTGTGCATTTATGTCACCGACTTGTTAGTTGCAGATGCGGTTGGTACACCGCCCATGAATAATAGCTACATGACAGGTATCCTTATCTACTCTAGTTCATGGCTCAGTTAGTATGCCACCTTAGTTAGTTGAGTTTGGTTTAAGACCCATATATAGGGTTCTTCTATTTCTTTGTACTAGAGTTCTTTTTGGCTTACACAACTAAGAAGAGGAAAACTGTTTTCAGCCTCCACCCTTGTGTGTATTCCCCCATTGTGCAAGCAAGAAAGCTACAAGTGAGACTCCTTCCTTCTCTCCCACAATCTTGACAACATCAACTTCTTTAATAGCACTTTTTTATGGTGGTCATTTTTAGAGAGCCAAAGCCCATGTTTCTAGCACTTAGGTTGATTGGAGTCCTCTCTCTTTGCTGGATAGAAAAATAGTTTTATTGATAGTAGGGGCTTTGTAAAGTAGTGTGGGGTAGTAGGTGTGTCAGTGCGTAAAGCAGCATCGGGCAGCAGTCGTGTTAGTGACCGCAGAGTAGCAAAAGAGAAGGCTGAAAGAGCAATGTGTTAGTGACTATAGAGGAGAAAAAGAGGAGACTAGAAGAGCTGCTATGTCAAATGCTGATGTTCACAGACATACAGAGAGAGACAGAGAAGAAGTGATAGTCTACCTTGAAGCTCTAAAGCTTGGCGATTCTGCTAGGGGTTATTTTTGTAGAGGTCGACTATTCCAGCAAATCGGCGCCGTTCTACTGCCAAAATCCATGCTGAATGACCATTCGTGTTGGGAAAAGCCTTTTTTAATTCAATTTTCTTATCACTAAGGTTAAAAGCTAGGCTAAGTCAATAGAGTCCATTCACACCTAGCCTCCTCACAAACCACTTCACAAAAAAAAAATCACACTCTACCTCTCCAAACCAGTTACACTAAAACCTCATTGACACCTGCCTACTCATGTCACACTCATTCATCCACATCATCTTCCTTACATCTCCATTAAAATCCTTGACATTAAGGTGATGTACCATTCCTTTATAGTTGCCATCAAGTGTCTTTTGACACTAGCATTGTGCGCTTTCTCAATTTCTCTAAAGCATTTTGTAATCAGGATTAGACATTGCTATTAAGGGAAAAGCAAATTGGTAAGACCTTCTCGCACTTAAAAATGATTTGTCTACACCATGTGAAAATGATCA
This sequence comes from Lygodium microphyllum, assembly GCF_053477565.2. Taxonomy (NCBI): domain Eukaryota; kingdom Viridiplantae; phylum Streptophyta; class Polypodiopsida; order Schizaeales; family Lygodiaceae; genus Lygodium; species Lygodium microphyllum. Next base: position 59,558,188 of record NC_141136.1, on the reverse strand, counting down.
ATGCTATGTATGTCAAAGAAATCCTAACAAGACAAGGCCATCCAATTGTAAAAGCATGAAGTAGAAATAACATGTCAAGAAAACTGGAGTAAAAAACACGTACCACACATTGACAAAAGAGCACAACAAAAGCCAAGGAGCATGAAGACAAAGAAGATCAAATATTGAAGTAAAAGACCAAGAAGAAGATAAAGAAATTTCCACTACTGACAACAAAGAAAGTTTTATAGTGGATCTTGTTTCTCCTGTAGTGGATCTTGTTTCCCATAGTGGATGTAAAAACCCTACCAAAAATGTAAAGTTTCAAGCCTTAACTTGATTAGGTTGCCAAAAAGCTAGCAAGGGTAGAAATTCATCATTTGAAGGGGGTGTTGAGAATAGAAAATGATTCTTACATGTATTCCTGTAGAGGTTGGATGTATGCCTAAAAGAGGCTACCCACAAGAGGCTTTGTATGAGAGATATGACAAAGACATATGCTCTAGATTCTCTAGGAAGAGATGTCCAAAATCCCATATGCACAGTGAGATACACTGATACTATCCAAGAAGCTATAAAGGCATGTACTTGACACTCATTTCATAATGAATGTAACTATCAGGTTGAGTCACTCAAGATTGTGTTTATGAGTCCAACCTAATCTATCTTGGAACCTAATTCACTTGAGTTACAATTCCTCATTCTGATAATGTATCGTGTGTTTGACTTGAATCCACCATAGCTGATCTAGCTCTAGATCTGTGTTTTTTAACAAGATTGAGCACCCTTCTACTTGGATTTTCTCTTATGTTGTTTTGATTCACGTTTCTAGGTATTATTTTTTGAGCATGAGATTGAGGATCATACATGCCACATGTGAGTTTAGGCAATTACACCAAGGTGTTACATTCATAGTAGCCTTGGGTATGTAACATGGCTTTTGGAACCTAGCATAGCCTAGTCACCTGTGTACCATAGAAGTTCCAACTCCTCTGTTTAGGTCTAGAGTGTGAGGCATGAAAGCTATGAGTTTTGAATGATTGTCTTTTATGAGGTTGTAGTCTACGCTTGGGGACCCACTTGATTGGTTAGTTTGTAGCTTTGGTTGTGGTTTTTGGATATTGATAAGACTTTACAATGGATGTACATTCTCAAGGGGGTCACTCATGAATATATGTATATATAACGTGAGTTCAAAATAAGGGGTTTTTAAAACACCATTTTTATACATTTTTTTACATACAGAAGGGTGTCATATAAAGGGGTTACTTATAGATTGAATAGAAAAGGGTTGTGTTTTATTCAAGAAAAATTCACAGATTAGGACATTTATAAATAGGCCATGAATGCACGTTATATAGAGAATATATATATAGTGAACCCCTCGAGTGTACATTATGGTGTACTACCCCCTCCTTAGGGTTGAGACTAGGGTTTACTATCGGTGGCACTCCAAGATTTTGGATGGTTGTGGTGCCCTTGTTGAAAGACATTACTATTCTAACATTTCCTATGGCAAGGTGAATGCACAACGAATTGTAATCAACATTACAATGAGCTTGTTTTTTAAACACGGAACCCAATAGTGATTCCTTGCCAATACCTTGTTTGTTAGGTAGTACATAAAAGATGATGGGTAGGCTCTCAATCTCAATAGAAACCATTAATTTGAACTTCTCCAAGAGTGGATAAGACTATCCCCCAAATGGGCTAAGTTTTGCATTCGTTGGTTGCAATCAGGGTTGATCCATAGTGGTCCAACGATCATACCTCAATATATTATAGTCAGTTCCCTCATCAATTAGCATGTCAAAGGTGTATGTCTTTTGAATAGGTAGAATGGTGATACTACTTCATCATCCTCATTCTCATCCTCATCCTCCATTTCAGTGATGGTTGCAACTCTCACATTCATTGGTGGTTCTATCATTGGAGGTTCATGGAGTGGATGTGATAGAGGGTAATACTTTTTTATATGAATTCCATTGAAAAATCATATGCTCTCCCACTCTAAGGTTTCAAGTTCTACATTGCATATTCTACTGATATTGCGAACCTTGAAAGGTCCCAATCCCCTAAATTTCATCTTCTACTTGTGTCCCTTAACACAGTATATCAAGACTAGGTCTCCTTGCTCAAAGTCTTGTTGTTTTGATGTGCTTGTCAAAACCAACTCTTGCATCATTCCTTCTCATAGATTAGGGTATGGGTTGCAATGATACTAGGATAGGCATTCTAGCTCTACCAAATGATTGGTCCATGCTTCTTTTCCCTCCCATCTCTCTTGGACTACTATTCTCAAGCTTAGAACAAAGAATTTCACTGATTCAGTTTTGTAGGTCAATTTGAATAGGGTCTATTCCATGGCCATTTTGTAGGCCATCCTATATGCCCATAAAGTGGCCATGGGCTTGTTGTCCCATTACTTGAAGCAAAGATTACATTTGTTAGGACATTCATTAAGGTCTTATTTGTCGATTCATCTTGATTGTTAGCTTGAGGATAATATGGTGAGGATTTTGTGTAGATTATCAAGAAGGTGAATAACAAGTGAGCAATCACTTCATTGATGTAGTGTGTGCCTTGGTCACTAACCAACTCTATGGACAACCAAACCGTGAGACTACTTGCTCCCAAAGGAACTTGATCGTGGTCCTTGTGGGAGCTTTCGCTCAACCGCCAAGACCCACGGACCGCTTATTGTTCAAGCATTCCAAGCCGAGCACTAATGGCTACCTCTCACATAGCCGACACGGCATCCATATCTACGGGTATAGTGAGCTTACCTCCATGCCGATCGAGTTACCTCCTCTCCCGCGCACTCCGGTAGCTCCACAATCCAAGTGCAAGCTTCAAGCAAGCTCCATCCTCAAGCTCCATGCTCCAAGCTCCATTGCCACGAGCAAGAGAAGAGAAGAGAAGAGAAGAGAAGAGAAGAGAAGAAGAGAGGAGAAGATGGAGAGCTTCTCCTCCCCGGTCCCTCACCCTCACACACTCACTCCCTCACACTCTCACACTCCCTCTCTCAAGCACAAGCTCAAGCAAGCAAGAAGAAGAAGAAGAAGAAGAAGAAGAGAAGAGCCACTTTTGGCCACACACAAGAAAGAGCTTCTCATTCACTTTTCAAATTTATAAACAAAATCCTAAATCCCTTTTGGGCGGTCATCCCCTTATCCCCTTTTTTACATGGCTGGCCGTGGCCTAGCCCTTTTTCCCATTGTCATTTTATCTTCCTAGCTTCCTTTCCACCGCCCATCTACATTTACAAATTGCACGGGTGAGAGCCCGGGGCACTCCTTAAATTAAATCATGATGCGTTTGCGCTCTTTTACAAAAGTAGTGACCGCTTTTCCTTGCATACCTTTCTCCCTTATTTAGGACTTTTCTCCTTGTACGTCTTTGTCTTCCGTTTCACTTTGCCTTGGCCTTTTTCTTCTGCTTTAGCTTTTTTGAAATTTTCACCTTCGTTCATTTGAGGATTAACATTATCCCCCTCTTAGACGAGTGCCAGTCCCATGGCACTCGCCGTCGTAGGTAGCAGGCTTTAGCATGCACCGAAGACGTGGGTGGCAAGGACATCTGTGGTTGCCATGGAGGAGTGTTGGTAGTGGTGGGGAGGAAAGTTGTTGGGGGCACATTGGTGGTTTAGGTGGCTGGTGGTAGGGCTATTCTCTATGGGGATTGCACTGATGGAGTACAAGTGGCGGTTTGTTGGGGATTCTACATATGACGATTCTTGGTGGGCTTGCAGGATGATAAAGGATAGGAATTCAGATTTGAGTGTCGATGAAGAGCAAATGACACCTTCGTTGGAGTCTTCAATACCTGCAATTGAAAATCTCTCATAGGTGGTCTCTCCCTAGGGGTAGTGCTAATCTTCTCTATCATGCACAAGACATAGTTTAATTTGTTTGGGAGACACGTCAAACTCTAAGAAAGCTGAGAGTATTGTCGTGCACTTGAGGACCCAAACTGTGTATATACTTCGGTGTAGATATTATGTGAGTGCTCGTGCATACTTAGATATTAGGTAGGTAGAAGACCGCGGGTTGGTTTCTCATAACAATGTGGGGATGAAGCAAAGTTGTCTATGTTGAGAAGAAGTACACGTGAAGGTGTGTGCGACATCCTTTGCATTGTGACTGCACGACGTAACATAATTGAACACAGGGACACTACACGATCGGTAGCTGGTAGCTATTGGACTTGCGTGATGAGGAAAGTGTACTTCTCATGGCCATTTGTGTGGTGCTTACCACAATTGATTGCAATGGTATTAAGGCAGAGTGCAAGAGGGAATCGTGTGAATGGGTCAGGGTGATAGGTCTAACCATAGGCTAGACGAACTCCCTAGGTATGTCCTGCCCTTGATGTGCCCTGAAATATTGTGGGTGATGCTAGGGGGCTAGGGGACTAGGGACGGAGCCAGCCGACTGAGGTCACTGGACGCATCTAATTTGAGGACCCCTAGGTGCTATGCTGTGATCGTGGGTGCTTCTTATCCGTTCTTTTCTTTTGTCTCTCTTTTTTTTGTTTTCTTTTTTGTTTCTTTTTCTTATTCTTTTTTCTTTCTTTATTTATTTCTTTTTCTCTTTTTTTTTTTGACTTGATTAAGTACAACCATTACAATATGTAGAGGCCATCAGCCTTTCAATGGGTTGGGAAATGTCAAGCTTCGAAGGCTCAGGAAACGGATATTACAGTGATGATTGTGCCCTAGCCTCGTTGTTAGAGAAGCAGTTGTTGAGATGGGGAGATACACTTGAGATACTGCAAACCTCTTTGCGACACGCGATGTTGGTACAATTGAGGTAACAACCGTCATGAGCCAATTATAGAGCTTGACCCAGGAAGAGAGCATAGCCCATGATGATGCTTTGGTTCGTGCGATGTGGGAACTCGCAAGGGTGATTTTTCGCATTCGACATCGTGGCTTTATCGCGGTTCTTTGTGAGGTTGGTGGTCTTGCGGTGCCTTGGGCATTGAACATGTTTGCATGAAGACCTATGTCATCTTGCATCCACTTGTCACTTCATGAGAGTATATGCAAGTCGCATGTGTCAAGTACAACGAACAAATGCAATAATGTCAGGATATAACTTTTTCAAAATCCTATGATGCTGATTGCGATGCCTATTCTAGTGCTTGTTAAAGACATGGCATAAATTAGCGATAGGTAAGGGAAGTGTGTACAAGTGGGGAGCCTGCCCCTTTAACCATCAAAAGGCAAAAAGTTATGGTAGATGGCTTGTTAAGTTGCTTGTATATCATAGGGGCTACCTGATTTGTACGAGGTGGGGTGAGTCTGGGTGGTCAGCAGGCGACTAAGGCTCTACTGGTGAGGGGCTCCTGTGAGGTTGGGCAGGGAAAATGTCGACTGGGACCTGAATGGTGTAGTCTCTAGCCGCAACCATTTCCATAATGCTTTTGAACAATGCATCAAATTCTTCCTTGTCTCGAGCTGCTCTTTCTGCCTTTGAGCACCTGGTGCCTGAGCATCTATTGGGGGTTTGCACAACCGGTGTTGCCACACCTTGTGTGCTTCTTTGAGCTTCTACTCCCCTAGCTTGGGGATTCTTTGGCCTACATCCGGGATGGTGTCACTTGGGACTTCGTTTCTTTGCATACCTTTTGAGGGTAGGCACGTAGCTCACTTGCGAAGAAGCTTTTGCTGCATGTTCCCTTCGACAGTGGAGAGCGTCTTTGCAAGCCAGCTGCCCTAGGTGCTCCATGTTTTCCTCATAAGGGGACCTGCAAAATGGGAACCAAGGATTAGGCCTTGATACATGATAAAACCATTCGCATGGAAGGGATTATAGTGTGGGTTATCAAGCACATATGACGAGAAGGGGAGGGGTGATGCATGCAGTGTTTGTTGTAGAGGGATGGCCCCCATGATGATGTTCATTTAGCCTCCAGCCATTAGTAGATCTTGGCTCATGCTAAGTTACGCAGACTGGTGGTCATGGAGTGGGGCAAGGCTCATCCTCGGAAGAATAGACCGGAAAGGGAGAAATGTGTATAGAAAGGGACGATACCCTGTCTACACCATTAGAGATGTTGGTCAGGGCTTCCTATGGTGGTAATGAGGGTTGCATGCCCTCCGCCTGGAGGTGGAAATGGTCACACAACTTCTAAATGTGTGGTGAGAGGAGGACCTGAGGAGCTTAGCCTGTTGACCCCAACTCTTCTCCCTGCACTTGACTATTATTGCTTGTGTGTGTTGATAATGTCTATACAAGGTCACAAAGGTCATTGTTTATTTATATGCATATCCATGAATCCATATCACTTCATGAGGATAAAAGCCAATTGTAGAACTCTGGATTGTATTGGAGCGTGGCACACGCATCTAGTACTCGTGGCAGCTTACTCAATACCGATAGATATTTTGCAACATCGAGTAGCATGGAACCTTGTCCGAGTCTACTGGCAACATGTAACTCCTCCTCAGTGAGAACCTTATTAGAAAGAGAGTTCTCTTGGCTAGTTTTAGCTAAGTTCGTACCGCAAATGGCAGTCAATAGTCGAAGGGAAGTTGGTGCCACATAGGTTGGGTCTCATTGAGACCGTCATTTGGCCAATCGCTCCTCTGAGACTGTCATGATCTGGGCTCCTAGTTCGGCCATTGCAATGCGATTTTCACACCAACGTTGTTAAAATTGACTTCGACCCTTTGATAGTCGCTTTAGTTGCTCTATATCTAAGAGATTTGATTGGCAGAGCACATCATTGAATGTGACAGTTAAGCGTAGTTCGTCGGCTTCCTTGTCAGAGATGAGTCACATGCATTCATATAGGAGCTTGTTATAGTACTTGTCAAGATGTTCTTGCTCTTCCCAGGATAAGGAAAATGGCAAGTATTCTTCGAGCTACTCTTTAGGGAATGCACCCATGTGTGCCAGGACATAGACATGTACGAACACTTTGAGCTTAGCATCCAACTCCGTTATGTGACACTTCTATGTTCAACGAGGGCTTGCTCGGTTGCCATCTCATGCAAGGTTCTAGGAGTTTGCCTGGTCTTTAGCGTAGCTGGGGGCTCAGGCCTAGATGAGAAAGTTTGGCCAATGCTAGGATTTCTTATGCTCTTGGGGTTTTCATGTTTCTCCTGAGTCATTGTGTCAAGGTTCCCCTTGGATGTGACTGGTATAAATCTGTCACCCTGTTGTGACAGTGTTGTATCCACTCTTAATTGGTCAATGCGAGTTCTATTGTCGATGGATAGAGTGTTGCAAGCAGCCGTTGATGGTAACGACTGCTTTGATTTTTCAGAGCACACGGATGTGTTTGAGGTTTCACCACTAATAGGAGAGGCATCAATTGGTGCAGTGGTGGATGGACTCGATGCTTTATTCCTCAGCTCTCCAGCGCTCTTCGTCAATGTTCTTGGGGTCCACAACCACCTGCAACTACTGTTGTTTTTGTTGTTTTCTCCTCTTTTTCCTAGTCAGTGTAAGTGTATCTCTCAACAACTCAGGACCCTGGACCAGGTCAACCGTTGATATGCTTGGGGCCTCAGCATTCTCTTTCTCTAGCGTGTCCTTATGGGACATGGCCATGGCTTGCTGAATAGCCTCGCCAGGCTGTGAGGGCACAACTGCCTCCCTTCTCGGAGAGTCTAGCTTTTCAGCAAATTCCCTTGTGTTTAACTCCTCTAGCTTAGGCTTTAGGCACTTTGCTGGAGTTTTCAAGGAAATTGGATGTGACACCTCCTCCACAGGTAAACTACTAAGGACACATTCCACAAGGGGCATTGTCATGGCCAAGGGTTGTGACTGCTGTGATCCCTGATTGGAAGTAGTAGTGGCTAGTCCCATGGGCTGGCTACCCTTGGTGGATTGCGGTGTCAAGTCCCTAGGGTGATCAGAAGTGGTCGTGTCTTTTTTTGCCCTTTGAGCATTCATCTGTGTAGATCGAGCAAGAGTTGATCTAGTAACATTAGGTTACTCAGGCATATCCTTGGGCCGAGAGCTATGGATGGTGTCATGTCCCACCTCTTGGACATTTGGAAGCTTAGATGGAGATAGAGATTGGGATTGAGCAGTCACCTTTGACGACTGTTGTAGTGCTTCCTATGTCCATTTGGAAAGAGAGGGTGTAGGAGATCTAGGACTCTTAGGTGGCCTGGGCATTGGCCAAATGATTTGCTCGAGGCTATTAGACGATTGTGCCATTTGCTTTGTTGAGCGATCAGCCTTGCCATGAGCAATGTTGTGCCTATGATGCCTATTATCCTCTTGGGAAATCAAAGGCTCTTTGGGCACTAATGGCTTTTGTGCACGCTCAATGGCTACATATGACATCTGCTTATTAAGCATGCTAGGCTGAGGCTCTCTCTTTTGAGCACTCATGCTTGGTTTCTTGCCTCGAGACCTGGAGTTTCTCTTAGATTTCCTCCTGTGCTTTGTTGCTTTTGATACAAACTGACCTTCAAGCGATAGAGGAGGTTTAGCAGGGGGTTTTGGCACCCAAATCCATCGGTTACCTGCGTAATACCCTTGAGCATGTAGCAATGCTTTGGATATCCATCGCGACGTTGTGTTGACCCTCCATCGATGCCTTTGTCTATAAGGTTTGGGCTTCTTTTGGGGTCTTCTACGATATTTGTAAGTCTAAAGCCCGTCCTTGGCATTGTCTCTTAACCTTCTTATTTCAGGCATGGCCTCACTCATTGGTTCTCGTTGTTCGACCTGTGCTTGTATCAACTCTTCCAACAAGTCCTTGCTCTCATTAGTAGGCTTGATTGTTATGTCAGCACCTTCCTTGCCTTTCCCTCGAGGTTCGATGAGGTCACCCTCGCTAAAGGTTGTGACTATCCTCACACCCGGTAGTGTTAGGTGTATCCTCTGTGCAACATAGTCAGCCTCACACTTGGTCGCCCTTTTGAAGGGTCTTCCTAGGATTCTGCACTTCTCTATGAGCGCTTGTGGGTGTCCCCCATAAGGGCTAAGAGTTGCACTAGTCAGTGTGAGCTCTGGTTGGCCTAGTAGGGTCCATGATTCATAGGTCAAGATATTAAAATCTGCTCCCTCATCAATCAGAGCATCGATAGTATGCTCTCTTTTAGCGGTGAGTTTGACCCTAAGATAAGTAGGTGGTACTATATTTTCGTCTTCTAGGTCTTGTCTTGTAAATTTAAACCTTCTAACAAATGCCCTTGAGTCCTCAACTGCACGACTAGATGTGGATTCTCCACTGATGTCTTGGATCGTCAATGCAGTGCTGTTCAAGGAGCATCTATTGTCAGGACTGTTGTGTCTAGTCATCTTCGCATTTGTAGCTTGCTGATGTTGCATTTTTCTTTGACTAGACACAATCTGAACAGAATGTCTTTTTGTTCTCATGGTGTGGTATTTTTTCCCTTGATGGCTAGTTTGGCCCATTGATGTTCTAGGGTCTCTGTTTCTCTCTGTTTGGGCATGGCCTTTTGGTTGCTCTTTTACAAGTGAGGATTCATGCTCATGTAGAGCCATTACTACACTAGGGTCTAATTGGGAGGACCTGTCATGGCACACGTTTTCTCTCCAATCTACTTGGGGAAGGTGCGGAGGGGGCAGAGCCCCCTCTGCGGGGGTTTGGGTGGGCAATTCCCCCTTGCCCGCAGGGTCGTTACGGTAAACACCATGCGTAATTTGGAGGATCGTTTATAGCCAAATTTTGAACTACTTGCTCTAAGTTTCAGCCCAGTGATAGATCTATGATGTGCTTTTAGCTCTATATAGCCTTTGGGGTCAATTTCGGGGTTTAGAAGCATCAAGATTTATGTTCTAGATACCTGTTCGATTTTGCCAGTTTTCTATCCGATTCTCAGATGTTTGATTTTCAGCAGTTCGATTATCAAAATCGGACGTTTGATTTTGGGTTGGCTTGATTGGCCCCGTGGTCCGATTTTGGTCATGTCCGATTCTTGCAATGGTCAGATTCTAGGAATCGAATCGGACAGGGTGGTCCGATTCTAGTAGTTGGACGGTCCGACTCTGGGAGTCGGATCAAAAAAGTGGTCCGATTTTTACGCTAGGACCAATGGCCCGATTTCGACACGTGGTTCAACTTTGGGACTGGTCCTGGGTGGTCTGATCCTGGGTGGTCCGACTCTGGGTGGTCCAACTCTGGGTGGTCCGAGTCGCCGAATCTGGGTGGTCAGACTCTGGGTGGACCAACTTTAGGAATCGGATCGAAAAGGTGGTCTGATTTTTAGAGTCGGACAGTCCGACCCCAGAGATAGGGCAATCCTATTCTAGGACTCGGACACACTGGTCCGACTGCATGGCCGACGGCCTGTGAGTTGCACGCAATGCCTTAGACTGACGTCTACTTTACCAAATCGTGCCGAGCTGCCTAATTAGATGCAAAGTCACAGAGGGAAACGCCTGGCGTACCTGAAAATGGTGTGGTGCTCGAATCGACGAGCACGCTGACGATCTCCCCACAGGTCTCTCTCTCTTCTCTCTCTCCCTAGCTCTCAAGCTTACTCTCCTCTCAGAGGGCAGGATGTCAAATGTGGCCTGTCCTGGTTCTCTGGGCCTCCTATTGCCCCATCCTAGCCTGCCGTTTCCTCAGAGGTTAGTCCCTTATGCTCTTCCAGCTAGAAATCAAAATCTATGCCCCTATTTCCCTGTCTTAGCCTGTTATACATCAACAAAGAATCCTGCTGTTTTCCTTCTTTTTTCCTATCCTTACCTTACCCTAATCAACAAAAATCAAAACCAGAGATGGAGATGAATGGTCCTACTCTAATATTCAACAACAAATCAAAAACCTACTTGCTAAGGAGATCGAATACCTCTTCAAACTCCCTCTCTTCTACCTATCTACCTCAAGCACCGGTTCGGGGAAAACCCTACTCCAATGCTCGATTCGAAGCGTGCAAGCGCTCAAGGCTTGAATCTGTTTGTCCCAGCAATGGAACCAAAATGTGGGAGCTTTCGCTCAACCGCCAAGACCCACGGACCGCTTATTGTTCAAGCGTTCCAAGCCGAGCACTAATGGCTACCTCTCACAAAGCCGATGTGCCATCCATATCTACAGGTGTAGTGAGCTTACCTCCATGCTGATCGAGTTACCTCCTCTCCCGCGCACTCCGATAGCTCCACGATCCAAGTGCAAGCTTCAAGCAAGCTCCATCCTCAAGCTCCATGCTCTAAGCTCCATTATCGCGAGCAAGAGAAGAGAAGAGAAGAGAAGAGAAGAAGAGAGGAGAAGATGGAGAGCTTCTCCTCCCCGGTCCCTCACCCTCACACACTCACTCCCTCACACTCTCACACTCCCTCTCTCAAGCACAAGCTCAAGAAAGCAAGAAGAAGAAGAAGAAGAGGAGAGCCACTTTTGGTCACACACAAGAATGAGCTTCTCATTCACTTTTCAAATTTATATACAAAACCCTAAATCCATTTTGGTCGGTCATCCCCTTATCCCCTTTTTTACATGGCCGGCCGTGCCCTAGGCCCTTTTTCCCATTGTCATTTTATCTTCCTAGCTTCCTTTCCATCACCCATCTACATTTACAAATTGCACGGGTGAGAGCCCGTCCCTCCTTAAATTAAATCATGATACGCTTGTGCTCTTTTACAAAAGTAGTGACTTGCGCTTTTCCTTGCGCGCCTTTCTCCCTTATTTAGGACTTTTCTCCTTGTGTGTCTTTGTCTTCCATTTCACTTTGCCTTGGCCTGTCTTCTGCTTTAGCTTTTTCAGATTTTTCACCTTCGTTTGTTTGAGGGTTAACAGTCATAGAGTTATTTTTGTGAGTTGCTCGATGAGCTTTTGTCCACTGGGTGGGATAGTCTATGCCAACAATGATGTATTTGGCTTGTGAATAATTTGCCACAAGGCTAATTGGACCAATAAAGTCAATTATCCATTTCTCAAACGGTTCTTGTGTGTTTACTAGGGTTAACTCCATTTTGTCCTTACAAATAGGGACTTTGGTCTATTGGTACTCATCACAATGCTTCACAAACTTAGCTGCATCGTGGAACAACATAGGCAACCACAATTGAGACTAGAGCACCTTGTGTGTTATGGTGTCTCCATTGAAATGCCCTCCAGTAACTCCGACATGTGCTTCCATGAGCACATTATGCATTTCATGTTTGCACACATATCTCCTTAAAATTCCATCTTATTCGAGTCAATATAATTGATTGGAAATTAACTGATAGGGTTGGATCTTCAAAATTAGTCTCTTTAACTTGGCTTTTTTAATGGGTTGTTCAAGCAAACCATTCTCCAAGATGTGGACTATATCATCTGCCCAAATGCCATGTGAGATATGCTCTAAACAAGTCTTGCTCACTCATTGGATATTCTAAAAAGATGTACATCCATTAGGTCATCAATAATACCCTGTCTAGCCGCTTTACTTGTGGGTATGCAAAACATATGATCTACCATATAGTGTTGTTTGCCTTTGCGTACTTTCATAGAGAATTCAAATTTCCAAAAGAAAAAGTAACCGTTGAGCAATGCATATTGTTGCACAGGGTTTGTTCACAAGTTAAAGCAATATTTGATGATCCATAAATAAAGTAAAGGGTGTCGCAATAAGATAATGTCTGAACTTCTTTACATTAAAACACCATGGCTAACTCTTCCCTGTCTCATTGTAGAATAGTTTATTTCCATATCATTGAGTTGTGTGCTAGAAAAGCTCACTAGATAATTGTAATATTTCCGCTCAAAAATATTATTAAACTTGACTCCCTGCACGCCTCGTAAAACCTATGCAAGGTTATCTCCCGCATTGTAATTACCGGCAGCTTAATCCGTACCCCGCACGGGAAAAAATGAGGCCTCCGCATTGTGAAATCGAGGCCGGGGTGGAAGACCGTAAAAACCCGCGGGAGAACACCCTTTTTGAAGGGGCAAATGGATAATAATGTAAGTTTATGAATTTTTTTTTCCTAATTATCCCTTCCCCCAGCCAATGCATGGCTGGAGGAGAGGGAGTAGGAGAAGAGAAAGTAAGAGTATGGGGAGCTTGTTGAGGTGGAGATGCATGGGAGAAGAGGGAAGCATGGGGGGGCTCCATGTGTGTGGAGTCTCTCCCCCCCTTGGCCTATATAAACACCCCTTAGGCCTTGAGGGGAGGGAGGATAAGGGGAGCGCTGCTGTCGCCTGACACCTGCCACTGTGCCTTGGAGAGAGGAGAAGGGGCTGCTATGCCACCACCGTGAGAAACGCCGCCCCCATAGCGCCTACCTGTTGCCACCATTTTCCCCTTGCTGTCGTCAATCCTTCCCTGTTCCAAATCATCGGGACCATGTCGACTCTGTTCAAAAAAATCAGAAGCTTCTTAGAAGCTTCCTTAAGAAGCTTCTTAGAAGCTTCCTTAAGAAGCTTCTAAAGGGATAAGGCCCATAGGCCTTGTTCCTACGTGCCCTTCCTCGATTTTAAAACCGGGTGCATTAAGCTCCTATTCCTACGCGAGGAGAAGGTATCGACCTCCGGGCAGTCTCAAAGAGCAAGAGTAAAGGCTAGAGGGAATCCGCGGAGTCCATTATCACATCTACGATGGCTCCCAAGAAGTCGCAAGGCGCACCTGCGGGACGTTCCTCCCCGAACTTACATGTGGACATCACCGTGGATCCACAAGCCTAGGTTCCATGAATTTATTTCCACATAAAGAAATCCTTTAAGCACGTTTAATTCCATAGGGAGAATGCATTTTACGCTTATCATTAATTCATGAAGTAGTGATAAAAGTACATTTGATAAATTATCTCATTGAATGATGGACAAGGGTTGGTGCATGTCATGAAAATTGGATCGTTCACGTTTCCAAAAAGTTCCGAACATAAACTACTTGTTCGTCTTAGGAGCTTAGTTGCATGTTGCTATTTTGGGTGCATTTCCAAAGTAATGAGTCTAAACACCTATTGCTTAGTGCAAAGGAAGAAATTGTTAAGTGCATTTTTGACTGGCCATGGAAAGAATAAGCGTATGTGGCATTTTAGGCAATATCTTCCTTGTAATGATTCGCATGAGGAAAAGTCATTAACACCCGTAGGATGTTATCCGCAAAGAAATTGCAGAGCACGAAAATGAATCTATGGACTTGCATGTTGCATATGCTAGTAAAATGGAATAAGTCAACACTAGTCCTATAATATTTGCTTTGCATGAACTTCATTAACTACGTTGTAGCTAGGAAAGGGTTGCTTGTTGCATATTCGTCATGCAAAAAATTCATTCATCTAGAGTTGCATTTAGGAAAGGTTGCATGGTTTATCAAAGCATGAAATTCTAAAGCTTAGATAAAAGGGTTGTAGGCATGATTCTTTGATGTAAATCATAGTAGGTCCTAGGTAAGTTATTCTTCAAATTATCATGAGTTTTGACTTTACCAAGGAAAGATAGGGTTATTGCGAACCTTGCGGTGCGTAGAAGCAATGATTTGCATGTTTACATGTATTGTGACATCTTGCAAACTAGTTTAGCGTCTCTAGGAAAGAATCGTCCTTGTCGCAAGACAAGTAGGTCAATTTACCCAAATCACTTGTGATATTATAAATAGTCAACATGATAAACACCTTAAGTACTAGCTAGGGCTTGGCACGTTAGAAATGCAGCCTAGTATTGTACTTGGATGACAAGTCGCGAAGCCCTCAAACCCAAGGTCCTACCCACATTCACGGAATGTTTGGGTCAATTGGATGCTCATGCAAACAACGATCTAGGGTTTCTACCCTAAGGATCGTTTGACCTAATGCTAAAACTCGGATTGAGTTTGGAAACCCTAGGACCGAACGTTGTCAGCCTAGTACAATTAGGGTTGGGTTGGTAAGAAGACACCCCAAACCCTGCGTCTTGTCTAAACATGAGTTCATTGACCAGGAAATGCCGTTCAATGGGTGAAATGATCCCATGAGTTAAGAGCAACACTTGTGCAACAAGTTGCAACGTCGCGCAGCCTTGTGCTTTAATCACAAGATAGATTTGCCATTCCTTGGAATGAGGTTGACAGGTTCTAGCACAAGTCTAACTTGCAAAAGGATGAGTAGTCATCCTGCCACATCACCTTTCTTGGGTTGATTTGCCAAGTTAAGGGAAGATATGTATTTGCTTGGTAAGCAAAGGATCAATCAAGTTAGAGTGACATGGTTGCTAGGATTTATTGTTAATTTATGAAACCTAAGGTGTTTGTTAAGTTGGGTTAACAGGGTATGACCCTAACCCAAGGACAAAAGGGTGAACAAACAAACCCTTGGGAATCTTGCCAAGTCAGAATTGATCCCGGATCGAATGTTGGATGCATTCGGAGTTAAAGATTCACTTATTAGCAGTTGGCCAAATAAACGACCACTGGATTGATTGTGCTTGTAACAATTTAGGAGCACTGTTTGCATTGTTTGCTCAAGGAACTAAAGATGGAAAGATAACTAATGCTTCAGGTTGAAGGCTTGAAGGGAGAGGCAGCATCAGTTACCCCCGACTGTCTGCCTGACCCTAACCAAGGGGGTTGTTAGCCGCACCGCCCGGAACGTGGACCGAGCCCGCCGCCAAGAGGTCTCTCCATTGAGCACTACTTGGAGCAGGAGGACGCTTGGGTGCCAGGGGGGCTCTGGCCATAAATCCCTTGCCTTTCGAGCCCTGCACAAGAGGCCAACGTGAATTGGGATTGGATCTCGAGGCCCGCATACTAGTCTACGGGCAGAATCTTGGATTAGTAATTCCTGTGGATTGGTGGATAGGTCTTCGGGCGGATTATGGATTAGCCTACAGGCTGGATTTTATGGATGTATTCCAAAGATAAATAAGATAACCTGTTGAAAAGAAACTTGTTTGACATTTTTTTTCTATGTCAAGTGCTAAGATTACGTGAAGGAATCAGTGTCTAACTGGCTAATTAAGGAAGCTGCTTGATGCATGTCCAACTAAATGTGGTAGGTAATTAGACAACTAAAGCAATCCTGAGGAAAGTGCGGTGGATGTGGCCATGGGTCCATCCTACAGATGGGTGATCCTGGTTGGCCGCGAACTTTTCTCAAACGAAATGGACAGCAGGGAACTTCTCTCAAGGGAAACAAACAACAAGGAACATTGACCTAGAATCTAGGTTACTAGAACCCGATTTATTTTTTTTAGGGGAACGGAATGGGACTATGCCTTATGGGCAGAGAGGTTGAGCTTTGTATCCCTCTCGTTTCCCATTCTCCTTGAACCAAGTGCAGCATGAATCCGGTTCGACCCCGACATTTCTGCGTAAAGTAGTTGCCTGGGGTTCAAGGCTAGCTGCCGTTCTAGGAGTATGACCACTAGGGGAACCCTGATTCAGGTCCGTCCTAGGTGGGAACGGCCGGAATACTTCCGCTATGTGGCAGACTTGAAAAGACCAAGATTGCAAACCCTGTAACATTCCATGGGAGTGCCGGGCGGAGCCTTCTAGACCCTCATTTTGATGGGCTGCTAAGACGTGTCCTGCAAAGCGAACAGGCGGACACGTTACAGTTAGTATCAGAGCCAACCAAGGAAGGATCTGTCTTTATAAGAAAACTTAATAAGAAGAAGTAAAGCAAATGTTGCTGTTAAGAATATTTCCTTACTTATCAATGCTGTCTTGCAGAGTCATGAAGCATGGAACAGACTGCATCTACAATCCATTGCCTTTGTACATGGAACGGAGATGGAGGGGTGACTCAGGAATCTATTACATAGCCACCCACCGATTTGCGTACCTTCGAACCAACCTAAAGAGAATCAAGTGGTTGGAGGATCTGAAGATCGTGAAGCTGTTCATCTTTGTTGAGGCTCACGTAAACACAAATTTACATATCGAAGGTCGCAAGGTCAAGCTGAACACGTATGTGTACGAGGAAGTGACCCACATAATCCCCGCCGACAAGATCAAGGTGTTGGGACGCTACGAGAAGAATGGGTACCAAAGGAAAGGATACCCTAATCTTCCAATGACTTATCGATTCCTGAAGATCCATGACCCAAATCCATACTATTACCTAGTTCCTGTAGCTGAATGTAACACAACCTTATTCTCCCTGAATTAATGTATCAGCTTGTTAGATATGATCAATGCGCCACCCTCATTAGGTGCTACCAATGATCCATGGTGCTCAAAGTTGTAAGGCCCCCATTATGAGGAGAAGCCAAATGTGAGCCCGGACATTGGTTGAGTCCTGACTTGTATATCAGATGAGGTCTATGGGACCGGATGGCAAAAAGGTGACTGTTGTGGGTCTAATCTTTGGGTTAGACGGAGTGGTTAAGCTGGTAGCAACGCGAGGCACATTGCATTGAGTTGCGTGGTAAGGGAGTTAAAAGGGGCCCCTATTGTGGGGTCCGGGGGCCGCGGAAGCGGCCCCTGGCTGGGGGGTCCCCCGGCCCGATGGTAAAGGGAATATTCCCTGGCCGACTAGTGGAGGCTCATATGGTAGGTCGGTCAATAGGCCGACCTAACGACCTTCGCGGGCTATAAAAGCTAAACCCCTTCGAAGCCATCACACTCATCTTTCACCCAGTCAGAGTTGTTGTTCCAGCTAGCCTTAAACTCTTCACCTATCTTCTGTCTAGATCGCCATCTAAGCTTCACACAATGGAAGCGCACGGGTGGACAGAGCCATCTTTGTATCAGTTGTTTGGAGTTAAAGAATTTACTGATTCTCCTCTTATCTGTTGTGTACTCTCTATCTCTTTCTTAGATTCTGTTCGCTGCGCCGTGTAATATTTTACACAGCTTGCTCTACCATTCCAAGAAATATTGTACTCCAAAAGGGCTATGCCCATATTAATAAAATAAGACTTCTTCTTATCAATGATTGTCTTGACTATGAGTATTGATAAAAATTTAAGTGATTAGGTTTCTTGGCTGAAAGCTGAGTTGGGCATAATATGTAATGTAAGAAACGTTTAGTGAGTTGTTAACATTAAGAATATCAATGCCCAGGCACTACCCCATGTACAGTTTCCTTGTCCGACCCCTACACCAAGTACGGCCGTGATTCAGGAGAAGAAGTTTCTTCTCAAGTAGATCAAGCCACCAGAATTTGACGGCAAAGGAAGGACTGTCCAAGCTGATGCTGAGATTTGGATCGAGTCCATGGAAGATTACTTTGAAGCGGCCGATACTGCACCCACCAACCAGGCAATGCTTGCCAAGCTGAAGCTCACCGGAGAAGCCAAACTTTGGTGGAAGCAATGGTGTAGTGACCAAGGAATCTCGAAAGGGTTTGTTACTTGGGAAAAGATGAAAAAAGCTGTGCAAGGAAGATACTTACCACCTGTGTATTGCACGCAAAAGATGAATGAGTTCTATGAGCTGAAACAGCTTGGTCTGACCCTTGATGCATACTACTCAAAGTTCATCACTCTTTTGAACTTTGAGTAGTATGCATCAAGGGTCAGACCAAGCTATTTCAGCTCATAGAACTCATTCATCTTCTGCGTGCGATACACAGGTGGTAAGTATCTTCCTTGCACAGCTTTTTTCATCTTTTCCCAGGTAACAAACCCTTTCGAGATTCCTTGGTCACTACACCATTGCTTCCACCAAAGTTTGGCTTCTCCGGTGAGCTTCAGCTTGGCAAGCATTGCCTGGTTGGTGGGTGCAGTATCGGCCGCTTCAAAGTAATCTTCCATGGACTCGATCCAAATCTCAGCATCAGCTTGGACAGTCCTTCCTTTGCCGTCAAATTCTGGTGGCTTGATCTACTTGAGAAGAAACTTCTTCTCCTGAATCACGGCCGTACTTGGTGTAGGGGTCGGACAAGGAAACTGTACATGGGGTAGTGCCTGGGCATTGAGATTCTTAATGTTAACAACTCACTAAACGTTTCTTACATTACATATTATGCCCAACTCAGCTTTCAGCCAAGAAACCTAATCACTTAAATTTTTATCAATACTCATAGTCAAGACAATCATTGATAAGAAGAAGTCTTATTTTATTAATATGGGCATAGCCCTTTTGGAGTACAATATTTCTTGGAATGGTAGAGCAAGCTCCAGTGCTGTTCTTAATGGCCAATTGAATTTTCGGCCTTCCTGCCTCTGATGGAACGCTTCGGTTGTATATTGATTACAGAGGGTTGAATCAATCAACCATTAAGAACAAGTACCCTATTCCCAGAATAGATGAACTTCTTGATCGTCTTCAAGGTGCGAAGATCTTCTCCAAGATTGATCTCAGGTCTGGATACTATCAGATAAGGATCAAGGAAGAAGATATCCCAAAGACAGCATTCAACACAAGATATGGACACTTTGAGTTCCTAGTCATGTCATTCGGGCTGACAAATGCACTGCCACCTTCAACAGGTTAATGCAGGATATCTTTAGGCCATATCTTGATGACTTTGTACTCGTCTTCTTGGATGATACCTTAGTCTATTCCAAACAGGAAGAAGATCATGAACCCTGCTTCGCATTGTCCTTGAGACAATGAGGGCACACAAGCTTTATGCCAAGATGAAAAATTTTGCATTCTTCAAGTGACAGATTGAGTATCTGGGATTCATCGTATTAGTAGAAGGAATCTCAGTGGATCTGGACAAAGTCAGAGATGTTCTAGAATGGCCAATACCAACAATTGTCAAAGAAATATGTAGTTTTCTTGGATTGACAGGATGGTATAGGGTCTTTATAAAAAACTATGCTTTGATTGCAACACCTCTGACCGATCTATTGAAGAAGCAAACATCAATTGCATGGTCAACTGCCGAACAATTTAGCTTTGATAGATTAAAGCAAAGTTTGGTATCAGCACCTATCCTAAAACTTCTGGATCTAGTAAGGAGTTCGAAGTAGTAATTGATGCTAGAATGCTTGCCTTAGGATGTGTGCTTATGCAGGAAGGTCATCTTGTAGCATACTCTTCAAGGAAACTAAAGAGCCATGAGAAGAATTATGCCACACACGATCTACTGGGAAACAAGTTTACCCTAGTATGACGGATCATAAAAGTCTCAAGTGGATCTTTACCTAGAATGAGCTCAACGTGAGGCAATATTGATGGATTGAAGTACTGGAGGATTATGGATTGAAGTGCTGGAGGAGTAAGATTTTGAAATCAAATACTGGCTTGGAAAGGAGAATGTAGTTGTCGATGCACTTAGTCGCAAGGCATTCCTTAATTCTCTAATCTTGCAAAATCCATCAATAGCTAGATCTCTAGCCACAAAGGTATCCATGCCAACCAACCCAATACTTGAGCTAGCTAGAGAAGAAGCTTGCCATGATCCAACCTATTAGAATATGCTAAGGGAGATCCCTATCAAGGATCAAGACCCGAAGCTACAGGCTAAGTATCAAGAATTCTCTATCAATAGTGGACTTGTCTACTATAGAACCAGATTATGTATACCGGCAAGGCAGTCACTCAGGCAGAATATACTTTGGGAAGCTCATGATTCCCCTTTCTCAGGACATCCTGGCTATGCCAAGACCCTCAATGCAGTCATGAAGAGCTACTATTGGGAGAGGCTTAAAGGTGACATTCTCAAATATGTCACTAAGTGTTTGTCTTGTCAACCTATTAAGGTCGAACATGTCAAAATGCCAGGAAAGTTGCAAGCACTTGACATTCCCTAAATGAAATGGGAATTCATCAGTATGGACTTTGTTGTTGGCCTACCCCAAGTTCAGGGAGGATACAAATCCATTATGGTTGTGGTTGATATGCTCACCAGGGTTGTATACCTTATTCCTGTTAAGACAAACTATAAAGCCTGTGACATTGCAAGGTTATTTATCAAGGAGATGTTCAAACTGCATGGGTTGCCCAGAAGAATCATTAGTGATCGTGATTCTCTCTTCACATCACACTTCTAGAGAGCTATCTTCGAAGCCATTGGGACTCAACTTTGTTTTAGTACAGCTTACCATCCCCAAACGGAGCAAGTCAACCAAGTCATTGAGGATATGCTAAGGGCACACTGCTACCGTGAACCAAAAAGGTGGATTCAATACTTGCCACCAGTTGAGTTTGCCTACAATGGTTCTTATCAACAAAGCATTCAGATGACCCCTTTTCAAGCATTGTATGGGCATGACTGTCGAAGTCCTTTAAACTTCTCGGATCCAACCTTGAGGGTTGAAACTTCAAGGAAAATGCTAGAAGATATGGATGACCAAATGAAGTCAATAAGACAGGACATCCAAGCCACCAAGGATAGATAGAAGGTATACACGGATTTGAAATGTTAAGATAGAACCTTTGAGGAAGGAGACATGGTCTTCATTCACGTATGCCCAAAGAAGAGTTCCCTATCCTTAAGAGATTGCAAGAAGCTAAGTCCAAGGTATTGTGGACCCTACAAGATCCTCAAGTGCCTAGGACCCAATGCTTATAGACTGCAACTCCCTGAAAACCTAAAGGTTCATAATGTATTCCACATCAACCTGCTGAAGAAGTATGTACATAACCCTAGCCATGTACTTGATGATCAACAAGTTGTAATGCCTAGCCAAGGAGTCCTTGAGCTACGGACTGATAGGCTCTTAGATGTTAGGGAGAAACAATTGAGATCCAAAACGTGGAGAGAATGCCTCGTCCAGTGGAAAGATTATCCCGAGGAGGATGCCACTTGGATGGATGAAAACACTCTTTACCAACAATACCCCCAGTTCTTCTTGAGATGAGGACATCTCGATTCCTCCAAGGGGGAGAGAATGTAATATTTCTGCTCAAAAATATTATTAAACTTGACTCTCCGCACGCCGTGTAAAACCTATGCAAGGTTATCTCCTGCATCGTAATTACCGGCAGCTTAATCCGTAACCCGCACACGCAAAAATGAGGCCTCCGCATTGTGAAATCGAGGCCGGGGTTGAAGACCGTAAAAACCCGCGGGAGAACACCCTTTTTGAAGGGAAAAATGGATAATAATGTAAATTTATGCAATTTTTTTTCCTAATTATACCTTCCCCTAGCGATGCATGGCTAGAGGAGAGGGAGTGGGAGAAGAGTAAGTACGAGTATGGGGAGCTTGTTGACGTGGAGATGCATAAGAGAAGAGGGAAGCATGGGGGGCCCCCATGTGTGTGGAGTCTCTCCCCCCTTGGCATATATAAACACCCCTTAGGCCTTGAGGGGAGGAAGGATAAGGGGAACGCTGTCGTCGCTTGACCACCTGCCGCCGTGCCGTGGAGAGAGGAGGAGGGACTGCTGCTCTGCCACTGTGAGAAACGCCGCTCTCACAGCGCCTACCTGTTGGCGCCATTTTTCCCCTGCTGCTATCGTCAATCCTTCCATCTTCCCAATCATTGGGACCATGTCGACTCTACTCAAAAAAATCAGAAGCTTCTAAAGGGATAAGGCCCATAGGCCTTGTTCCTACGTGCCCTTCCCCGATTTTAAAACCGGGTGCATTAAGCTCCTATTCTTATGCGAGGAGAAGGTATTGACCTCCAGGAAGTCTCGAAGAGCAAGAGTAAAGGCTAGAGGGAATCCGCAGAGTCCATTATCACGTCTACGATGGCTCCCAAGAAGTCGCAAGGCGCACCTGCGGGAGGTTCCTCCCCAAACTTACATGTGGACATCACCGCGGATCCACAAGCCTAGGTTCCATGAATTTATTTCCACATAAAGAAATGCTTTAAGCACGTTTAATTCCATAGGGAGAATGCATTTTACGCTTATCATTAATTCATGAAGTAGTGATAAAAGTACATTTGATAAATTATCTCATTGAAGGATGGACAAGGGTTGGTGCATGTCATGAAAATTGGATCGTTCACGTTTCCAAAAAGTTCCGAACATAAACTACTTGTTCGTCTTAGGAGCTTAGTTGCATGTTGCTATTTTGGGTGCATTTCCAAAGTAATGAGTCTAAACACCTATTGCTTAGTGCAAAGGAAGAAATTGTTAAGTGCATTTTTGACTGGCCATGGAAAGAATAAGCGTATGTGGCATTTTAGGCAATATCTTCCTTGTAATGATTCGCATGAGGAAAAGTCATTAACACCCGTAGGATGTTATCCGCAAAGAAATTGCAGAGCACGAAAATGAATCTATGGACTTGCATGTTGCATATGCTAGTAAAATGGAATAAGTCAACACTAGTCCTATAATATTTGCTTTGCATGAACTTCATTAACTACGTTGTAGCTAGGAAAGGGTTGCTTGTTGCATATTCGTCATGCAAAAAATTCATTCATCTAGAGTTGCATTTAGGAAAGGTTGCATGGTTTATCAAAGCATGAAATTCTAAAGCTTAGATAAAAGGGTTGTAGGCATGATTCTTTGATGTAAATCATAGTAGGTCCTAGGTAAGTTATTCTTCAAATTATCATGCGTTTTGACTTTACCAAGGAAAGATAGGGTTATTGCGAACCTTGCGGTGCGTAGAAGCAATGATTTGCATGTTTACATGTATTGTGACGTCTTACAAACTAGTTTAGCATCTCTAGGAAAGAATCATCCTTGTCGCAAGACAAGTAGGTCAATTTACCCAAATCACTTGTGATATTATAAATAGTCAACATGATAAACACCTTAAGTACTAGCTAGGGCTTGGCACGTTAGAAATGTAGCCTAGTATTGTACTTGGATGACAAGTCGAAGCCCTCAAACCCAAGGTCCTACCCACATTCACGGAATGTTTGGGTCAATTGGATGCTCATGCAAACAACGATCTAGGGTTTCTACCCTAAGGATCGTTCGACCTAATGCTAAAACTCGGATTGAGTTTGGAAACCCTAGGACCGAATGTTGTCAGCCTAGTACAATTAGGGTTGGGTTGGTAAGAAGACACCCCAAACCCTGCGTCTTGTCTAAACATGAGTTCATTGACCAGGAAATGCCGTTCAATGGGTGAAATGATCCCATGAGTTAAGAGCGACACTTGTGCAACAAGTTGCAATGTCGCGCAGCCTTGTGCTTTAATCACAAGATAGATTTGCCATTCCTTGGAATGAGGTTGACAAGTTCTAGCACAAGTCTAAATTGCAAGAGGATGAGTAGTCATACTACTACATCACCTTTCTTGGGCTAATGTGCCACGTTAAGGGAAGATATGTATTTGCTTGGAAAGCAAAGGATCAATCAAGTTAGAGAGACATGGTTGCCAAGATTTACTGTTAATTTATGAAACCTAAGGTGTTTGTTAAGTTGGGTTAACAGGGTATGACCCTAACCCAAGGACAAAAGGGTGAACAAACAAACCCTTGGGGATCTTGCCAAGTCGCAATTGTTCCCGGATCGAATGCTCGATGCATTCGAAGTTAATGATTCACTCCTTAGCAGTTGGCCAAACAAACGGCCACTGGATTGATTGTGCTTGTAACAGTTTAGGAGCACTGTTTGCATTGTTTGCTCAAGGAATGAATTGATGCTCAAGGAACTAACTGATGCTCAAGGAACTAAAGATGGAAAGATAACTAATGCTCAAGGAAGTAAAGAACGGCAGCTAGCGTCAAACCCTAGGCGACTACTTTACGCAAAAACGTCAGGGTCGAAGCGGATTCATGCTACACTTGGTTCAAGGAAAATGGAAAACGAGAGGGATGCAAAGTTTGACCTCTTTGCCTATAAGTCATAGTCCCATTCCATTCCCCTAAAACAACATAAATCGAGTTCTAGTAACCTAGATTCTAGGTCAATGTTCCTTGCTGTTTGTTTCCTTTGAGAGAAGTTTCCTGCTGTCCATTTCGTTTGAGAAAAGTTTTTGGCCAACCAGGACCACCCATCCGTAGGACGGACCCATGGCCACATCCACCGCACTTAGGATTGCTTTAGTTGTCTAATTACCTACCACATTTAGTTGGACATGCATCAAGCAGCTTCCTTAATTAGCCAGTTAGACAGTGGTTCCTTCACGTAATCTTAGCACTTGACATAGAAAAACAATGTCAAACAAGTTTTTTTTCAATAGGTTATCTTATTTATCTTTGGAATACATCCATAAAATCTAGCCCGTAGGCTAATCCATAATCCGCCCGAAGGCTATCCATAATCCACCCCAAGGCTATCCAGCAATCCATAGGGATTACTAATCCAAGATTCCGCCCGTAGCCTGAAGGGATTACTAATGCTTCAGGTTGAATCCAAGATTCCAAAGATAAATATGATAACCTATTGAAAAGGAACTTTTTTGACACTACTTTTCTATGTCAAGTGCTAAGATTACGTGAAGGAACCAGTGTCTAACTGGCTAATTAAGGAAGCTGCTTGATGCATGTCCAACTAAATGTGGTAGGTAATTAGACAACTAAAGCAATCCTAAGTGCGGTGGATGTGGCCATGGGTCCGTTCTATGGATGGGTGGTCCTGGTTGGCCGGAAAAATTTCTCAAACGAAATGGACAGCAGGGAACTTCTCTCAAAGGAAACAAACAGCAAGGAACATTGACCTAGAATCTAGGTTACTAGAACTCGATTTATGTTGTTTTAGGGGAACGGAATGGGACTATGCCTTATGGGCAGAGAGGTCAAGCTTTGCATCCCTCTTGTTTCCCATTTTCCTTGAACCAAGTGTAGCATGAATCCGCTTCGACCCTGATGTTTTTGCGTAAAGTAGTCGCCTGGGGTTCGACGCTAGCTGCCGTTCTAGGAGTATAACCACTAGGGGAACCCTGATTCAGGTCGGTCCTAGGTGGGAACGGCCGGAATACTTCCGCTATGTGGCAGACTTGGAAAGACCTAGATTGCAAACCCCGTAACATTCCATGGGAGTGCCGGGCGGAGCCTTCTAGACCCTCATTCTGATGGGCTGCTAAGATGTGTCCTGCAAGCGAACAGGCGGACACGTTACAATAATCAAGGTTATGCTTACCAAGTTGGCATAGCACTGCCCCCATGGCAAACTTTGATGCATCAATGTATACATGAAACATAATGGACCAATCTAGGGCTGTTAAGATAGAAGTTGAAGTTAGAGCATGTTTAAGCCTTTCATAGGCTTGTTGATATCCTTTGGTCCACTTGAATACTATTAATAGCTTGTACAAAGATCTAGCATCAAACTCCTTTGAAGTTGGTTTGGGGGGAAGATCTATAATTACCCTGACTTTTGAGGAGTCTATGGATGTTTATCCGATTCCTCGAAACAACATGCCCTAAAATACAACCGTTCTTTACCCCAAAATTATCACTTTAAGGGATTCAACAAGAGACCATATTACCTATACCATTCAAAGACTATTTGTGACTTTTCTAAGTGCTCTTCCCAGTTGGTATGGATGCACAAGTCATCAGTAAATACCTCCAACCATTTTATGAGCATATCCTTGAATATGGTACACGTGAGGTGTTGGAAGGTAGTAGGGCATTGATTAGCCCAAATGGCATGAATATGTAGGTATATACCTCCCATTTGATGGCTAATTTTGTCTTGTGTCTATCGTCTAGGTGGACTTGAACGTGGTTATAGCCTGAGAAGCTGTCGAGGAATCTGTAGGCTTTCTTTCTTGCCACTCTCTCTAGCAAGTGCTCAATGTAGGGTAATGGGTAGTTGTCTCTCTTTGTAGCTACATTGACCTTTTTACAGTTCATCTACACTCAAATATTTCCAATATTTTTCATGACTATCATTATGGGTGATACCCAATCCATGTGCTCTATCTCATAAATAAATCTTGCATTTAGTAGCTTATCGATCTCTTTCTTCACTGCATGTATATGCTTAGGATTCATTGCATATGATCGTTACTTAACTGGTGCTATATCGAGGGTCTCATGGAAATATTATGAGTCACAATACTAAAATCTATTCCTCTTAGCTCATCTAAGGACCATGCAAATACGTCGGAATATTCCCTTTAGAGATTTATGAGGTTAGTCTCTTCCTTAGTTAGGTTATCCACTATGTACATGGGTCAAGGCTTGTCCCCTTCCCTTGCTAAGTTGACTTCCTTAACCTTGGCTGGTCCTTCGATGGGTTCACTTGCCTACCCATTTTTCTTGGCTCCTACCAACACCACTATTCGATCACCTGTCTTAAACTTTGTGAAGTGCCTGAACAAATCCTAGGGTTTCTTCTATCAGTCACTCTTTGAAGACTTTGACTATTTCCTTCTCTCTTCCTTTAGCCTCTTGCACCTTAGGTGGACTGGGAGGTCCACCTAGGTCAATTTGGTCCTTCGTGGTTGAGACATCTCAAGGTCACTATCAAAGGTTACCTTTGACTCAGAGTTATACTCATAATTCTCACTAAAAGAGATTGTCTTTGTTGAGATGGAAAGCTCAACACGTGCGGACATTACGTCTACACTTGACACACTGGTGGTCATTATGATACTCACATGTCCATTGACTTATCACTTATTATATTTAGTTTGTTACACCTACCTACAACTACTAAAGTTATAGCGCCAATTGATTGGTGTAGCTTGTTATGAATTATTTGACTTAGAAGGCCACATTCCTTTATGTTGTATCTTATCTATACTTTGTATACATTGTATAGTATGTGGAAGAAGAAGAAGAAATCAGCAAGAAAACATTTTGGCATCCATCTCTCTTCATGTGTTGTTGAGTGAGCTTCCTCTTGTGTATACAATGTGTGTTTGGCATAGCAGCTCAAGCAAGTCCCCCCACCACACGATTCTTGACATGATATCATAGCCACACCACTAAGAGAGGTTGATTTTTAAGGCCGAAGTGAAGGAGAAGAATCAAGGTTTGAGTAAGAAAGCAATGGGTAAGAAACTCTCCCATTCTTCCACTCTCTCTCTTGGATAGTGCCTGTGGAGGCACCAGAAGTAGGGTAGAGTAAAAATCTCAGATTGTTGTGAGATTTGGTGTACGATAGAGCAGCGTATATTTTGCAAACCTAGCCCTTTAGGGCTTTCCTACAATTCTTTTTTGGCATCTAAGGCCATTTTAGGCCTCGTTTTAGAGCCACAAAGTTGCAGATAGCAGTTTCAGGGTACAAAGTGATTTTGGCTATATTGACCGAAATTGGGTGCACAGGTTACAGATTTTGAATTTGTAATTTTTGAGGTGTTTTCCATAGGAAGAAAACATAAGGTTCATTTGCAAACATGTTGCAGATTATATGTACTATTGAGAAATCAGTGAAAAAGGTTGCTTGGTGTATTGCTGTGTACTTGTTGTGAAAGGCTACCGAAGACTAGCTTGTTGTGTTGTATCCTTTTTTTGTGATAATAGCAAAGAACAATGGAAATCCCGTTATTGAGAAGCTTGATAAGAACAACTACCCTTCATGGAAGTTCCGTGTGACCAAATTCCTCATTGGAAAGGGCCTTTATGAGTTTGTTTCATGTAAAGAAAAGGAGCCAGAACTCTTGACTGCAGATGAATTAAAGGCATGGAAAGAGTGGAATGCAAAAGACAAAAAGGTGATATATTGGCTGTCTGCAGTCATTGATAATACGATGTTGGGACATATCAGGAATGCAGAAACTTCACATGCAGCTTGGATAATTTTTGAGAACATGTTTTCAGTAAATACAAAGGCACAGAAGATTCAACTCATGCAAGAGTTGAATACTTTGAAGAAATGAAAAATATCTGTCAATGAGTAGGTTTTGAAGGTGAGGAGCATTGCAGATGCTTTAGCAAAAATTGATGTAATGCTTGATGATGATGATTTGGTTTCATCCACTTTGAGTGGCCTTAATAATGAGAAGGCATGGAAATCATTTGTTACTTCAATATATGTACGAAGCCATTTCCAGACTTTGATGAGCTAGTCTCTCTCATGATTACCAAAGAGATCAATATGCAAGGTGACTTGAGAGCGGAGTTTTGAGCCTGGGATGTGCCTAAAATTTGCCAAAAAATCTGGAATTTAGGGAAAAAATATTTAACATCGAAGGCGGCGGCTGCAGCTAGGACGATTTTAAGCACCAAGTGAAAGACGGCTTTTAAAAGGCGCCTGAGCGACACTTGTGGATTTTTGATAATTTTTTTGATTGCAGTGTAAGATGCCGGGAGCTGCCAATCAGTGGGGGATGCTGAGACGGATGCACAGGATTTTTCAGAGACTGAAACGGAGTCCGAACACGGAAGAGGCAAAAAATTAGCCAAGATTTGAAAGGGTGGACAAATTTAAGACCAAAGGGGGGGGTGCCCTTCGGGACTTTTAACCCCCCTCCCTCATTTTTGAAGGAAAAAACGTGGAGAAAACGTGGAGAGATGGCGTGAGCAGCAGGCGGCCGAAAATTGCGCCCCCCCCTCATGAATCATGATTTCGGGCTGTAAGCAACCCATGCAACATAGATTACGCGGCAACTTCTCCCTCTTTCCTGATTCTATCGCCAGTCTTCACATGAGATATGGCTGTCTGGATGAAGAGATCATAATCTAGTCTTTCTCTCTTCTCCCTCTCTCTCCCCTCTATGGGCTGTTCATGTGCACCATCTTGAAGGAGGAATTGAGAAGGGGATTGAAGGAAATGGTGATGGAGATTGATGGAGATGCTAAATATTGATGTACAACATTGGATTGAGAGTAATGGAGGCTCGGTCTACTGGTTATGGAGTCATTCAAGGCATCTCGGGTTACGTAAAAACACAGTATGACCATTGTTATGAAAGAAAATGAAGGATTTTTGATAGTTTTTTATGATAATGATGTTCTCATTGGATGAAAATTTGTTTGTGTGCTGGTTGCATCATGATTAATTTCTGTGTATCAAAAAATTTTGATTTTGCAATGATTTACATGCTCTATTTAATTCCAGTAAACACGAAATGCGGTTTTTAAGCGATAAAATGGTAGTTTTGTCATTTTGAGTGGGTAAAATGTGGTCCTATGGGAAAAAAATAGAAAATAAATTGAATGTTAGTATGTTGAAGTGATTGGAACAAGAAAAATCAGAAAATAGCATATTTTATTGACAAATAAATCAAGAAAATGGAAAAAAATAAGGGAAAAAGTAGAAATACACCTCACAAAAATAAGGAAAAATATAGTGATTGTTTGTGGATGTATAGTAGTGGCAAAACATGAGGTTTAGCCTCAGTTTTCCCTATGTCCTTGTCAAATTTTGTGATTTATTGCTTTTCATACATCAAAACATGACAAAATAAACCTCTACACCTATGCAACGAAAACAATACCTAAACGTAGGGGGTTGGGATGTTTGAATGGTGTGATTTGCGTGCTCATTGTTGCTGATTTTTTGATGCATATCATGACATAGAGGTTTTGTATTTTAATTAAGAGCGTAGTAGCACGAGTGTTATTTCGGTGCTATCCTTACATCGCCGCAACGAGTTAGTGAATGAGCATTGGAAAGCCTGGTTGTGCACAACACGGTTCTGATTGAAAATTATATTTGAGAACTTTAGGATAATTCACTTTGCATGTGCATGTCAACCATGGTATCGGAATAAAAAGGCCTAGATGCATAACACTTGTTTTCAATGACAATGACCCACGCTTGAGTGTTGAAAGGCATCCTAAGCCATAGGATAGATGTTCGTTTCTTGGGGAATTATTTGGTAAGGACACATGGTATCTCCTGGAATACTTTCGAAATGAAAGAGTGGAGTTTGTTCGTTTGTTCTATATGTTGAGCAGTGCATCAAGGGGCTAATCCCTGCAATGTAGGAGAGTTGCAGTGGGGCCACGGTGATTTCCACCGAGAGATTGCCTCCCATGTATGTGATTATCGTGGCATTTATTGCCAATGTGTATGGGTTCTCCCTCTGTGGAGTTTATAGAAAGGGAAACGTTGGACTACAAGACTATAAATGCATAGATTAGGCTTTAGGACAATTCGTCCTTTAGCAGTAGATTGACGCTCCTGGCTCGCGAGGCCGTGAGGGTGTGTTCGTCTATTATGAGCATGAGGTCTGGCTAGTGCCATAGCTAGTGCCGGCCCATTTGAGGTCCCATCAATGGTGTGTTAGCTGGGAGCTGCCAACAAGTGGTGGTTCTTGAATCTAGGGTTTTTAGGGACCAAAAAGTTGGTTTATGTCCTCTAACAAGGACCGTCAAGCTGAAATACAAAAAGCAGAACGTGCTGAGAGGGCTAGATGGAGGTTGGAGATTGTAAGTCGCTATTCTTCTCAAAGGAGTAGCCCGATACGCATAAGAGGCAGTGGTCTTAGTAACCCAACTCCTGCACATAGTCCTTTAGGTGCAGGAGGAAGCACAAGTTCTTTCTCTCTTCCACCAAGTCAACCCACTTCAAGTGGGGGTGTGATTCCATCACTCCAAACTCCTATTGTTAATCCGATTGTCGTCATGGCACAACCCATTGCAATTCCTGCAGGGACGCCGAATCTGCCAGCTTTAGGAGTTCCTTTGCCCATTTTTAATGGGTTAGCCGAAGAAGATGTGGAGTTCACATTTGTGAATTCCAAAGATTAATGTTTAATTACTGCATCCAAGATGAGGGACATATTATGATGTTCTTTAACATGACATTAAAAGAAAGGGCTGCAGTATGGTATCATAGCATAGAGACGGGAACCATAACTACAATCGATCAATTTTACGTAGCTTTTCAAGGAGAATATGCCCCTGAAAGAGGTGGCCAATACTGGTTGCGTGTTTTGAATGTAACACGCCAAGAACCCCATGAGAATGTGAAAGCCTATGCCAAGAAGCTTAAGGAAGTGTTTTGTAAGTTAGAAACTTACATTCCTATTCTGCCGGCTGCCCAATTGCAATACTTCTTGCATGGATTGGATTTCAATATTTAGGTGTAATTAAGCAGTGTGGCTTTGGCTGATATAGACACCGCCATCATGCGGGCAGAAGGAGTAGAGTCACAATTACAAACGGGCTACTCCTCTCGAATAAACCTTAATGCGGGTCTAGTACCTAGAGGCAATTTACCATTGATAAATGGAAGTCAAGGGATGCCTATTAATAATCCTAATGGGAGAGGAAGCATGGTTCAAAATGTACCTTTGCTACTAGCTTCTCCCAGTGTGACTATGCCTATGGCTAGTCAGTTGGCTCCACCAAATGTTGGAGGCCAAGTTTTGAAATGTTGTTCCTGTAAGTCAACAACCAATGCCCAATCAAATTGTTAGGCCAATGGAACGATGGATAGATGATCAAGGCTATGAGTCAAGTGCCTCTAATGTCCTTGGCGAAGTTAAGAATATGATGAAGCACTACATTGACATGATTTCTGAACAATATCGGCAAATAGCTGTTGACGTCAATTTCCTGAAGAAGCAGCAGAATCTGATAGGGAGTCGATGCCCTGAAGAGGGTGGTCCCTCAAGATTCAGCTGTAAGTGGTGTGGCAGACAACATTTCCCTAGAAATTGTCCAAATGTTAAATGTGATATTTGTGGGAAGTCGGGCCACTTAGCCGCTACTTGTTGGAGTAAGATTAGTTCCCTCCAACAAGGGAGTAAACAGCCAGGTCCAGTTAATCATAGAGCGCAAGGTAATAACCTCCAGCAAAATGATGGACCAAGACAAATACTGCAAAGGGGAAAGACCACTATAGAGGAGTTGCCACAAGGAAATGGAGTCAGTCTTATCGAGGCTGTACGCGTCAATGCGCTGAAACCTCTAACCTACGAGCCGTGACAAGAGGCCAAAAGGCTAAAGAGGGTGATAGAGATAATGCAAAGCCAGTCGAGGAAAACCCTAAGCAAGGGGATAAGGGGACGCAAGTCCTGAATCCTGGCATGGAAGGTGGACCTCTAAGGCCTGTTGACAAAAAAGTCGATCCTAAGAAGGATGAGGAATTGCCAAGAAAGAAGGCAAGAGCTAAAAAAGAAGCACCAAAGCCGGTCCCGAGACCAAAAGAGAGAATGGTTTGGTGAGAAAAGAGAGCTTTGGCTACCTATCATGATTTTGATTTAGCAAGTTCTCTTTGAGAAGTCAAACTAGATGTAAACCTCTTACAGTTGATTAAATTATCCCCAGGAGTGTGCAAGGAATTCAAGAAGACTCTGCGTATTGGGTATATTGTAGAACCTTTGGGCATAGCATGAGTAGGGGAAGATTGGTTTGATCATGCTGAAAAGAATTGCCCTAGGGTTCCAACATACGTGGATGTAATATTAGTGGATCATGCTATCGTAGACACTGGGTCCTCCATCAATATCATGAGTTTAGAGTTGATGGAGAGATTGGGTCTATGCATCCAAAAAGATAGCTCCACCCTTCTTAGAATGGCTGATGATAGTCTAAGGAAACCAGAAGGTTGCGTTATTAAAGTCCATGTTATAGTTGCAAGTGTAAAATGCTTCTTGGACTTTAGGGTGATAAGATTTGCAGGACGTCCAAGCTATCGAGTCTTGCTAGGCAGGCCTTGGATCTTACGAACAGACTATCAAGTCGATATACCTGCTAGTCGAGTGGTTCTAGGTAGAGGTACTAATCGAGTAATAGTCGATGCTTACCCTGAGTCTCCTCAGAGTGAGAGAGCTCCTTTATCCTCTACTGAATTAGAAACAATAGATGATCCATCTGGTAGTGAGACATTGTCCAGTGATGAATCTAAAGAGGGGTCCTCTACAGAGGATATTTATCAGATAACTCTAAATGAGCCGATAGAGCCGCAAGATAGGATAAGAGGCGCGGATGTGATTGAGTTAGACCTTGGCACGCCGAATGATTCACGGCCAATTAAATTAGGTTCCATGCTCAGTTCAGTAGAAAGGGAGGACTATGTGTCCTTGATTCAAGAATTTCGCGATATCTTTGCTTGGAGTTATGACGAGTTGAGAGGCATTTCTCCCAACCTGGCTATTTATGCTATTCTTGTAAAAGAAGGCAGTCGTCCTGTGCGTCAAAAAGTAAGGCATATGCCTTTCGAATTGAGGGACGGGCTATTTGAGGAGTTACAGAAGTTATGGAAAGCTAGTTTAATCTTCCTTATGTACAGCACACAGAATGGTGTTCACCAGTTGTTATTAGGAAGAAGAAAAACAACCAGATCCGACTATGTGTAGATTTTAGAGAGCTGAATAAGCAGACGGTTGAGGATTACTACCCGTTACCATTTATTGACCAGATTTTGGATCAATTAGCGGGTAGAGAAATATATTTGTTCATGGATTGCTTTGTAGGATACAACCAGATGGCAATTGCAGAAGAGGACAAGTTGAAAACAACTTTTATTACTATCTTTGGTACTTTTTCATACCATGTGATGGCCTTTGGATTGTGCAATGCACCTGGATCATGGCAACGAACAACAGACAAGACCTTTACAGATGAGCTGAAAGTATTTATCGATGACCTGGGGGCAGCCACTGTAAGGAAAAGGATGTTGATTATCTTAAGAAAGTGCTTTGAGCGCTGCAGAAAAATTTGTATCACTCTTAATCCATGGAAGTGTGTCTTTGGAGTGCCTTATGGGCTATTGCTAGGCCATGTGGTCAGTTCAGTAGGGATCACAACTGACCCTAAAAAGGTCAAGGTTATAGTCGCTATGAGTCCACCACGCACTCCGAAAGAGGTTCATAGCTTTCTGTCATCAATAGGGTACTATTGGAGGTTTATAAATGCCTTGGCAGAAAGGATGTTGCCACTAACAAACTTATTATCCTTTGGTGTGATGAAAGTGGTCTTCTTTTGATCCTACAAATAGACCACTAATGAAAGTGGTCTATTTGTATGGAGCGACCCTTGTAAGGTAGCTTTCGAGGATGTGAAATAGGAGCTAGTAAAAGCACCAATTTTAAAAGCACCTAAAAGAGGTGAGGTATTTTACATATTTTCAGTAGCCACCATGCATAGTATCAACTACTGTTTAGCCCAAATCTGGGAGGAAAAGTGGTATCATCTGATAGCTTTTGCTAGTCGAAAATTGGGCATATCAGAAATTAACTACACATACATGGAGAAGTTGTGCCTTGCAATGGTCTTTGCGATAAAAAAATTCAGGCACTACATCCTCTATGAGAAGATAGTTTTCTATACGAAGGCGGAAGGGCTTAGATTGCTTATGAACAAGCTACAACCACCTAATCGTTTGGCAAAGTGGTTAATCACTTTGCAGGAGTTTGATTATGAGATTAAGAGTAAGCCACCGAGGTTGCAGGGTATTGTGGAATGCCTTGTGGATTTCGGGGAGCCGAAAGAGACTTTGGTTGAAGGAAGTGATATTGAAGACATGTTTAAAATTGATATAGCTTCTATCCCATCTTGATATACTGCTATCATGCATTATCTATCAACGGGAGAGACTGGAGCTGGTTTATCAAAATCTAAAAAGAGGAAAATCAGACAACAGGCTTTGAAGTTTTCCTTGATCGTAGGAACACTATATCGGCAAGGTGTTGATGATATCTATCACCAATGTGTGATGCCTGGCGAGGTTCCTTTCATCTTGGAAGAGTGCCATGACTCTGCGTGTGGAGGGCACTTCATTTCGTTGGATGGTTGACGGCACAGAAAGCTTTAAGAGCTGGATATTGGTGGCCGTCCATCTTCCAAGATTCCTTTGAGTACATTAAGAGATGTGATACCTATCAAAGACATGACATCAGAGAGAATATGAAACACCCACTTACGCCTATCATGGCTATCCTTCCATTTGAGAAGTGGGGTATTGACTTTGTGGGTCCTATCACCCCGTCGTCTACTACTCAGAAGAGGTACATTATAATAGCAACTGATTATTTTACAAAATGGTCAAAAGAGCGGGCGACGAGGTAGGACAATGCAAACGAGATTGCAAGTTTCCTTTTAGAGTAGATTATCTGCTATTTCGGTCCATCGAAGGAACTAGTGTTGGACCGTGGAACCCACTTTTTGAATAAAGTGATCAAAAGCCTAACTAAAGCTTGGAAAATAAAGCATAACAAAACAACCCCCTATAATCTGCAAGCCAATGGGCAAGTCGAAAGTACTAATAAGCAGCTTGTGGGTATCTTGTCTAAAATAGTCTCTGAGAAGAAACGAGACTGGGACAGGAAGTTGTATGTGGCAGTATGGGCATACAATACAACGTTCAAGCGAGCTACTAGCCATACTCCATTTAAATTAGTTTATGAGGAAGAGTGTGTGTTACCCCTCAAAATCGAGTTACCAACCATACGGTTTGCAATTAACTACTCTTTGGGAGATGAGGATGCACTCTTTGAACGTTTCACGACCATAGCCCACCTGGATGAACTGAAATTGCAGAGTTTATTACACAAGGAGGTAGCTAAACGTCGGATGAAGCAGTTGCATGATCTTAAAGCAAAGGAGTATACCTTTAAAAAAGGGCAATTAGTTCTATATTACGATGCCCGTAGGGAGCTGTTTCCAAGGAAGCTAGAACCTAGATGGGATGGCCCCTAGAAGATTGTCAGGATAGGAAAAAATAGATCTATGGCTCTACTAGTTGATCTGTAGGGAGTAGAATTTAAAAATAAGGTTAATCTTAATAAGATTGAACCTTATTATTTCTGAGTATGCTAACACGGAGAAGTGCATTGCAGGTCCATGCTGGGGCTGATTTGAGACCTGCAAAAGAGCTTAAAGCTGGTTGATGGGGTGGTTAGTTCCTTATTTGGAGCACCCGTATCTAGAGAAGAGATACCATCAAGGAAAACTTATCTGGTGGAGCAAAGGATACAAAGTGATTGAGTAAGAGGACGGAACCTTTGTGTGGGAGATCAAAGTCTTCTACCATCACTGTTTACGAATGTTGACAAGTATTCCAGTTGAGTTTAATGAAGAAGGTGGAATGGAGCCATCAGTTCATCCTCTAAACATGTTAAATTTTGAATATCATAATTACGAATAGAGGAGTTTGTGATGGCAGGCTGTGTAGACCCATTGTGGACGTACACATTATATTTTGACGGGGCGTCTGGGGCCCTAATAAAAAAGGGAGTGTTGGAGTAGTAATCTGAGATCCCCGACATAGAGTTATGATGAAGTTACTGCTTATCTCAGGGTAGGATTCACTAACAACATGGCGGAGTATAAAGCCTTGATTATGGGACTGTATATTGCCAAGCAAGGTGGTATTTGGTGGTTGTTAGTAAAAGGGGATTCCCAGTTGATCTTGAATCAGCTAGATGGGACATACACAGTAAGGAATCCCATCCTTTGTATGTATCATCAAACTGCAATGACCCTACTTGAGGAGTTTGAGAGAGTGTCTCTTCAGCTGATTCCACGTTACTGGAATCAGTTTGCGGATTCACTGGCAAACCTTGCTTATGAAGAAGACATTTTCTTCAACTATGGTCCTAGTTTGGATATTGCTATCAATAATGAGACAAGACCCGGTTGCTTATGGGGAATGTTATCAGAGCATGCAATATATGGCAGGCGATGGTTGATATGGGTGATGCAAAGAGTAGCCGAGATCTATCTAGCATTGTTATCCTGGACCCATAGGCTGATTAGACAACATGTTATGTGTACGCCTCTTGCTATATATGCAGGAGGGATGGGTCATAATCTTATGCATTTAGCTTAGGGCTGCGAGCCCTCTTTTTTCTCCTTGGAAAGGAGCATATTATTGTATATCTGTACTATTTTGGGAGGGATGTGTAGGTGCTATTATGTTTGATCTCATTAGGCCAAGAGGGCCAGTTTTGCAAGGTTTTAAATGTTTTATTTCATTAGGCCAAGAGGGCCAATCGTCTGTTTCGTATAGGTGCGGTTAATGGTTTCTTGTTTTAGTCCTGTGCTAGACAGGTTCAACGAAGAGCTTGGAAGGAGCCTATGTCATGCGGAGACTTCTCGTGGCCCTATCCTAGTGCTATCTCTCCTTTACGAGTACCGTGTTTTTATGCTATATGTGTCTGTGTACTTGTTGGGGATTTTCTTTTCTTGATTGGGAACCGGCGTCCAAGGCATGAAGTCCCAAGTTTAGGTTAGGTCTGTCTGAGGGAGGTCTGAGTAGTCATTGCCTCCTGTAAAGACATTGCCAGGCAGCGAAAGACCTGTTTCAGAAGGCAGTTCTAGTGACCCTATTCTGCTGGCCTGCTAGGCAGCCATTCTAGGAGTTCTTGTTAGTTGTGAGGCAGTTAGAGAAGCCTGCCAAAGGAAAATGATGATGATGATAGAGAGGAAAAACCTCGAATATCTCAAAGAAAATAAATATATACAAAGGTGTGTAAAAAGGGGTTCTAACCCCTATAAAAATAGAAAAGAAAAGAAAAGAAAATTTATAAGCAATTGCTCATCGCCTTGCGGAGGCCTGGTAGGTTCTTGGGGACGAGTCAGTCCCCGGGCCGATGCCTTGTCTTCCTAGGGGTGGCGTCTCACTGGAAAAGAAGAAAGTGAGGAAGGTTGGAGCGAAAATAAAAGTGAGCGTCAGAAAATGATTAAGTGTCGCCTCGTGAGGGCTTGGTAGGTTCTTGGGTACTGAGACAAGACCTGGGGCCAATGCCCTGTTCTCCTTGGGTCACTACGCTCAGCTCCCTCCTTTTTACACGCCCGAGTATAGGGAAATAAAAACCTAAAAGAAGAAATGTGCTAAAAGAAAATGCTTCTTGATCAGGCTATAGGAGTCCTCACCTAGTAGGAGCTCCTGGTTGTGTTGTCTTTAGTTAGGTTGTTGTTCAGACCACTACTTAGGGCGACCTCTTTGATAGTTCTTTTTAATTTGGCCGTGTTGGAGCAGTCGGTTAGTGACTAGCTTCGGACCTTCGATCAGCTTATGCTAGGCCTACTCCTTGTGGATTTCATGCCTTGGTTTTGTGAGGGGGTAGGGTGAGCATTGTGATATGGTTTAATATGTATCTATTTTGTATCAGCTTGATGCTTCCTTTGATTGTTTTGTGCAAATCTGTTGTGGGATTCGACGAGCTAAGTTACCCTATCCCGTGGTCGCCAATGAGAGCGGAGTTTTGAGCCCGGGATGTGCCTAAAATTTACCAAAAAATTCAAAATTTAGAGAAAAAATATTTAACATCGAAGGCGGCAGTTGCAGCTAGGACGATTTTAAGCACTAAGTGAAAGATGGCTTTTAAAAGGCGCCCGAGCGACACTTGTGGATTTTTGATCATTTTTCCGACTGCAATGCGGGATGTCGGGAGCTACTAGTCAGTGCGGGATGCCGAGACGGACACGCAGGATTTTTCAGAGGGCTGAAACGGAGTCCGGACACGAAAGAGGCCAAACATTGGGCAAGATTTGAAAGGGTGGACAAATTTAAGACCAAAGGGGGGGTGCCCTTTGGGACTTTTAACCTCCCTCTCTCATTTTTGAAGGAAAAAACATGGAGAAAACATGAAGAGATGGCATGAGTAGCAAGCGGCCGAAAATTGCGCCCCCCCCTCATGAATCATGATTTCAGGTTGTAAGCAACCCATGCAACAGAGATTACCTGGCAACTTCTCCCTCTTTCCTGACTCTATCACCGGTCTTCACACTAGATATGGCTGTCAGGATGAAGAGATCATAATCTAGTCTTTCTCTCTCCTCCCTCTCTCTCCCCTCTATGGGCTGTTCATGTGCACCATCATGAAGGAGGAATCGGGAAGGGGATTGAAGGAAATGGTGATGGAGATTGATGGAGATGCTGAAGATTGATGTAAAACATTGGATTGAGAGCAATGGAGGCTCCATCTGCTGGTTATGCAGTCATTCAAGGCGTCTCGGGTTACGTAAAAACACGATATGACCATTTTTATGAAGGAAAAGGAAGGATTTTTGATAGTTTATGATGATAATGATGTTCTCATTGGATGAAAATTTGTTTGTGTGATGGTTGTATCATGGTTAATTACTGTGTATCAGAAAATTTTGATTTTGCAATGATTTACATGCTCTATTTAATTCTCGTAAACCCGAAATGCAGTTTTTAAGCGGTAAAATGGTAGTTTTGTCGTTTTGGGTGGGTGAAATGTGTTCCTATGGAGGGAAAATGGAAAATAAATTGAATGTTAGTATATTGAAGTGATTGAAATAAGAAAAATAAAAAAATAGCATATTTTATTGACAAATAAATCAAGAAAATGAGAAAAATAAGGGGAAAAGTAGAGATACACCTTACAAAAATAAGGAAAAATATAGTGATTATTTGTGGATGTATAGTAGTGGCAAAGCATGAGGTTTAGCCTCAGTTTGCCCTATCTCCTTGTCAAATTTTGTGATTTATTGCTTTTCATACATCAAAACATGACAAAATGAACCTCTACACCTATGCAACGAAAGCAATACCTAAACGTAGGGGGTTGGGATGTCTGAATGGTGTGATTTGTGTGCTAATTGTTGCTGATTTTCTGATGCATATCATGACATAGAGGTTTTGTATTTTAATTAAGAGGGTAGTAGCACGAGTGTTGTTTCAGTGCTATCCTTACATCGCTGCAACGAGTTAGTGAATGAGAATTGGAAAGCCTGGTTGTGCACAGCATGATTCTGATTGAAAATTATGTTTGAGTACTTTAGGATCATTCACTTTGCATGTGCATGTCAACCATGGTATCAGAATAAAAAGTCTTGGATGCATAGCACCTGTTTTCAATGACAATGACCCACGCTTGAGTGTGGAAAGGCATCTTAAGCCGTAGGATAGACGTTCGTTTCTTGGGGGATTATTTGGTAAGGATACATGGTATCTCCTGGAATACTTTTGAAATGAAAGAGTGGAGTTTGTTCGTTTGTTATATATGTTGAGTAGCACATGAAGGGGCTAATCCCTGCAATGTGGGAGAGCTGCAGTGGGGCTGCGGTGATTTCCACTGAGAGGTTGCCTCCCATGTATATGATTATCGTGGCATTTATTGCCAATGTGTATGGGTTCTCCCTCTGTGGAGTTTATAGAAAGGGAAACGTTGGACTACAAGACTATAAACGCATAGATTAGGCTTTAGGACAGTTCGTCCTTTAGCAGTAGATTGACGCTCCTGGCCCGCAAGGCCGTGAGGGTGTGTTCGTCTGTTATGAGCATGAGGTCCGGCTAGTGCCATAGCCAGTGCCGGCCATGACTCATCTGAAAGAAACTGCGAACAGGTCCAAGCATTTTACTCAAGTTCAAGAAAGGGACATGGTAGATCCTCTTCAAGAGGCCATGGTATGGGACACGCTGGTGATAACCAACAATATAGGTTCAATCACCAAGTTGGTGAAGTGCAGGTTTCAGGAGGCTGAGGAAACTTTAGAGGTAGGGGGAGCTCTAGAGGAAGAGGTGGATGGCAGAATAGAGGTTCTGGAAATTCTACTATTGTTTGCCATTATTGTGGCAAGATAGGTCATATTGCAGCCCATTTTATGCTAAGAAGGATGATATTCATAGTGGTAAATTGCAACAAGGAAAATGTGCATTGTCTTCACGACAAAATGAAGACAAAAATGAGTGTCTATTTGTTATGTAGCACATAATGAATGTAACTACAAGAAAGAGGACACATGATGATGATGTATGGTATGTCAATTCAGGTGCATCTAATCATATGAACGATTAGGTTGAATGGTTTGGAGAGATGTAGGACTTACATATGACCAATCATGTGCAGACACGTGATGATTCATGGCACCCAATTTCACACATTGGAAAGGTTCCCTTGTCCTTGTATGATGGAGAGACAAAGAGTCTGATAGATTTATTACATGTGCCATCCATCACAAAGAATCTAGTGTATGTTGGCCAAATGGTAAAGCAAGGGTTGCAGGTTTGATTCAATGCAAAATGTTATTTTGTAGAAGGCTTTAATGATAAGTGTAGGTTGGTCACAAAAGGAAGTAGAGTTGGTTGTATGTTCACTTTAGATGCTGGAATTCCTGTAATGGATGCTGCTATGTATGCTAAAGGAAAAGGAGTAGTTGCAAATATTGAAATATGACATAAACGTATTGGATATGTAAATGTGCAAAGGTTGAAATTAATGCAGTCCATAGGATTAGTTATAGGGTTGCCTTCTTTTAGAGTTGCAAAATTGCATAAAGTTTGTGAAGCATGCCCGTTTGATAAGTAGGCAAGACAACCCTTCTCGCATGACAGAGAAGTGAGCAGAAACATACTTGATGTAGTGCATATAGATGTTTGGGGGCCTACACAGAATGTATCTCTTGGTGGCAGCAAATACTTTGTCACATTTATTGATGATTGTTCAAGGAAGCTATGGGCATATTTTATGAAGGAAAAGAGTGATGTATTTGAGCACTTCAAATCTTTCAAGGCAACTGTTGAAACAGAAATAGGCTTGAAAGTGAAGTGCTTGAGATCAGATGGAGGGGGAGAGTACCTCTCTAATGAGCTTATTGGCTTCTTGAGGACTCATGGGATAAAGAGACAATTTACTTGTAGGTATACCCCATAGGAAAATAGGGCTACAAAAAGAAAAAATAGGCATATTGTAGAAGTTGCACGGGCATTAATGACTGAAAAGAATATGCCAAAACATTTTTGGTCTAAAGCTGTCCATACTATTGTCTATATTATGAACAGAACCCCCACATTTGCAATTCATGGGATGACTCCTAAAGAATGCTTTACTGGCAAGAAGCCTGATGTATCACACTTGAATGTATTTGGATGTGTTGCACATGTTCATGTGCCAGATGAGCTACGGAAGAAGCTTGATCCAAAGGCTCAAAAATGTATTTTTATTGGATACTCTTTAGAGCATAAAGGATATCGTTGTTATAACCTTGTCACATGTGAGTTCAGAGTGAGTAGGGATGTTATTTTTTATGAGATGAGCAGTTGATATGCACCTGTTGGTGATGTATTAGATGATGATGATGATCATGATAGCTATGTGCAAAAAGAAAAGAAAAAATCAGAATTCTTAGTGGACCAAAGACATCATCTGGTACTACACCTACAGTGAGCCCTTGGTATCAGAGACTAAGGAGTAGCCCCACATCTTCAAGTGGATCTATAAGTGTTGCAGGCAAAGACAAAGGAAAGAAGAAAGGGTTGGATGGTAATGATGCATCTACTAGTAATTTGGGATATGATGAAGATTCTAGTGGTTCAGAGAGTTTGGATGATGAACTCGGTATTCCTTCAGTTAGGAGTACACCAGGTGTACAGAGAGCTCATAGTAATGTAAAGAATCCATTGAGTGATCCAGTGGTACATAGGTCTAGCAGGGTTAGATACCCTGTTAAAATATTTGGTTTTAAAGGTTATGCAGCTCACCATTATGCTTATATGGTGAAACTAGTTGAGGATGTTGAGCCCACTTGTTTTGCGGATACTGTTGGTCATTTTCATTGGGATGTAGCAATGGATGAGGAGATGGATGCACTAGAAGCCAATAAGACTTGGGATTTGGTAACCTTGCCTAAGAGTAAGAAAGCTATTGTCTATAAGTGGGTTTACAAAGTCAAACATAATGCAGATGGTTCAGTTGGCATGTATAAGGCTAGACTGGTTGCAAAAGGCTATGCTCAAACATATGGCATAGATTATGAAGAGACATTTAGTCCAGTTACTAGGATGGCAACTATTAAATGTGTGATTGCCTTGGCAGTAGCCAAAGGTTGGAGTTTGCAACAAATAGATGTTAAGAATGCTTTCTTGCATGGTGAATTGCAAGAAGAAGTGTATATGGAGTAGCCAGTAGGTTATGAGGATTTAGAGTATCCCACATATGTGTGCAACTTAAAGAAGGTGCTCTATGGGATGAAGCAAGCACCTAGAGCATGGTCTCACAAGATTGGAGAGTATCTTGTCAATATTGGATTTTGTATTTCTAATGTTGATCACTCACTTTATGTGAGAAGGGGAGATGCAGGTTTGGTCATCATAATCATTTATGTGGATGACTTGATTATTACAGGTGACAGCGAAAATGGGATTGCTGAAGTTAAGGACTTCTTGAAGAAGAAGTTTGAGATGAAGAATTTGGGTGAGCTAAGATACTTTCATGGTATTGAGGTGATCAAATGTGATGATAGTATATGGCTATCCCAAAGGCAGTATGGCTTGGATATGTTATCCAAGTATGGTAGCATGTGAGGTGGTATGGCTACAAAAGTTATTAGGTGATTTGGATGTGTAGGGAGATGGTCTAGTTGTCATTCATAGTGACAACATGAGCAGCATACAGTTAACATGAGCAGCATACAGTTAGCTAGGAATCCAGTGTTCCATGCTAGGATACAACACATTGAGGTGTACTACCACTTTGTGAGAGAGAAGGTACTTGTAGGAGAGATTGACTTGGTATATGTCAGCACACAAGATCAGATAGTAGACATTTTCACAAAGGCATTGGGTGCAGAGAAGCTTCAAAAGTTTCGAAGCTTACTTGGAGTTGCAAAGATAGAGTTGAGCTTGAGGGGGAGTGTTGACATGGCAAGCTCAACACGTGCGGACATTACATCTACACTTAGCATGTTGGTGGTCAATATGATACTCACATGGCCACTAACTTATCACTTATTACATTTAGTTTGTTACACCTACCTACAGCTGGCAAAGATATAGCGCCTGTCAATTGGTGTAGTCTATTATGCACTGTTTGACTTAGTAGGCCACTTTCCTTTATGTTGTATCTTATCTATACTTTGTGTAAATTGTATAGTGTGTGGAAGAGGAAGAAGAAATCAGCAAGAAAACATTTTGGCCTCCATCTCTCTTCTTGTGTTCTTGAGTGAGCTTCCTCTTGTGTATACAGTGTGTGTTTGGTGCAATAACTCAAGCAAGTCCTCCCACCACACAATTCTTGATAGTCTCCCATGGTGGTCA
The DNA here is from genome assembly GCF_053477565.2 of Lygodium microphyllum. NCBI lineage: Eukaryota > Viridiplantae > Streptophyta > Polypodiopsida > Schizaeales > Lygodiaceae > Lygodium > Lygodium microphyllum. The sequence continues at coordinate 59,513,772 of NC_141136.1, read as the reverse complement.
TAACTCTAAGGTTGACTCCCTGACTCCAAATAAGGATGTGGTGTCATGTTGGACTAATCCCACTTGCTCATAATCTACTACCTCTAGGTGTTCTAGCCAAGTTTGATCGTAATCGACATTGGAAACTCCTTCGTTTGCTCCAAAAATGTTGACCTCTCGAGGTTTGGAGTCAGCTTTGATTTTCTCAATTACTCTTCCATCCATGTCATATGCACTTCCTCTTGGCTTTTCTCATTGATGAAACAATACTCTTCCTACTCATTATTGGAATCCTCATACTAGGACAATGAGTTATTTTCAGGGGTTGTGCCCTCAAGTTTTTTCTCACATGTAACGAGAGCCTACTTGTATAATAAATGCATCTTAGTTAATCGCCACTCTTTACCCTCCATGAGATCTTTGAGGAGCTTTAGGTTTGTAGCTGGATTGCATGCTCGCTCACTTGATAGGTACTCAAGGATTCTATGGAGTTCCAGTTTGTTAGTTGGGACATGATAGGTGATTGGTGTGAGTTAGCTAATGGAACTCCTAGCCATCATGCATAGAGGCACTGTGGGTAGGTTAGAAGTTGTGTCTTTTCTGGGTTTTCTAGCTAAGGCCTATATTCATCCTCATCATCTAAGAATGGGAGATCAATGGTTGCCAACACATGCATTTGGTCACACTCATCCTCATGGCAAGGAATGTACTTATTTAGAGGCCCATAATTGCTTTTGGCCTTTGAGCCACCCTTTAGTGTGGCAGAGATGGCATCTAAGTCCATTCATGAGATTTTCCAAGAGTCCATCTCTACTCGGATTGCTTCATATCTATTTCCTAAGAATATCAAGCCATTATCTCAATCCTCTATCACTCAAGCATTCCTTATCCAATGTCTTCCTAGAAAGATATCATAATCCACTCCCTTCATGACTATGAAGTTCATGGAGAATTGAATTCCCACTATCTTTAAAGGCCAATCCTTCAAGACTCCAAAGGGTCTAACCTTCAAACCATTCACTAGAGTAACATTGAACCATGCAATTTCTACTGTGGGTTTCCCAAGCTTGTGGGATTGTATGGCTAAGTAAACTAACACTTGCTCTTGTGTCTATTATCCCCTTCTATGTTGTATCTCCTAGGGCAATGATGATAGGTAAGACTACACGCATCTTAGTGCCTTCTTAAAAGGCATCACTTGTGCGAACTTATAGATTGGATTCAATGTTAGGCTTTGGTATGTGCATCACATGTCATGGTCTGCAAGTCTTACAGCTCATGTCTATCGATTCATTCTAGTCATTGCTTCAACACTTGCCACAATGTAAGGTTTTTCTTAAGCAACTCTCCCAGTGGGAATGTTATAGGAGTTAATATAAGTGTGGTGAGCAAATTTCCAATCGTCTTTCTTTCCTCTGCTTCTAGGCTTCTTGCCAATGATCTTGGGCAGTTCATCTATTCATGGTATCCATGTTCTACCCATGTAGCCGTGCATGTGGTGATGTTGCCTCTCCTGATCTCTCAAGTACGTGGGAGATAATGGTGGATTCATGGTTGAGAGTTTGTTAATCTTGTCCTCAATGATGGGCTTAGCATCTTACAAGTGAGCTTGTTCTTCTTTTATCCATTCTTTGACCTTGTCCACCCATAGCCTTTAGTTGTTGGTTGTGGTTAGGGTACTCTGCAACCTTTGCAATTCCCTTCTCCCTTGTCTTAGGAGAAAATGTTTCTACTTGTGCATTAGTAACCTGCTTTCCCTTTGTTAAAGTGGCAATGCTCTTTGTTTTGAGTGTTATTTTTGCATCGATCCTATTTTTTCTCATTCGTCGACTCTTCTTCCCTATAGAGGTTGCATATAAGTTACTAGGTCCAGGTAACAAAATACCATCGTACTTTGTTTGGGCTCATGTCATGACATTTATGGGGATACGTGTGGCATTGTTACTTGGTGACTTGACATAAAAGAATTTGAGTGGGATAGATGGCATAATTGTCAAACTACTGGAGGGTTCTTGCCTAGGGAAATTAGTGACTAGGTGTGTGATTCTATCTTCGAGATACCTCAAGTTGGCCTTCTCTCTATTTGAGTGCTCCTTTTTACAGTAGCAGGATGAGATATACCCTAGATGGCCACACATCCAACATTCTATGGGCTCATGGTTCTGAACTCCTCCTAGGCCTCTACCTCTCTCTCTACCTAAAGGCATGACCAACACATATCTAAATTCCATCAGTATGGGGTCACCCTCCTTGTCCCAAGAAACATAAGGGTTCACGTATGAGTCTTTCTTTAGTGGTTCCTCTACAAAGTACACTGGAGTATCGCTTGGTGGATAGATCACTATAGGTCTTGGTAGTCTAGGGATTCATGTTGGGTTGATGTCGATCCTTGGAGTGACTAGCTTTGAATTGCTAGGTGCGGGTAGAGCCAAAGGGGCTCCAATTCCAAAGTTGGGCTGCGTAACTCCTAAATAGTATGGTTGAGTATAGGGTTGTTGATATGGAAATTGTCTTGGTGGCAACCAATAGTGCATAATTTCATGCATGAATCTTCCGCAAATGGTAGGTAGTTCCCTCCATACTACACACACTACATGTGAGGTTGCACTAGCCTTTGCAATGACTCCTATAGTTTGGTTAGCTCTGAGCTATCACTTGGGTCTGATTGGCATTCTTTCCTTTATCTTGCTTGCTAGGGGAACTGATCCTTCACTAAGTGATTCAGTTCTCTCATAATTTCTAAACATGTTATTCTCTTGCTATGTAGCCCTAGAGCTTCTCTCCTTGAGTAAGTTGTCCACTCATATAGCCTCTTTCAAAACTCCTACCAGCACATCCCTTTGTAGGTTCCAATTACTCAGTAACACCTTATAGAGTTCTTCATTGTGAATCCCATTGATGAATATGGTGGAGACCTGAGAGCATACTTTTAGACCCCATTTTGAAGTGGAAAAGTGGCTCGAGAGCCCTAAGCGACCAATTTTTCATGCAAATTGAAACATTCGTGGATTGATGAGCTAGATTTTTCATAGATGGAGTTCGATGCCAGGAACCCAAGAAAGTCTTGGTTTGTTGATTGGAGTCCATTTGACCCCCCATTTAATCCTCACAAGGTTTTGCATTATAAAGAAGCTATGTGATCCGCGAGCACCACAAAGTGCATGATGAAGGCTACATTTATAGATTTTGATGTCATGAAGTCGATAGTCTAGTCCATTCACGAATCAGAGTTTGTTTGGGTGTCCATCTAGGAAAAAACCATTTATACCAAGTACAAACACAAGAGAAGGAACTGGTTTTTTTTAGACTTAAAGCCTTAAGCTTATTTAAGCTTGTAGAATCCAAAAGGCACAAAAATATAAAACATGGGGGAGGGGGTGCTATTTTTTTTTGTGCCTTCCAATTTGGTAAGTTTTAATCATTTTTTGCTTGAGAGGGATAGAGAAGGTAGAAAGATGAAGCATTTCTTTACTATCAATTGTGACAAACTGATAAAAAAATGATGCACTAAATCAAGAGATCTGATTTTAGTATTTCTCTCTCCTCTCTCCTCTTATTGTATGTTTATATGGATTAATATATGAGCGAAGGGAGTGGGTTGAGATGAAAGATTTTGATCGTGTGATGATCCGAAAGTACAAAGAAGTGTAGATTGGGGTTGGAAGGATCATTAGTGACTGTCAGGAAGCGTCATCAAGCTTCTGATTTCGAAATACGTATGTCATAAGAAGGCGTGATTTCATGAGTAAGTTGTAGTTTTCATTGTTTTATGATAAATTTTGGTTGGAAATGATTCTCTTTAGTTGCCAATGCTTTGATTTATTAGCCATGTTGAAGTAATCAAGAAAAATCAATCATATAATAATTTTATGCTAAATATGCAAAACACGCAACTTTGTGATTTAAGAGAAAATATGTGATTTTGGGGTTTTGTCGTGCATATAGTGTTCCTATGGGTTGAAATATGATTTAAAAACCATTCTCAATAAGATCAATCAATCTTAAATCACTAAATATGAGTAATTATCTATAAATAAATAGAAAAAATTTAAAAGAAGGGATCTAATAGGTTTTTTGCATCTAGAAAATTTAAAAAATGAGATTTATGCTTGTGAATGTATGGTAGAGCTGAAGCATGAGGTTTAGCCTCAATTCAATCCTATCTCTATGTTAAAGTGGATTTTCATTGCTTTTGTGAAAGAAAAATACATGAAATTATGCCTTAAACCTACCAACAAATGCATAAATTTAAGTAGTAGAGAGGAGAAGGAGGTTATTGAGTGCTTAAAGTATGCTGAATTCTAATGTTTTATGATGCATGGCATATAGGCATGTTGTTGTCTAAAATTAAAAGGGTCTAGTAGCATGAGAATGCTTGTACTAGCCCTAAGCAATGTAGCAATAGTAGTGGATCAGAAGAAAGACATGAAAAGAATCATTTTTCCACTTTCACAATGCTAATTGTTAATGAATAAACTTATTTGAGCACGATAGTTATACACAATTGCATTGCACACACCATATGATATCATCCTTGATGCATAGCAACTATTTTTTTGAGCGATGACCTACATTGAGAGTGTGAGATTCCCTAAGTTGTAGTGTTAGAGACTCAATTCCTTGGGGGATATTTAGTAAGGATTATTCATTATCTCTTGGATTGATCAATCAAAAGATTGGATCTTGTTTCAAACGTTTTCTATGTTCACATCGCATCTTGGGGCCAATCCTCAAGGTATAGGAGGAGAGCCCTAGTGGCGCTGCGGTAATCAGCTGAGGGGTGCTCCCTTTATATACACTTACATGGTGTATAACACCGATATGTTTAGGGACTCCCTTTGAGGAGTGTGGGAAAGGATATCTTTTGTACTACAAAGCATACAAACACAAAAGTTTTGTATTAGTAGAGGTTAGGGTAGTATACCCCTTAGACGCTCTTGGACGTGAGTCTGTGTGGGGTGGTTTGTGAGGTGAGTAGTAGAAGCCTAACTAGTGTCATAAAGGTAGTGTTGGACCCATTTTAGGACCCATTAAGATGGCTCTCTCATTGGGTCACTCAACTACAAGTATCCTCGTGTAGGGACTCCTCATGTGAGTGCCGTAGTTTTGCATGTCCTCTTTGTCTTTTTGGTAGACATTCATCATCAAATTAACAATGAGGTTATTAGAGTATCTTGCCTTTGAGAATCTCTTGATGAAGAGATCCTTTAGAGCATTGAAATTATTGCATTTGGCATTATCTTGGTTGGTAAACCAAGTTTGTATCTTGTCTCTTAAGCAAAGACCGAATGCTCAATGTGCCCGTTGAGCGACGTCCATGAGGTTGTTAGCCTTGTACACTTGCTCAGACTGCTCGATGAAGCTGTAGGGGTCATTACCTGCTTGATATTTGTCAAGTTGCTTAGAAAATATGGGTATCTTTGTTTGGCTCTTGGTGTTTGAGGTGACTTCTAGCCCAACTTAGCAATGATGCTCTAAGGGTGCCCCACTTTGCTCCCCATTGGTGTTGTACAACAATCACTTCGTGAGCAACTTGCTCACTATAAAATCTACTTCTAAGACTCTCTCCTTGTCAACATGTCCTCCCATTCTATTTCTAACTAAGATGGCTAATATACCTTATTGAGCTCTCTCTCCTGGCGTGACCTCTAAGCCCGTTGCTCCTGGTTATAACTTAGTATGTGTTGTACCCTTGATATTTCCTAGCCTCCTCTCCTCCTTAAGATCAGTGATGATATCGACTGTAGGTCTCCCATGATGTGTTATCATTGTCTGTTGGTCATATTGCATGATAAGTCATTGGATGTCATCCGATTACCTTGCTATGTTAAGGCCAAGGTTAAGGTCAAGGTCATTCTCTATCTAGGGCTAGTACCTGCCATGGTGGTTGTCTCTTGACCCACTAGTATTTCTATGAGGTTGAGTAGGCCGGCGAAAGATGTGTCTCTAATCTTGGTTAGTCCTCCATGCCCTCAATGATTTGATGGTTCTGTCTTCCCTAGATCTTTGTCTTAGGTTTCTTGGTCACTTGTCTAGTTTATGGGGTAGCACTCCTATTGGTGGGTTTGTTTCTTAGCTTAATCTCCTCTAGTTTGTTCCTTGTTAAACTAATCAATGTACAAGTGTACACACACTTATACAACTAATCAATCTGCAAGTGTACACACACTTATACACTTGAGCATTGCGATTCAATGTGAGATATGTAAAATCAAGCTTTCCAGTTTTCACATGCACTTAAGTGTCCATGATGCAAGGTGCAATCTTCAATGAAATCAATCACATCCACACTTTTACCAATCAATTTCATGCAATTGCAGCTCTTTCACATGAATCATGCTTACTGCGTATAGTCAAATTTTGGGTCCCTCGCATTCTTTGATAGGTGTTGGGCAACCAAATGTTGGCCTTCGCAAGTCCTAGAGTGGTAAAAAATGATCAAAATTGTGTTTTGGCAACCCATTCGAGTCTCAAACTCGGTTGTTCGAGACACTGTACCTTGCATTGCATCAGGACGACCATCAAAATACCATAAACACAACAAACTTCACCACACTGACATTGCAGAACCAAGACTCGACTTCACATGATAATAGGGTCTGATTAAAGGACTGTGTCACCCTCATATTCATGTAGTGCATTCATTAATGATGTGATAGATATGTAGTGTATATGGATTCAGATTTAATATGATGTGAATTTTAAGAAACTATTATTAATAGGTTATCCTTTTATTAGGTAATCAACCTTAAAAAAGAAAACAATGATTTCTTTTATCCATTAAAAAAAATATTACATGTTCACGGTGCATTAAACAAATCTTGGACTTGAAACTCAACTTTGATGGCATCTACATGCATATTCATTTTTACAAATTATTGTATGTGGAGCACTTTTTGTTCGCCACATGTGCATGAGGGACAGCTAGTTCATTTCATTACAAATTACAATGTTCGTGTTTAGCACATGAAGTGCGTGAAATGTGAGTGACAAGTTTATTTGATTTTATTTAAATGGTGTGTGTTGAACGTGGATGTGCATGAAAAATGTGATCAGCTAGGTTCATTTTAGCAATTCAAGATGAGTTATAGTGGATCAAAAAGAAAGAAAGAAAAAATCCTTCTATGTTTTCCTATTTCCTAGTTATTACAACAAAGACTTATATTTTCATTCTTTTTTCCTTATTTTCCAAACCTTAACGTATCCTACTAATGTAAAACCACATACCACTTATCTAACTAATGCTTCTAAATCCTCCAACATCTAAAGTATCAAATAAAGAAGATCAAACACCCTTCAACTCCCTCATTTCCTACCGAAACCAAGCACTGTTTTGGAGACAAACTCCTACTCTGTTGCTTGATTGGGAGTAAGTAAGCATTCAAGGTTGAATCTATTTGTTCCGAAAATAGATCAAAATATTGGTGCTCTCATGAGCACACTGCGCCAAGACCCACGAATCACTTATTGCTTCAAGTGTTTTAATCCGAGAGCTATGGCTACCTATCACATAGCCGTGGACACTCTTTCACACACACACAAGTGTGGTGAGCTTACCTTTAATCCAATCAAGTTGCCTCCTTCTCAAATCTATGGTGGGTAGCTCCATGATCCAAGATGCACTTTCAAGCAAGCTCCATAGCCATGTGCGTGAGAAAAGAGAAGAGAAGAAGGAGAATATCAAGAGATGAGAATAAGAGCTTCTCGATGGCCCCTCACACTCTCTCTGCCCCTCTCTCATATATAAGAATGAAGCAAGATCAAGAAACAAAAAGAGAGAAAGTTTAGCCACACACTAAGAATAAGCTTCTTCATTCACTTTTTGACTTTTATATATACCCTTATCTCCTCCTTGGGCAACCATCCCCTTTTTGGTCTGGCCTTATCTCCTCCTTGGGAAACCATCCCCTTTTTGGTCTGGCCTTATCTCCTCCTTGGGAAACCATCCCCTTTTTGGTCTGGCCTTTATCCATTTCTCCACTCCTTTTCCTCCTCCTACCTAGTAGCATGGACTTAACCCGTTCCTCTCATTCTTTACAACTTGCACATGAGAGAGCCGAATGCTCTTTTACAAAATAAATTACAGTGTGCCTACTACTCTTTATGCAGAAATATTAAGGTGCACTTATTCTTATGCGACTTCCTCTTACATTTAGAAAATTTTCCTATGCTTTGTGTCTTCAAATTTTCATTACACCTTGGGACTGTCTTCCACTTCTGATTTTTTGGATTTTTTGTCTTGGACTTCCGAGGGTGAACATAGGAATTTCCAAAGTGAACATGTGGCTAACTCTACCTTTTGCAACTAACTTATACTTATCATTGAATTAATTCACAAAATAGCCATTTTTATTCAATGTAACTTATAGCACCTACTCTACCACCTAACCAATAGACACTAAAGATCTTTCTAATGGTGGATGACACATGTACTACATCTAACAAACTCTTTGTTTGACCATCATCCAAAGACAATGCAACTTTTTTTATGTATGACATTAGTTGGTATGAATTGTTACATATCTTTATATAATTGACTCTATAAATACTACATATCTCCAAATAATTTAGCATGGCTAGGCATATGATCAGGTATTTGTGGCTAAGAGAAGCAAACCAATGCCCTATAGCCAATAGAAAAAATGCAAGAAAGTTATTTTGCAATCAACATCACAATCATTACAAATACTAAAAAAATCTGAGCATCAAGATGCCATACTTTTGCAACAATAAACTATAGAGTTAGACAATTGAATATATTTTTTCTCTAGTATGGACTTGCCCTCAGGAGATATACTAAGGTAGTCCTCTTTTTCCAAAAGTGCTAGAAACATTGACAACCATTTGGCCATACACTTTACCCATCTTCTCATAATTAATAGGGCTAGGCGAAGAAGATTTTCTCTTGCAAATCTCATCCTCAGCTTCTATAACCTCTTGCCTTTTTTCTTCTTAGACAAAATCCTACTGAAATGTAGCTCTTATTGAGTATAGATGAGTCACATCATTGACCTTTGGCTCTTTGATTTTCTTGGAAAATTTTGGGAAAATATTAAGGATCCCATAGGCTTTTTGATTAGTTTTGTAGGCAAGGGACTCAATACTTTGCTAGTTCTACTAACCATACTGAAAACATCATTCATTAAGGTAATCCTATGAGCATGAGTAGTAGCAATGTAAGCAATCATTCATAAAGTCAATAAAAAAATCTTCAACTGCCTCCTGAATACAAAGAATTGTTGTAAGCTTTCATTTCTTGTGAAGGAAAAATTCAATGGACACTCTTGACAATCTTTCAAAAATATCCTTAGTAACCCTAACACAAGATGTCTTTGGAATTACATGTTGTCTAACTCTCTGGGCTTTCTTATCTCACTAAAAAACTTTTGCATATACTAGAACCTAGATCTCTACTTTCTCTTTGTTGGCTTGCAAGGCCCACCAACTTGAGTAGAAGAGGGTCCAACTTGATCAACTAGCTCATTAGGTATCCTAGGGGAGGTTGGAACCTAGCTAGTTGTTTAGAGGAGAGGATTGCCCACCAAGATCAAAGGGTTGGTCATTATCCATAGGAGGTGTTGTTACCTTGCCTTGAATAAGAGGAGAAGACACAGTCTTTGCACTAGATTGCTTTGGTTACATAGCTAGATATTGAAAAAAACTAGGAGTAAGAGAGATCTCAAGGGCAACAACCTTTGGAGCCTCTGATGGCCTAGCCTCTAGTCTACTATTCTTGCTATCTATATAAACTTTTCTTGTTATTTTCTTTGTTCTTGCCATTGGCCTGATAGAAAATAACAACACAAAGTGACAGGGAATATGTGTCATCTAACATAGCGAGAAAAGATACAAAGTGATAGATTAGAGTCAATAGAAATGGAAATTTCTACTTGTCTCATATCTTAAGGCATGAAGATATGGTATGCCTTTGAGAGAGGATTCTATAGACATAGTGTAGTCACTATGTATTGTGAGGATGGAAGGCAAAGGCCTAGGAAACAATAGGAGGAGAGACAATCAAGCTTGGTTAGAAGCAAAACATACTTTTCAGATTGAGGCAGATAGCAAGAGAATGTATCACAATGCAATGCAAGGAGACATAGTGGATCTTGTTGGAATCAACTAGTCATGCCATTTTGTTAGAAGCCAAAGGTGCTTCATAGGATGATGGAGACAACGAGGGAAAGAATCACTATATGGTGCGAGTAAAGTCTAGCAATCTTTTTAAGGTGTTATATTTATGCCATTTCATAAACTCCGTGCAAGAGGGAATTAAGAGGAAGATACAACATGATCACAAGGAGGAAGTTGAACTCAAAAATGTTATTCACATTGTTGTGTGATAGAAAAAATAGTCCACATAAGCCACGCCTTGTCTTATATAGTTGAGGTAGTCCATCACACGTGGAATCTTGTCATTGGCTAGGGTTTTTGAGAGTCCTCCACATGTCATCCACATATATAAGACATGCAATCCTTCTTTCAACCACACCTCAGGTTGGGCTAGCAAGTACCTCGTACACTTTTTTACTCGAACTTGCATCTTGATTATCCTACTCTCTTAGTGTCATTTTCATGTTTTTCTATCTTTTTTACATTGTATCTTAATCTCAAGCCCTTCAATCATTTATTTTCAAAATACAAAACGAGGAGGTTTGTTTGTTAAGGTTGGATTTTTTTTTACATTGTATCTTGATTGCACCATGTATTTCTCAGCATTTGCATTTTTTTGTTGTATTTCACATTTTCCTTACCTCTTCATCAAGATACAAAGCAAGGATGGAATTTTGGTGTGGTGAGTTATAGTTATTCATGTCGTATCTTAGATCTTGAGAGGAAAAGAAGAAGGTTGTCTATAGAGTCAAGGGGTTTTGTTTGTGGTACACCATCTCTTGCTCCTACAATTCCTTCAACATCTTCTCCATGCTTAGCAACAAATGTGGGAATGCCTAAGAAATATCTAAGCAAAGGTAAGTCACCATTGAGGATTCTTGGATTATCTCAAATCCTAGAGGTTACTCCTTCATAAGGCTTTATGAATCTCTTCTTAAAAAAAACAAGAGGAAGGAGAGGTGAAGAGACCAAGAGCACATATACAAAAGCAATGGAGACTTGAGCAAACAGAAAGATAGGGCTAGAATCTTCTTCTTCATTCTTCTTTTCCACAAAAAGAACTAAGTCTATAACTTGGTAAAAGACTAATATGAAAGTACCATAATGTATATATGGATGGTCACTAAGTGTGAGCCCAATAAAAAAGAAGAAGTGGCACAATAAGTGTGCCATAACCAAGGGTGGGACTACATGGGTATAGTCCAGCTATAGAATCATAGGCATATGCTCATATTAGTCACTTAACATGCTAGTGAGTAATATCCTATCACATCATCAAGGTATATAGTGGATGCATACTCCTATAGAGCTCGACATCTCAACACTCCCCCTCGAGCTCAATAGGAGCTCGTAAACTCCAAGCATAGTCCTAAAGCATTGAAGCTTCTTAGCTCTCAAGGACTTAGTGAAAATGTCAGTAGCTTGATCCTTTGTGCTAACATAAAACAAGTCAATATCACTTATCAAAACTCACTCCTTCAACATACCCAACACATACTATCTCTATGAAAACAATATACCCTCTGAAGTCCTCAGAGGTCCTAATTATCTCTATGCTAAGAAAATATCACAACTCTCCCAAATCCTTCATCTCAAATTTGTTCTTGAGAGAGACCTTCACATTGTCAATCTTTGTCTCACTATCATCCATACTGATCAAATCATCCACACATATAGTAATTACTACAATATCTACATCACTCTCATATACATAGAGTGAGCGATCAGCTTGTGCTCTGTGAAATCCAATGGTGGCAATGTATTCTACAATGGTATCATGCTATACTCTAGTTTCTTTCTTTAGCCCATACAAGGTCTTATGAAGCATGCATATATAATCTAGATCATACTCATTCACATAACCAGGTGGCTACTCCACATAAACTTTCTCTTCCAAGTCCCCTATAAGAAGGCATTCTTCACATCCATTTGATACATAATCCAATCTTTTGATATTACCACTACTATGACAATCCATATAGTGGCCATTTTAGCCATTGGAAAAAAATTGAACTCATAATCAATATCATGAGTTTACACATGCCCTTTGGCAACTAGTCATGCCTTATAGCACTCAACTTGACCTCGTAAAGTCATTTGCGACCAATAACTTTATTGACTTCAGATAAAGGTACCAACTCCCATGTGTCATTATCCATAAGTGCAGTCATTTTTTCATCCATAGCATGATCCCAATATACATTGTCCACCACTAAATTCTTAAAATAAGTGGGTTCCACATCCTACACAACCTTAGCAATGTATGCATAGTGATAAGCTACATAGTATGTCAATCATTGTGTTGGCTTTCTTACTCTACTTGACCTATGTGGACTTGGATTACTACCAAGTGCTTTAGCATCCTCTTGTTCCTTTTGCACGCTAGATGTTTTAATAGATAGAATTCCAAAATCCGCATCTAAGATTTTCTTAGAGCCATTTGAATCAGCATCAACATGAGAGAAACATGATGATACATCTGTCCTAATAGTAGGTGAGTCCCCAAACTTCTCTTTACATTTTCTTGATGTCTATAATATACTTGGTGGAGTAACGTATGATTTCAATCTACCACTCCAAGATCTATCAATAGAACCATGATTAGGAGATTCTTGTGGTTAACTCAATGTCTATGAGACCACTGCTATTGATCTGTTTTCTACACAGCCATACGCTCATGCTCATCAACCCTAACCACATTCTAAATAGTAGTATACCAACTATTCATTTAATTTTTTAAAAAATCTATGCTAACACTTGGATTACATGTAATATGGTTGTAATATCTATATCCCTTCTACTCAAGAGAATATCCCATAAATTCACATTTTTTTGCTTTGGGATCCAATTTACTACGTAACTCATCGTGAATATGCATATAAGTAAAACATACAAATACTTTTAGATAGGGTAGATTCAACTTTCTACCTATAAAATTCTCTCTATTGATATCATTAGTGCATGTCTCCCATAACACTTGATATTGGATTCCATCCACCCAAGGATACTTCTCAACTTCATCATGTCATACCATGTACAATAGTAGTGGGCATCTTGTTCATAATGTATACATCAGTAACAACTGCTTTAGCCCAATAGTAATGAGGCCAGTTTTTTTGTGACAGTAGCGCATGAGACACCTCTGTAATATTCTTGTTTTTTTGCTCTGCAAATCCATTTTTCTATAGAGCATATATATATATATATATATATATATATATATATATATATATATATATATATATAGCCTCTATGTGAGGTGCCCGCCCATCGGCGTTCCAGGCACTCTTTTAGCGGTCTATCGAGAAACGAATCTAAGCGTCACTGCCCGGCAATCCCAAGGAATGTTCCGAGTTTTGTCGCCTAGGGTTTCCCGAATCCGCCTCGCAACGGAACGTTCACGACCGAACCCACTAGGATCGACCTGAAATTCGGGTTACTAGTTGTCAAGGTCTCCTATTAGCATTCTAGCATCGGGTTTTGGACATCCTACTTTACGCAGAGATACCCAACCCGAAGCAGATCTATGCCGCACTTGGTTCAAAGAGAATGGGAAACGAGAGGGATGCGTTGCTCAACCTCTCTGCCCATAAGGCATAGTCCCATTCCGGTCCCCTAAAACGGCATGAATCAGGTTCTAACCTATCAATACCTAAAGGTCGAATGACGATAAAAACTTGTGAGAAGCCTCCCAGTTCTCTGGGACCACCCTGCCATAGGACGGACCCGTCGGGGGTTCCGCCCACCCGCTTCCCTTAATAGCTTTAGTTTTCTAATTAGGTCCTACCACATTTATGTGAGACACTTAAAATCAGCTTCATTAATTAAGCCTTTTAGGGAACAAGGTTTGTTCGCGTAAATTATAGCACAGACACAAAAACAGAGCAAAGCAATCTATTGACAAACAAGATCAAACAAGTTCCTTAACTTATCTTCAAGTTAATCTTTGTCTCCCGCCCATACAGGAGAAATTATGTTTCGCTTCTATCCAACAGAAGTATCTCTTCTGCCATGTAGAAGTAACTGGTCCAATTCACATGGCACCAAAAACTCAATCCTTTATCTAGAATAGGATCTCCCAACATACCCAGATGTTGGGGGCCACGGAGGTATTCAACTCCATTCTTGACCTAGCAAGGGGTGTCCAGAGCTCCAATTGACCCACAAGCTGTCTAGGAGCGAAACATCATTCCCGTGGTTGGCCTTTTCACCACTCGACCTTTGGCCCGTGAATCAAGCAGTGCCCTCTCGGGTTACTACGCGGTGCGACCATGGAGGTGATCCATCCGTACAATATATCCTTCCTTAATTAAATCCTTTAAGAATCAAGCACAAACAAGGCATTCAGCCTAATATCATTTTCCAAGAAAACATTACTTTATTCCCATGGCGACTTGTCATCACAGACCCTTGCCATGCATTTACCATAAATCACAAGCACTTGGAATAATCATCCAAACAACAACTAACAACCAGTTGAATGTAAAAGCATTTAGGATATTGTTTGATCAACCAACAAAACCAATTGCATTCTTTCCAAAACAATGCAAGAGTAGATGAAATAATATTTCCCATTGCATAATTGCTCTTCCCCTTGGGATCTAAGAGCAATATTATGCAAAAATGTTCTTAACACTTCCTTCCTTCGGCTAGGGTATATGTTAAGGGTTCAAACACTATTCATGATGTAAGTTCTATAGGTCACTTACCTTGATTGATAACCCAACCCTGAGTTTGGATTAGCAAAAGTCATCGTTATCCGATGGATCTCAAGACATCTTAGTTTTAACCCTTATGATTAATTTCTTATACTAGCTCTTAGTTAAGTCATGAGGCAACTAGAAAATTATCCTCATATATCAAACATGTTATAGGCATAACGTGTGAATACTTAATAATATAAGTGCGAGATGATCTCAAATAATTAGACTCCTAGGCTCTTAGGCTAAGTACATTTGAAGTATCTAAACTTTAAAACTAGTTCTTCTCTATTCATGATTCTTAATGTCATATTCATTTAGCAATTATGCTATTTATAACCCTTGACTATACTTTAATCCAACACTTGTGTGCATAATCTTTTAATGTCATTCTTTTGTCGACTATGGCATTCATAACGCTTGACTAATTCCTCCTTGTAATTGCTCTACTAGCAAATAAGTCATATGTAACTAGGTGCAATTATCTTCCCTTGATATATGCACTTCACAAACTCCATCTTTCGAGTAAGCGAGATGAAATTTATCCTTTCCCATGACCTATACTCGTGCAATAGTATGGGCTTAACGTATCTCATACGAGAATCAAAGCAAGCATCTATCAACTTGAAAATACATTACTTACAACCGGAACTATAGTTGGATTGACAGTGATGCCCTTGCTCGAAGCCTTGTTGTTGGTTGCGGGATTGTCATCCACATGAGACATCCTTTGCTTGGAGGCCATCATCCGCAAATAGACTCAAGAGGTTAAGAAGGTAGAATAGATTCAAGATAGGAGATTGTAAGAGAAGATGGTTAAGTTGAGGATCGAGATAGAGAGAATTGAGCTAATTCTCTTCCTTGCAGCCTCTCGGGGTGACTCTCTCTCTCTCTCTCTCTCTCTCTCTCTCTCTCTCTCTCAAGCTCTCTTTCAAGCTCTTCCTCACAATCTCTTGGAGGAGTATCCTCCTCTCTACCTCTCTCTCTCGCAACCTCTCGGGGTCTTCTTATGCCTTCTATGCCTCTCCCATGCCTCATATTTATAGTGAATTAGAGAAGAGGGCTTGTGGTTGAGAAGTAGAGCTCTTTATGGAGGGGGATCTTGGAAAGATCAGTGATCTGATGCTCAGATCATAAATCTGATGGTTCCATTGGCTTCGAAAGGGGGGTAAAACCCCAAGACACTAAGACACTTGGTTAGAAAGCTCTCAGTTCACTCCTTCTTCCTTTCTCTGTTCGAAGTGCTGTCTACTGCCTGTAAACTGCGATCGCGGCACGCGCGATTTCGTCAGTCACTTTTCTTTATTTTTCTTTTTATAAAATATTCAAACTAACTAAAATATCTATTGTCTTTTCTTTTAAATGACATCTAGTTCCATGTCTTTTTTTTAGGATAATATCTAAAATATCTAAAATATACTAGCTTTGCCCAAAATCTAATGTTTTTGGACCTTCCAAACTATACACATGAACTTAATGATTAATATAACTCATAAGTATCATTCACGTTGTAATTTACGTGAAGGGTAGCTACGGTCTTTGCCAATTTGAGAAAAATATCGAATTTACGACTCTTGATTTTTCTAAATAAAATATATTAAATAACAATTATCAATAATTAATGTTAGTTAGTTTTTACCTTAATTAGTCTTTAGTTAGTAATCTTACTAACTTATTAATTGACTAACTAACTTACGAACCAACCAACTAACTTTTATTGTGCGGAGATATTACACTCTATATACCTTTCTTTTGCAAAAAATCAGAAAACTCATTAGAGAGATATTTTCCCTCTCCATCTGACCTTAGGAATTTAATATGCAACCCTATCTCCTTCTCAACCAAAGTCTTAAAGATTTTAAAGTAAGAGAACACCTCAGCTTTCTCATGCATAAAGTAAACCCATACTTTGTGAGTATGATCATCAATGAAGGAAACATGATATCTACAACCACTCAAAGTTGCAATCTTTGTAGGACCCCACAGATCATAATGTATCAATTCAATTAGCTTCTTGCATATATTCTTTTCAGCATGCCTTACTTTCCAAATTCAAATGCTTCACATACTTTATGCATCCCATCAACCATAAACTTGAGTAAGCCATCCACAATCTGTTTTGAGACTGCATGTCTTTTAGCCATTACACATTCAGATGACCAATCCTCTTATGCAAATTTTCAATATCAACCACATCATCTAAACCTTTTGCAAGCATGGCACCGTCCCTTTTATACAAAGTTACATCAAGAGTAAACAATCTGGCACTACTTTTTCTTTTGCAATCAACCTGTAATCATTTTTGAGATCTTGTACATAACAACCATCAGTTATGAACCAAACTTGCAATCCTTGTTCTACCATCTGACTAGCAGAAACCCAAGTTTTTGTAATATTTTTTACATGCAGCACATTAGCCAAGCAATTATTTTTTCCATCCTACATACTCAAAAGAGCATTTTCAACATGAGTAATGGGGTGAGCTGTATCATCTCCTATCTCCACATAGCCCAAAGACTCTAGATTGTGCATCTCTCTAAACCACTTTCCATGAGAAGTCATGTGGTTAGAGGCACGTGAATCTACATACTATACATCATTCTTTGATGAACCATCAACATTAATAGTATTCATAAAGTGCCACATAACAAACAATTGTTCACTTCTGTCATCATTATTTCTGTTGATGGATGCATAATTGCCTTATTGTTTTTTTCATTTTTAATTTTAATGTTATTTTTGAAGCAATTATTAAAGATCTGACCTTTTTTACCATAATGACAGCACTCCCTCTATCACCAAAATTATGTTGCCTATTAGAATCCACAACTTGGCCTCTTTGACTGACCCTTCCTGGGACGATCCTCCTTTATTTTGTTATGCATCATAAATTTGACTGCTACCACTAGGTTGGCCTATACCATGATCTCTATCTCTACTTACTAGAATACAATACATGTTTGAACATGCTCTTTTTTCAAGGAAAAGATGAATCTAGGCCAAAGTTGTTCTTCTCAAGTATTAGCAAGTAAATCAAGTCTGCAAAATCAGGAATATCATCCCTTATATTTATAGATGACCTAAAGCTCTTGTATTCATCTCCAAGTCTATCTGAGAGTTGTTGAGACTTCAAGCTCAAATGCTCATATGTATGTGTGTGTGACCGACATTACCTACAGTTGTGTCTAGTTGTACTTATGTGTGGACATTAAATACGTTAGTGTTGACCTAAGTAGAGATTGGATAATGAAGTAGAATGAGATGAGATGACTGCTCACTCTTTGGCTCCACTTTGTCTCTCTTATCTTTGAACATGGTATCAGAGCCAACATGAATGGGCTCTTTAGAGTATAGCATTGAAGGAGTCTGGATCTGGAGCTTGAAGATAAGAGTCTCTGCTAAAGAAGAAAGTCTGCCATTGTTTCTGTCAAGGTATGCATCAGGGTTTATGCTTTGTGCTTGTGCAAGAGCTTGTTGTGATTTATTTGGGAGCTTCATAAGACTTCATTGAGCACCTATGAGTGGCCATTTGACATCAAAGACATCAGATCTAAAAAAACATCATCAAAGGAGATTGTGCTTGCACCCTATTTTTTTGTAGAAGCCATATCTTGCTACAAAAATGAATTTTGGAGAAGCGGCTCACGCCTTATTCATTTGAGCCATTTCTAACAATCCTCATTTGAGTAACGTTATAAGAACCATGCTCAAATGCATGAGAATAAGGGCATATACATTGTTAGGATATAATGTATATGCCCTTATTCTTATGCATTTGAGCATGGTTCTTATAATATACCCGCCTTGATTATGTGATGAGCAATGTTTTAGTAGTCACCTAGAGTTTACCTTCCAATTGTTGCCATGTGTACTCTAACCAAAATGATTGCATTTTGTTCAGCTAGTTACCCACAGGGGAAGTGTCCTACAATTACCCACGGAGGACCGACCCTGAAGGTTCCTAATTGACCTAAGAGTCACCTATCATGAACTAGCTCACATTCGGAGGTGTCCTTCGAGATGCTTCTTGTACGGAAGGAGCGACATCCATTACCTTGGTTCATGGAATACAATACTTTTTTCTAGTAGCACATTAAGAATTTATGAAATCCCTAGCAATGCTTTGGAATAGCCGATGTACCTTTCCCTTAAGATAATCTACTGTTTGGATCTAAGATCAAACCCTAAGTAAGTTAGTGAATCAGTCCTACCTAGAGTTTCTTCCTAGCATTTTTTTTTGGGAAAACCTCCCAATTAACCAAGACCACCCTACCATAGGATTGAATTCATCAGGAATCCATCCACTTGCTTCCCTTAACGAATTTTCTTAGCTAGCTAATTACCTACCACATTACGTGAAACATATAAAACCAGCTTCATTAAATAAAAATCCCTTTATGCACAGTTGTTTGCTTGTGTATTTACTCATAGACATACAATCAGAATAAAATAAATTCATTGATTATATTCCATAATGTGTGTTCTCCTACCCATACAGGAGAAAAATTACAATTTCATGTGCTGCCTCATCAGGCGCATTTGCACATCACCAAGATCAAATCCACCTATAGCTAGCATTTTGAGGTGTCCCAAGTAGAACTCAGGTCATATAGGGGACCAAGTAGTTCCTAGGTGCGTAAAGGGTTTACTAGCCAGAGCCCCCTCCCTGGCACCCTGTCCACCTCTTACTTAATGTGATCCTTGCTGGGAGATGTCTCACCATCGGAGTCACGGTCCATGCTTCAGTGGCAGTAAAAACATCCCCTCTTGGTATGGGGATTCAATACCTATCCGTGGGGGAGTATAGGGCTCCTCAATTTTTATCTGTTCCAATACTTAATTCAATCAGGATCTAATCTAGAAAATCACAAACAAGATTGATGTCTTCAAGTAATTATGACTTCAAACAATCATGCACCTTTCAAGTGATGATTAATCTCATAGCAACCGACCTTTGAATTTCACGTAGTGAGCTCTTCCCCTTGGAATTTAAGTAGGGTATCTAGATTTTAGGGTCTCTAACTTCTCAGTTTTTGGTTTATGATGACATTATTGTAACCCAAGTTTCTAGGCCTTAAGTCAATTTCTTCACCTTAGAGATATTTCCGGTCTTTAAAACTCTTCTATCAAGGCTTCTAGATTAAAACTATATCCTTAACTAATATCTTTAGGATTTCGTTCTTAATAAATTCGTCTTGAAAAAATCCTCATGATTTCTCTTGAGTTCTAGGTTTTCGTAGTTTTTCTAACAGTTTTTAGCCTATAAGATGTTCTAATAAATTACCAAGTGAATACTCTAAGATCATAGTATTTCTTAAGAGGCTTATCTTATTTCTATTGAATTTGGAAAGAAATTTTTAGAAAAACCTATGGTATCGCAATTTTTGGTAAAGGGTTGTTATCCGCACTCGTGACTCCATTAGTGACTCCCATACTGGAAACTCCAATTGTTGCTTCCACGTTAATAGGGCCACTCGCTATTTCTGCTTTTGAATTCCTTCTCTTTGGGGCCATGACGGATATATGATTCGTAGAAGATGAAGGACACAACAGTAATACTGGCTAGCAAAGGTGTAAGACTCTTGATAATGATGATGGTTATTGTGAGATTTGATGATGAAGGCATCGCAGATGGTTCTTCTCCTTTCGTGATGAGCAATACTTCTCTCTGGCCTTGGCAAGTAAGGGTAAGAACAAGAGTAGCTCTTTCTCTAGTATAGAGCAAGAGTGAGAGAATAGGTATGATCTCTCTCTCTCTCTCTCTCTCTCTCTCTCTCTCTCTCTCTCTCTCTCTAGTAGACAGAGTAGGGACAAGAGTAGAGGTATGACTTCTAACCAAATTGATAGAATAGGATAGAGTTCTTGAATGTCTTCTCTTCTCGGATTAGAGTAGAAGAGGATGAGAGACCTTCAACATATCCCCTCCTTCTTGGGTTGAATGGAATAATATCTCCTTGTCTCGTGAGTAGAGTCTCCTCCTCTCGAATTGAAGGAGTAGAGTCTCCTTATCTTGGAATCACAAAATAGAGTCTCCTCCTTTTTGATTAGCATCTTGTCCTCATCAAGATTTCTCTTGTCAATCTCTTTAGTTAACCCCATGCCCTCATTTTATAGTTTTGCAAGGGGTTCACTAATCAAGCACATTGATTTTACTTTATGTTACTTTTTTTTTGGGGGGGGAGTTATTATCCCTTCCAGTCTGCAACGCGATGGTGCTGATGTTTGCGATGAGGAGGATATTGAAGTTTGTGAGGATGTTGACGTTTGCGATGATGAGGATGTTGCTGATTACGGTGACGTTTGTCAAGCTATCAGTCGTTTTTTTCTTTTTCTTTTTTTTTGAGGAAAAAAACGCTTATGTAAAACATCACATCTTCTTTCCCTTAGAGGAATCGAGATGTCCTCATCTCGAAAGAAGTTGGGGGTGTTGTTTATGTAGGGTTTCTTTATCAATCCAAGTGGCATCCTCCTCAAGATAATCCTTCCATTGGATGAGATATTCTCTAAGGGTCCTATTCCTAAGGAATATTTCTTTTACATTCAAGATTCTATTAGGTTGAAGTTCAAGTATACCTTGGCTTGGCATTACAACTTGTTGATCATCAAGAATATGATCAGGATTAGGTACATAGGGCTTCATGAGACTTACATGGAATACATCATGAACTTTTAGGGTTTTGGGAAGTTGCAGCTTATAAGAATTAGGTCCAAGAGCCTTTATGACATTGTAAGGTCCACAGTATCTTGGGCTTAGCTTCTTGAATTTTCTCAAGGATAAAGAACTCCTCTTTGGGTGTACACTGATAAAAACCTTGTCCCCTTCTTGGAGGATTTTCTCTTTTCTCCCTAGGTCAACATAGGCTTTCTGCCAATCCTTGGTAGCTTGTATATCTTTCTTGATGGTTTTGAATTGTTCGTCCATCTCTTCAAGCATCTTCTTAGAAGCTTCAACCTTCAAGGTAGGGTCAGAGAAGTTTAGCAGAGCTAGGCATTCTTGCCCATATAGAGCTTGGAATGGGGTCATCTAGATTCTCTAACAATTTGACACATTGTAAGAAAATTCCACCAAAGGTAGATATTGTATCCACCATCTAGGTCTTTGCATTAATATGCCCTAAGTGTGTCTTTGATGACTTGATTTACACACTGTGTCTGCCTATCAGTTTGAGGGTGATAAGCTATACTAAAACAAAGCTATGTATTGATAGTTTCAAATAATCCCTTCAAAAAATGCGAAGTGAATAGAGAATCATGATTGTTGATAATTCTCTTTGGTAGTCCATAAGTCTAAAGATTTCTTTGAAAAATAAACAGTTTGGATTTTTAAAAAAATCCCAACTGACAGTTGCTTCGAAGATTCCTTGGTCTTTACACCATTATTTCCACCAAATTTCAGCTTCTCCTATTAGTTTTAACTTTCCAATCATTTCTAGGGTAATTCCGGTAGCAATGAAATAATCTTCCATGGACTTGATCCATATTTCTGCTTTAGCCTCGACATTTTTGCCTTGGCCATCAAACTCAGGTGGTTTGATTTACTTAAGCAGGAACTTTTTTTCTTGGATCTCAACAGCATTAAGAGTAGGAACAACTTCCTGGGGTATCATAAGATTTTCTCTAGTTAGCTCTACGAATGTTATCATACAATATGCTCGTATCTTTTCAAAAAGAGAAATAATTTTAGAATGAAAGAAATACTTTATATAAAATATTCAAGGAAGGTTACATCATGATAGAGTTTTTTGAATTAACTTAAGGAATCTAACCATGGATTTCAGATATATCTACTGACTGGTAAGATGATTTTTTAAAAATTATTCTTAGTTGCTAGAATGGCAACCAATTTCTTATACAACAAATAGACAAAATAATTTCTTTCAACATAAGAGAAAAATATATGGTTTATTTGGGATAGTTGGTTATTTGGGAGAGATGATTTCCCTAATGCAATCTAAGCATAGCATTCAGATACATCGATTGGGTAATATTTAGGCTTTGAAGAATGGATATCTAAAATTAGTACTTTAAAGGAAGATTAGGAAGTCCATCTTTGATGTATTTGTGGCATTTAAAGCAACCAACAACCATAACTCGGTCCACTAGGATGACCTTTGTCGCTTCCTCATAAACATTTCTATTTAGGTTAACCTCCCGGCCTCTAGTGAATAAAGTTGAATTCACTCTCACTTCATGGAATAAATAAACATTCACGAATTTAAGTTTTTCCATCCATCTTATCCTCTTCAAATTGGTCTAAAGGAAGGCAAGACAGTTTGCATCGATATAACAATATCCACCACTTATCATCCAACGTCTTTCCTGGTATAGTGGAGAAGGATCATAGGTTTGTAGAATCTACATTACTTGCATTCTCCATCCATAATCCACAGAATGCATTGCTGATGTAAACATTGCTAAGAAGACTGGGAATCGCTCCCAATCTTCATCTCTTTAGGTAAGATAAAAAACACAAATTAGCAAGAGAAGGAGAAAACAACTCACATCTCAGGCTACAATTACCAAGTTTTTGATTTCTTTTGGCTCTGATACTAGTTGTAATGTTGGTATAGTCACCAAGTGACTCATTTTTCCTTTGCCCAAGCCGATCCCATTCCATTTTTACATCTCTTTTGAAATGAATAGGAAGAAATTGGCTTTGTATCATGCAAACAAAGGACCGCCATGATTTTGGGGCAGCGTGACCATATTCCAACCCCGTCCACCAAGTATGGGCTAAGTCGGTTAAATGTAAAGCTGCAAACTTAATCTTTTCTTTTTCTTTATACTTGTCACGACCATACAAAATTTCAAATTGACAAATAAACTTCAGAAGAAGATCAGGATTTCGGGAACCATCATACATCCGTACTCTAACCAGAATGATTAGATTTTGCTCGATTTTTTTCGACTAGTTAACCCTAGGTCTACCCCGCAGGGGAAGCATCTTGCCATTACCAATGGAGGATTGACCCTGATGGTTCCTAATTGCCCTAACAATCACCTATCATCAACTAGCTCACATCCAAAGGTGTCCTTCGAGAGGCTTCTTATCCGGAAGGAGCGAGTGCCATTACCACATGGAATACAACACTTTTTACAATAGTAGACTAAGGATTTATGAAATCCCTAGTAGTGCTCTAGCACAATCGTCGTACCTTTCCCTTAAGTTAATTTACACTTTGGATCTAAGACCAAATCCTAAGTAAGTCAGTGAATTGGCTCTATCTAGAGTTTTTTCCTAGCATTTGTTTTTGGGGAAACCTCCCAGCTAACCAAGACCACCCTAGCATAGGACTATATTCGTCGAGAATCCATCCACCTACTTCCCTTAACGAAGTTTCTTAGTTATCTAATTATCTACGACATTACATGAAACATATAAAAATAGCTTTATTAATTAAAAACCCCATTGTGCACGGATGTTTGTTTGCGTAATTTACTCACAGACCTATAATCAGAATAAAATTTATTCATTGATTATATTCCATAATGTGTGTTCTCCTACCCATACAGGAGAAAAAGTACAATTTCATGTGATGCCTCATCTAACGCATCTACATGTCACCAAGATCAAATCCACCTATAGCTAGCGTTTTTAGGTGTCCTAAGTAGTACTTGGGCCATATAGGGGACCAAGTAGTTCCTAGGTGCGTAAAGGGTTTACTAGCCAAAGTCTTTACTCTCTTACACCAGTTGCTTATATTTTTTAGTGGTCTCTTTCTCTCAGATTCCTATTGGAGTTTCTTTTAAGTGTGTTATCTTGTCTTGTAATGACTTATTAGCATTTTTCAAAATGTCAATCTTATTTGTTACCTAAAAAATACTTGTTTGTACAATTAAATATGATTATTTTATTTTGTAAATTTTTTCCATGTGTAAGATGTAGCACATAACCTAACACAATAGTGAAGCATCCCATTGTAACCTTCTCCAACATATGTTATATAGTCATGAATATTGAAAAAAAGAGGAGATTTACCTATAGAAGAGTCCTTGGGATAAATATTTCCCTCCACCCACAAATCTATATACTTCTTTTCTTGTATTTGCAAAATGTTAACCTCCTTGTCATCTATTAGTACTCGATTATATATACTTCTCCAAGCTATATAAATCAGATCTAGTTAAATGGCAAGTGTGTACTTGCATGTGCTTGTGCCCATGTTACTTGAAAAGCTATTACTTAACATTTTTGCAAATCCATCACAAAAGAATCTCATAGTGATAGAAAGAAAGTATAAATAAAAGAATGACAAAAAATAATGGTGTGTGAAAAGAAGGCACGAGAGTAAATGAATGTGATTTTTTTGTGCAAATATCTTGAAAGTACAAAATCTCTCAAGTTTCAAGAAAAATAGTCAAAAAGATGACCTCGACATAAATTAAAAGATGAGGCCAATTAATGGCCCATTGACCCCTTTAATGAACCAAATATTCTCTCATTAATCACATTTGAGCAACCAAATTCGAAAGTTTTATTTTTCCTATTAACCTCATCACAATAAAAAGCAAAAAAAGTTGAAAAGCGCAAGTTGGGAGCTAAAAGAGGTGGCCCATAAGGAAATCAAACACAACGAAAGAAGCAAGAAGAGATACACCCGAAAGCACAAGGGAGGCCTCAAAAGCTAAGTCAAATGCAAAAATGCATTTTTAAATGCAAGGCATCCCTAAAACTTTTTGTAAAAGTGCACCAGAATCCCTCCTATGCAAATTGTAAAGGCAGATGGGCGGTAGAAAGAAAGCTAGGAACATACGAGGACAATGGAAAAAAGAGCCTAGGGATAAGGGGATGACCGCCCAAAAGGGATTGAGGGTTTTGTATATAAAGTTGAAAAGTGAATGAGGAGCTCATTTTTTGGTGTGTGGCAAAGTGGACTTGTCTTCTTCTCTCCTTCTTGCTTGCTTGTGTGTGCTTGAGAGAGGGAGTGTGAGAGTGTGAGGGAGTGAGTATGTGAGGGTGAGGGATCAAGGAGAAGAAGCTCTCCATCATCTCCTCTCTTCTTCTCTTCTCTTCTCTTCTCTTCTCTTCTCTTCTCTTGCACATGGCTATGGAGGATGTAGATTGAAGATGGAGGCTTGAGGTTGTTTGAGCTCGCATCATGCATCACGGAGCTACCAATGTGCTTGAGGGAGGTGGCAACTCATTTGGGTATCAAGGTAAGCTCACTGCACCTTGGTAGGATCAAAGGTGCATCGGCTAGGTGAGAGATAGCCATAGGTGTTTGCTTGAAACACTTGAAACAAAAAGTGGTGCGTGGGTCTTGGCAGTTAACACCTCTACATTTTGGTTCCATTGATGTTGAGACCAACAGATTCAAGCTTGAGCACTTATGCACCTCAAATCAAGTGACAAAGTAAGAGTTTCATCCCCGAACTAGAGCTTAAGATAGGTAGGAGGTTTTGGGTTTGCAATCTTTGCAACAAGTATTTTGGTTTTTTGATGATTAGGCAAGTAGGAGGAATCATTTCAATTTTTTGTTTTTTATTAGGCAAGTAGGAGGAAGCATTTCAATTTTTGATTTTTGATTTTTTTTGCATTTAGAGTAGGATAGGATCAAGAAATTGAAGGAAAAAGCTTTAGGGTTTTTGCTATTGAACACACCCAAATAGGGAGAAAAATGGGAAAAGGGAGTGCTTGGATTTGTTAGAATTTCACGGGGAGTGATCGGGTAGATTGAGGTTGAGTTGAGCAAGGGTTTAAGATCTTGGGAAGAAAAGAGATACCTCATTTTCAGGTTTTGCATTAGAGAGAGAGAGCATTATGAAAATAATGAACTCACAAATGGGCCTTTTAGCCTCCTCTTCTCCTCCTTAAAACAAGGAAAAGAGGAGAGAAGAATAGTAAAATAATCCTCCTCTCTCTCCACTTTTGCAATCTTGTTTTGTCTTTTTTATATTATCTACAAAGATATACTTAGATTCCTTCTCTCTCCTCATTCAAGAAGTCTTTTTCAACCAAATTTTATATGCAAAAGGAGTTAGTTACGAGAGTGTGGTGCTTCGTTTTCAATGCAAAATGATTAGTAGATACGAGGTAATTGATATTTAAATCGAGAACAAGAAAAATAAAATTTTGAAAGTTCCTTTTAAGATATTTTGGGGATTTTTTATATTCTAGATTTTGGTCAAAAAACAAACCAACTGGTCAAATTTCATGTTTTTTGGAGATGTTTTTGGAGGCAAAATAGAAATATCTAAAATAGGAAAAGTCTTGGACATCCCTATCCTCTGAGCTATTTCCCCCTATATCTATACTATCTCATGGCTCTATTGTGATCTCTTCTCTGTGTTTATGCAACCTTCATTAACAGAGTGAATTACTTACACCCTCCTTTCCCTTGACACCTTTGTGTGCCTCTCTGTGCATTTCCACTCTATCTCTTTTGACAACCAAGTAGGCTCCCCATTTCTATTAATAGTAAAATGAATACATGAAAGAAGGAGCTACATATTGAGGTAGAGATTGAATATGCCCCATTATTCAAGAGAACTCAGCGTACCAATGTCAACCCTCAGGTTTTGTAGAGTTACAAGCAAATGGGATTGAAACATGTGGATTTGTGGATTGATGGGGGAATCTACCCAATTGACCCCTTAAACAATAGACCTCGAGGGTGAAAATGGGTTACTCAATTATACTAGGCGGCTCAATGATCAGGCGTTCAAAGTATTTACAACTTGCCAAGCAACCATAAATAATTGCCATGATGTGATCACTGCACATAAAATTCATATACAACAGCTCATAGGACAAGTGGTATAGCTGAATGACACTATAATTCAACAACACAATTAAATTATTTCAATGCAAGACACTATCCATGACATTGGTAACTCATATGAGGAGGAAAAGGCACAATTGGATGACTTGAGAAAGATCAACAACAAGCTAACACATGAGCGCAAACGAAAGAAAAAGCCAATCAATGAGTTAATTGTGAATAGTGGCTAGTGAAAGCGACATATCAAAGCATGTAAGGTATCTCAGAAAGAGAACCTAGGTGAGGTGAGGTGGGATCGTGTATTAATAGATTGTTGAAGGCAAGTACATTAGAAAACGCTTTGAGCAATCCTAAGTTTAAGGCTGTGAAGGAAAAGGTAATTGAGTGCACATTAAAAGATGTGTCAAATGAGTTCTCAGTTGTGGATGCACAATCTATTTGTGATAGGGCCAATATTAGCACAATGACTTACTCAAAGATATTCAAAGGTGTGAAGGCTGGGTTTGGTTGTGTGCTGAAGACAAATAGAATCATGCCTCTTCCTCAACCTTTGAAGTTAATAGAGAATCGATGGTAACTTAATACAAAGGTTTTGGAGTTGATAGGAGATCCTATGCATGTTCAATGTGTGGAAACACTAAAGGTTGGGACAAAAAATGCATATGAGGTGAAGTTCACTGAACTCAATAATTACTATTTAGATTTGAACAAGGTGCAGTAGGCAATGGTAATGTACTGGAATATGTCTGTTGAGGAATGTAATAGTAAATTGCAGTTTGTTATAAAATTAGATAAAAGTGAGGTCGTCAAAGGAGTAAAGCTTGAAAGAGTTAGTGTAACTCTAATGAATAGAGCTTTACAATTTGACAACAACCCAGGGAGCTTTAGTGTTCAATCTGAGCGCCATGTGTGGTGGCTCATTGCATTTGAAGTTCCTAAGGAAACATTTGAGGTGCTGCAACTATTCTTTATGCACACAAGCATTTCAAGCATCATTGATCATCAGGAACATGGTGAGATTCTCTCGGTTGAAGGGTATGGTCAATACTTGGTTGAATGGCATCTTGAATGAGACTTGAAAACTTTAAAATGCATGTGTGGAATCTCCAATGGTGCAAATACAAAGAATCCATGCCTATATTGCTCGATAGAGAGGGTGGAAGGAAAGGACGGAAAGAAGAACTGGCGAAGGGTGAAAAGTGATGCACCGACACGCAATAGAGAATATCCCACTTGGAAGCCCATCTTCAACATTCCCTTGGATCGTATTCACATTTATTCATTGCATGCTTTTGTCAGAATCATGGAGAAACTTGTATATGAATATATTTGCTTTGCTTATAGGATGCAACCAGAAAAAGAAGCCATTGCAATGTGTAGGAATGTGGAACGAGTGCTATTAGAAATTGGGCTACACAAGTATCAAGTGACGATTGAAAAAGATGAGAAGAGATCACAAAAATCTGGTAACTTGCCAAAAAAGCCTTGCTTTGGAGGAGCAAAAGCTAGGAAGTTTCTCTCAGCACCCATCAATGAGGAAGGGAATGTCATGGTTCGTAGGCCGCATGACTACGATGGGTGGAAAAAGTTACATTTTGCAGTTCTTGATCGAAGTAATGGAGGAAAAACAAGATTGGCCAAAGCTAAGGTTTGGATAAGTCTTAACAAATTGGCTCCCTTACTTCGCAAGATGGTGTTTAACAATGAAGATAAGCAAGAATTTATCAATGCTATGCATAGCTTCTACGAAAACATGGTGGAAGCATGGGGCAAAAGATCTATCACACATTACATGGTGCATACTAAGTTAATATTTTAAAATTGTATGAATTGTATAAACTATTGAGCATAGTTTTACTCATGTGTGATATGTGTCTTTGTAGCATATCCTTGAGGCACATGGGCCATACTTTGTAGAAAAGGGAAGCATTGAAATTTGGTCCACACAAGGGATGGAAAATTCACATTGGATAGCGTATGGCGCATATAAAAGAAAAACTGATCATGGTGGAGGGGTGAATGGTAGCAATCCAATGATCCAATTGCTATCTCGGTGGTATAGGATTATAGTAGTGGATGAAGCTAAACTCTTGCAAAAGAGAGCAAATGAAAGTACTGATGAATCTCCTGCAGACATGATGGAATCACGTTGTGTCACTAAAAGAGTGCATTATGAAGCCTCAAGTGCCAAAGAAAACCATGCCAAGTGGCTAGCAACAAGGCTTTGACAAGGGAGCAAATGGGTTTGAAGAGAGCTAAGATAGTAAGATGAACAATGTGTTCAATGTGAATGCAATTCATAGTTTAAGAGAGAAAGAGAGAGTGTGCATCTATGTGAATGAGTCTCACAGTTTAGGGTTATATAAAAGAGAGTTTCGCTTTTTATCTTATTCATTGAGTTCTCACATCTCTTGTGTAGGAAAGATAGCTAGGTCTAAGGTAGTTGCAAATAAGCTTTTTCTCAGAGCCCCATATTGTGTTCAGTCCCTTGGAGCATCTACTAGCTCAGATGCACCCCTTCTCAACCTAATCCACCTTCCTCAAGCCACCCTTACAAGGGTACTCCTTAGCATCCCCGAAAGAAACGCAAGTGGAAGCCAGGTACAATGGCCTTGAGAGAAATTAGGAGGTATCAACGCTCTTTTGATCTCATCATTCCGAAGGCGAGCTTCTCGAGACTTGTTCGTGAGATTGTGCAAGACCTCTACTGCACAGAAAGCAAGAGGTGGTTTTTGGCACAAGGTTAGGATAGACCTAATCGCTTCACAAAAGAAAGTCTTCATGCTCTACAGTGTGCTACAGAGGCCTTTTTAGTTGACTTGATGACTGATGCTCAATGCTGTGCAATACATGCAAAGCACATCACTGTAACTCCCAAGGACTTCCAACTTGTAAGAAATCTTCAAGCAGTGTGAAGGATGCATTCGTTCCAATGGAATGAACACAGTTTTTAATGTTATCTTTTTTGGCATAGTGTTATCCTCGTGCATTGGACATATGACTATGTCCCAGTGCAAAACTATTGCATGCGCCCTTAAAATATGAATTATAATTTTACACTTGTCCTTCGCTCTCAACTTTGACTGTGCATCTTTGCTATATTTTCAATTCTTACTTACAGTTTTTGTTAACACTATTAATTTCAATAAAAATAATATGCAAAAATTTGCCATTTCATGTTGTAGACTTTACTCATGATGCCTATGTATAGTCTATGTGGTGCGAAGTTTCTAAGGGTCAGTAGTCACGATGTTGATTTCTCAATTATCAATCCATCCATAATTTTGGTGTGGGATAATTTTTAAAATACTAAACTGTATTGGAATGCGATGAAACTTCACAGCGCACTTGTTTCGTTCCCAAGAGCCCTTTTTTTTTGAAAAAAAACTGCATTGTTTTCTAACACTTGAAGTGTACTTAAAAAAAGCTGAAAGCTTGATTTTGCACCGTGCATAGAAAAGAGCACGCACACACACACACACAGTGAGTTTAGATGAGGATTGTTTGTAAATAATAAGGAACTCATTCAAACCTAACAATTAGAATGAACCCACCGATAGGAGAAGACCCTAGAACATAGTCAAGTGATCGAGAACCCCAAATATAGGACCAAGCACGGAGGCGACCCAAGAGTCAGATGCTGCAAGGATTGACAGTGGGTCTATCCAACTTGATCAATCTCATCAACAACGTGGTGGAGCACGAGACCATGAATATGGGGCAGAGTCAAGTACTAACCACAGACATGGAAAATAACTTGACCTAGGCAATTTCCCATCGACAAAAATCTAGGAGCTAGTCACCAATTATGACCTACAAACGTGGATAGACCACCACAGTAGACTTCCGAGGATATCATTGTGGACCTCAAAGAGGAGAGTAGGCTGCATATAGTAATCTATAATCAGGAAAAACAAGCTAGAAGCTTGCGATAGAACATAGAAATGCACAAGATTCAGTGAGTGCTAGCCTTAGCAAGCACAAATAGGACATGCCTTGATGCAGAGAGGAAAAGAGTGCTAGAAGGCGATCTCACGTTGAGTGAGCTTCTTACAAAGTGACTGCTAGACAACTTGTTAGTGCAGTAGAGAACTGTTGTAATGGCAATCTTGTTGCTTGTAGGATTATGAGTTAACCAAGGCTCTAAGAACCAATCAAGAATCCTTATTGTGGCTTAGCAACTAGACAAGTACCAGCCAAACGATGACCCATATAGTTCCGTAGAGCAGTTCGAGCTAGTCTATGAGGCCAACGGCGTCGAAGGGTTTTTGAAAGCAAAGTCGCGACCACAGAGGACCCTGACTAATTTCAGGATAGAAGATCAATCATACAAATAAGCAAGATGAGAGGATTTGTGAGCAGCAAAAGCACTAATACTGTGCTAGAAAAATCTGCAGAATCCACTATTCAATCAGCTACAGATATAACCATAATTATTGTTGACAGCATTACTAGATATGCGAAGAGGACGTGCATTCCCAGCATATGCTTTCCACATTATTATTCAATGCATTATAAGATATGATGGACAGGAGGCAACAGAGGCAGAGAGGTTGGAGCCATCCTAGGAGTTCTTATGCCCTGATGTTTCATAAGCAAATCTACAAGGGGTCTCAAATCTTGATTGATGACAATCTTAGTTATGCTGTGGACTGTGCTTTGCATGGCATTGAAGTGCTTCTCTTCAATTACAATAACAATTACCCTTGGAGAAAAACTGCAGTTGGGCCTGTTCATCCTCTTATAACCAGAGTCTCAGATTGGCTAGTTAACCAGAGTCAAGTTAAAGAACTGGCTATTTGAATGCAGAGATTGGGATCTTTTCGTCCCTCATAGGCACCAACAAAGATATATCGAAAACATTATTCAGCTTGATCCCATATTGGAAATACAAAGCTTCACTATCCTGCTTGCAATCATGCACAACATTGGTAACATGAGGAGATTCTAATGCAGGCTTCTAAGCCTGCATCAATGTATTTCCACCTTTCAAAGCATCAACAAGATGAACTCCATCTTCAAAGGCAAGCTGCATAATAGAAAGAGAACCATGCCGGGCAAGATCAACACCTTCACAATCAAAACCTATGGTAAGGCGCTGTTCTGGATCAGGCTCTAAGAAAAGTTGTGGTAATTGTGATGAATTTGTAACAATATGGATAGGCACATATGCAAGCAATTTAATCTCGGAGGAAGCTTGTTTACAAGACTAATGGTTGCAATGTTTTTGTCAACCACCTTTGCCACAAGTTGCCCTATGCTGATGTCGATGAAGTTGATTGGGTGCAATGCAATGCCATCAAAGTCATCGCTTATATAGCGGCCAATGACTATCAGATTTTCAGCAGTATCCTTTGGATCCCATTCAGCTTTGAAGCATGTAAGGTATCAATTAAAATCATGACTGTGCACAATTTCTCGACTTGGTACAGCAAGATCACTGAAAATACAATCGTATACTCTACACTGATTGTCCTGACAAGTCGTTATTATCTTGTTTCCATATGGTCATTACCACATCTGATGAAACGTCGTCATCATTAGATTTCCTCTTCCCCTTTTCTAGCATTCGATCCTCCTCCTCTGTTTTCTCGTTCTCTGCTTTTTCTTCCCCCCCCAAGGCCGATACACTGCGCTCCCTTTTTTCAAAAGCAGCCACTCTCACTCCCTTTTTTCTTGCTTTCTCTTCAGGCTCGATATATTTCCACTCAGAAAAAGCAAGCCTCGATAGAAGACTCCTGAGTTACACCCACAATAGCCTTTTTTTTTTTCATAATGTGACAATAGCTTTAAGTCACATTCAGTTGATCTTCCTTTCTTTGGACAATTTGGCAACGAATCAGTATTGTGAGTATGAACAAGAGGGAACACAAAGCCAACAATATTGTGTGGAACTGAAATATCTTGCAAGTTTTGTCAGCATTCTCCCTGTAGCCTGAAGTCATGCAAATAGAGAATCCATAGGAGTTTGAAAGCAAACATCAAATTGCCTCCCTTGCTGAAACAGTATAACTGAGCTGCTTGTAGCTTGATAAAAAAAACAGTGCGAGAGAAAGAAAGCCTTCTCCATTCAGATTACCACTTCACTCCATTACCCAGCTATGATTCCACCAAGAATGCCACTTTGTCCATGCAAGTAGATTGTGTACACAAGTTTGATAGCATCCTCAAGACTTCCCACGTGCTTCCAGCAGTAGCCATTGATGTCACGTGAAATCCTTCCCTCCACTTTTTGCTGATCCACTTGAAAGGGAATGAATCCCTCACTTTGTAAGAGTGTTGAGTAAATGATGTCCCTTTTGACATGACAACAAAGGCATTTCCATTGTCAACACTAGCCACTGCTGTGATGTAGTATTTCTGTTCCCAGTTATCCATGATCCACTCCTTATGGAAAAACAAATGTGAAAGTTCATATATTTGTCCTGAAACCCCCGTTCTCGCATCCATTATAAGGCCCAAAGATTTGAACAGGAAGCAAAATTTCAGCCTCACAAGGGCAAATCTGCAAAACTGACGAAAGTGGTATTTAACCACACAGTCACTTCCTAGTGACGATTTTGCATCAACAGGCAACAAGGATGATTCTGTAACTCCCAGTGTCTTTGCGCATAGGCATACGATGCAATTTCTACAGTAACTTTTCACCGACGTGTAGAACAGTGGCTGTACAGCATAAAATCGGGCCTTTTCCTGAGTGCGTGTATAAAACTTCCGCCTCCAAAACAGGCCTCGAAATGGCCTCAAATAAAAAAAACAGGGTCACCGAGAGTAAAAACCCCTCCCATAGCATATACTGCCCTCTTGCTTCATCGCGAAGGGCGTCTCAACCTGAGCAATGCACTCTTGCAATTTTCGGCTGTGCTACCTGCTGCAGAGATCTACTCCCAAAACAGAAAATGAAAGCAACACTGCTCCTCTTACCAGAACACCGCGAGACGTGTCAAAATCCTTTCACAATCCACAATATGATCTGCAACAAACTGTTTGCATCCATGAGCATCCATCTCTTCATTCTTTTCATCCACTACACACCCTTTGATTGGAACATCATCCAAGAAGGGCATAGTCATTTGTGGTATAAAATCCCTGAGTACCCTATTCATAGCATTTGTCATGTGTGCCACTAAGTTTGTTGTACCCTATGGGAGAGTACACATCTGTATTAACCCCAAAAGAGTCATCATGGTTGTGATATCCTTACTTTCAATTGCAAGCTGAAACTGATCATACCCGGAATAAAGATCACCCAAAGAATAGATCGCTCTGCCTGCAAAAGCCTTTGCAAATTCATCAACCACAAGACTTGCACCCACATTTCTTATGGTCACTTTATTGACCGATTGCATGTCTTGAATAAATATCAAATCCCCATTCTTTTTGGGCATATTAAACCAATGATTTAAGTACGGGACTGAAGAAGGCTCCAATATCTTCACGCGAATCTTTTCGTTTAGCAAATCCATCAGCTTTGGCAAGTAAGCTTTAGGCACTGGAATAGGCCTCAAGTTCCATGGTACATGTGGCACAGTAAATATGACCATAGGAGAGACAACATTTGGATCCACACAACCTATTACACTTGGTTGAAATGCAAATGCCTTTTCATGCCTAGCCAACATCCGCATAGAACAATTTCTCTCAGTAGGCAAAAGAAACCCTTCTGCACCAACTTTCAATTCTTGTAATGTTTCAGATGTAAACTGATGACCTATATCTTTAGGATCTCATAAGCTTGGCACCTTGACACTTTTTCATACATACCCTCACTCTCTGGTGGAAGTGGTAAAGCAATTGGTTTCATCTTTTTGTCAATTGTCTTATACTTTGTCTCCACAAGTGCTTCAACCCATTGTAATCCTTCTTGTTGAGCAAACAATGCTATAACATCATACATATCCAAAGAACATACTGACAACACTTTGTTTTCAGCCTCATTTTCTGCATGTATAGTTGCTGAAATTTCAGCCATAGTGTCAGTAATATTTAGCCCATAAAAGATGCCTGAAATGCCATCATTTTCAGCTAACAGCCCCCATGCTCTTAGTTTCTTAATAGCCTATTTTATAGATATGCGTTTAGCCCTACACATAGCTTCCATAGGCTTAAACCAACATGAACTGTTTGCTGTAAACTGAGAATTACCAATAGTAAATACATGCTTCATTTCATCAAGAGGCGAGTACACCCTCTGAACTGCACTATTGTAACCCTTCATTACAGCAATGCTTAATGAAAATCCAGGTGTTTGAATTCCCTTGCATTTGGAACCAAAGGAGACTCTCGAAGCGTATCACGATTTCTAGGATGATTAACACAAACAGTAAGAAATTGGACTGCTTTTCTTGCATCCTTGCTTCTGACTCTTGCATAAGCAGAACCATCATCAAGCACCTTTATAGGGCTGTCCCAAAATCACTGCATATGAGGAATTATCTTGCACAAAGAAGTGTTGCTCTTCTTGTACATCACCAATTGTCACTTTTACATTAGGACACGTAGTATAGAGATCCCCTGAAGAATTATTTGTTGCCCTCATATGCCAACCATGATAAGTGTCCACAAGCCATGCACCATTTTCATACAGTCCCCGCTCAATGACATTTATCTCAGACCCATGGTCAAGTAAAGCAACATAAGGAGTTTCATGCTCCCCTATTTTCACTACCGTTTCAGTGGTAGCTCTAGCCCAATGATTTCTTGTGTAGTGACTTCGAGGAATAAATCCTAGAGTCTCTTCTCCATATTGTTGCATTTGCCTTACTCCACCATGCATATTGCTACAAGACAATGCATTTTCAACCCCTTTCTTCTCTTTTCCACATGCTGTCCATTGATTAGTAGCATCCTGCATAGACAATCAAGTACTTACTTCATGCTCATATTCAGCCCGAATACCCAACAAACCAGTTTTCTCTTCAAATTGCTGCAATGCACTAGTGGTATCATCAAGAAACTAATGTTTCCTTTTAATTATGTCAATGATCTCATCATGAAATTCTTGCTTGGCAATGCCAAGCACCTCTCCCAAGGTAAATTCCACCTGACTGTTTAAGATCCGTTCTTCAAGAACCTTCTTAAGATCTGTGGCTGTCTCAATGTCAGATTGCAACTTATATATTGGCTGCTTGCCCTTATTTTTGCTCTCTTGTTTGCTATCATGTTTTTGCTTTTGACTGACCTTTTCCATAACATGCTCCGGAGGTGGCCGATTTGCAACTTTAGGCTAATCCACACTTCTTCTTGTCATTCTTTTAGATGTCCTTGCAATATCTTCATCTCTTTTTTGTTTTTCTTCCACAAGTACATCCGTGTTTTGTACCTTTGCTAAATATGCATACACTGAATATGTATCTACCGGTGATTTCCAACCAGTTTGCCACGAATGTCTTGCCCTGCATGAGGCATTTCACTATCAGTGACCTTTCTCTTTTCAACTGCATGTAAAGCATGTGTCCATATTTCAGCGTTTGGACCCCAACCATCACTTGGCCATGCATTCTATCCAACTGTAGACCAGAAGTAGAAGCATGTACCGCCGCATAAGCATTTCGGACAGCCAAGTCTTCCAACAACTTTTGCATATCTCCCTTTCCAAAATTCAAAGCAAGAGGCAATCCCATTTCTTGTGCATGGATCTTGCCATCTTTCCAAAAGATAAGTTGTCATGCCAAGGCCTCCTGATAGGCAATACAACCCTTTCTCTTGTGCTGCAAACTATCACACCACATACATCTTT
Organism: Lygodium microphyllum; assembly: GCF_053477565.2. Lineage (NCBI taxonomy): Eukaryota > Viridiplantae > Streptophyta > Polypodiopsida > Schizaeales > Lygodiaceae > Lygodium > Lygodium microphyllum. The sequence continues at coordinate 59,476,519 of NC_141136.1, read as the reverse complement.
TTCCAGGCTTAGGGGCTGCTGCTTGTCTCCTTTCCTCTTGTCCTTTTTCGTCCAATTTTGCAACCTTCAATTGAAGATCCTGCATCCCTTTGACCAATTCATCCAAGACATCTTCCCTAACAGAGGGAACAATAGCAGGTACAGCCATAGGGTTAGCCACAGAAGTAGGTGGCTTACTGGATACATCAACTGTCTTGCCCATAACATTGGGCAAGCTAGAGACATGCAATCTTTCTCTTCTTCTATGCTTCTTCACAAGTGCAGTAACAGCTTCCTTGACATGTCTCCACTCTATTTTCCAACCTGTGTCTATAGTCTGATCCTCCAGCAAATCATCAAGCTTCTCTTGAAGCTTAGGATTAGCTGCCTATAGAAATAATTCAATTTTCTGACTTGCAACAGCTTGCTATTCTGCAAGATCCAACTGCTCAAATCGACTTTCAAATTCTCTTAACAATTCCGTAGCCACAAGACCCTTATTGGGTTGCATAACCCACTCCTGAAAAGTCTTGCGCGTAATCAAATTGGTATCCTCAATGTAAAATTCTTCCCTGAGTGTCTTCTTGAAGGCTACCCAGTCAGCATCCTACAAGTATAATTCAGTAATCCGTGCTTTCAATTCATGAATAGTAACATATACAAAATACTGGCTCCATGCAGATTGAGCCACTCCAAAGAATTCCATCTTCTGAGCATAGGTATGTACATATGCAGATACATTCCTGCCATTGAATGTATCACTTGTATCATATGCAAAGCATTCATCACAACACTTTCTGTTTGAGCTGAAGCTTGCATCACCTGTTGTTGTTGTTGTACCTACATAAGCATATTTATATTTTGTACCAACTATTGCAAAACATCACTGGAGATTGTATTCGAAGGTCCTCCCATATTATCTTTCCTTCTTCTGTGATGACCTTTCACGTCGGGCTCACCAATGTCGGAGGGGTTTTTGTTGAAAGGTTGAATCCACCGGGGATCAGAAGTAGAAGGAAGTAGAGATAGGAGATGGAAGAGAAGATAGAGAATATCCAAGTGGTAAACACGACAAAAACAAATCACAATGAATTGAATCAATATGTATTGAAAGAACCTGGAATCTTTGCACTACTTATAAGCAATCTCCAGGCATTAGTTCTCCTGGAGCTCCTTCATAGACCAAAATGTGGATCAAAAAAATCAGCTCTTTCTCTGCTATCCAGAACCCAAATCTGATGGCTCCGTTGGCTCTAAAAGGGGGGTAAAACCCTAAGACACCTGGTCACGAATCTCCTAGATCACTCCTTCTTCTTTCTTTCAGTTCAATCTGTAGTTTTCAGCCTGTTTACAACGATCGCGACGTGCGCGATTTCGTTAATCTGTCTTTTTTATGAAAATCCCCTAGGTGGCTGAAAAAGCAACTAGCTTTTTGCATGCCATCATAATCTAGAAGCTTTTTCTAACTTTTTCAATTTTTTACAATAAATAATATAAAAATTAGACTAAAATTATCCAAAAATATAGTACTTTTGGATAATCCATGCAACTCACACTAGTACTAATGGCTCAGATCACATTGACTCTCAATAGAGAAGTTGGATGATGATGCATTCCATACTTTTTCACACTATGTCCTCATAACATCACAACAGCGTGGTAGACTCCCTGGTGGCAAGATCAAATTGAATCTCCAAGAGCTCTCTCTCTCTCTCTCTCTCTCAATGTCAGGGTATGAAATGAGCTCTTCCTTGACCTCTTGGCTCTTAAACCCCTTCCCGAGTAAGGTTTTGATGTTCCCAATCACTCAATTGCCGACATTAAATATCCCAAGCCCTCATTTTTTTCATTTTTACATGATTTGTGCCTTGTTTTGCCCTGTTTTATAGTAGCAAACCCTACGATTTTTCGATCCAATTTCCTAATCCTAAACTACGCTAAATGCAACAAAGATCAAAGGCAAAAAACTGAAATTCTTTCTCCATCTTTTCCAATCATCAAACCAACAAAATAACCCAAAATACTTACTTTTTTCGAAGATCAAAAAACCCAAACTTCCTACCTATCTCAAGCTTCATTTCGAGGATGAATCCCTTACTTCCATGCTCGATATGAGGTGCGCAAGTGCTCAAGATTGAATCCGTTGGTCCCGACAAAACGGAACTAAAATGTAGTGGGAGCTCACACTCAACCGCCAAGACCCACAGACCGCTTATTGTTTCAAGCATTTCAAGTGAGCTCTCATGGCTATCTCTCACCTAGCCGATGCATCGTCGATCCTCTTGGGGTGTAATGAGCTTACCTTGATGCCGAAATGAGTTGCCTCCTCTCTCACGCATGCTGATAGCTCCACGGTCCTAGATGCTAGCTCAAGCATCCTCAAGCCTCCTCCATCTCCAAGCTCCATCCACCATAGCCACACGTGGGAGAAAAGAGAAGAGAAGAGAAGAGAGAATAAGAGAGAAGAGGAGATGGTGAAGAGCTTCACCCTCTTGATCCCTCACTCCCACACACTCACTCACTCCCTCACACTCTCACACACTCTCTCTCAAGAGCACACACACAAGCAAGGTGAAGAGAAGAAGAGAGGACTCTTGTTAGCCATACACCAAACAATAAGCTTCCATTTACTTTTTGAACTTTATATACAAGCCCTAAAATCCCATGGGCACCCATCCCTTTTTACATGACCGGCCATTGTGGCAAGGTCCCTTTTTCTAATTCCCTCTTCTTGCTTCATGCCCTAAGCTTATACCCATCTATTCTTTTACAAATGCGCATGAGGGAGTCTGGCGCTCTTTTACAAGATTTTTTAGAGTTTTTTGAGGCGCCTTTCATTTAAATTTGCACTTTTTGCCTTAGCTTAGCTTTAGGGGATGCCTCTATGCCTTTTCTCTTTTTCCATCCTTTTTCCACTTTTTTCTTCACTTTTTCGCCATCTCGAATTGAGGTTAACAAGTCCACATTGGCCCTCCCTTGTGCCCTCCCTATTCTTCAGCATATGCTATGACTTGCTTCAATCAGCATGAGCTAAGAAATTTGTGACTATTGTTCAACTTATCCTCTCGGTTATAAATTACAGCTCCTACTCATCACTTATAGTTTGTGAAACCTTCAAGCATTGGTTAGTACTCTTGAGCATTGAGTCTTGGGTTTCTGGCATTATATGCATTAACTTTGAGCTCCTCTACTTCAATACACTGTTGTATACAACAATTACCTTACTGAAACCTATTAGAAGCAATACACTTCTCCATGTTTGGAGCTTATATAATGATGCCATTGTCTCCCATATACAGTTTTCTTGATGATAGGATGTTATGGTAAAGCTTTTCCATGCTTTTGGAACTGATCAAAGCCCACATTTGGCTTAGTCTTACATAGATATCATTGCTGAAAGCAGGGCAGTATACTGGTTACTCACAAGGACAACCACCATTAATTCACGTCACAAGCTTCATTGATGCTTATTGTGGACATGGCTATGATGTTGGATGTTATGATAAGGCTTGGATATGCTTTGAGCTTCATGTTGAGTTGACATATGTCAGTCTATACAAAGATTTCTACTACTAGTCATTGCTTCCAGCCTATCACTTACTTGGGAAACTCTATGTATTGAAGCACTTATGCCATTTGGGGATTACTTTGGATGCCATTGCTACCACATGTTTGACTATGCTATGGCAAAAATTTAACCTTTATATTTGGGGAAAAAATATGAGTTGACACTTGTCGCGGCCTTACAGTGACCTTTGTGAGGTCTTGTCAGTTATGCATACACCTATCTTGGCTTCTTATTGAGCTTCTACTACCGTGCTTAGTCCACTGTGCCTTTAGTAAGTCCCCCTCAGTTATCCCAGGGCCTTGCAATACTTGCAATACTTTAATTTTCTTGAGAATAAAGTGGATTATTTGTCTCGCTCATTTGTAACCCAATTCCAAGCAGCTACTTCTTTTGTATTTGTAAATCTTGAAATTGTTCAGGATGAGGTGGACTTTCACGCTTTTGAATAACTTTTGACGAGATGCATGAACTTGAAAAGCTTGAAACTAAAGAGGTTTGCATCATTGGAACAGTTATAGGAGTTTCTTTTTATAGCTCTCCAATTATCACCTCATTCTCAAATGTTAATTCTAGATTATCTTTCAGAGCTAGCTGTTTTGGATTGTTAAAAATAGTTAATGCCCTTCCATTTCTGTTGTTTACCATATAAACGAGTGGAGCACGGGTTTCAAGACCAGTCTCCAGATTTTGATTGTCTAGCTTGACTTTTCCATCAGTGACATTCTCGGATGGCTCTGACAACCTATAGTCTAATTCATCATCTGAAAGATAAACTACCATACCATCATGAGTCATTTGATTCTGAGATTCAATCACTGTTGATTGCTATCGAGCATCTCTTTGATTGGACTCATCTCCAATGCTGCCTGCTATAGGCCTAAGCCGGTAACTCTATGAAGTGGCATCATCCTCCAGACATTCCTCTTCATCAAAGAATAATGTGTGCACAGTTTTCCAAAACCTGTTTTGCCAAAGTAACCAAACATCTTAGCTTGTTTTTATTTTTAAACATTATTTAAACTTAAATGGAAAGGAAAAGAGAAAGGCCTAATGAAATAACATACCTCTCCAAAGCTTTTGGACTCCAACAAGAAGTCCCACTAGGATGGGAATCCAAAGAGCTCTGCAGTGTATGATGATCCTTGATTGATGTCCCACCAGGCTCACACACTGAACTTGAATGCAGGAGTTGTACTATTTACAAGCCGAGGTCCAATAGTAACAACTTCTATCATATTTCCAAGTCAGTTGGTATACTCAAGGTACAACTTCTATCCTATTTCCAAGTCAATTGGTATACTGCATATATTCATTCAAGAAATGAGCATAATAGCAACATGCTACTTCATAGTTCAAATGCAAAAATAGTATCAGTGAAATGCATTTGCAAGTAGTGATTTGACATTAGTTCCTTGATTTGAACATGCATACCCATCATGTGAGGAGATTCAAATGAAAGCATTTCAAACCTGAAATTTAAAAGTACTAGTGTAAACCAATTTGATTTTTCTCTACATTATGAGTCACCGTAGAATTATTGCACTTCATGCAGAAGTTTCAAAACAAGCTCTTTTATATAAAAAGAAATTGCATGCCTAGTTGTACTCCTTGATGTAGCCCCTCCTCTATAAAGCATCGTCACTGCTGCTGCTATTATGATATGAACCTGCCTGTGCTGCATATAACCTGCAAGTTTACTATTATTTGCTGAGCTGAACTATCAATCTTTCCTAGGACATGGCATGATCTCTCTTGCTCCTTACCGCATCATCCATACCTATAATTTCTACTCTAGCGGTCTAGTCCTTTACTATTAATGTTTTCTACATATTTGCAGCCGCTTCTTTCCTTTCATGATAGAGACATTTTGACCTCTCATTGCTAGTGGCAATACCTACTGACCTTCAAACCAGATATCTAGACCTGTGATTCTTCTACTGTTGCCGACAAGGGTTTTGGTTGATGTATACAAAGCCTTTGCTCAGATATATGCTCATAGACCTACTGCAATGCACAGATTCACTATTGCACACATGATCTTAGCTGGTGTTAATTCAAATTTTTCAACCTACAGTTTGTGAAAATTTTTGAAGCAACAAAACTTTTGAGAACCCCTAATTTTTACTTTCATAGGATATATTTCTTTTCTTCTGCTGCCTCCTTATATTTGTAGACAATGCATCCTATAAGCTGTCATAAACAGAGCCCCTATCTACCTTGGAAGTTCTATGCTTGGAAAGCTCAATTTAGTAGCTCACACAACCACCTTATCCAACCCATATGCTGCTATAAGAGATCCAAAATGTAGCAAACTGAGTTATGATTTTCTCACCATATAGTGTACAACTCTTGCTATATCACTTTCACTAGGATACTTCTTCTCAACTCCTCTTAAACCTAAGGCAGATTGGGATAGCCTTTTACTTATGCTTGAAGTCTCCAGTCTCGTTGGACACTCTACACACTTGTCCATCTTTAGTTAGTTGAAATAGACCAAACCAAGAAAGAATATCGAAGCATCCCACTTAAGCCTCAAGTCCTATTGGACACTCTATACACTCGTCCATCTCTTCAATCAGTTGAAATAGACCAAACCAAGAAATAATATTGAAGCATCCTTATACGAAATACATTTGTTTTATTACACTAGCTAGGGGTATCACCTGATCTGAATAAGATTGCCAGCATAGTCAACTTCAGCATTCTAGCATGAATATCTACTGTCCAAAAACAGTTTCTTTAATGATAAACAAATTCACAATATAGTTTTCTCCCCCAAAAGATATCACTTGCTTTGGGAATGACAATTTTGGTGTAGCTAAGCTCAAAGCATGCCCAATTAAACCCAAAAAATTCTAGCATTCCAACTTGAAGACCTACCCTAATGAAACATTCATTTTAATCATAATCAAGTGTAGAATATAGTAACGACTCCCAATACTACGAATCAAAATAGAAAATTGGACCTTCAAAATTGTACCAAGTTTATCGAAAGGGTAAGAGGACAAGGTGTGCAACGTTGTAGTTTTGTTCTCTTTCAAGATGGTCATCATCTCTATTTTGTGCATAATATAAAGAAAGTATAATCTATTGTCACATAAACTAAGAAAAATAGTAATTATGTTTTAACTAACAATTACTCACTAAAACTAACAAGCAAATGGCAATGTGCAATTTTTTATCTCAGCAAAGCAAAAAACAAAGCTTCTACCCCTAAACAAGTATCAAAAGTGGCTTCTTAATTTTGTAAAAGTTCATTGGGTATGATGGAAAGCGGTGCATCAAGGTCACAAAGTAGCAAGCCCAAGCATCCGTGCATTCAAAAAGATTGAGGTGCTTCATAGTGGATTGATTAGTACACAACATGCAAATCTATAAGCCAATATACTCTGATCAAATTGAGACCTACAATTGACTAAGTGACCAATGTTGACTACAAGAACTGTGAGAAATTAAACTTGGATTTTCTTAGAAGCTGAGTACTCAATGCATGTTTCTATCTCCTTGAAATCCTACATGATGGGGGGTCATCATTTACTCAAGGCTGAGCTAGTGATCACTGTGAAGATCCAGTTTGCACAGCCAACAATAATAACAGGTACCCTCAACTGTCAAGAAGAATATAAACTAGTGATTGAAGTTCTATTGCTTTAAGTAACCTGACCATCGGTTGGAAAATTTCTTACACCAAGATTTTGCAATCCACGTAGCCAGTACTGGAAAGACGTTGTAGTTTGTCTGAGGCCTATCGCATGCATATATGGTAATAATAGAATCTTCCCTCCTTAGCTCAACCTTTGTTCTGGCTTTGTCCTCTGGCTTGAGAAAATATATGGTGGTTAGTATGAACTTAGAGATGAACAATATAGATGTCCTTGCATAAGTAGGCATTCAAAGCACAATGTGAATAGTTTAATGTTTGTCGGAAAAACGTAAGACAAACATGCAATTGTGTAGCTTAATTCTCTATCGCAATAGCAATGATGGTGTTGCAATTCTCTATCCCAATAGCAATGATGAGACTTGACTTGCCAGTGCATGCATCGCCTCTACCACAACCACTCCCATGCTGCTCATGGTACAAGCACTGCTCACCTTCTCTCTCTCTCTCTCTCTCTCTCTCTCTCTCTCTCTGCATGCGTGCGTGTATCCATAGTTAGCAACCTTTAACTTGCCAAAACACTATTTTTTCCTAGGGTTGGAAAATAGGAAGCAACAAAAGAAAAAAACCATATTTTTATTGTTTCCTTTAGTATAGGATTGCCATTCGACATTTTTGGTGTACTCTTCCTCTAGTGCACTCTTGCTAAGGCCATCCTTAGCGAGATGCATGATTTCTTACAAATAAATAACACCATACCTTCGTGTAAATACCATATCTTCGTGTAAATAAAGAACCCTAAGATGACCCAATGTTGCAACATCTTTAGAGAGTATGGCTCATATTATAATATACAACAAAGTGAAGTAAGCAAAAAATATAATAAATTATAAGAGAATAAATTATCATGCTTTCTGTGGAATACATGGCTAAGGTGTTGACACACATGGCACCAGTTTTGACACATTCATGGTTTATTTTTTGTAAGCCTTTGAGTTGCATCTTTTTTCCTATATACACATGTTGCTAAATGGTGTGATTAGCTCACAAGTTCTTACTCGTGATCAAAAAGTTGTGCGGAGACTATTCAAATAGCGTGCTCCAAGCTAAAGTAAATGCCATACATTCGTGCGTGAAAATTACTTACACCTACTCGTTTCAGGGAGAGAAAGACGATTGGAATCGGTGCAAGCCATACATACATGCTTTCAACATAAGGTCTTCTTTCAACTAACCCCCATTTGCAAATGCCTTCATGTAGCCTTGTGCCCTTGAATAGACCCTTTTGCTTTGCACAAGTCTTCATCAGTCCCACAACATGAGTAGTCTCCTTTGGAAAGACAGCTTCTTCTCCTCTTGAGGCTCCCCTTCACTCAATTTAAGTGTGGACATTGATTCAATTTTTTTGACCTCTTCAAAAACCTAGGTTGGATTGTATTGGCAATCCAACCACAAGGCATCTATTGTCACTTTTTGCTTGAAAACTTGAGACCTTGCACTAGTCGGTGGTTAAAGTGGGGCAAAAGAAAAAGGCATGTCTCTATGAGAGCTCACAATATTTCATACATTGCATATGTGGAATACATCATGACTCATAATAAAATATATTGGGGCAAACTAACCTTGTTGTTGTTCTATTGTCCCACTATTGCAAGGGATCTTTAAACTCTATGTTGCTAGGTTTGGGATGGTGTTGTTGGAGCTTATCATTGGGTGGTGGTTGATCGATGGATTTTTGTTAAGATTCTTCCAAAGATTGGAGAAGTGCAAAGGAGCAACTAATTTTCATGTTGCACACTAACTTGGTTTTTCATGCTGAATAGCTTTAGGGACACCATCACAATTTGCAAGAATGGGTAGCTCAATTCTCCACCTTTTTCAAGATTTAAAATTTTCCTCACACACACACACACACACACACACAGTGTGTGTGTGTGTGTACGCGTGCACGCGTGCATGTGGGAAAGTTCAATATACACACTTTCTTAAATCTATATTTCTCTTTCTCTATCTTCCCTTTCATTTCCCACACTACCTGAACATTAATTTAGACAACGTGTGTTTATATTAGTTGATTCATAGACTTATCTCTCATATCTATCTATCTCTCTCCCCTTGCATTTTTCACTTTTGAGCACTAATTTAGACAAAGTGTGTTTATGTTCATTGACTCATAGACCTAGACACATGTAAGTGCGTAAACCGGCACAAGAGCATTTGGAGAGAGGCCTTCATCTTGGATGTGCCCAGAGCATTTCAAAGCTTTATCATAATGTCCATGTCGTCAAGATATCAAGCTGTTAGGAAAATCCAAGAGACTACATGTGGTGCTATAAGGTTTTTTTGAACACTTCTTGCATTTTCACAAGTGTACCACACTTAGCATACATGCTCTATAATGCAGTACCTAGCACAAAATCACCATTTTTCTATTAGCCCCAACATATGTTAGCTTGTATCACACTTATCTCATATCTGCATTAAGCCTTATCAACTCATACTTAGATAAAAATACGGTGGCAACACTACATGGGAATATTCATTATCTCAAGAGAAATGCATCAAAAATTGTGCTGGCATAATCCAGAAATAGCAATCTAGCTCATAAAATGCTTACTTTGTCTCTTGTGAAGCTTTGAACTCACCCACATTCTCCTACTTATCACCCTTTCCATTTGTATACTCAAAATCTACATAAACATTCTCTTGCCTATCATCATTTCCATGTGTATAGTCAAAATCTACATAAACATTACTCTTTGGAAGATAAGGTGCGATGTTGCTTTGGAGTAACTACACAACATTTCAAATGCCATTTTTGTCATTTCTTATATCCAACAAGAGGCACTTGAGAGAGTACACCATGTTTCAAGGTGATCAACAAATGGCATCACCATGATCATTGCTTTTGCCATGTATAAGTGTTACTCACTTGGAAATGAGCTCCTACACTCCAAATCCCATTGAACAACATATTGGGGAATATGGGAATTTCCCATATGTTTGGGACACGTGGTCAAATCTTTGGATTTGCCATAACTTGAATACTATGACTCCAAATCAAGTGGTCTATAGCTCAATAGATTCCATTTTTCAAGCTTTCCAATGATAGGTCACATCATATGGTTTTGAGAAACTTATGGTCATGTTATCTGGTTGCCACCTTTTTAGTATTCAAAAAATGGGAATTGGGAGATTCCCAAACTCACTAATATTGCGTTATTGGAAGCATATGTAGAAGATATTGTTGCCTTTGATCACAAAGAAGCCATGGAGCTACCATCATTAGGAGAATAGTATGGGTGCACACACCTATTAATCAATAGTCATGCAAGGTTTTTTCACATAAAGATTAGACTTCTAAATGCTTTTACTAAGCTCTATGCACCTAGGTCAGTGCTTCGCACCTAAAGTACAACTTCTAGGCCTCGACCTGCATTGCTAGCTCTAAAAGTCTTCAACATCTCTTGCTAGACTTATCACCTACAAGCCTTTTTCTTTTGTGTCAAATTTCTCTCTCCCTCATCCAAAGTGACTTATAATCAAAAATTAATACCACCACTTATACAAATTTCATTGAAAAATGTAATACCGGAGTACCTCTATCTTGTTGAGTTGCTTGGAAAACTAGCTACATCTCTTTTAGTCCCTAGACCATGTAGTGATATCCTCTGCAAAAGTGATGTTCTGCGAAGTCAAGCTCTTGGGTATAGCATGGAACTGGCTTAAGTGAGCAGACATAGTCACATTCTCTTTCATGCGGAGATCCATAAGCTGCTTCAGCCAATACGTCTGACTCGTTGGACTTTTCTTTTCATAGAGATTTTTTATCTTTTCCCACAATTGCCATGCACTCTATTCTTCCTCAAAAACATTATAGTGAACCTGTTCTGTGAGAGACAATACAATAGTGGACTTGCATAACTCATCAAGCTCAAGCCATTCCTCATCTGACATAGTTGCAGGCAGATGCCCGCTTAACCTCAAAGGTTTCATCTATGATTTCTGCACCAACGCCTGTCAAATATGGCTCTTCCAATAAAAGTAATTCGTACCATCAAGCTTAGTAATGTTGAAAATAGCATGATCAGTGGATGAACTCGCCATAGTGCAGGTTGGAAGACTGTAGACAGTTCAAAACTGCTTGTTGTTTATTGCAGAAAATGACCAAAAAACACCAAAATCAAGGAAAAATGGCGAGGAAAGTGGAACCAAAGCTACTGCCCAACAAGTACTAGTGAAAGTACATCATTTCAGAGTGTTTCAGCATGAAAAATCCATGTTAGTCCATACATATATGATTGCTGTAATAAATTTCAGATTTCAGTAAAAGAGAGCTAACAGTGCCAAAATCGGATCCAATGGCAATCAAATATTGCCAAGACCAAAGCTGGCATCATGCAGGCATAGCATAAGCATATGACGGTCGATAAGCATGAATCCAATACCCAAGTATGTCATACAGAAATTTGCCAGTGAGTAGGCACACCTCCGAGTCAAGAATGCTCCCACTAGCACAAAAGTCGTATGTACAAGCTCAAGAGCTCAAGCCAAGGAAAAACATAGTGCCAATGACATAAGTCCAAGACAATACATCAATAGTACATCCCGAACATGTAGGCGGTAGAGCATCCGTATGTAGCATCCATAAGCATGTAAGACATCAAGTACATCCCAATCCAAACTCTGACAAGCCAAGTAACATCCAAGACTACTCCAGATAATCCAAAATGCATCCAAGGTGGAGCTTCAATGAGCACTCAAGCTCAACGTATGCATAGGGTAATCAACTATGACATGAGCATCAAGTAGTAGGCAACGGTATGCATAAACCCAAGAAGCATCACTGTCAAAGCATATAAAAATGTCAATAAGTACGGGTTGAAATAAGCTCAAGATTCCAAAAGCATCCGGACTCAATGACAATCTCAAATTTGTCCCTTGATGATCAATACATCATAGCATAACCCAAGACATACATCTAGAACCAATAGGCATATGTCAAAGCATGAAAGATAGCTTCAGCCCAAGAGTATTCAGCATGCATTTACTGTTATAAAATGTGTATTTTCAGCCCCAAAATCAGGCCAAAATCATATCATTACATGTAGCTTCAATCCCCCAATCAATCGAGATGCAATAGGCATCAAATCGGTTATGTAGTCATGCCCAAACAAGCATAGGCATACAAATACATGCTATCTCAGACCTGAAATCTATTGCAGAAGATTTTTTCATCAGAATTTTGAAAATCCAACATCACCATTGCATCCAGAGTGTGCCAAAACCCCAACTTAGACTCTTACCTTGCCTGAATCGGGTTTCGAATGCTCGATATATGACAAAAAGAGTGATTTTTGGGCCAGATTTTGAAACAGGCACAAAAAAAAAACGTGAGCTGGCTAGGGGGTCTGCTATCCCATGTGTCAACAATGGGGCCCAAAGGGGGCACAAATGAGGGCCAAAGAAGGCCTATACCAAGCCTCAGCAAGCCTTGATAGGTTGGAAGCAAGATCCAGGTGAAGGAAGCTCCAAGAGGTGTGAGCTATGGTGGCTGCCCACAACTTGTTTACAGCCTGTGAGACCTGAAAACTGAAGTAAACCTTGAAGAAAATGATCAAATACCTCTGATGTAATGCCCTGAAGGTTCCCAACAATGCCGGGAAGGTGCTCGAGAAGCCAGGGAGTGACGGGAGCTCGAAGGAGTCGGATATGGCTGCCAGGAGGGAGACCCAATGCAAGTAGGGAGTCGATGGGATGTTGAGAATGCCACGAATCAAGCTCAAGAGTCAAAAAGCAAAGCTCTGATACCAGTTGAAAGGGAGCAACAGATTGAAGGTTGGACTCAAAAGCTATGGTGGGAGAGCAAGAGCAAGAAAGGGAGAGACTAGAAATGGGAACTCCAACAGTCACAATGTGTGACCTAGCCTTCCTTTATTCAAACTCTCACTAAAAGAATAAATAACAAAGTGATAGTGATGGGCGCCCACCACCTGCAGTGTGCAATGGCGGTGACTGTCAGTGTAGTAATACACAGGCGGCTAGGCGGAGGCGCCTTTATCCCCAACACCATGTACTACAAATACTTGTGTTCACACAACTATCACCCTAGCATAGAGCATTAATCTCAATCTTACTAAGGTGTTACTCAACTTAGCTTGAAGTATGTACATAAGAAGGTAGTTCCCTATTACTCCACAAAAGTTTGTCTCAATATTCAAATGGTCAATGTGGAAAAAATGATGGACATCCTTCCCAAAAATCAAGGCCTCATGTGCTTTCTTGTGAACCACATGCCTATACATATTGAAGGATGCCCCATGCAACTGCTAGTCATGAGGAGTCGTACTAAAGATGTCGCCCAAGAAGAAAGCTAGAGCACTTCGGCTTATTCCTAGTTGTGCACTTGCCACATAAATTCAAGATCAATCCCAAGTCAACAAAATCAAATAAAAATGCATCTCTTAATGCCTATTTTAGAAGAAATCATATATGCATCGAGTTGACAGTGCATGTAGGGGTTGTCAAATCATGAACAATGTAGAGTAGCAATGTACCACCAAAACAATTCAATCAGATCCAACTTAGTGCAACAACGTCTCTCTTTTCTCCATCATTCTCTCATGTAACTTGGTCTACACCTAGAATTAGAGCATCACCCCCTCTTGTATAAAATCCTACTCGAGAAGGAGTTGCACATAGCTAACCACCTTGAGGGTCCTAAATATGTATGGCGGAGGGGTGTGTGAGAGTCATGTGCATGAGTATGTAAAGAAGGAGCAAGGATAAGTAGTATGTGACATGCATCTATGTATGTACTATGTGTATGAGTACATATGTACATGTGGCAAATGTTTCTATATATATCCCATAACTTCTAAATAATGTGGCAAATTTAATATATTTCATTCAATATTTGTTTTGCATGAGTGGTGAAAGAGCCTTCAAAATCTTGATATACCTTATAAACGTTAACAAATAAAAAAATTTGGAGTTATAACTCAACCTACTGGAGTTTCGGAAAAAAAAATCTGAAAAAATAAAAGTATATCCATTTGGCGACATATAGCCACTAAAATCATCTATGGTTATGAGGAGGATATTGGGTCTCAATCTTTGATTTGATCCTTGTAGAGAGATCACAGAGGAGGGTGTATCCTCATAGGTTGAAGAAAGTGGTCTTAGAATATAAAGGATGATAAGGTGATTAGAAGAGAAAGCACCCAGTCATTTGTAAAAGTGAGGCCTATTTCAACAAAACCATATGGTAGGATTTTGTAGGCATAGCTTTTTATTTTTTTCTTGTTGTGGAAGGAAGGTACAATGCTCTTTGTTGTCTGCTATTTGAGGGTTGCTAGTGAAGAGTTTACAAAGAGAAAGCATTAGTTTTTTTCTTATAGACCATATGCTTTTGGTTTGAATGAGAAAGGTACACTAATAGCTAGTAGTGGATGTTGAAAGAGGCATAGGCTCCTTATGAAGTAGGGACATCCCAAACAAACATGCTAGTGATTTGAAATTAAACCAAGACTTTGTATACCAAGATAGAGAGTGGTGATAAAGGAGATGGAGCTTTTATTTGGGGCTCTCAAATAGACACATCCTGGGCATACCCTTTTGTTTTTAGAAAATGTAAGTCAACATGATAAATATACCCTTTCTTTTGAACTCACGTGGTATCTTATATGTTCTATAAGGTGGACTCCCCAAGCTCTACAATAGCCATTTGGTTGCATCCAACAAAGCAATCCATAAATGAATAGACTTGCCTACTTGTTGCTAATTGATCTAAGATCTGATTAATAAATGATAACATATAGTAATCATTAACCATCTCCTTATTTTCTGCCACACGGGGCAGCTACCTTCCTTTAAGGAAATGGTATGAATAGCCAGGCTAGAAGGAATACCTGTCAGCTTGTCATAACTCCAAGCAAAGATGTCACAGAATTCTTGAATCAAGGAAACATAGTCTCTCCTTTCTTCATTATTGAGCATGGGCCCTAATTTAATTGGTAGTGAGTCACTCAATGTACCAAGGTCCAACTCAATTACGTCTACATCTCTTATCCTATCATCTTGAGCCTCTATTTGCTCATTAAAAGTTACTTGATAGATATGTTTTATAGTGGATCCCGTATTGGATTCGTCACTTGATGACGTCTCACTCCTAGCTACATTCTCCAATGTATCTATCTCTATGGAGGATAAAGAAACTCTCTCACTTTGAGGAGATTCAGGGTGGCATCTACCACTACACATCTAGCACCTCTACCAAAGATCAACCGACCAGTGGGTATATCAATCTGATAGTCTGCTTGTAAGATCCATGGAGCTACCTAGCAATACTTGATAGCTAGGCTACCCCTTGGACCTAATCACCCTAAAGTCTAGAATGCATTCCACATTGGCAATAGTCACATGGACTTTAGTGATGCAACCCTCGAGTTGTCTTAAATTATCATCAGCCATTCGGATAAGCGTGGAGGTATCTCTTTGGATCTCTAACCCTAGACTCTCCATCAATTCTGAACTCATAATGTTGATGGAGCATCCTATGTCCACAATAGCATGATCCACTAATATGCCATCAACATGTGCTACTACCCTTGGACAATGCTTTTTAGCATGCTCAAACCAGTCATCTCCTAACCATGCAGTCTTGAAGAAAACTTAATCAACTGTATGCAGTTTACATCTGGTGTAACTTCACAAAGAGAGCTCACTAAATCAAATTCATGATAGTTAGCAATAGCTCTCTTCTCTCGCTAGACCATTCACTCCTTTGGTCTTTGAACAGGTTTTGGTACCTCTTTCTTAGCTTTTTCCTTCTTCTAAGGCAATTCCTTATCCTTCTTGGCATTAGCTTTACCATCAATGGCTTTTAGAGGTCCACCTTCCAATGTCGGGATTAAGGAATTCTGTCCCGTTATTGTCTTGCTTAGGGTTTCCCTCAACAAGTTTTACCTTTGTCTTTGATAATGTCTTTACCCTTTTGACCTCTCGTGATGACCTATAAATTAGAAGCTTCAGTGCCATTGACACGTAGAGTGTAACGGGCCATAGCATGTTAAGATTGTGGGAGAGAAGGAAGGAGTCTCACTTGTAGCTTTCTTGCTTGCACAATGGGGGAATACACACAGAGGTGGAGGCTAAAAACAGTTTTCCTCTTCTTAGTTGTGTAAGCCAAAAGAACTCTTATACAAAGAAATAGAAGAACCCTATATATGGGTCTCAAACCAAACTCAACTAACTAAGGTGGCATACTAACTGAGCCACGAACTAGAGTAGATAAGGATAGCTGTCATGTAGCTATTATTCATGGGCGGTGTACCAACCGCGTCTGCAACTGACAAGTCGGTGACATAAATACACAATAGTCACCCTGGCGTATCACGAGTGGAGCTCGATATCTCAACACTCCCCCTCGAGCTCAATCCCAATTCCTGCACACCAAGCAGGTCTTTGAACTTGCATAGCTTCTCTGCGCCCAATGCCTTTGTGAATATGTCAGCTACCTGATCCTCTGTGCTGACATAAACTAGATCAATAAGACCTAGTAAAACCCTCTCTCGCACATAGTGATAATGCATCTCAATGTGCTTTGTTCTAGCATGATAGACTGGGTTATTTGCCAAGTGTATACTGCTCATGTTGTCACAATAAATGACAACTGGCCCATCTGTAGGCTGATGCATATCATAAAGTAGCTTATGCAACCAAGCTTCCTTACATGCAGCCATTGCTGCGCCCCTGTACTCAGCCTCTGTGCTCGACAAGGCAACTGTAGGTTGTTTCTTGCTGCTCCAAGTGACTGTAACACTCCCAAAAGAGAACACATATCCACTGGTAGATCGTCTATCGGAAATAGTACCAGCCCAATCAGCATCAGTTTATCCATGCAGCTGTATCTAAACCCCAATCTCATAAAATAGTCCATAATGCAATGTGGACTTCACATACCTGAGTATGCGTCTAGCCGCATCCAAATGCGGTTTCCTTGGAGCCTGCATAAACTGACTTACCAGTCCAACAGCATAGCTCAAATCTGGCCTGGTAATAGTCATATAAATCAAGCTTCCTACTATGCGTCTGTACATAGTAGGTCTTCCAGAAGCTCACCTGCATCTGCACTCAGCTTCACATTCTGCTCCAAAGGAACTGAAATAGGCTTATAGCCTATCATCCCATATTTGGACAGCATGTCCAATCCATACTGCCTCTGCAAGAGCTGTATCCCACTTGGTGATCTAATCACCTCATTGCCCAAGAAATAACGCAGCTCTCCCAAATCCTTCTCTCAAACTTCTGCTTCAATAGCATTTTCACATGAAGGATATCTTCATCACTGTCACTTGTCATAATCAAATCATCAACATAAATGACAAGTAGCATAATACCTTTCTTTGTTTTTTCTCACATAAAGTGAGAAATTTGCCTTGGAAATCTGAAAGCCAATAGTGACAAGATACTGTCCTATCTTGTTAGACCATGCTCTAGGTGCTTGCTTCAAGCCATACAAGGCTTTCTTCAACCTGCAAACAAACTCAGGATGAACAGCATGCACATAACCTGGTGGCTGCTCCATATATACCTCTTCTTGCAAATCACCATGCAAGAAGGCATTCTTTACATCCATCTGATGTAAAGACCATTCCTTTGATGTAGCCACAGCAATGATTGCTCTTACGATTGCCATCCTTGCAACTGGACTGAATGTTTCTTCATAGTCAATGCCATATGTTTGTGCATACCCCTTGACTACTAATCTTGCCTTGTATCTGTTCACAGAACCATCTGCATTGTGCTTCACCTTATAAACCCACTTACAGCCAATTGCATTCTTACCTTTAGGCAAAGGTACCAATTCCCATGTAGCATTTGCTTCCAAGGCATCCATTTCTTCATCCATGGCTTTCTTCCATTTTTCTTTTCCCATGGCTTTCTCAAAAGAAGTGGGTTCTGGTTCCTGTATCACTTTGACCATATATGCATAGTGAATGGCTGTAAATCCATCATATTTCAGCCTATCCACAGGATACCTAACTCTGGTTGACCTGTGCAAAGTAGGTTCACTCCCAGGTGCTCTCAAAACATCCCTGATCTTCCTTACTCTAGGTGTAACAATAGAAGGAATACCCAACTCATCATCAATGCTCTGTTCTGAGCCACTGGATTCACCATCCACATAAGAGTGACCTGCATTCACATCAACCATGGGCTGATCTACCTTCTCTTTTCCTTTTTGTGACACCTGCATATCACTATTTGCATTGCTTTGAGAAGATTCTCCTGATCTCAATTTGCCTGTCCATGGCGAAGAATGTGAACCATTGCTAAAGGACGCTCCAGGTCCACTAATATTTTGTGACTGCTGCTGTGAATTCTGTGCAGCATTACCATTTTGTGCATCTACATCATCTATCACATTTACTGGTTTATACCAGATACTCATCTCATTAAAAAAAACATCTCTGCTCACTGTAAACTTACGAGTAGAAGGGTTATAGCATCTATACCCTTTTTGCTGCAGAGAGTAACCAATAAAGATGCACTTCTCAGCTTTTGGATCCAACTTGGATCTCAACTCATCTGGCACATGTACATAGGCAATGCAACCAAAAATTTTCAAATGAGAAATATCTGGTTTCCTACCAGTATACCTCTCCTCTGGAGTCATCCCATGTATTGCTGCAGTGGGAGTCCTGTTCATTATATAGACTGCTGTAGCAACTGCTTCAGCCCAATAAAAATCTGGTAAGTCTTTTTCATTGAGCATGGCATGAGATACCTCTCCAATATGCCTATTTTTCCTTTCTGCAATTCCATTTTGTTGTGGGGTATGACTACATGAATATTGCTGCTTTATGCCATGCTCCTACAGGAACCTTCCAAACTCATTTGAGAGGTACTCTCCCCCTCCATCTGACCTTAGGCATTTTATTTGCAGGCCTGTTTCTTTTTCAACCATAGCTTTAAGAGTTTTGAAATGCCCAAAAACTTCACTTTTCTTTTTCATAAAATACACCCAAACTTTTCTGCTATGGTCATCGATAAAACTGACAAAATAATGACAGCCTCCAAGAGATGCAGCTTTAGTAGTCCACACATCAGAGTAAATTAATTCCAATGGCTTCTCACTCTCTTGAACATGTCTAGGAAATGGTTTCCTTGCCTGTTTTTCAAATTGACAGGCTTCACATACCTTATGCATTTCTGCAACCTTGAATTTAGGCAATCCTGCAACAATATTTTGGGCCTGCATTGATTTAAGTCGCTGTACATTAACATGACCAATGCGTTTATGCCAGATATCAATATCTGCAACTACACCGGTCCCATGTGCAAACATTGCTGCACTCAATTCAGACATGTCTGCATCCAATGTAAACATTCTGCCCTTCTTCTTTCCTTTTGCTATCAAGTGACCTTTATTTTTCATATCCTCAACAAAGCATCCATGAGAATTAAATCTGACCTGCAAGCCTTGCTCAACCATTTGACCAATAGAAACCAGATTCTTGGTGATATTCGGGACATGAAATACATCAGACAGGTATTTCTTTTTCCCATCCTGCATAGACATAGGAATTTTTCCAATCTGCACAATAGGATGTGCAGTATCATCACCAGTCTCCACAAATCCTGGTTTTTCCATTTTTCTTGTATCCTCCATCCATTCTGCATGACCTGTCATGTGGTTTGATGCACCTGAGTCAACATACCATACATCATTGCTTTCTTCTGCACTTGTCATAGAATCGTTCATGTGCTGCACCATAAACAAATGCTCATTTCTGTCATCACCCTGTCTACTAGAAGATGCATAATTCCCTTGTTGCAGTTTTCCATTCATGATCTCATTCTGCTTTTTATAGCAGTCTTTAGCCATATGACCCATTTTACCACAGTAGTAGCATTCAACATTACTGTTTGCATTTTGGTCTCTTTGCCATCCACCACGACCTCTTTGGCTCCCCCTGCCTCTAGAGTTACCACGTCCTCCTCCATAGGACTGGTTTTCCTAAGTTTGCTGCATATTCTGATTTCTACCACGGCCTCCAAATCGGCCTCCTCTACCTCTGCCTCTACCTCTTCCAGCATTTGAGTAGAAGATAGCTTCTTTTGAAGTTCCTCCTGAAGAAGATGCACCACCATTTCTCTGCTCCTCAGAAATTAAAAGAGCAATCAACTCCTCAAAATCAGGAAATCTTTCACGGACGGAGATGGATGTTCAAAACTATGCATAATCCTTTTCTAGACCATTCAAGGTCACAGAAACTAAATCATCATCTTCCACTGGCGACCCAATGGAAGCAAGTGCATCTGCAATCTTCTTCACCTTCATGTGGTAGTCATTGATGCTCATATTTTCTCTTTGCACATTATGCAACTCTTGCTTGATCTGCATTTTCCTGGCTTGCGTATTTGTGCTATACATTTTTGACAAAGTATCCCATGCCTCCTTTGGCGTACTTGCATCCTGAATATGCACAATCATAGAGTCTGAAATGCTAATAGACAGCCAGTACATAACTTTCCTGGCTCTCTCATGCCATGCTTTAAATGCCTGCATTTGCTGTTGATTGGGAACATCAAGAAGAATTGGTTCTTCTTCATTTCCTGCAACAAATTCCCAATATCCTTTTCCCATAAGGAAATTCATCATTCTAAACTTCCATGCTTGGAAGTTGTTCTTGTCAAGCTTTTCAGTGACAATCTGTGAAAGAGAATCAGACGCCATTACAGAACACTGCAAAAAATTCTGTCACTGCAAAGAATACAGCTTCAGCCTCACAAGGGCAAATCTGCAAAACTAACGAAAGTGGTATTTGACCACAGAGTCACTTCCTAGTGACGATTTTGTATCAACAGGCAACAGGGATGATTCTGTAACTCCCAATGTCTCTGCGCACAAGCATACGATGCAATTTCTACAGTAACTTTTCACCGACCTATAGAACAGTGGCTACACAGCATAAAACTGGGCCTTTTTCTGAGTGCGTGCAAAAAACTTCCGCCTCCAAAACAGGCCTCGAAATAGCCTCAAATAAAAAAAACAAGGTCGCCAAGGGCTAAAGCCCTTGCCCGCAACATATACTGCCCTCTTGCTTCACCGCGAAGGGCGTCTCAACCTAAGACAATGCACTCCTGCACTTTCCGGCTGTGCTACCTGCAGAGATCTGCTCCCAAAACAGAAAATGAAAGCAACACTGCTCCTCTTACCAGAACACCGTGAGCTTGGCTTGCTTTCTTGAGCTCCTTACCACGAACAAGGCTCTAATACCATGTCAAGATTGTGGGAGAGAAGGAAGGAGTCTCACTTGTAGCTTTCTTGCTTGCACAATGGGGGAATACACACAGAGGTGGAGGCTAAAAACAGTTTTCCTCTTCTTAGTTGTGTAAGCCAAAAGAACTCTTATACAAAGAAATAGAAGAACCCTATATATGGGTCTCAAACCAAACTCAACTAACTAAGGTGGCATACTAACTGAGCCACGAACTAGAGTAGATAAGGATAGCTGTCATGTAGCTATTATTCATGGGCGGTGTACCAACCGCGTCTGCAAACTGACAAGTCGGTGACATAAATACACAACAGTCACCCTGGCGTATCACGAGTGGAGCTCGATATCTCAACATAGCAACCCTCCCTTGAAATTTTAAAAAGAAAAATAACTTTTTTTTTCATTAGTTCAAAAATTTTTACTCCCCCCTCTCTCTCCCCGCCAACAGCACGTCGGGGAGAGAGAGAGAGGGAGTGATGGTACTAGGGGGCATGCAACCCCCCAAGCGGGAGGGGTGGCTATGCCACCTACCTCCTCCTCTCCACTATATAAGGGGAGGCTTCTCCCCTCCCTAGGCAAAAAACAAGAGGCTATGTCGCCACCCTCCCCCTCGGTCAGCTGCTGTGTACTCCTCCCCCTCACTGGCAGTGATGCATACTCCTCCCCCTGGACCTCTGACTGGAGTTCTTTTCCCCCCCCTGGGCCTCTCAGTGGAAGCCACCCCACACCACCAAGACGATGACACTGCACCACCCCCTAAGGGTCTTTCAAATGTAGTCTCCCCCCCCCCCACGACTTGCCGCAACAGCAGTTTCTGGTCCATTGTGCACTCCGCCACCTAGGCTGACGACTCAGCCCATTTCCCCCCCGTGTTAGCTGGCAACAGACGGAGGCTATGGCCCCCCTCCTTACGTCACCCTCCTATTTACTAAACGCTGCGGGATCCTCCCTAGGCCTCCAAACAAGCTGCCTCCCTCCCTGGTTGCCATCAAGTTCAGGCCGTGAGGAGAGAAGAAATAGGAGAGAAGGAGAAGGAGAGAAGAGAAAGAAGGAGGGATAGAGAGAGAAGAGGAGGAAGAGGGAGAGGGAAGGAGAAGGACAGAAGAAGGAGCAGGAGAGAGAAGGGAAGTAGTGGGAGAGAAGGAGTGAGGAGAGGGAAGAAGAGGGAGAGAAGGAGGAGAGAAAAGAAAGAAGGAGGGAGAGAGAGAAGAGGAGGAAGAGGGAGAGAGAAGGAGAAGGAGAGAAGGTGTGGGAGAGAAAAGGGAAGTAATGGGAGAGGAGTGAGGAGATAGAAGAAGAGGGAGAGAAGGAGAAGGAGAGAGGAAAAGGAGTGGGAAAGTGAAGAAGAGGGAGAGAAGGAGAAGGAGAGAAAACAAGGAGTGGAAGAGAGAAGAGAAGAAGAGGGAGAGAAGGGGAAGGAGAGAAGGAGAAGGAGAGGATAAGAAGGAGTGAGAAAGAGAAGAGAAGAAGGGGAGAGAAGCAGAAGGAGAAGAAGAGAAGGAGAGAGGTAGAAGAAGAAGAAGAAGAAGAAGAGGTAGAGAGAGAGAGGAGAGAAGTAGTAGAAGAAGAGAAGAAGAAGAGAAAGAGAGGGAAGGAGGAGAAAAGAAGTGGGAGAGGGAGAAGGAGAGAGAGAGAGAGTAGAGGAAAAAGAGAGAAGGAGAAGAAGAGAAGGAGAGGGAGAGAGAGAGAGAGAGTAGGAGAGTAAGAAAAAAGAAGAAGAAGAGAGAGAGAGAGAGAGAAAGAAGGAGGAGAGGAGAAAAAGAAGAAGAAGAGAGAGAAAGAGAGTAACTGCAGCAAGTCACCCAAACCACTCTCTTGGCAAAGGACCCCATCTAGCGGTCTTTCCCGCCCGAACGTGTCAACTCGAAACCATTATGGTCCGGATTGCCCAATATCCGTGAGGCAAATGGATCCCAAGAAGAAAGTTGCGGAAAGCATAGGCATCCAAGCTACCGGTAATATTGGAGAGGCGAGCGGAATGACCAACGCCGCACATACGAATCAAGCCCGGGTTCTAAGCTTTAAAATTAATTAGGAATTATTTCTTGTGGAAGGGATGAAAGGATTGATGACGTGCATGGAACAAGAACGAGTCTTAGGGTTCTATTTACTCTAAGAACTAAGTTGCATGCGCGAAACGGTAGAGTTTGGAATTCGCATAAGATTTTATACATGAAATGATAGCTTTTACTCACATAAAGAGATAAGGTTATTGCCTTACCTCACATGAAATGATAGTTTTACACACATAAAATGATAAGATTATCGCCTTACTTCACATAAAATGATAGCTTTTTAACCAGTTCAGTGCATGAATAGTCATTTAGAATTCACGTTTCACAAACATGGTTAAAAGAAACACATGAAATGTTAATTTCTGTCCTTGAGATACACTTGCATCGCTAGAAAAAACCCTGGACTTTCATATACGCAAGTCACATGTGATCCGGTGCATTAGAAATAAGTACTCGTTGCCAGGATTAAAGAGAGATAAAAGTCGTTAGGAGGTACAACTATACTAAATGCACAATGTGCCCGATGGTTAAGGCTGATTGGGAAATCCTACATAGAACCACACTAAGAGAATTGAAAGGATCGCGTACCTCTAGACTGCATCATGAAAGTCTAAACGGAGAATCATGTGTTGCCATGTGTGTTAACTGAGCTTGGTTGGGTTGCGAATAAGGCATGTCCGTTGCTTTGACTAACCAGCTAATGCTTGAGTTAGGGACTAAGATACCCTAAGGTAAAACCCAAGAGAAAAGGGCAAGTATAAGTCAACTTACCAGGGCCATTTGCTTTCATATCTTGTTTGAAAGTATTGGGATCTCACCAAGTCGCGAAAAGACCCAAGATCGAATGTTGGGAGCATCTAGGAAAAAAGGAGTCACACCTTAGCAGTCGGTCATAGAAACGACCTCCGAAATGTTCATACTTGTACTTAGGTACATTATTTGATCTCTTTGCTCAAGGAACTAATTAAAGAAAAACACTTACTGCTTTAGGTTGAAAGCCTAGAGGGAGAGGGAGGAACAGTTACCTCCGACTGTCTGCCTGGCCCTATCCAAGGGGGTTGTTAGCCGCGCCGGGTATATGGACCTAACCTGTCGCGAGAGGTCTCTCTGTGGGTGCTGCTTGGAGCGGGAGGATGCTTGGTGCCAGAGGAGGCTCTAGCTATAAATCCCTTGCCTCCGGATCCCACACAAGGGACCGACGTGACTCACGATGGAATCTCGAGGCCCGTGTACTAGTCAACGGGTATAACTTGGAGCAGCAATCCTATAGATTGTTGGGATAGCCTTTAGGTGTGACATTGGATGTACTCCAGGATTTTTATAAATAAAGAGCAGTTATTGGAGAAAAAGGAACTTGCTTGGCATTGTTTTTGTGCCAGTGCCTAAGTTACGTGAAGGAACCCATGATTAATTTGTTTAATTAAGGAAGCTAATTTTGCATGTCAAAACGTAATGTGTTAGGTAATTAGATAACTAAAGCAAACTTAGGAAAATGCGGTGGACATGACTTAGGTCCATCCTATAGAAGGGTGGTCCCGGTTAGCTAGAAACTTTTCTCAAATGATGAGATAATAAGACAATGAAGACTTGGTATCAGTAGATGTAGAATTTTCGGTTTATTCTGTTTTAGGGGAAAGGAATTGGACTACGCCGTATGGCAGAGAGGTTGACCTTCACATCCCTCTTGTTTCCCATTCTCCATGAACCAAGAGCAATATGAATCTGCTTCGACTCTGTTGTTCCTACGCAAAGTGGTACATCTAGAGCTCGACGCTAGCTTCTTTCTAGAGACTTTTGCTGATAGGAAAGGAACCCTGACCTGGATCCCAAGTGGGAACAACTTGACACTTCCGCTCAGGGTAGACTCGGGAAGACCTAGATCACAAACCCTGTTTATTCCCTACGAGTGCCAGGCAGAGCCTCCTGGACACTCCTCTCGATGGGCTGCTAAGACATGTTCCACAAGCGGACAAGCGGGCATGTTATAATTGGTATCAGAGTGAACCAACGGGATCTAAGATTTACAAAGGAACTTAATGGAGTAAAGTAAAGGGAATAAGGGAAAAACCAGGGGAAGGTGAGTGGAATAGAGCAGTGTTTTCTGTTGAAAACATTTCCTTACCCACTTATGGATGCTGGGTTGCAGAGTCACAAAGCATGGAACAAATTCTTGGTGTTCGAGGTTATGTTTGTGACTGCAATGCATGCTTTAGATTATGGACAGAGGCTAGGCATGATGAATATTCTAGACCGCATCTATAATCCTTCACCCCTGTATGCGGAACGGAGATGGATGAGAGAATTAGTAATTTACTACATAGCAACCCATTGACTTTCATACCTTCAGACCAACTTGAAGAGAATCAAGTGGATGGAGGATTTAAAGATCACGAAGCTTTTCATCTTTGTCGAAGCTCACGCAAATGCAACCTTGCATGTTGGTGGTCGGCAAGTCAAGTAGAATAAGTATGTGTATGAAGAAGGGACTCAGATGATCCGTGCCGACAGAATCAAAGTGCTAGGGTGCTATGAGAAGAACGGGTATCAAAGGAAGGGATGTCCCAAGCTTCCTATGAGTTATCATTTCCTGAAAATCCATGACCCCACTCCATATTATTACTCATCCCTTGTAGCCGATTCTAACACAATCCTATTTTCCCTAAATTGATGTACCAATCAACTTGTTCTACTTTCCCAAAATGAATGTACTCAAAGGGCTATGCCCTCATAAATGAGCAAGATTTTTACTATTGTCTATCCTGATTGAAATGTTGGCAAAGGTGTTAAGTGCTTAAGTCACTTGGCTAAAAGCTGTGTAAGTCATAATAATGTGATAGGAGGAACAAGTGATAAGTTGTTAACATAAAAAAATCTTATTGTCCAGGCGCAACCACAAGAGCAGGTTCCAAGTCCGACCCCTGCACTAAGTACGGCTGTGATTGAAGAGAAGAAGTTCCTTCACAAAAAAATCAAGCCACCTGAGTTCGATGGCAAGGGAAGGACTGTTCAAGCTGACACCGAGATCTGGATCGAGTCCATGGAGGATTATTTTGAGGCAGTAGGAACTGCACCTGCTAACCAAGCTATGCTCACCAAACTTAAGCTTACAGGCAAATCAAGACTTTGGTGGAAACAATGGTGCAGAGACCAAGCGATCTCGAAAGGGACAGTCACTTGGGAGAAGCTTAAGGAAGCTGTGCGAGGGAGGTATCTGCCACCTGCCTACCGCACACAGAAGATGAACGAATTATATGAATTGAAGCATCTTGGACTATCCCTTGATGCATATTATTCAAAGTTCGTCTCTCTCTTAAAGTACAACCCTCCAATGGATATGACACAATAGGTGTCAAAGTTTTGTGATGGGTTAAATCCCCCCATAAACACCCGCTTGGAATCAATGCGCCCAAATGACCTACAAGATGCACTCATTCAAGTTGCACTAATAATACAGGAGGTGCATACCAAGCCAAGGAACAACAAGACTTGGCCTTACAGGGATCATAACAAGGAAATTTATAGAACTCAGACTAAGAGAGCGCAAGGTCAGAGTCAGGGACAAAGGAAGAAAGCTAGGACCAATGTTGTCAACAACTTTGTTCCTACACGAGGTAATGACTGCAATCTATGTTGCTTCCATTGCAACGAGCCCGGACACTTCAAGAGGCAGTGTCCCAAGCTTAGCAAAGGACATCACCAAGGGCAATTCCAAGGAGCCGCCCATGGCCAAGGAGCCACAGTCATGGCCAGAGGGAGAACCTCTAGTGTTTCCAACAAGGAGCTGTGCGACAAAGAAGATCCATCCATGGATGCTGACATTGAGAGGGCAATGGTTCATGCTGTTCTTCACAAGAAGGGTCGGAATCGCCAATTCTCAGTGATCCAAACTCCATCGGATTATGAAGGTAAAAGCTTCAAAACCCTAATTAATTGTGGTAGTACACATTCTTTCATTTCACCGATCTGTGCAAAGAGGCTAGGTATAACCACAATAGACACACCTACTTTATTTGTGGAATTGGCCAATGGTCGTGAGGTCTCTTGTACTAGCCAAACTGCTAAGGTGAAATTCCTACTGGGTGGGAAGCCAACTTTGCTGAGATTCAGGATAATGAACCTAGGCGTCCACGAATGTTTACTTGGAATGGATTGGCTAATACCCAATGATGCCCACATCCACTGTGGAAAGGGCCAAGTCTCCTTCCGAAATTCTGAAGGGGAACTAGTTACAACTCAAGGAGAGGCTGGTAAGCCAAAAATTCAGTTGGCAAAAGCAACATGGATAATAAAAGGAGTTAGAAAGGGCCTACTTGTCTATCTGATTAAACTGAATAAGCTAGATCAGAATCAAGAAACGGGGGAAGAAACTTCATGGTTAAAGGAATATGCAAATGTATTTCCTGAAGAGCTGACAGAACTTCCTCAAAAGAAAGTCGACGACGAAATCAAGCCGGCGCCAAGAGCTGCACCAGTTGTTGCAAAGAGGCCGTATAGGATATCCATCCTAGAAGCTATTGAACTGAAAGAGCAACTCAAGCAATTGTTAGACCAAGGCTACATCCATCCTAGAAATTCGCCATGGGGAGCTCTAGTGCTATTCCAAAAGAAGAAAGATGGAACGCTTTGACTATGCATTGACTATAGAGGGTTGAATCAATCAACCATCAAAAATAAATACCCCATTCCAAGAATAGATGAATTACTTGACCATCTTCAAGGTGCGAAGATCTTCTCTAAGATAGATCTCAGATTTGGATATTATTAGATAAGGATCAAGGAAGAAGATATCCCGAAGACTGCATTCAACACAAGGTATGGACATTTTGAATTCCTAGTGATGTCATTCGGGCTGACAAATGCTCCTGCTACCTTCAACAGGTTAATGCAAGATATCTTTAGGCCCTATCTTGATGACTTTGTACTCGTCTTCTTTGACGATACCCTAGTTTACTCTAAACAGGAAAAAGATCATGAGCCCCAACTTCACATTGTTTTTGAAACAATGAGAGCACACAAGCTTTATGCCAAGAAGAAGAAGTGTGCATTTTTCAAGCGACAGATTGAATATCTGGGATTCATTGTATCAGCGGAAGGAATTTCAGTAGATCCAGAGACGTTCTGGAATGGCCAACACCAACTTTTGTCAAAGAAATACATAGCATTCTTGGATTGACAGGATGGTATAGGTTGTTGGCCCAAATTATGTCTTGATTCAAGACTTTGTGTAACATGCCTCAATGTGGTGACAATTTGTTTATACATCCATATTTTTAGCTCATGATATGATGTTCAAATGGATTTATTGACTATAATAATAATATTAGTAGAAGTAGCAACAATGTTAAGAATAACAATAAAATAGTTGTACATGCAATAGCATTACTAGTAGTGTGTGTGCATGTGCGAGCCTCGTCTCACCCTAGACCTAACATAAATTATTGAGAATTCTCGAGATTAGGTTAGCAATAGCAAGAGTAATAGCAATAGCACTAGCAATAACAACAATAGCGCTAGAACTAGCAGTGATAGTAGTTGTGGTGTTTGTGCATCTGCAAGTCTTATCTCTCCCAATAATTAATAAAAATTCCTAAGACTAGGTTGTTTTTCTTTAGTAAGAAGCAAGTAGCAATTGTATGGTCACCTACCGAACAGACCAACTTTGACAAGCTAAAGCAAAGCTTATTATCAGCACCCAGCTTAAAATTTCCTGATCTTAGTAAGGAGTTTGAAGTGGTAATTGATGCTAGCACACTTGCCTTAGGATGTGTGCTTATGCAAGAAGGTCATCCCGTAGCATATTCTTCAAGGAAATTGAAAAGCCATGAAAGGAATTATGCTACCCATGATTTGGAGCTATTGGCTGCCATCCATTCTCTCAAACTTTGGAGACATTACTTGCTGGGTAAAAAATTTGCCTTAGTAACGGACCACAAGAGCCTTAAATGGATCTTCACCCAGAATGAACTTAACATAAGGTAACGTCGATGGATCGAAGTGCTGGAAGAATATGATTTTGAAATCAAATATAGGCCTGGAAAAGAGAATGTAGTTGCCGTTGCACTCAGTCGCAAGGCATTTTTGAATTCTCTTATTTTGCAAGATCCATTAACAACAAGATCTCTAGCCACAAAGGTATCAATGCCAAACAACCCAATTCTAGAGCTAGCTAGAGAAGAGGCATGTCATGACCCAGTCTCTCAGAAATGGCTAAGGGAGATCCCCATCAAGGATCAAGACCCAAAGCTAAAGATGAAGTATCAAGAATTCTCTGTCAGTGGTGGACTTGTCTACTTTAGGACAAGATTATGTATCCCCGCAAGCCAATCTCTCAAGCAGAAGATACTTTGGGAAGCCCATGACTCCCCTTTCTCAGGACATCTTGGCTATGCCAAGACCCTTAATGCGGTTAGGAAGAGCTATTATTGGGATAGGCTCAAGGGTGACGTCCTCAAATATGTCACGGAATGTTTGTCTTGTCAATACATTAAGGCAGAACATGTCAAAATGCCAAGGAAATTGCAACCACTTGACATTCCCCAAATGACATGGGAATTCATTAGTATGGACTTTGTTGTTGGCCTACCCCAAGTTCAGGGAGGATACAACTCTATTATGGTTGTAGTAGATATGCTCACCAAGGTTGCACATCTCATCCCTGTCAAGACAAACTATAAATCCTCAGACATCACAAGATTATTCATCAAGGAAATATTCAAACTGCATGGATTACCGAGAAGAATCATTAGTGATCGTGACTCTCTCTTCACATCACACTTCTAGAGGGCTATCTTCGAGGCTATTAGGACCCAGCTATGTTTCAGTACAGCTTACCATCTCCAAAATGATGGTCAAATGGAACGAGTCAAGCAACTCATTGAAGATATGCTTAGGGTATACTGTTGTCGCGAACCCAAAAAGTGGATTCAATATTTGCCACTGGTTGAGTTTGCCTACAATGCTTCTTACCAACAAAGTATTCAGATGACCCCTTTTCAAGAATTGTATGGGCACGATTGTCATACTCCTTTGAGCTTCTCGAATCCAAACCTGAGGGTAGAAGCTTCAAGGCAGATGCTGGAAGACATGGATGATCAAATCAAATCAATAAGACAAGACATCATAGCCACCAAGGATAGACAAAAGGCTTACGCGGACTTGAAATGGCAAGACAGATCCTTCATTGAAGGTGATATGGTCTTCATCCGCGTACGCCCTAAAAAGATTTCACTGTCCTTGGGAGAGTACAAGAAGCTAAGTCCAAGGTATTGTGGACCTTATAAGATCACTAAGTGCCTAGGACCTAATGCTTACAGACTATAGCTGCCTACAACCCTAAAGGTTCATGATGTATTCCACATTAGTCTATTGAAAAAGTATCTACCTAATCCGGATCATGTACTTGATGATCAGCAAATTGTAATGCCTAGCCAAGGAGTCCTTGAGCTACGGCCTGATAGAGTCCTAAATGTCAGGGAGAGGCATTCGAGGTCAAGGACCTTGAGAGAATAACTCATCCAGTAGAAATATTATCCCGAAGAGAATGCCACCTGCATGGACGAAGATACTCTCAACCAACAATACCCCCAGGTCCTCTCGAGATGAGGACATCTTGATTCCTCTAAGAGGGAAAGAATGTAATGGGCCATAGGAACCCTCCCTTGAATTTTTATTTTTTTAATTCATTAGTTCAAAATTTTTTACTCCCCCCATCTCTCCCCGCCGACAACACGTCGGGGAGAGAGAGAGAGAGGGAGTGATGGTGTTGGGGGGCATGCAACCCCGCAGGTGGGAGGGGTGGCTATGCCACCTACCTCCTCCCCTCCCCTTATATAGGGGAGGCTTCTCCCCTCCCCAGGTAGAAAACAGGAGGCTACATCGCCACCCTCCCCCCTATCAGTTGCTATGTACTCCTCCCCCTCACTAGCAGCGCTGCGTACTCCTCCCCTCGGGCCTTCGACTGGAGTTCTTTTCCCCCCTAGGGCTCTCGGCGGAAGCCACCCCACACCACTGGGACGATTGTGCTGCAAAACCCCCTGAGGGTCTTCCGAACGTAGTCTCCCCCCCCCTGGCGACCTACTGCAACGGTAGTTTCTAGTCCAACGTGCACTCCGCCACCTAGGCTGATGACTCAGCCCATTTTTCCCCCGTGTTAGCTAGCAGCAAACGGAGGCTACGGCTCCCCCTCCTTACATCACTCCCTATTTACTAAACGCTGCGGGACCCTCCGTGGGCCTCCAAACAAGCCGCCTCCCTCCCTGGTTGCCATCCAATTCGGGCTGTGAGGAGAGAAGGAATATGAGTGAAGGAGAAGGAGAGAAGAGAAAGAAGGAGGGAGAGAGAGAGAAGAAGAGGAAGAGGGAGAGGGAAGGAGAAGGAGAGAAGAAGGAGTGGGAGAGAGAAGGGAAGTAGTGGGAGAGAAGGATTGAGGAGAGGGAAGAAGAAGGAGTGGGGAAGAGAAGGGAAGAAGAGGGAGAGAAGGAGAAGGAGAGAAGAGAAAGAAGGAGGGAGATAGAGAAGAGGAGGAAGAGGGAGAGAGAAGGTCAAGGAGTGGGAGAGAAAAGGGAAGTATTGGGAGAGAAGGAGTGAGGAGATAGAAGAAGAAGGAGTGAAGAGAGAAAAGAAGAGGGAGAGAAGGAGAAGGAGAGAGGAAAAGAAGGAGTGGGAGAGTGAAGAAGAGGGAGAGAAGGAGAAGGAGAGAAAAGAAGGAGTGGAAGAGAGAAAAGAAGAAGAGGGAGAGAAGGGGAAGGAGAGAAGGAGAAGGAGAGGATAAGAAGGAGTGAGAAAGAGAAGAGAAGAAGGGGAGAGAAGTAGAAGGAGAAGAAGAGAAGGAGAGAGGTAGAAGAAGAAGAAGAAGAAGAAGAAGAAGAGGTAGAGGGAGAGAGGAGAAGTGTAGTAGAAGAAGAGAAGAAGAAGAGAAAGAGAGGGAAGGAGGAGAAAAGAAGTGGGAGAGGGAGAAGGAGAGAGAGAGAGAGTAGAGGAATAAGAGAGAAGGAGAAGAGAGAGGGAGAGGGAGAGAGAGTAGGAGAGTAAGAAAAAAGAAGAAGGAGAGAGAGAGAGAGAAAGAAGGAGGAGAGGAGAAAAAGAAGAAGAAGAGAGAGAAAGAGAGTAACCGCAACAAGTCACCCAAACAACTCTCTCGGCAAAGGACCCCATCCAGCAGTCTTTCCCACCCGAACGTGTCAACCCGAAACCCCATTAAGGTCCGGATTGCGCAATATCTGCGAGGCGAATGGCTCCCAAGAAGAAAGTCATGGGAAGCGTAGGCGCCCAAGCTACCGGTAATGTTGGAGAGGCGAGCGGAGCGACCAATGCCACACATACGAATCAAGCCCACGTTCTAAGATTTAAAATTAATTAGGAATTATTTCTCGTGGAAGGGATGAAATGATTGATGACGTGCATGGAACATGAACGAGTCTTAGGGTTCTATTTACTCTAAGAACTAAGTTGCATGCGTGAAACGGTAGAGTTTGGAATTCGCATAAGATTTTATACATGAAATGATAGCTTTTACTCACATTAAATAAGGTTATCGCCTTATCTCACATGAAATGATAGCTTTTACTTACATAAAGTGATAAGGTTATCGCCTTATCTCACATGAAATGATAGCTTTTACACACATAAAATGATAAGGTTATCGCCTTACTTCACATAAAATGATAGCTTTTTAACCATTTCAGTGCATAAATAGTCATTTAGAATTCACGTTTCGCAATCATGGTTAAAAGAAACACATGAAATGTTAATTTCTGTTCATGAGATACACTTGCATCGCTAGACAAAACCCTGGACTTTCATATACGCAAGTCACATGTGATCTGGTGCATTAGAAATAAGTACTCGTTGCCAGGATTAAAGAGAGATAAAAGTCATTAGGAGTTACAAATATACTAAACACACAATGTGCACAATGGTTAAGGCTGATTGGGAAATCCTGCGTAGAACTGCACTAAGAGAATTGGAAGGATCGCGTGCCTCTAGACTGCATCATGAAAGTCTAAATGGAGAATCATGTGTTGCCATGTGTGTTAACTGAGCTTGGTTGGGTTGCGAATAAGGCATGTCCATTACTTTGACTAACCAGCTAATGCTTGAGTTAGGAGGACTAAGATATCCTAAGGTAAAACCCAAGGGAAAAGGGCAAGTATAACTTACTAGGGCCATTTGCTTGCCTATCTTGTTTGAAAGTTCAAGAAACTAGTTCAAGGAAAACACTTAATGCTTTAGGTTGAAAGCCTAGAGGGAGAGGCAGGAACAATTACCTCCGACTGTTTGCCTGGC
Source organism: Lygodium microphyllum (assembly GCF_053477565.2). Taxonomy (NCBI): domain Eukaryota; kingdom Viridiplantae; phylum Streptophyta; class Polypodiopsida; order Schizaeales; family Lygodiaceae; genus Lygodium; species Lygodium microphyllum. The sequence continues at coordinate 59,442,784 of NC_141136.1, read as the reverse complement.
CCTATCCAAGGGGGTTGTTAGCCGTGATGGGTATATGGACCTAACCCGTTGTCAGAGGTCTCTCCGTGGGTGTTGCTTGGAGCGGGAGGTCACTGGGATGCCAGGGCAGGCTCTGGCTGTAAATCCCTTGCCTTCGGATCCTGCACAAGGGACCAACGTGACTCGAGATGGGATCTCGAGGCCCGTGTACTAGTCAACGGGCGAAACTTGGAGCAGCAATCATGTAGATTGCTGGGATAGCCTTCGAGCGTGACATTAGATGTACTCTAGGATTCTTATAAATAAAGAGCAGTTATTGAAGAAAAAGTAACTTGCTTGGCATTTTTTTGTGTCAATGCCTAAGTTACGTGAAGGAACTCGTGATTAATTTGTTTAATTAAGGAAGTTGATTTTGCATGTCAAAACGTAATGTGTTAGGTAATTAGATAACTAAACCAAACTGAGGAAAGTGTGGCAGGTGTGACTTAGGTCCATCCTATGGAAGGGTGGTCCCGGTTAGATAAAAACTTTTCTCAAATGATGAGATAATAAGACAATGAAGACCTAGTATCAATAGAAGTAGAATTTTTAGTTTATTCTATTTTAGGGGAAAGGAATGGGACTATGCCATATGGCAGAGAGGTTGACCTTCTCATCCCTCTCGTTTCCCATTCTCCATGAACCAAGTGCAGTATGAATCAGCTTTGACTATGTTGTTCCTATGCAAAGTGGTACATCTAGAGCTCTCGACGCTAGCTCCTTCCTAGAGACTTCTGCTGATAGGAAAGGAACCCTGACCTCAGGTCGATCCCAAGTGGGAATGGCTGGACACTTCCGCTCGGGGCAGACTCAGAAAGACCTAGATCGCAAACCTTGTATCATTCCCTGCGAGTGCCAGGCGAAGCCTCCTAGACAGTCCTCCCGATGGGATACTAAGACATGTCCCACAAGCAGACAAGCGGACACGTTACATAGAGCTTCAATAAGGTTGAGTCCACTGCCACTAGAGGTAGCTCCTCTATAACAGCCTTCCCTCTTTGCACTATTTTTTTTTATCCCTCATCTTGCTGGAGATTATTTCCTTATGCTCAATGGTTTGCCGAACTTGGCTCTTTACTTCCTTGCTAGAGAGAGCTAATCTTGATCCAATAGGTATTAGCTAAGTGGCCGAACTTTCCACATATGTCACATTTAACATTTGGACAATTCCTAGGAAAATGTTCACTTAAAATTGAATCTTGAGGAGGCACCCTCTTCAGGGTGTCGACTCCCTATCAAATTCTACTTCTTAATAAAATTGATATCAATAACTATTTGCTTATATTGTTTGGTGATCATGTCAGTATAGAGCTTCATCATATCCTTAACTTCGCCAAGGACATTGGAGGTAGTTGACTCATAGCCGTGATCATCTACCCATCATTCCATTGGCCTAACCACTTGATTAGGAATTGGTTGTTGATTCCCTGAAACAACATGAGAATTTATTGTTTGGCCTCTAACACTTGGTGGAGCCATTTGACTAGCCATAGGCATGGTTATACTAGGAGAAGCTCGCAACATGGGTACATTCTCAATCATGCTTCCTCTCCCATTAGAAGTACTCATGGGCATCCCTTGGCCTCCATTTGTTAGTGCCAAAGTATTTCCAACACTTAGACACGGATTCCAATTTTTCCCTAGAGGTATAGGCCACTTGTAATCACAACTCTACATTCTATGCTCACGTAATAGCCCTATCAATGTCATCACAAGAGCAACACTACTCAGCTGCACTTGAATGTTGAAGTCTAGCCCATAAAAAAAGTATTGCAACTGAGTAGCAGCTAGAATATAGGTCTGTAGCTTACGAAATACATCCTTCAATTTCTTGGCATAGCCTCAAACATTCTTGTGAGGTTCTTGATGGGTTACATTGAGAACACATAGCCAATACTGACCTCCTCTTTCAAGGAAAAACTCTCTTCAGAAGGCCACAAATAATAAATCAATTGTAGTTATGGTTCTATCCTCTAGGCCGTGATACCATACTGGAGCTCATCCTTTTAGAGTCATAATAAAGAACATCATCAAGTATCCTTCATCTTGATTTCGACAATTGAACATTAGCTTTTGAAATTCATTATTATGAAGTTCTGCATCTTCCTATGCTAACCCATAAAAATAGATAGAGGAAATCCTAAGGCTAGCAAGTATGTTGTTCCTATTGGAATTGCAACGTGTTGTGCCATGATAACAATCGGATTTTCTAAAGGAGTTTGAATGGATGACACTACTACCCCATGCAAAGTGGGCTGAATAATTCGGAGAGAGGAAGTACTAGAACTTCCTCCTCCTCTCCTAACAAACTATGCATGGGGCTAAGGTTACTAAGATCCCTCCCTTTGTAGGGATATTGGGCCACTCCTTTGGGAATAATATCTCCTAATAATTTATGCCCATTGTGTATCTCATTCAACTCTTCTTTACTTCTTCTAAAGCTCGGCTTCATGGTCTTTTGAATCTAACTCAATGCCTTTTGGCATATATTAATAACTTGGTCCCTATCGACCAAGATTTGGAGACCACCACTTATTAGCAGCTCCCGAAAAATGCACCACTTGATAGGATCTAAAATAGGCCCGACACACTGACTCTATGTAATACACCACGTAAGCACAGATAAAGGGACACCCCTCAGCTAACTGCCATAGCCCCACTACAACCCTCCTACACCTCAGGGATTGGCCCCGAAATGCCCCGCCCATACATAGAACACATACAATATATGCTCCACTCTTTTAATAAATTGTTCTAGGAGATGTAATATATTCCTCACTTTGCACTGCCTAAGGAGATTGATCACTAGCCCTACAACTTAGGGTACATCACCTCCTCAATGTGGCTCATTATTTATGAAAACAATTGATGTGCATCTAGGATGATAGCATGTGTTGCATGCAATGCAATTGTGTATGGTTTATAATGCTCAAATATTTTTTTCCATCAACAACTAGCATTGTGAAGGTGCAAAAACATTTCTTTTCATGTCTTTACTCTAAACGTAATTGATGTGTTGCATAGGGCTAGCATGGAGCATGCTCGTGCTACTGGACCGTCTTAATTTTTAAACCACATATCCTATATACCATGCATCAGGACACCCCTATTCTCCCTATTGCTTAAGGTTGTGCATTCGTCTATGGTAGGTTTAGAGAGCATGTTTTATATATTTTTCCTTCATAGAAGTAGTTAATACCCACTTTAACATAAAGATAGGACTGAACTAAGGCAAGACTGAGACCCTCCCTCATGCCTTAGCCTTATTATACATTCACAAATACACATGTGATTTTTTTTCTATTTTTTAGATGCAGAAAACCTAATTTTTTTTATTTTTTCTATTTTTGTCTATTTATTTATTGATAAATATAAATATTTTTTATTTATTGATTTTAAAATGATTAGGGCTGCTGAGAATTATTTTTTATATCACATTCCATCCCATGCAAACAACATATACACAACAAAACCCCAAAATCTCATGATTTTCCTTAAAATCGCAATGTTGTGGATTTTGCATGTTTATAAAGAAATTACTAGATGACTCATTTTTCATTATTTTCTTAACATAATTGATAGATAATTTTCTTAACATAATTTATGACTTTCTCATAGAACCACACATTATATCGTATGCATCTCATGATTGGAGGCCCATTGATGCTTTCCAATAGTCATTGATGCTCCTCACAACCTCAATCTATGCTCCTTTATACTCCACTATCATCCCATGATCCATATCACATGCATCTCAACCCATCCCTTTCTCTCATAGATTAAGCATGAGAACACACATTAAGAGAAGAGAGGAGGGAGGAGAGAGAAAGACTAGAAATTTAGAATTTCATGTAGGCTATCATTTTGCAAGTGAGAGGTGGCAATTGGAGGTGAAAAATCAAGGATTCCATGGCAATGATTAGTTGTATGCCTTGCTTTCAGGCCTTCTATGCCTCCTCCATCCAAATCATCGTGACGAACAAGGGCACTTTTCTTTTTCACAAAAAAAATGCCCCCCTCCCACCATGATTTAGCTTTTTTTTCCTCTCTTTTTTTCGGGGGGGTAGGCCTTTAAGTCATGACCTTTCAACTCCCCCCCCCCCCCCCCCCGCCCAAGTCACTTTCACAATTCCTCTTGCCCTTTTGTGCGCGACTTCCAGCTTCCTCTCCATATGGTGCCCAATTAGCAATCTGGGAAATCTTCTGCATTCAGCTTAATTTCCCAAATGGCCGAGAAGTCATCTTCTTCACTCCGGTAGTTAGAAAATTTATGAAAAATCTGCAACCACCGCAACGATCAAAATTTGCATTCACATCTTCCACAGTCTCTTAAAATGGTCAAATTCGCGTCTTTCACTTCTATCGGCTTTGAATTCTCATGTAAACTTTGCATCATTCCTCTCCTTTCCGATACTTCTTGGGTGTTTAAATTTTTCTCTTAGAAGTATCACAAGCAAGATCAGAGAGAGAAGAGAGAGAGGAAGAGAGCTCAAGAGTGGAGAGATAACTTTCTTTTTACATGGGTTTGAAATATAAGCCTTTCTTTAAAAGTAAACTTGTATTTTGAGTGACAACCATTTATAATATGCCAAAATCCTAAGGTACCCACTCTTTAAACCCCAAATTTTATCTACTATAAAGCACCAAAAGTGGGCAACTTATACATGCTTTCACTCTTCTTGGGGTAAGTTCCATGAAAGCTAGATGGACCCCCACAAGGCACTTGTGGTGAATCCTAGTGCTCTATCCAAGTCCAAGTCATAGACACCTTTGATATCCTTTCTTCATTAATGGACATTGACTGAAGAAGTATTTCCCTCCCTGGGAATCTTGACAATCAAAGTGGTCTATACCTTCCCTTTGTTGGTATTGTGGTAAATCACCCTCCAGCTTCTCATCCTGATAGTGTTGTACAATTCTCATGTTGTCTCATCTCTAGTATTTGTAACTATCTCTCTATTCTCTTCCTCAGTCTAGTAGATGTGGGGTGGTTGACTCTAATAAATGATGTTATTACATCCCTTTTTTTAAAAACAAAAAAGAAGAAAAATGGTTATGGGGGAGAGAAATGACCTTGTTCCCTACCATACCAACATATTCTTTAAGAAAATTTGAAAATATACTTGGAAATATGGATTTAAAGAAAATAGAAAAAAATAAAAAATAAAAATCACATTGTTATGGGAGAAAAAGAAGAAATTTCCTATCATAACAAGTCTCGTTGCAAGAAAATGTGGCAACATCCTTAGGGTGAAAGGTTAGGTGAGGAAAAGGTTGTGACACCCCTTAGTGATTCTTCAACTGATATTTCCTACGTACTATTCACCTCCCTAGGTGTGATGCTTCTTCATTAATAATCTTGGATGTAGTTATTAAGCCATCTTCCTAGTGCATTGCATCCTTGTACACACACTACAACAAAAAGGCCTCATAGATGCACTTTTAGACGCGATTTTTGAATATAGAGAAAATCTTACGGGCGTATCTATCCGCGCGTCTATTTGCGCGTCTACCATTTCACGTCTATAATCGCATGTATGAACGAATTTACATGCAAAAATAGACGCGTAATAGACACACATATACACGCGCGAATACATGCGCATAATAAACCAAAATTGCTATTTATTTAATTCATTTTACGCATCTATTAGCGCATCTATTTGGCAATTAGACGGGCATATAGACACGCTTGTAGAGTAGACGCGCTTTTACAAGCATTGGTAGACGCGAACGGAAAACAAAAAAACTCCTTTTTTTTAAAGATATTTAATTTCTTTTTTAAATTTGAATTATAGAGCGCGTGTATAAGCGCGTATACTCTACACTGTAGACGTGCATATAAACGCGGATTTTCTGCAATTTAGAAGCGCGGATAGATGCGCATAACAGAACTAGAAAAACAAAACCAGAGAGCATGTGGTTGCACATGCTCTCTGGTTTTTTTTTCCCCCTCCCATACAACAGATTGTGCATTTGGGAAAAAGATAATGTATCTTACGGGCACCAGAATTGAAAATAAAAGTCCATGTATTCATTATAGATCAAAAGCATTTACATGGGAAGTTTAAGTGCTTGTGACCTAAAGCATGGCCGCAAGCAGTAGGCTCAAAGATGGATTATACATATATAAGAAAACAAGGCCTCATGAGAAGGTATGGTGCTCCTCTACGAATCTGAAGAAGAAACATCTTCGCTAGTACCACCATGGCTACTAGTGTCACTATCCCCCTCCTCGCTATGCTCCACATCCGGGTTCGCCTACACACACCAAAGATCAAGGTTGCTTACATAGACATGGTGGAGAAAAAGTTATAATTAGCTATACTTTTAATAGGAAAGTAAGAAAAACATACCTCCTCTAGCTGTCAAATCCTCATGGCCCGGTTGTATTGGTCCTCAGTGATGAGACCCTCCTTATAGAAGTGAATTTATGTGGCTGCGCGATTATGGCCTCAATGGTAACCTACCTCTCTAGGAGTAGGTATCCTACCAACGATAGTAGTCTACAAAACAATTATGATATATACAAACAATTATGAGTCACAATATATTAGAATAAATTATATAAAAAATTGAAAGAAATATAAATTTAAAAAAACTAGAAATCAAAATATACTTATAAACTCTGCCTCCCACGACTCTCTGCCGCCCGATCTGTAATGCGATGATCCCATGGTTTCCATTTGGATCCGTCGCGCCTCTGCATGCTGGCGACTCTTCACTTTCTCTGCTGCTTTCTTCTTGGCTTTCTTCCACTCTATGTGGTGGCACATAGGTGGTTGGCTATAGACTCCACGCCCCTCCTCCTGCCTCCGTAGTGAGTCCCTAGCGCGTGTCATGAGGTGGGATCTTTTGTTGTAAAGCATATCCCTCACTTTTGTGCGTCCCCAATCATCCGAGAATCGCTGACCCTCAGGATTTGGGTACCTCCTATGGACTGCCCTCAACACCTCCTGCCACAAGCCACTTTTTTTATTTTTGAAGGCAATGAAACAATCTTTACACGTTGCATGCACGACGCTCCTCATGTACGCCATTACATCCCTTCCTTCATCATCATGGAAGATGCCACCAGGATCTATAACTCTATAGTACTGGCGTACAACCTCCTCTACGTGATCTATTGGTGAGGGGGATCGCTCGCCAGCTCCTAGGCAACCCCCACACAAGCCTCGTCCTCCCCCTTGACTCTCCCTCCTCCCTCTCTGTCAACTACCCTCTACCTCGCTGGATGCACGTGCTTCTACAGATGCACGTGCTTTTGCAAATGCACGTGCTTCTGTAGATGCTTGTGCTTCAGTCAATGCACGTATAGGTGCTGCACGTGGAGTACCTACATATGGAGTACCTGCATGTGGAGTACCTGCATATGAAGTTTGGGAAGTAGTGCCAGGCAAAGGTGCATTGACCCCCCTGCCAAACGAGGCCAATGTATCATTCATGCGATCCAAATCCGAGTCATTGCTAGATGAACCAGGATACGACACCTGCAAAAAAAACATAGGAAAAAGACAAATTTGTTTACATACAAAAAATCATATATTACCTACATTTTCAAAGAGCTTTCTTTAGACATTGAGCATAAAACTTAAGTGCTAATGCTTCTCATAAACAAGAAAACTGATAAACACAAACATAGGATTGGTCACATTCATCATTGCAAAAATATATTGTTTTTTATCAGAGCTGGGAGAGCTGGCGCGTGTATAACCACATCTAAATTGTAGGTTAGACGCGCCCTCAGATGCGCTCCCAAAGTCAATCTTCTATCCAGCGTGTCTATATTCGCATCTAAGATGCAGCACAGACGTGCTGTCAGACGCAAATTCTAAGTCAATCTGCGTGTGCGTGTATCCTTGCGTGTAGATTGACATGCACACGCGTCAGGACACGTGCTCTAAGATGCGCCCTTAGACGCAATGAGAGGAAACATGTTATCGCGTCTATACCTACGTCTACACTGAAATGTAGACATGCTATCAGACGCGCTTAGTCGGCTGATTTTAGCCCAACGACCGCCATTGATGATTTACAAAATGCAATACATAATGGAATCAAAAATCCTAAATACACAGAGAGAGAAGAGAGAGAAAGAGAGAAACAAAGAGAGAGAGAGAGAGAGAGAGAGAGAGAGAGAGAGAGAGAGAGAGAGAGAGAGAGAGAGACTCACCTTGGGTGTTTAGTGTGGCGGGTGGTGGCAGTTCTTCTGTTAACCCCAACACAAAGACATTAGGGCCAAAAACGCTTCAAAAATGGCACTTTTAAGAAAGTGATTAAGTTGCTAATTAGTTGAGGTTTAGGAAGAATAAAACCTCTAAATTTGGTTGTCCAGATGTGATTAATGAGAGAATATTTGGTTCATTGAAGAGGTCGACTATTAATTGCCCTCATCTTTTAATCCAGGTCAGGGGTCACCTTTTCGGCCGTTTATTGTCTTGGAACTCGAGAGATTTTGTATTTTCAAGATTTTCGTTCAAACTTCGTATTTGTTTGCTCCCGCGTTTTCTTTCTACACACTATTCTCTTTTACCATTCCTTTTGTTGCACTTGCTTCCTATCACTGTGAGATTCTTGCTCGGTTCATTTGCTAGAATGTCTAGCAATACTACTTCAAATAACATAGGCGCAAGCACACGTAAATACAAGCTATCTATTCAGCTAGATCCGACTTACACATCTTGGAGAAGTATACATCATCGAGTATTGATAGATGAGATTGAAGCCAACAAGTTGCGAACACAAGGAATGAAGCATATAGATTTGTGGGTGGATGGAAATATCTATCCTAGGGATCCTTCTATAGGTAAACCACCTCCTTTTTTGAATGTCCATGACTATATAAGATATGCTGGAGAAGGTTACAATGGAATGCTTGGCTACTGTATGAGGTTATACTCTGCATCTTACACATACATAGCTCAAGTGCACGAAATGAGAAAAGCACTAGAAACTACACAAACAAATATTTTAGAGTTGACAAGTCAGATTGATATTTTGAAAAATATTAACAATTCATTGCAGGATAAGCTAACACGCTTGAGAGAAACTCCAGTAGGATTTAGAGAGAGGAAGAGACCATTAAGAAATATAACCAGCTTGTGTGAGAGAGCAAAGAAAAGGAGACTAAATCTTACAAAGAAATATGTCTCTAACATACTAGGCATAAATATCCGAGAGAATGAGGAAAGAATCAAACTTTTGAAGGAAACCATGAATAAGAAAGATATTTTGAGGATTCTTAAGTCACTAGAAAATGTGGATTTGAGAGGTCCGACTCTGAGAGAGTTAGTGAAGGATTTAAAAGGCACAGTGAAAGAAAATGAAATCGTAGAGACATGTGATACTGTGGGTATAAGTCGAAAAGGTTATCATACTATCTCTCGATTATGCTATCTCTGGATTATGCTTGCTTGCTTGCTGCTTCTTCTTGTTCTCCTCTCTCTTGTTCTCTCTTTCTTCCTCTCCTTGGCTTTCCTTTTTCCCTTCTTGTGTGTTTGAAATGAACGAAGAGGTGAGTCATGAGGAGGTGAGGCATGAAGAGACTAGGGAGGCATGAAGAGACTGCATGTCTGCTAAACTCAAGCTTCAGAACCACAAAAAATGCAGGAAGGGAAAGGCGCAGTTTGAAAAGAAATGATTTAAGTATGGTTTGAATTTTGACGTGTGTGTCTATTTTTGTGTGTATATGCGCGTCTATTGTTCAAATAGACGCGAACATAGACGCGCAAATAGATGCTAATATAGACGTGTACGTAAACGCGGATATAGACGCGCATTTAGGCTTTATCATAATTGTTTGTTTTTAAGATCAGTTTTAATAGTGAATTCTTATCATAAGTTTTAATGTATTTATGATGATTTTTGTGTATTTAAAATTGAGATCTTATGTAAACATATGAATGACAAATATTTTGATGTTGTCATGAATTAGGTTTAATCATGTCATCGTCATCACATAGTGCGGTGCATGCTGATGAGTCAATGAGCACATCCTCAAGTGAGGATGAAACATTACATCTTCATAATCGAGATGCATGGCTATGACAAAAAATTAAACGCATGTGTAATCGTTGTCGAGGGTGTATTTTTTGAGCACGTCGAATTGCAATGTCACACCTCAGCTTATATGGAAAATGGGACCGAGAAAAATCACCGGTATTCATTGTTTTTTTTTTTACCACTAAGATTTCTAGTCTATCTTACGGGAATTATATATCAACGTACATGAAACTCCCTTTTGTGGTTGAGCAGGATGCAGTGCCACATCCTCAAATGCTCCCTCCCGGGCGTCGAGAGGCTGCAAAACGTCGACACGAGGAGGTAGAGTATTCAAGAAGAGTAGAGACTCACGACCATGATAGTAGCCCTCATGAAATGCTCCATCAAGTCATAGAGGATGAGATTTCGGACAACATGGTACACCATCTATTTTCACAATCGGTTCAGGGAGAAGGTCACTCTACAAAGCCAAATGACCCACTATATGTAGCATCATCTACTCTGTTGTATGAAGGTTGTACGTACTCCGTTCTTCGTGCGTCCCTCGAGATACTTAACTTGCAAACAATTTACGGATGGAGTAATGTCAGTTTGGATGCGTTATTGAAGTAGGTATCAATTCAGTTTGGCTTATGAATCATAATATTAATTGTTCTATTTTGAAATCAAACAGAAATATATGTTGGTGGTTTTTTAACTCACTTTTGAAAATATATGTAGGTTATTATCACAAATGCTTCCAAAAGGAAACAAATTGCCAACTAAGAGAGAGCAAGCAAGACACTTGTTGACATCTCTGGGAGGCCTCGATAATGTCAAGATCCATGCATGTGTTAATGATTGTGTCTTATTTCGTGGGATTCACGAGTTCACACCAGAGTGTCCTGTTTGTGGAAAATCAAGATATGAAGTGGAGATGAAGTCAATAGATGTGCCTCGTAAGGTTTTGCGACATTTTTCGATTGTTCCACGTATAAAACTTATGTTCAAGTGTAAGTCTATTGGAAAGCTCATGTCATGGCATGCTAGTCATCGTTCAAGTGATGGAAAATGGAGGATCCCTGCAGACATACCGGCATGGCAACATATAGATAATTTGTGGCCCGTTTTCAAAGAAGAGCCAAGAAATTTGAGATTTGGTTTAGCTATGGATGGAATCAATCCATTTGACATCAAAAGCACATCATATAGTGTATGGCCAGTGGTATTGGTGAACTATAATATTTCTCCATCCATGGCAATTAAAAAGGGACATGTAATATTGTCCCTTCTGATTCCTGGAAAGCACAAGGTAAAAAACGTGGACATTTACTTAGAGCCTTTGATTGAAGAGTTAGAAATGTTATGGGAAGGTATTGAGGTGCAAGATACAAGTGCATCTGCATTCTCTAGAGATTTCATATTGAAGGCCATGTTGTTGTGGACCATGCATGACTTTCCAGGATACGGAGAGTGTTCAGGTACATGTATATAACTCTATATTTGAAATTCAAGACTTGAATCAATTGCATTTTATAATTCACTTGTTTTTTCAGGTTTAACCACGTCAAGATATCATGCATTTCCTATTTGCGGTCCCTCTCTAGTTTCCTCTAGGCCGGCACATTTAAAGAAGGTTATCTACGACAATCATCATCGATTCCTTCCTATTGACCATCCCAAATATGTTCTCCCTACTAATGGAATGACTCCACAATCTCTAACCATTCGAGATTGGAAGGAGAGATGGATTAATGCCAACAGCCACCCTCCACTTGGCATGAGTCGGTAAGAAGTGCATTTCTCTCGATTGACTTTAAAGTATTTAGCACGATGAAATGTTTACATAATATATTGTTTGTTTGTTAGGTTCTCTATATTCTTTGGTCTTCTGTACTGGACTGAACTCAAGATCAATCACCTGTTGGACCCCATGCATATATTCAAAAATGTTGTATCTACATTATGGGATCACTTAATAGGGGCTCGTGATTCAGTTAATGTAAGGGAGGATTTACGTAACATTGGTCGCATGAGACGAGCCTGGCCACACATTGGACCCAAAGGAAAGATTGAGCTACCCCATGCACCTTGGATGTTGTCAAAGAACGAGGGAAAAATAGTGAAGGAACAAATATATAGCTTTCGAACACCCACATGATGTATGAGATGTCTCAAGGGAGCCTTCATAAAGAAAAAGAAAAGAGGTGTGGAGTAACTATCTGGTTTGAAGTCCCACGATTGGCACAAAATGATTCAAGGGTATCTCTAACCATGAATATAGTAATTCGTGGAGTAACTATGTGTAAACTTTGGGGTATGATGACTTTTTCCTCAACTAATCATTTGATCTATGAATATTGTTTACATTCAATTCGTACTTCCTACTAGCATATCCCATTGTGTATCCAAGGATGTATGTGATATAATTTACAAGATGGGAGAGCTTGTGAGGTGTGTATGTTAGATATGATCAATGCCCCACCCTCATTAGGTGCTACCAATGATCCATGGTGCTCAAAGTTGTAAGGCCCCCATTATGAGGAGAAGCCAAATGTGAGCCCGGACATTGGTTGAGTCCTGACTTGTATATCAGATGAGGTCTATGTGACCGGATGGCAAAAAAGGTGACTGTTGTGGGTCTAATCTTTGGGTTAGACGGAGTGGTTAAGCTGGTAGCAACTCGAGGCACATTGCATTGAGTTGCGTGGTAAGGGAGTTAAAAGGGGCCCCTATTGTGGGGTCCGGGGGCCGCGGAAGCGGCCCCTGGCTGGGGGGTCCCAGGGGGGCCAGCGGCCCCCCTGGCGGGGGTCCGGGGGCAGCGCCCCCGGCCCGATGGTAAAGGGAATATTCCCTGGAATATTCCCTGGCCGACTAGTGGAGGCTCATATGGTAGGTCGGTCAGCAGGCCGACCTAACGACCTTCGCGGGCTATAAAAGCTAAACCCCTTCGCAGCCATCTTACACTTATCTTTCACCCAGTCAGAGTTGTTGTTCCAGCTAGCCTTAAGCTCTTCACCTATCTTCTGTCTAGATCGCCATCTAAGCTTCATTCATTGGAAGCGCACGGGTGGACAGAGCCATCTTTGTATCAGTTGTTTGGAGTTAAAGAATTTTACTGATTCTCCTCTTATCTGTTGTGTACTCTCTATCTCTTTCTCAGATTCTGTTCGCTGCGCCGTGTAATATTTTTACATGGTATCAGAGCCCAGGGGGCTCTAGAGATCGGAGAGCGTGCAAGAGGCAAAGGCTTCAACAGCAAAGAGAAACGATGTCGACTCCGGGAAGCAGTTCTGGCGCATCCGGAAGCGGTGCAGGAGGTGGTGCTGCTGTACCGGCTATTCAAACACTGAGGATTCGTCCACCAACCTTCAGCGAAGGCAAGTTAGATGGTACAAACTACACCTTGTGGAAGTTCAAAATTACTACTATCCTTGATTCTTATGAGCTTCTGGAGACTGTGCTGGGGACTGACGCAGAACCACAGCCTACCCCCGACCCATCAAATCCTAGTGTGATGATTCCTCCGAATGCAGATCTTCTACGAGCTTGGAAACGAAGGAATGCAGATGCATTGTGTGCCTTAGTTACAAGCTGTTCTGACAGTGTTTTGACTCTGATTCAGCATACAACCAAAGCGTCGGAGGCTTGGAATGTACTAAGGAGTCAGTATGAAACACGAAACCAAACAAGGATTCAAAACTTGGAGAATCAACTAGCAGCGGAGAAGTTTGCTGAAGGAGAGACGGTTGAAGCATTCATCACTCGGATTAAGAATCTACGCGACCAGATGGCTGGCGCTGGGATACAAAAGACTAGCGAAGAGCTAGCTCGGAGGTGTCTTCGGATTTGTCCACAAAAGTTTGATGGACTAGTAACTGCCCTTAATACTCAGGTGAGACCTCAAGCTTTGACTTTTGAGGAGTTTTGTGCATTATTAATGGAGGAGGAGTTGAGGCTGAAAGCCCGAGAAGGAAGCAACAATGGAGATGCTGCATTCTCTGCCAATGCAAAAGGCAAAGGTGTTTCCTCCACCAAAAATGATGGTGACAAAAAGAAGAAGGGCGGCAAGAAGAAGTTTCAAGGAGAGTGCTTCTACTGTAAGAAGAAAGGACATGCAATTGCAGATTGTCGTGTCAAGAAGGCAGATGAAAAGAATGGTACCCTTAAAAGTAAAGGGAAAGAGACAGCCAATACGGCTGAAGCAGAGTTGGAATTATTCATGGCGACCATTGAGGAAGTGTGCTCCTCGGCGCAAGAAGAATCTACCACTGACTCTTGGGTGTTGGATAGTGGGGCCTCCCGTCACATGACCAACAAGAAAGGTCTATACAGTTCTATGCAGCCTCTACAAGAATCCATCACTGTGACGGTTGGAAATGATGCTAAATGCCCTGCTGCGGGCACAGGTACTATTTCTTTTGTTGCTGCAAATGGTGAAGTCAAAAAGCTTTCAAATGTGTTGTATGTTCCCGAAATCAGGAGAAATCTCTTATCAGTTGCTGCCATAACTGATCTTGGTCATGAAGTGAGGTTCAAGAAGACAGGTGCAGAAATTATTGATAGTGCTGGCACAATTGTTGGCAAAGGAGAAAGAAGGAACAACCTGTATGAGCTAAGTGCTCTTACAGCCACCGCTGGAGTGGGCACAAGTAAGCTTTGGCATGAAAGGTTTGGACACATCGGATTTGCAGTATTGAAGGAGATGCAAAAGCAAGGTATGGTTGCTCACCTACCTACAATAACTGAATTGAAGGAACCATGTGAAGCTTGTATGATGGGCAAGCAACAGAGAAAGGCATTTCCACAAGAAAGCAAGAATAGAGCACATGCTCCTCTAGAGTTGGTGCATGCTGACTTGTGTGGTAAGATGCCTACACAGGCCTTGGGGGGATCTTCTTATTTTATGTTGATTGTCGATGACTACAGTAGGAAGATGTGGGTGTACTTCCTTCGTGATAAGGCTCAAGCTTTTGGTAAGTTTAAAGAATGGCTAATACTTGTTGAGAATGAAACAGGGAAAAGTGTGAAGAAATTTAGAACAGATGGTGGTGGTGAGTTCAACTCAAAGGAGTTTGAAGGCTTTTGCAAGAGCAAAGGGATCAAGCGTCAATTGACGACGCCTCACACACCTCAGCAGAATGGTGTTGTGGAACGCAGGAATCGTACCATTGTGGAGATGGCAAGATGCATGCTAAAGGGCAAGGGATTGCCTAACCATTTTTGGGCTGAAGCTGTTAATACTGCAGTCTACATTCTAAATCGGAGCTACACAAAGGCTCTCAAGGGAAAAACACCTCATGAGGCTTACACTGGTAAGAAACCATCTGTTTCACATTTCAGAATTTTTGGATGTGAATGTTATGCACATGTTCCAGATGAGAAGAGAAACAAGTTACAACCAAAAAGCAGAAAATGTATCTTCTTGGGTTATAGTGATGAGCAGAAGGCTTACAAGTTATATGACCAAGAGGCAAAGAAGATCATCGCGAGCCGTGATGTGGTGTTCAAGGAGGAGCCGCATACAGTGGAGGAGGAGAAGGCAAGGTCTTCCACTTTATCATCAAGCGAAGAAGTAGTCCACTATGAACCTGTCCCGAGAGCTATCCCTATCCTTAAGGAGGAGGAAGCATCATCTTCAGATGATGAGGAAAAAGTTCACCAACCTGACATCACCCCACCGGAAAAGCCATTGCCGCGCTGGGTGAAGCAGCTCTATGACCACAATAATCCTATGCCTGCATCTGTTGAGGAGAAGGCAGACGGACCAAGGAGGTCTCAGAGAATAGAGGAGCAAAGGAGGGCTTCTGCTCACATAGTCAACATGGCCTTGATGGTTGAGATTATGAGAGAAGTAAAGGAGCCAACTGACTTAGAAGAAGCACTTGCAGATCCATCATGGAAGGCTGCTATGCAGGCGGAGTATGACAGCATAATGAAGAATGACACTTGGGAGCTAGTGGATCGGCCAGCAAAGCGGAAGATTATTGGCACCAAGTGGATCTGGAAGGTAAAGTACAAGGCTGATGGTACCTTAGAAAAGTACAAAGCTAGACTGGTTGCCCAAGGATTTTCACAAGTTGAAGGGTTTGATTTTCAAGAGTCATTTGCCCCAACTGCCAGAATGACCACTATTCGCACGGTACTTGCAGTGGCTGCCCACAAGAAGTGGCCAGTGTACCAAATGGATGTTAAGTCAGCGTTCTTAAATGGTGACCTCAAGGAGGAGGTGTACGTGGCTCAGCCACCAGGGTTTGAGGCCCCCCATTCTGAGAACAAAGTGTGTAAACTGAAGAAGGCATTGTATGGGCTGAAACAAGCCCCCAGAGCATGGTACCAACGGATAGATAGGTTCTTTTTAAACCTAAACTTCAAAAGATGTGCCTCAGATGCTAACTTGTATGTTTACAGGGATGGTAAAAAGTCTGTAGTGATTGTCCTATATGTGGACGACCTTCTTATTACAGGTGACTATGAAGATATGATCAACCAAACTCGAAAGGCTTTGAGTTTTGAGTTTGAAATGACAGACTTGGGCTTGCTGCACTATTGTTTGGGGATTGAAGTCTGGCAAGAGCCAGGAAAGATCTTCATCTCTCAGAAGAAGTATGCATGGGAGATCTTGAAGGCATTTGGCATGACCGAGTGCAAGGAGATAGCTACACCTATGGAGGTGAATGTAAAGTTATCCGTTGAGGATACATCAGCACTAGCAGACATTGGGAGGTATAGGAGGTTGGTCGGCAGTCTAATCTACTTGTGTAACACCAGACCAGATATCAGTTTTGCTGTTGGTGTTTTGAGCAGGTTCTCAAACAAACCTCATGAGAGTCATTGGAAAGCTGGGATGCGGGTGCTCAGATACTTGAAGAAAACTCTTGACTATGGTATCACATACAGTTTCGGAACTTCTCTTGTGGGGAACTGTGACTCAGATTGGGCAGGAGACATTGATTCCAGGAAGTCAGTTTCTGGTTATTGTTTCTCTTTGGGTTCAGGAATTTTCTCTTGGATTAGTAAGAAGCAACCAACAGTGGCATTGTCTTCTACCGAAGCAGAGTACAAGGCAGCTTGTTTTGCTGCATGTGAGGCCGTATGGTTGAGAAGGATTCTATGGCATATGGGAGTGCAGGATGAAGAACCAACTGTGCTGAGATGTGACAATCAGAGTTGCATCGCCATTGCCAAAAATCCAGTGTTTCATGCACGCACCAAACATATAGAGATCCAGTATCACTATGTGCGTGATTTGATGGAGGATGGGATAGTGGAATTGGTCTACTGTCCAACAGAGGAGAATGGAGCAGATATCTTCACCAAAGCACTTACGAAGGATCTGCTTCAAGTTCATCTTCAGAGACTCGGCATTGGGCCGAGGAGATAGTTCACCTATGGGTGGACATTGAGGGGGGGTGTTAGATATGATCAATGCCCCACCCTCATTAGGTGCTACCAATGATCCATGGTGCTCAAAGTTGTAAGGCCCCCATTATGAGGAGAAGCCAAATGTGAGCCCGGACATTGGTTGAGTCCTGACTTGTATATCAGATGAGGTCTATGTGACCGGATGGCAAAAAAGGTGACTGTTGTGGGTCTAATCTTTGGGTTAGACGGAGTGGTTAAGCTGGTAGCAACTCGAGGCACATTGCATTGAGTTGCGTGGTAAGGGAGTTAAAAGGGGCCCCTATTGTGGGGTCCGGGGGCCGCGGAAGCGGCCCCTGGCTGGGGGGTCCCAGGGGGGCCAGCGGCCCCCCTGGCGGGGGTCCGGGGGCAGCGCCCCCGGCCCGATGGTAAAGGGAATATTCCCTGGAATATTCCCTGGCCGACTAGTGGAGGCTCATATGGTAGGTCGGTCAGCAGGCCGACCTAACGACCTTCGCGGGCTATAAAAGCTAAACCCCTTCGCAGCCATCTTACACTTATCTTTCACCCAGTCAGAGTTGTTGTTCCAGCTAGCCTTAAGCTCTTCACCTATCTTCTGTCTAGATCGCCATCTAAGCTTCATTCATTGGAAGCGCACGGGTGGACAGAGCCATCTTTGTATCAGTTGTTTGGAGTTAAAGAATTTTACTGATTCTCCTCTTATCTGTTGTGTACTCTCTATCTCTTTCTCAGATTCTGTTCGCTGCGCCGTGTAATATTTTTACAGTGTATACATTGTATTTTTTCATTATATATCTCTGAATTTCTACACAAAAATAAATAATTCTCAAATACATCTTGACAAATACGTGAGCTCGAAGGAAATTGATCCAAACACATTGCAAGATGCTCGAGTATTATCTGTTGAGGTGGTTTGTTTGGTGGAGGAAATTTTTCATCGATCCATTTTGACTACTCAATTACATTTACTCGTACATTTGATTGATGAGATCGCACTTTGTGGAGCAGTTCATGTAAGGTGGATGTTTTTTCTTGAGCACTTCATGAAAACCTTGAAAGATTTTGTGAGGCAAAAAGCTCGGCCTGAGGGAACCATGGCTGAGGGTTGGTTAGTGCAGTCATCCCTTGTTTATATCTCTGAATATCTTGCTAAAGTGGATCCCTCTCAACCACGACTATGGAAAGATGATGAAGACTTGAGGATGACCTCTATAGTACCTCAAGGAAAAGGAATGAGTAAAGTGCTAACAAAAGAAGAACTTCGTAAGTTAAATAGTTTTTGTGTGCTCAATAGTGATGTAATGAGCAAATGGGTGACACTATATAATGAAGCAAGGGCAAGAAGAAAAAGCGAAAGACAAGCATTTCGCACCAGATATGGACGTAATGTCTCATTTCCAGATCATCTAAATGGGCTCCCACGTCATATTGATATATATTGGTTACATGAGAAAATGGAGAGAATGGAAAAAGAGGAGGAAATTAATATATCTCAAGAAGAGTGGGAATACGCACGAGGTTGCTTATCAAAGGTGAGACATACTATCAATTAATTTGTTTCTATAAGTTATATTTTATATAAAAAATTGATATGTTTGATCTTAATCTTTTACTACTAGCGCACATTATTCAATGCTATTTGGTGTGAGGGTAAACATCTTCGAACTCAACGTATAGATGAAAAGAGAAATACCCAAGATTGTGGTGTCCTTGCTCACTTCGAGGATGCCAATGGTACCATGGAAGGTTATTGTGGCTTGATCCAAGATATTCTGAAGCTTGACTTCAGACGATTCTTTATATATGTACTGGATGTGAAGTGGTTTAAAGAAGTGGTAACAAATGGTGAGCATTACACAATTAGACGTCATCCAAGTGGTTTTGTGATCATTGACTCTACAAAATTTCACCAAAACAAGAATGACACATTAGTACTACCTCAACAATGCGAGCAGGTATATATGCAAAAGCTAATTTTTTTATATGTATACATGTAATACATATACACAATATAATAAGTATTTAAGTTTTTTTCTTTTGTTTTTCAAATACAGGTTATGTATCATCCAATGGTAAACAATAACCGATGGTGGTATGTCATCCCTATATCTAATCGTTCAAAACCAATATATGGTAATATTACTGACATAGAGATAGCATATGACAATCCAACAATTAATAATGATGTACATGATGGCACCATAATGGATGATATGCATGATATAGTACAAGAGGAACCTCGCGTGGATGTTCAAGGAAACACAGAAGAGGACAATAATGTGATTGATGATATTGATGAAGTTATTGAGCAATACAGCAACACATCTGATAGTGGGATAGACTTATTTGTTTCGTTACCTCTTGGTAACATAGACCTAGAAGTAAATAGTTTAGCAAGGGCTGATCTCATTGAAGATGAGATGGATCATTCACTGTAGCATACTTAATTTGCTTAATGATTCAATGTGTATTCCTAATTCTATGGAAAATATCATGCGCACACGTGCATACTCAAGAATCAATAGTCAAGTTTAAAGCTAAATTGAATTTTCCATAATAAAAAGGAAGTATTTTTTATCATCTTCAAGTAGAGAAATTACGAGATACATATTGCAATGCTTGCTACTAATTGTAAGGTTTCTGTCGCTTGCCGCTAATTACTTATATCAGGCTTGTCAATTGGAGGAACTGCCATTCATTAGAGAGTAATGAAAAAGTAATTATTAACTCTATTTTTTAAATTCAATGATTCAATGTGTATTCTTAATTCTATAGTTTTTATCATGCGGACACGTGCATGCTCAAGAATCAATTTCAGGTGGTTAAATAATTATTAACTTTGTTTTTTTAATTATGTGAATTGCAATTTTAGGTGGTTAAATAATTGTGTGTCTGCGGCGCGTCTATATTGGTGTCTATTTGCGCGGATATATAGACGCAAAATTAGCGTCTATTTACACGCACTTATAGACGCAATGATAGATGTGCCAGACTTTGTGCGTCTAACATGCGCGTCTATGCCTCATTTCTATTGTAGTGACATTGGAGGGCCACTCTACCTCTCCTAGAGTACACTAATTATCTGAACATTGTTGTATATCTAATCCTTACAATGTGAAGGACCTCCGTCGACAACAAAAGTTCCTAATATGCTAGCTGCCTCCATAGGTACACCTTATCTCATAAAAGATGAGTTTCTAACATCATCAACAAGAAGATCTTCATTGAAAAATTATATTGAGCAAATACTTTAGTGACATGAGCTTTCATCCTAGCTGAATGGGGATGTGAGTAAGAGATAACCTCTAGATTTATCAATTCAGCACAAGACAGAGGGTGGAGTGAGTGATCAGGAGATGTGAAAATATTGGTTGTCATGGTCATTTTCAGCATCAAATGTAACATAAAATGCTAAGGCAAAATGTTCAATTAAAGCCCTTAAAAATGGCAAGATGTCAAGGATATATGTGCATATGTGTATACCCAACATGTGTGTGTGTATGCATGCAAACAATGTATCACACACACACAGGTATGCATACACGAATGCATGTATGTATGAAAGATATATAGCTAAAGTTCTCTATAGATTTTAGATCTTATATAACCTTCAACCCTTATAGTATAAAATCATTGATGGTGGATGAGTGAATAAGTTGAGACTTTCTATCATATTTCTCAATGTTTTAGTATACAATTTTGTCAAATCAACTTATTAATGCTAACCACATTCACTATATTGACATTCTAGAAAAGTATTAAGAATGTTATTAGTTTTCTATTGAAGCTCAATGTTAGATGTCAAACTTAAAGCTTCATTTGGATGTCTATGGATAAGATTTATTTTTAACACATAAATGTGTGCTTGATGTGTGTTTCAATAGATTTTGAGACACACTTAACATTCACATTAGTTCCCCAATATGTGTTCTTGATGTGTGTTTGTTTCCTTGATATATAGATGCATGCTCGATGTGTCTTTGAATTGGGCATTGAGAGAACGAAATATCCCAAATTCACATTTGTTTTCTAAGAAGACGATGACACAGATGGTTGTACTCCTATGTCATATATGCAATATGTATCCATTATATTGTGCATAAAACTAATTTGCATTGTTCTAATTGTTTGTGAAAGGACTTATTGAATGGTTGGGGTTCATGCAACTCCTTCCACTACAACAAAAAGGCCTCATAGACACACATTTAGATGCGATTTTTGAATATAGAGAAATTCTTACGAGCGCGTCTATCCGTCCGTCTATTTGCGCATCTATCATTTCGCATCTATAATCGCATGTATCAACGAATTTACATGCACAAATAGACGCACAATAGATGCACATATACACGTGCATATAGACACGCTGGTAGACACGCTTTTACAAGCACTGGTAGACGCGAACGGAAAACAAAAAAGTACTTTTTTAAAAAAATATATTTAATTTCTTTTCTAAATTTGAATTATGAAGCGTGTGTAGTCTACATTATAGACGTGCGTATAAACGCGAATTATCTGCAATTTAGACGCGTGGATAGACGCGCAAAACAGAACTGCTCTAGTTGTTTTTTCCCCCTCCCATACATCAGATTGTGCATTTGGAAAAAAGACAATGTATATTACTGGCACGAGAATTGAAAATAAAAGTCCATGTATTCATTATATATCAAAAGCGTTTACAAGGGAAGTTTAAGTGCTTGCGACCTAAGGCATGGCCGCAAGTAGTAGGCTCAAAGAGATATCATACATATACAAGAAAAGAAGGCCTCATGAAGAGGTATAGTGCTCCTCTACGAATCTGAAGAGGAAACATCTTTGCTAGTACCACCATGGCTACTAGCGTCGCTATCCCCTTCCTCGCCATGCTCCACATCCGGGTTCGCCTACACACACAAAAGATCAGGGTTGCTTACATAGACAAGGTGGAGAAAAAGTTATAATTAGCTATACTTTTAATAGGAAAGTAAGAAAAACATACCTCCTCTGGCTGTCAAATCCTTATGGCCCGGTTGTATTGTCCTCAGTGATGAGACCCTCCTTATAGAAGTGAAGCCATGTCGCTGCGCGGTTATGGCCTCGATGGTAACCTACCTCTCTAGGAGTAGGTGTTCTACCAACGATGGTAGTCTGCAAAACATTTAGATATAGACAAACAATTATGAGTCACAATATATTAGAATACAATATATAAAGAATTGAAAGAAATATAAATTTAAAAAAAATAGAAATCAAAATATACTTACAAACTCTGCCTCCCACGACTCTCTGCCGCCCGATCTGTAATGCGACGATCCCATTGTTTCCATTTGGATATGTCGCGCCTCTGCGTGCTAGCGACTCTTCACTTTCTCTGTTGCTTTCTTCTTGGCTTTCTTCCACTCTATGCGGTGGCACATAGGTGGTTGGCTATAGGCTCCATGCCCCTCCTCCAACCTCCGCAATGAGTCTTTGACTTGTGTCATGAGGTGGAATCTTTTGTTGTGAATCATATCCCTCACTTTTGTACGTCCCCAATCATCTGAGAATCGCTAACCCTTAGGATTTGGGTACCTCCTATGGACTGCCCTCAACACCTCCTGCCACAAGCCGCTTTTCTGATTTTTGAAGGCAATGAAACAATCTTTATACGTCGCATGCACGACGCTCCTCATGTACACCATTACATCCCTTCCCTCATCATCATGAAAGATGCCACCAGCATCTATAACTCTATAGTATTGGCATACAACCTCCTCTACGTGATCTACTGGTGAGGGTGATCGCTCGCCACCTCCTAGGAAACCCCCACACAAGCCTTGTCCTCCCCCTTGACTCTCCCTCCTCCCTCTCTGTCGACTACCCTCTGCCTCGCTGGATGCACGAGATTCTATAGATGCACGTGCTTCTGTAGATGCTTGTGCTTCAGCCGATGCACATGGAGCACATGGAGTACCTACATACGGAGTACCTGCATATGGAGTACCTGCATGTGGAGTCTGGGAAGTAGTGCAAGGCAAAGACGTCAGAGTTGTCCCAGACATGACAGTAAACACCTCGTCCACTGTGGGAGAGCAGCCAACGTGTCTGGTCATCTCTCCCATGAAGTCTTCCCTACTAGGAAAACCTCCAAAAAATGCATTGACCCCCTTGCCAAATGAGGCCAATGTATCATTCATGCGATCCAAATCTGGGTCATTGCTAGATGAACCAGGATATGACATCTGCAAAAAAAACACAGGAAAAATACAAATTTATTTGCATACAAAAAATCATATATTACCTACATTTTCAAAGAGCTTTCTTTAAACATTGAGCATAAAACTTAAGTGCTAATGCTTCTCATAAACAAGAAAAACTGATAAACACAAACATGGGATTCGTCACATTTATCATTGCAAAAATATATTGTTTACTACCAGAACTGGGAGATCTGGCGTGTGTATCCCCGCGTCTCAATTACAGGTTAGACGCACCCTCAGACGCGCTCCAGAGTGAAACTTCTGTTCAATGCGTCTATCTGCGCATCTAAGATGCAGCACGTACGCGCTGTCAGATGCACATTACAGGTCAATGCACGTGTATAATCGCGCGTAGATTGCAGGTCAACCTTCTGTGCAGCGCGTGTATCATCGCGTGTACACTACAGAGAACACGCGCCAGCACACGCGCACTAAGACATGCCCTCAGACACTATGAGAGGAAACATTTTTCGCGTCTATATCTGCATCTACACTGAGATGTAGACACGCTATCAGACGTGCTCAGTCGGCTGATTTTAGGCCGACGACCGCCATTGATGATTTACAAAATGTAATACATAATGGAATCACAAATCCTAAATACACAGACAGATCAGAGAGAGGAAGAGAGAAATAAAGAGAGAGAGAGAGAGAGAGAGAGAGAGAGAGAGAGAGAGAGAGAGAGAAAGAGAGAGAGAGAGATTCACCTTGGGTGTTTGGTGTGGCGGGTGGTGGCGCTTCTTCCTTCTCCTTCTTTCTCTCCTTGGTAAGTTACCCTCCCTTGATGCTTGCTTGCTGCTTCTTCTTATTCTCCTCTCTCTTGTTCTCTCTTTCTTCCTCTCCTTGGCTTTCCTTTTTCCCTTCTTGTGTGTTTGAAATGAAAGAAAAGGTGAGTCATGAGGAGGTGAGGTATGAAGAGACTAGGTGAGGCATGAAGAGGCTGCATGTCGGCTCAACTCAAGCTTCAGAACCGCAAAAAACGCAGAAAAGGAAAGGCGTAGTTTGAAAATAAATGATTTAAGTATGGTTTGAATTTTGACGTGTGCGTCTATTTTTGCTTGTATATGCGCATCTATTGTTCAGATAGATGCGAGTATAGACGCGAACATAGACGTGAAAATAAACACCAATATAGATGCGTAGGTAAACGTGGATATAGACGCGCATTTAGGCTTTATCATAATTTTTTGTTTTTAAGATAAGTTTTGATAGTGAATTCTTATCATAAGTTTTAATGTATTTATGATGATTTTTGTGCATTTAAAATTGAGATCTTATGTAAACATATGAATGACAAATATTTTGATGTTGTCATGAATTAGGTCTAATCATGTCGACGTCGTCATCACCTAGTGTGGTGCAAGCCGATGAGTCAATGAGCATATCCTCAAGTGAGGATGAAACATTGCGTCTTCATAATCAAGATGCATGGCTACGACGAAAAATTAAATGCATGTGTGATCGTTGTCGAGGGTGTATTTTTCAAGCACGTCGAATTGCAATGTCACACCTTAGCTTGTATGGAGAATGGGACCGAGAAAAATCACCGGTATTCATTGTTTTTTTTTACCACTAAGATTGCATGTCTATGTTACGGGAATTATATATCAACGTACATGAAACTCCCTTTTGTGGTTGAGCAGGATGCAGTGCCATATCCTCATATGCTCCCTCCCGGGCATCGAGAGGCTACAAAACGTCGATGCGAGGAGGCAAAGTCTTCAAGAAGAGTAGAGACTCATGACCATGATAGTAGCCCTCATGAAATGCCCCATCAAGTCGTAGAGAATGAGATTTTGGACAACATGGTACACCATCTATTTTCGCAACCGGTTCAGGGAGAAGGTCACTCTACGAAGCCAAATGATCCACTATATCTAGCATCATCTACTCCGTTGTATGAAGGTTGTACGTACTCCGTTCTTCGTGCGTCCCTCGAGATACTTAACTTGCAAACAATTTATGGATGGAGTAATGTCAGTTTGGATGCGTTATTGAAGTAGTATCAATTCAATTTGGCTTATGAATCATAATATTAATTGTTCTATTTTGAAATCAGACAGAAATATATGTTGGTGGTTTTTTAACTCACTTTTGAAAATATATGTAGGTTATTATCACAAATGCTTCCAAAAGAAAACAAATTGCCAACTAAGAGTGAGCAAGCAAGACATTACTTGACATCTCTGGGAGGCCTCGATTATGTCAAGATCCATGCATGTGTCAATGATTGTGTCTTATTTCGTGGGATTCATGAGTTTGCACGACAGTGTCCTGTTTGTGGCGAATCAAGATACGAAGTGGAGATCAAGTCAATGGATGTGCCTCGTAAGGTTTTACGACATTTTTCGATTGTTCCACGTATAAAACTTATGTTAAAGTATAAGTCTATTGGAAAGCTCATGTCATGGCATGCTAGTCATCGTTCAAGTGATGGAAAATGGAGGATCCCTGCAGACACACCGGCATGGCAACATATAGATCATTTGTGGCCTGTTTTCAAAGAAGAGCCAAGAAATTTGAGATTTGGTTTAGGTATGGATGGAATCAATCCATTTGGCATCAAAAGCACATCATACAGTGTATGGCCAGTGGTATTGGTGAACTATAATATTCCTCCATCCATGGCAATTAAAAAGGGACATGTAATGTTGTCCCTTCTGATTCCTAGAAAGCAGAAGGTAAAAAACATGGAAATTTACTTAGAGCCTTTGATTGAAGAGTTAGAAATGTTATGGGAAGGTATTGAGGTGCAAGATACACATGCATCTGCATCCTCTAGAGATTTCACATTGAAGGCCATGTTGTTGTGGACCATGCACGACTTTCAGGATATGGAGAGTGTTCAGGTACATGTATATAACTCTATATTTGAAATTCAAGACTTGAATCAATTGCATTTTATTAATTCACTTGTTTTTTTAGGTTTAATCACGTTAGGATATCATACATGTCCTATTTGCGATCCCTCTCTAGTTTCCTCTAGGCAGGCACGTTTAAAGAAGGTTATCTATGACAATCATCATCGATTTCTTCCTATTGACCATCCCAAATATGTTCTCCCTACTAATGGAATGACTCCACAATCTCTAAACATTCGAGATTGGAAGGAGAGATGGACTAATGCCGACAGCCACCCTCCACTCGGCATGAGTCGGTAAGAAGTGCATTTCTCTCGATTGACTTTAAAGTATTTAGCATGATGAATTATTTACATAATATATTATTTGTTTGTTAGGTTCTCTATATTTTTTCGTCTTCCGTACTGGACTGAACTCAAGATCAATCACCTGTTGGAGCCCATGCACATATTCAAAAATGTTGTATCTACATTATGGGATCACTTAATAGGGGCTCGTGATTCAGTTAATGTAAGGGAGGATTTACATAACATTGGTCACATGAGACGAGCCTGGCCACACATTGGACCTAGAGGAAAGATTTAGCTACCCCATGCACCTTGGATGTTGTCAAAGAATGAGGAAAAAATAGTGAAGGAACAAATATATAGCTTTCGAACACCCACACAATGTATGAGATGTCTCAAGGGATCCTTCATAAAGAAAAAGAAAAGAGGTGTGGAGCAACTATCTGGTTTGAAGTCCCATGATTGGCACAAAATGATTCAAGTAAGGGTATCTCTAACCATGAATATAGTAATTCGTAGAGTAACTATGTGTAAACTTTGGGGTATGATGACTTTTTCCTCAACTAATCATTTGATCTATGAATATTGTTTACATTCAGTTCGTACTTCCTACTAGCATATACCATTGTGTATCCAAAGATGTACGTGATATCATTTACAAGATGGGAGAGCTTGTGAGGTGTGTATACATTGTATTTTTTCATTATATATCTTCAAATTTCTACACAAAAATAAACAAGCACATCATACATCTTGACAGATACGTGAGCTCAAAGAAAATTGATCCAAACACATTGCAAGATGCTCGAGTATTATCTGTTGAGGTGGTTTGTTTGGTGGAGGAATTTTTTCCTCGATCCATTTTAACTACTCAATTACATTTACTCGTACATTTGATTGATGAGATCGCACTTTGTGGGGCAATTCATGTAAGGTGGATGTTTTTTCTTGAGCACTTCATGAAAACCTTGAAAGATTTTGTGAGGCAAAAAAGCATGGCCTGAGAGAAGCATGGCTGAGGGTTGGTTAGTGTAATCATCCCTTGTTTATATCTCTGAATATCTTGTTGAAGTGGATCCCTCTCAACCACGACTATGGAAAGATGATGAAAACTTGAGGATGACCTCTATAGTACCTCAAGGAAAAGGAATGAGTAAAGTACTAACAAAAGAAGAACTTCGTAAGTTAAATAGTTTTTGTGTGCTCAATAGTGATGTAATGAGCAAATGGGTGACACTATATAATGAAGCAAGGGCAAGAAGAAAAAGCGAAAGACAAGAATTTCACACTAGATATGGACGTAATGTCTCATTTCTAGATCATCTAAATGCGCTCCCAGGTCATATTGATATAGATTGGTTACATGAGAAAATGGAGAGAATGGAAAAAGATGAGGAAATTAATATATCTCAAGAAGAGTGGGAATACGCACGAGGTTGCCTATCAAAGGTGAGACATACTATCAATTAATTTGTTTCTATAAGTTTTATTTTATATAAATAATTGACATGTTTGATTTTTTATCTTTTACTACTAGTGCACATTATTCAATGCACTTTGGTGTGAGGGTAAATATCTTCGAACTCAACGTATAGATGAAAAGAGAAATACCCAAGATTGTGGTGTCCTTGCTCACTTCGAGGATGCCAATGGTACCATGGAAGGTTATTGTGGCTTGATCCAAGATATTCTAAAGCTTGACTTCAAACGATTCTTTATATATGTACTAGATGTAAAGTGGTTTAAAGAAGTGGTAACAAATGGTGAGCATTGCACAATCAGACGTCATCCAAGTGGTTTTGTAATTAGACTCTACAAAATTTCACCAAAACAAAAATGTCACATTAGTACTACCTCAACAATGCGAGCAGGTATATATGCAAAGGCTAATTTTTTTATATGTATACATGTTATACATATACACAATATAATAAGAACTTAAGTTTTTTGCTTTTGTTTTTCAAATACAGGTTGTGTATCATCCAATGGTAAACAATAACCGATGGTGGTATGTCATCCCTATATCTAATCGTTCAAAACCAATATATGGTAATATTACCGACATGGAGATAGCAGATGACAATCCAACAATTAATGATGATGTGCATGATGACACCATAATGTATGATATGCGTGATATAGTACAAGATGAACCTCGCGAGGATGTTCAAGGAAACGCAAAAGAAGACAATAATGTGATTGTCGATGATATTGATGAAGTTATTGAGCAATATAGCAACACATCTAATAGTGGGATAGACTTATTTGTTTCGTTACCTCTTGGTAACATAGACCTAGAAGTAGATAGTTTAGCAAGGATTGATCTCATTGAAGATGAGATGGATCATTCACTATAACATACTTAATTTGCTTATTGATTCAATGTGTATTCCTAATTCTATGGTTTTTATCATGCGCACACGTGCATACTTAAGAATCAATAGTCAATTTTAAAGCTAAATTGAATTTTCCATAATAAAAAGGAAGTATCTTTTATCATCTTCAAGTACGTAAAGAAATTACGAGATACATATTGCAATGCTTGCTACTAATTGTAAGGTTTCTGTCTCTTGCTACTAATTACTTATATCAGGCTTGTCAACTGGAGGAACTGCCATTCATTAGAGAGCAATGAAAAAGTAATTATTAACTCTATTTTTTTAATTCAATGATTCAATGTGTATTCTTAATTCTATGGTTTTTATCATACGCACACGTGCATGCTCAAGAATCAATTTTAGGTGGTTAAATAATTATTAACTTTGGTTTTTGAATTATGTGAATTGCTAATTTTAGGTGGTTAAATAATTGTATGTCTGCTAGCGCGTCTATTTGCGTGGATATATAGACGCAAAATTCACATCTATTTACATGCACATTTACACACACTTATAGATGCGCTCGACTTTGCACGTCTAACTTGCGCGTCTATGCCTCGTTTCTGTTGTAGTGTTCGCTACAACACAACTCATGCAATGGTCGGAGAATGCAAGTTCTCGTGAAGCAGGCATGATAAGGCAAGTGCTAGTACCTGTGAAATCTAGGAAACACGGAAGTATTCACACCTATCAAATCCTTTAAACCCAAATCACATCCTCATAAGACAAGTGTAAGAAACACTCTCGATTGTTAGCCCTTCATTTTATCCAAGCGTACTATTGCTTAGGTGTGGTCACAACTAATCCCAAACTCTACTAAGCCCTTCACTTCTTTAGAGCTGACTCTTGCTTATCGGTTTTTGTAATTAAGATCTCAATATCTTGACTCCTCTCCTGGCCTTTTTCTTTCAAGCGATCTCTAGCTTTGACTCTTGGTCACTTACACAATAACTTCACTAGGCTTCTTGTTTGTTTTTACTCATGATTAAGACTCAACACATAGAGCTTCAGAGTAAGCTCATGATTGGGTAGTTTCAATATCCACAAGGGCTTAATAGGAATATAGAGGAAAGCTCAGTTAAGATGGACCTTTAGCACACATCTCAAAGCTATCATTGTATGCATGGCCTTGGAAGATTCACCATGAGAAGCCCTCAAAGCTACCTTGTTTGTTTTCCGTTTCACAACAATTGGTGCCTACTCTCCAATGTAAGCTTTGACCTCTACTATCCCCTCGGTGTTTGCATGATTGTAGGCAAATAAGCCTTTGCCCCAACAACTAATTGGTCACATTGTCGAATTGCAAGTCCATCCACTACTTGTCCCCTTTGCAGTGTAGCAATCATGAAGTTGAACCCAAGGCATGCAAAGCATACACTCCCTCTCTCTCCTTGTGATGACCAACAATGATGATCGTCTGTTTGGTTTTGGAGCTCCCCCACTGAAAATTTTCTTCCCACCAAAATAGCTTCTCTTTCTCCTTCTAGCATGTATACACAAAAACATGTCCTTCCATCAAGCTAGCATAAAGCTAGCTAAAATAGCTAAGATGAATAGTAGCCTCACAACTAGATTACCCTATGGATAGCACAGAACCTTTGTGAGCTTAGCTCTTATTTGCAGCCTCTTTGTCTATGAGCGTGTAATGCTTTGAATCATACCATGGCTGGAGGGCATCATCCTTTGAAACACAACCGCACGACACCGTTGCTCAGCTAAAAGAGTTAGGATTGTAGATAACTCCATAAGCCCCTTGTATATAGAAAGAAAAGTTAGAACCATAAAATGCAATGAATATCTCTCATGGTTTTGTCTTCTCATATGGGAATGAAATCCATGAGTGGAACTCAAGTTGCTTGACTTGATCAGTGGGGACGACAAGTGCACTTAAGCACCAAGATCACACTACAATACGTTGCTAGAGGAGAGAAATGTCACAGACTCCCATCATTTTTAGCCACATCTACTTCACTTCAAGAAGGTGATTAAAGATGGAGAGACTATATTAATTGGGCGAAGTCTCTAAAAAGGGGCTGATCTGTGTGCCTGGAAGCCTCGAGTTCCATACATTCATTTTCCTGGGTTTTGTGGAGTCGGCTAAATTTCAAAACCTAGGCGTGTCCCAGGCTCTAGCCCCACAATAGTAGTTCACAGTAACGAGGCGATATATCATTATTAATTGACTTCACCGAAGTTAAGTGCCAAGTTGCTATTAGCTTAAGCAGCAAGCCTTACATACGATAATTAAGCTCATAATAGAGGCACGACAATCCAAAGAGGCCGGCAGGAATCGAGAAGTAGAGGACGAGGCCGGCAGGAAACCAGAAGACGACGACGACGACGATGGAGATCGAAAAGATTCAACATTATATCTCTCTCTCTCTCTGTAGACGGTCTTCTTTAACGCAAAACAATCAAATTCAACTAAAACTGTTAGTGTCTGACAAATTACAAGACCATGTGGTCATCGTCGGATTCTAATACTTCGTCGGCTTCCTCATGGCCGTCATGCCTGCACGATTGTGATTCTATTGAGTCGCCTGCAGCTGCTGCAGCAGATGACTGTAATAGGCCAATGACTAAGGCTACAGCAGCTACAAGTTATATGACCACAGGCCATGACTATGATATACTTTATCAGGATGCAGATGTCATCGATGATGGTGGAACATCGGTACAGCAAGAAGTGCGCAGCAGGTACGACGACAACATTGCAGGCATGGCGACGATGCTGGCGCGGGTCACGGAGTCCCTGCGCCTGCATATTGAAACATTAGGTCGATGCGGCCGGCCTTCCCCTTGTCTTGTCGAACAGGCCCGTCTCGCCATCGCCCAGATCGACGCCGACCTTGCCTTCCGCCTCGAGTCTCAATTTTACTCTCAATATCCCCAATACATTCATCATCAAGATCATCCTCACCAGCCTCATCATCGTCAATATAACCAATCGCAAATATACTCTCATGATCGATATAATCATCCCCGTCCTGGGGGACCCCATCAATACAGCCTGGAATCCCAATACAATCTCGATCCACCCTTCACCTTCGACCCGAACGTCGAGTTTCGTGCTGATCATCATCCAGATATCAATACATCGCTGCAGTATGTCGACTCTCCCTCCACCGTTGACCAGAACGAGTGTACTCTGGATATAAGCTGCAGTAGTAGTCCTGGTACAGCTAGTGGCGCCGCAGCTATTGATAGTAATTGGATCGCCCTCCTGGAATCTTCTGCCCAGGATGTACGTACGCTCTCTCTCTCTCTCTCTCTCTCTCTCTCTCTCTCTAGTGGAAGTTTAGACACTTCCTATGTGGAAAAAATAGCTCTTTTCTCCTGGTGGATGAAGAAGTTTAGACACTTCCCATGTAGAAAGTAGGTCTTTTCTCTCGGTTGAGCTTCTACTCCGGAGGCATCATATACCTAGCTTGGAGGTGTCGTATACCCAGCTAGGTGTGACTGGGGCCATGGGTACCATAGGAAGATAGATATTTTCTCTTAGTTTTCCCTATTGTGTTTAACAACATGAGCTAAGTCACCGCATAAACAGCTAGGTCTGGATTTAGGCCCCATGCTCTCCAACTGCACCTAGTTGGGCATGTGGGAGGCAGCCCTCCATAGGCGCTGTATCTAGCATTGACAAATGGTTGACTTGTGTACATATACATGTTTATTGTTCACAAAATACCCCATTCATTAGCCAATTTGATAGGCAAATATGGTATATTGTTGTTAATTACAAGTGAAGAGCACAAAAGTAAGCATGCAAATATTTGTCAACCTCATTTTAGCCATAATAAAAATAAATAATACCATAGAAATGCATATAAAGATGATTTTCCTTTATAAGTATATGTAGTACATTTTCATCGTATGTTTTGACAAGTAAAAATGGTCCATTTCTAGCTAGAAGAGGACACTAGGAGAATTAGTGAGGAGGTGGAGAAGGCAAAGATTCCCTACAGGTTTGTACTTTGTCTCTTTGAGCTACAACAACTCTACCAAGATCTTCTAGTCAAGAACTCAAGCAAGCAAGGCATGAAGTCACTACCAATCAAAATTGGAGAAGAAGCTAGATTGAGTGAACAAGAGGCTATAGAGCTCATCCAAAATAATGAACTGGATCTAAGTGGAAAGCTACTTCGTAGCTTGCCTTTGTTTGGAAAAAGTTCAACACTTATGAGGTTGAATATTTGTGACAACGAACTCAAGGTAAATATATTCAAGATTCCTCTTGTTTGTGTACTACATAATTATTGAATCAAGCTATATTAAAGATTGTATTTTTGTTATCATATCTCTTATAATATGTTGATGGATGGTTACAACCAACTCAAGGTAAAGTTGTTCAAGATTACTCTTGTATGTGTATTTATACATAACTAATGGGATGAAACTATATTTAAGTTTGTACATTTGTTACCATATCTCATATAACATGTTGATGGATGGTTATCTTTTGAATTATGTAGGATTTGCCACTCTCTATAGGTTATCTCTACAATCTTGAGATACTTGACCTACATTCAAACCAACTTGAAACATTACCTAGTACCATTGGGTCCCTAGAACATTTGAAAACCTTGAACATTTCAGGGAACTTGCTAAGAACTCTTCCAGATAGCATTGTAAGATGCAGGTAACCAAGTATTTTCTTTTGAACAACATCTTTACTCGCGTTTTATCATAATATTGACACAAAGAACTTCCCTTACCTACAAAGCTTTTGTAGGGTGTGTAACTAGCTTTTCCTAGAGTTTACACTTATACTATATTAAGTGAAGTTATGGTACCAATGTATTTGAAGTAAGACATTTAATGTGATATACATACTTGAGACAAAGAATGAAAACTTGGCATAATGATAGTGGTGCTTGATTAGATTTGGATATCAAAAGATTATGACAAGTAGATTATCTATGAGTTATCCTCTTCATGATTTTGAACTACTAATGTTATTTTTTCTATAATATGCAGGTCATTAGTCGAGCTAAATGTTGGTTTTAACGAATTGAACTATCTCCCATCAAGGATAGGTGAAGGCCTTGTCTCTCTTGAAATCCTATCTTTGCATTCAAACAAGCTCTCCTTCCTACCTCCCTCCATTTGCAACTTAACACGCCTCATGCTACTAGATCTACACTTCAACAAGCTAAAATTCCTACCACAATCCATTGGCAAATTAAGAGCATTAAAGAAGTTAAATTTAAGCAACAACTTTAGTGACTTTGGAGGGGAGATACCTGATTCAATTGGACATTTAAAGTGCTTGGTGGAGTTAGATATAAGCTTCAATCAACTGAGGGTGCTACCAGATGCCTTAGGGGCATTAGCACAAAGTAGCTTGAAGGTCCTAAAAGTGGACAACAATCCACTTTCCATACCACCCATACATGTGGTAGAGCATAGCATGAAAGCTGTGATGGAGTACATGGAAGAGAGATGGAAAGTGTCAAAGGAGTTGAACGAAGAATTAGATGATGGATTAATCATCATGCCATCTCATCTTATGAGAAGTAGGACTTTACATCATGGAGCGTATAGAAGGTTGGCAAGCTCTACATCTTCTTCTTGTGTTGGAATGAACAAGTCTTGGTTAACAAATTGGTTTCCAACTATGCCAACTAATCGACATACACCAAAGAAAAATTTTCTTCAGATAGATTCCCTTGGAAGTGAATGGACATCTACGAAACCATAAAAATACTACTCATTCATGATTTTAGTTGCCTATTAAATATCTTGCTTGACAACACCATTGTCATCTATGATCACTATCATGAATTGTTATCTTTAATATCATCATTCGCTCTAGTAAACATTTTTTATTTGTGAACTCACAAAATTATTGAATGCTTAGATTCCATAGGTATCTATGCATGTTTTGTTTTTTTGTCATTTTTGTAGCTAAATGCAATGAAAAACTTAATATCATAAATGTTTTAATTTATATTGTATACATTAATTCTTGTAGATATAAGATTATAAATTTATCTTAATCAACGTGTACGCACACACACCCACACACACACACACACACACACACACACATGTGCACACATGCACAAGCATGTTATAAACAACATTCACCCTTTCTTTGTATTCCCTTACATTTTACGTGAAATCATGATCATATTAGTAAGATATGTACATCGAAAGGATAGATGAGTTTCCATAACCAAATCACTTAAGTGTTTGAATAACTTTGAATATTGGTTCTCTCTTCCTAAGAATCTTGAGAATAGCTAAAATCTCTACTTTATATTGCTTGACCATAGCATCTAAGGTAACTCTTTTTTATTTCCTCATCAAAGCTTTGTTCCTATTTGACTATAGACGCTTGAATACTACATATCTAACTATGTTCCAAACTTCTAGGGTTTCTTCATCTAGGGCACCCTTATTCCCAAATAGGGCAAGAACTAGCAACTTGATAGTTGTGTTGAAGTCTACTTGATCTACCCATTCTTTGATTCTTTCCCAAAGTCTTATAACTTCTTTACCATGCCAAAGCAAGTGTGTACTTGTCTAATTGTGTAGCATAAATATGGAGCATCAACATCCATGAATCATCTTGATCATGGATATCCTCTCCTTGGTGGATAGTTTTTTGGTTTAAACCCTCCATAACCTCAAGTTTAGGTGTTGGCTAGGCATGGCCTTCCATACCTAAAATATCCTCTTCCACATATGGGCTACATTATGTGGGTAGGTATTCTTCCAAGTGTCTTTTACTTGGACTATTACACACTGAATTGGGCTATTATACTACCATATTTTCCTTGAAATTCCTCCAGTTTTCTCATTTTTGAACAATGGTCTAGCATGGAGAGTCATTTAGCTAGGCAAAGGTTTTGCAAACCAATTGATTAAGACTTACTTGGTAAGCCAAGGCAACTGCCACACTAGTGTAAGGATCAAGTATCAGAAACCATCACCATACAAGTTTCTTGAGCTAATGGAGATAAAAGGCTTGAGGAAAGTCAAAGGAAAGGTGAATCATTACAAAAATGCACATGGACCTTTTGTGAAGCTTATCTAGAGGACTTTACCTAAGACAAAGTTATATTCCCTTACATGCACTAGATGGTATATGCTAAATTAAGTAATATGTAGAGGAATTTACCTAAGCCAAAGTTGTATTCCCTTACATCCATTGGGTGGTATATGATGAATTAAGCAATATTCAATTGTGAGAACACACATTTTCTTCTATTTAAATCTAAAACAAATATCTAATTTTTGGGTGAAATTTTTTCATGTTGTCTTGTACATTTTAAAGCAACATTTCCCATCTCCTTAACAAGAAATTCTATGGCACATTCCAATTTCCTTTACTTATGTAGTTTGAGGACCCCTATTATTGCATGTCCTCTCATGACCATGGCTTCAAGGTAGCTACTCACACTTATACTAACATTCTCTTCTATGCTTAATGATGTTGGGCCATTTGTATGCATTTCATTGTTTAAGCTCTAGCATGCATTTTTAAGCATGTACTATTATGCTGTGTAGTATGGTCATGAAGCTTGTGTATCCAGTCACTATATACCTAGATATCATAAGAGTGTGCATGAAACCATGCAACTAACAACTTCTTGATTAGCTTTAAAAAACTCATACTTCCTAGAAGTTGCTAACAAGTTATCTCCTATTTTACCCCTCTAGCTCTCTCCCCCAATTTGGAAATATGGCTCACCCATCATGTAGAAAATGGGGCTATCCTCCCACCATGATCACCCTATGTCTAATTATTCTATCAAAGTCTTTGATGGGACTATCTTGGGAAACCCTTTGTATAATGCAACAGTTGCTACTTCTCATGTATCGGATCCATCTATGTGGGTGCACCTGCATCTTTGGTGCCAATAGAGGAGTAGGATGGAAATGAAAAGAAAAAATAGATTCTTCAACCATGTACCCCCGGCCTAGGGCAATGATTGCTCATCCTTAAGATGCACATATACCTATATTTGCCCCTTTTTGAGTCTACCTACATGGAGTCTTCTGTTTGAATCTTGGGCAATGATATGATTATGCCATGGGTCATGGCACAAGGCCACTAATTGAATTTTTGAAAGAATGGATTAGGTCTATTTTGAAAAGCATGGGCTATTTTATACAATATACTCAATATGTATCCAATAGGTTAAAGGGGTCAATAGAGTGTCACTTAACAATCCTCAACTATAATTTTTATTTCCAAGTGAGCTACATAAATGTTTTTGAATAGTCCAACTATATATATTATATGGAGCTCACAAAAATAGCTTTGGGACATTTTGATGTTTTTATCAAAATAGCTCTAGTTATAAATGAAGGGTTCACAAAAAGTGACAATGAGGGGTCAATAAAGTGACACTCATGGATACATTATTTCAAAGTCTTACAAAAATCAAAATATTAGACATTTTACATGGTTCAATTGAGAAGCTAGAAATACAAAATATGAAATCCTCAATTTCTATAAGCTAAAATAAAGTCCCGGGGGGAGGGAGGGGGGGGGGGGGTGCATCTACTAGAAATCATCTATAAAAGGTGTTTTTAAAGGGTATTAGGAAATACCCTTTCTTTACTTCTTTACATGCTATAAGACCATAAAATGATCCCTTTTACTTTACTAAACTTACAAGATTTTTTAATTATAATTTAAAAACTCCTTTTGTAAATATAATCTTATAAATTTTACTAAATAAAATACATTTTCCTTTGAACTCACATGGTATCTTACATGTTCTATAAGGTGGATTCCCCGAGCAAGAGTCCCTCTTTAAGAGATAAGAAGACACCCACAAAAAATAAGTCTATACAAGGAATTGGTAAGTAGGGAAGGCAAATAAATAAACAAAAGAAATGTTCTCCATCATCAAAAAGAAAAATGAGATGGATATACTACAACATATGAACAATTTATAGATAAAATTTAACTCACAAAAATATTTTGAGATGTTGAGCTAGATAATCCTCAAGATATGCATGAGCTTTGGAATGATTGCATTAATAATACCATTGATATAAACGTCAAAATACACATAAAAATTTGACCACCGCGATGCACACTCCAGTGGCTATATCAATGCAATAGAGAAAACTAATTTTGAAACTTATATTGACATGAGTAGAAAAATATTTTCAATAAACATATCAATGCACACAAATAAAAAATCAATTGTTTCATGTACGTGCATATTGCAAAATCTTAAATACAACTCACAATTAGAGATTAGTTACTAGTACTGAACTTAGTTCACAAGTGCTATTATACATGTGATTACAAATATGTAATACATTATTCCATGCATCTAGGTGCTACATAAGGAGCTTGCTCTCTAGGAACAACAATTAGTAATTAGTTATTAGTACTTAATTTAGTTCATAGGTGATATTATACATGTGATTACAAATATGTAATATATTATTCAATGCATTTAGGTGCTACACAAGGAGCTTGCTCTCCAAGGATGACTTTGTGGCATATTATCTCCATGCAAAGATGTATGCATGGTACATGGGGTGTGAGAGGGCTTGGAAGTTTTCAAGTCAAGACTTCAATTCTCATTGTAAGAATTGACTTGCAAGACATGGTACTCCCGTAACTATTAAAATCGCACCAATGAAATTATATGCAATCATATGACCATCTATATTAACATGTAACTACATATCTAATATATTATATGCATGTACTTATTTATTTGCCTCTCCCTCCCTCTAAATCTCTCGCTTTGTCTCCTCCTCCTCTTCCTCTCTCTAGCTTTCTCTTAGTCTCACTTTTTTTCCTTTTCTCTTTTACTCTTAACGTAGGCCCAATCTCTCTCTCTCTCTCTCTCTCTCTCTCTCTCTCTCTCTCTCATAAGGGGGAATGTGGATTTTAAAATTTTCCTTTAGCTTGAGAGCTAATGACTCTCCTAATGACAAGAGATTTGAGGTGGAGTAATGGAAGAGGGGTAGTGTGCACATTTTATCAGCCCCCCTTTTCACCTTTGACCAAGAAGTGTGGTTTTCTTTAAAGAGGTAGTGGTCTTGGAATTAAATTATAGGATAGTATCTCTTGTGGAATGATGATTCTTGAAGGAATCTTTATATTTCAAATTTGAAAAGTGTGGCCTAGCAATAAAACATTTGGACTTATAATTGCAACTTTGCAGTTTGATCTCCCCTACTATTTCTCTCCATTCATCTCACTTGCTCCCTATTTCTCTCTCCCCACTCTATCTCTAGCTCTTCCTCTCTCATTCTCTTATTCTTTCATCTCTCTATCCCCATATCTCCTTTCTTGTGTAATTTTTCTTCTTATTTCTCTCTTCCTTTGCTCTTTTCCCTCTCTTTCTCTAGCTATTTCTTTCATGCTTTCTACCTCTCTTTTTTCTCTTTTCCCTTTCCCTCTTTCTCTTATTTTTTATTATCCCTATCCCCATCTCTCCTTCTTTCTTATGTAATTTTTCTTCTTATTTCTCTTTTCCACTATTTTGTATCTATTTCTCTAGCTATCTCTTTCCCTTTTTCTACCTCTTTTTTTTTTCTCTTTTCCCTCTATTTCCCTCTTTCTAACTTAATGCCTATCTTCCTCTCCTCTCCTTTTCTCTCGCTCTCTCTTTCTCTCCCCCCTCCTCCCCCCTTGAGCCCTATTTTTCTCTTATTCTTTCTCTTTTTCTAGATCCCTCACACCCTTTCTTTCTTGTCTCTATCTCCATTTCTCCCTTTTTCTGTCTTTCTCTCCCTTTTTCTCTCTAATTCCATCTTTCTCTCTTCT
Source organism: Lygodium microphyllum (assembly GCF_053477565.2). Classification (NCBI taxonomy): domain Eukaryota; kingdom Viridiplantae; phylum Streptophyta; class Polypodiopsida; order Schizaeales; family Lygodiaceae; genus Lygodium; species Lygodium microphyllum. The sequence continues at coordinate 59,402,905 of NC_141136.1, read as the reverse complement.
CCCTCTCCCTATCTCTTCCTCTTTCTCTCTTTCACTATTTATCTCTTCCTCTACCTCCCTCTTTCCCTTTCTATCCCTCTCTATATTTTTCTCTTCTCTATCTTTCATTCATAATCTCCTAATTCTCCTCTTTCTCTCTCTGTCTTTATAGCTCTCTCTTCCTCTCAATCTTCCCTCTATTTCGATGCCTCTCTTTCACTCCTTCTCTTTATTTATTTCCCTCTTCCTCTTACAATTTTTCTATCCTTCTCTTTCTCTCTTTCCCCTCTTTCTATGTTTCACTCTTCTCTCTCTCTCTCTCTCTCTCTCTCTCTCTCTCTCTCCTCTCTCTCTCTCTCTCTCTCTCTCTCTCTCTCTCTCTCTCTCTCTCTCTCTCTCTCTCTCTCTCTCTCTCTCTCTCTCTCTCTCTCTCTCTCTCTCTCTCTCTACATGTCTTTATCTCTCTCCCTATCCCTATCCCTCTCCCTCTCCCTCTCCCTCTCCCTCTAACTATAGTGAAGAGACTAAATAAACCACAAACCACAAACCAAAAAAGTGACAAAACCAACATAGTGAAGAAAAGCTTCTTTCTCTTCCATCTCTTTAGAAAATTTACAATTATTCCAACTTAAGAAAGAGATCGTACTATCTTTTATCATTTACAAACAACCAAAGAAACTAAGCAAATATGTAGAAGAACAAGAAAAAACATGAAATAGGGTTTTGAAGCTTACCTCTTGGCTTGAATATAATATGATTGCTTAAGATCCTCCAAGTATTAATATCCCAAATTAGAAAGAGAAGGAAATAAAGAGGAAATGATAAAGAAGAATGAGTTGTGTAGTTATCTTTGTTTGAATGAATGCGTAGAAAAATAAGTAGTGCAAAGATAAGCGTCAACTAAGTCTTTTTAACCAATGTTAGAATAGATATCATTACATTTTCACTACAAGGGAATGGGGCGATAGCAACAGTGATTTTTTACGCGAAATAGCAACCTCGCTACTTGCATCACAAATTGAAATTAGGGACACATATAGCAATGCATATAGGGACACTTACAACAATGCTTAGGGATACCAATAGTGATGCTTAGCAATGCCGCTAATTGTGATGCAAATAACGATGCCATTCTGAGAAGAAAAAACACTAAAAACCCGAGCATAGCATTTGTCGCAAATATTTTCAAGAGAGAATGAGAGATTGTTGCTTTGAGAGAGAGAGAGAGAGAGAGAGAGTCAGAGAGAGAGAGAGAGAGAGAGAGAGAGGAGAACTCCTCATTGCCAGCATCATACAGTGTCGTGATGTTATGAGGACACAGTGTGAAAAAGTATGGAATGCATCATCATCCGACTTCTCTATTGATCTAGAGAGTCAATGTGATCTGAGCCATTAGTACTAGTGTGAGTTGCATGGATTATCCAAAAATACTAGATTTTTGGATCATTTTAGTCAATTTTTTATATTATTTATTGTAAAAATCTGAAAAATTTAGAAAAAGCTTCTAGATTAGGATGGCATGCAAAAAAGCTAGTTGCTTTTTCAGCCAATTAGGAGATTTTTCATAAAAAAGGCAGATTGATGAAATCACGCGCGTCGCGATCGCTGTAAACAGGCTGAAAACTGCAGATTGAACTGAAAGAAGAAGGAGTGATCTGGGAGATCCGTGACCAGGTGTCTTGGGATTTTACCCCCCTTTTGGAGCCAACGGATTCATCAGATTTGGGTTTCAGGTAGCAGAGAAAGAGCTAATTTTTTTGATCCACGTTTTTGGTCTACGAAGGAGCTCCAAGAGAACTAATGCCTGGAGATTGCTTCTGAGTAGTGCAAAGATTCCAGGTTCTTTCAATACATATTGATTCAATTCATTTGTTTTTGTCGTGTTTACCACTTGGGTATTCTCTATCTACTCTTCCATCTCCTATCTCTACTTCCTTCTACTTCTGATCCCCGGTGGATTCGACTGTTCGACAAAAACCCCTCCGACATCGGTGAACCTGACATGAAAGGTCAACACAAAAGAAGGAAAGATAAGATGGGAGAATCTTCGAATACATTCTCTAGTGATGTTTTGCAACAGTTGGTGCAAAATATGAATATGCTTATGCAAGTACAACAACAACAACAGGTGATGCAAGCTTCAGCTCAAACAGAAAGTGTTGTGATGAATGCTTTGCAAGCAGTTGAGCGTGAGGTGAAGTTATTCAATGGCAGGAATGTAACAGAATATGTACATACCTATGCTCAAAAGATGGAATTCTTTGGAGTGGCTCAATCTGCATGGAGCCGGTATCTTGTATGTGTTACTGCTCATGAACTGAAATCACGGATTTCTAAATTATACTTGCAAAATGCTAACTGGGTAGCCTTCAAGAAGACACTTAGAGAAGAATTTTATATTGAGGATACCAGTTTGATTACGCGCAAGACTTTTCAAGAGTGGGTTTTACAACCCAATAAGGGTCTTGTGGCTACGGAATTGTTAAGAGAATATGAAAGTCGATTTGAGCAGTTGGATCTTGCAGAACAACAAGCTCTTGCAAGTCAAAAAATTGAATTGTTTCTACAGGCAGATGATCCTGAGCTTCAAGAGAAGCTTGATGATTTGCTAGAGGATCACACTACAAAGACAGGTTTGAAAAAAGAGTGGAGACATGTCAAGGAAGCTGTTACTGCACTTGTGAAGAAGCATAGAAGAAGACAAAGATTGCATGTCTCTAGCTTGCCCAATGTTACGAATAAGACAGTTGAAGTATCCAGTAAGCCACCCACTTCTATGGCTAACCCTATGGCTATACCTGGTATTGTTCCCTCTATTAGGGAAGATGTCTTAAATGAATTGGTCAAAGGGATGCAGGATCTTCAATTGAAGGTTGCAAAATTGGATGAAAAAGGACAAGAGGAAAGGGGACGGGCAGCATCCCCTAAGCCTGGAAAAAGATGTATGTGGTGTGACAGTTTACAGCACGAGAGAAAGGATTATGCTGCCTATCAAGAGGCCTTGGCACGACAACTTATCTTTTGGAAAGATGGCAAGATCCATGCACAAGAAACGAGATTGCCTCTTGCTTTGAATTTTGGAAAGGGAGGTATGCAGAAGTTGTTGGAAGACTTGGATGCCCGAAATGCTTATGCGGCGGTACATGCTTCTACTTTTGGTCTACAGTTGGATAGAATGCATGGCCAAGTGATGGTTGGTCCAAAGGCTGAAATATGAACACATGGTTTACCTACAGTTGAAAAGAGAAAGGTCACTGATAGTGAAATGTCTCATGCAGGGCAAGACATTCATGGCATAACTGGTTGGAAATTACCGGTAGATGCATATTCAGTGTATGCATATTTAGCAAAGGTACAAAACACAGATGTACTTGTGGAAGAAAAATGAAAAAGAGATTAAGATACTGCAAGGACATCTAAAAGAATGACAAGAAGAAGTGTGGATCAGCCTAAAGCTGCAAATCAATCACCTCCCGAGCATGTTATGGAAGAGGTCAGTCTCAGAAGCAAAAATAGGATAACAAACAAGAGGGCAAAAAGAAGGGCAAGCAGCTAGGATATAAGTTGCAATCTGACATTGAGACAGCCACAGATCTTAAGAAGGTTCTTGAAGAACGGATCTTAAACAGTTGGGTGGAATTTACCTTGGGAGAGGTGCTTAGCATTGCCAAGTGAGAATTTCATGATGAGATCATTGACATAATTAAAAGGAAGTGTCAGTTTCTTGGCGATACCACTACTGCATTGCTGCAACTTGAAGATAAAACTGGTTTGTTGGGTATTCGGGCTGAATATGAGCATGAAGTAAGTACAGGATTGTCTATACAGGATGCTTCCAAGCAATGGACAGCATGTGGAAAAGAGAAGAAAGTGGTTGAAAATGCATTGTCTTGTAGCAATATGCATGGTGGAGTAAGGCAAATGCAACAATATGGAGAAGAGACTCTAGGATTTATTCCTCACAGTCACTACACAAGAAATCATTGGGCTAGAGCTACCATTGAGAGAATAGTGAAAATAGGGGAACATGAAACTCCTTGTGTTGCTTTACTTGACCATGGGTCTGAGATAAATGTCATTAAGCGGGGATTGTATGAAAATGGTGCATGGCTTGTGGACATTGATATGGTTGGCATATGAGGGTTGCAAATAATTCTTCAGGGGAGCTCTATGCTGCATGTCCTAATGTAAAAGTGATAATTGGTGATGTACAAGAAGAGCAACACTTCTTTGTGCAAGATAATTCCTCATATGTAGTGATTTTGAGACAGCCCTATATTACAGGACAATACAACAAAAAGGCTCCATAGACGCGCTTGTAGACACAATATTTGAATTGTGAAAGAAAAAGTCGGGCATGTTTATAAACTCGTCTATTTTCGCATCTACAAAATCGCGTCTAAAAGCGTGCTTATGATCAGAGTTACACGCACATTTAGGCACGCATATAGACGTGCGTATAAACTCACTACGTAAATATATAATCATATTTATAAAAAAATGGATATATTCATATTGTGCGTCTATACACGCATGTATCTACGCGTCTAAAACCGCGTTTACTCTAAAAGTTTTTGACGAGAATAAACGTGCCTTTATCTTGCAATTTAGACGCGCTGATAGACACGTAAAATAGAGGCATTTAAAAAAAAACAGAGAGCTCTCTGGTTTTTTCCCCCCATCAACATCAAATTGTATGCTTAGGGAAAACAGAGAAAGATTATTTCGAAGATTGGATATTGAAAACAAAACAATGTATGTAGCACACGAAATTTCATATATATAGATGAAACGTTTTTACATTATGAGATCTAGTACTTGTGACGTCATGGTCCCAAGCACTAGCTGAAAGTAATACATATCAAAAATGAAAATTACAAGCCAAGGGGAGGCATGCATGCATGGGGCTCCTCTATATCTCCTCAGAAGAGACATCATCATTGCTACCACCACCGATGCCTGTGCCGCTGCCGTTGCCGCCACCGCTACTGCTAGTCCCCCCTTCGCTATCCTCAACTGCATCAAGGTTCGCCTACACAAAGGATTAAGGTATATAAATACCATTACAAACAATAAATTAGAGTTATCCATACTTTTCATGTAAAAAATAAAACATACCTCTTCTAGTGGTGGAATGCTCATGGCACGATTATATTGCTCCTCCGTGATGAGTCCCTCCTCGTAGAAATGATGCCAAGTGGACGCCCGGTTATGACCTCGATGGTAGCCTACCTCTCTAGGAGTAGGCATCCTACCAACGATATGATACTACAAAACAATTTGAACATACAACGTATTAAAACACACTATATAATGAAGTGAAACAAATTACAAAATTTAATTTAAAAAAAAATCAAATAATACTTACAAACTCAGCCTCCCATGACTCCCTGCCACCCGAACCATAATGCGACGATCCCATGGTTGCCATCTGGATACGTCGCACCTCTGCATGCTGGTGACTTGTCATTTTCTCCGCTGCTCTCTTCTTGGCCTCTTTCCACTCCTTGCGGTGGCAATTAGGTGGTTGGCCATATCCAGGGCGCCCCTGCTCTTGTCTCCGCAATGACTCCTTGGTGCGCATCATAAGGTGAGACCTCTTGTTATGAAGCGTGTCTCTCACCTTTGACCATCCCCAATCATCTGAGAATCGTGAATTCTCGAGATTAGGGTACCTTTTATGTACTGCCCGCAGCACCTCTTGCCACAAACCATTTTTTTGGTGCTTGAAGGAAATCATGCAATCTTTGTATGTGGCATGCACGACACTCCTCAAGTAGGCTATTGCTTCCCTCCCCTCAAAGTCATGCAAAATACCACCAACATCAATGATAGAGTAGTACATTTGTGGAGGCTCACCTCTCTCATTTTCCGATGAGGGTGATCGAGAGCCACCACCTAGGCAACCCCCACAAAGCCCTCGACCTCCTCGTCCTCCCACACCACTCTCCCTCCTCCCTCAACGTGCACTATCCTCTACCTCACTCGATACACGTGCTTCTGTAGATGCACGTGCTTCGGCCGATCCATGTACCTCAGCTGATCCCTGTGTAGGCAAAGATGTGATAGGTGTCCCAGACATCACACTGAAAACCTCCTCTGCAGTGGGAGGGCGACCAAGATAATTGGTCATCTCCCCCATGAATTGCTCCTTATTGAATGGGGTGCGAGAGGATCCAAGATTCCACATCTACACAAGAAAAATCATATTACCCTGTGCAGATAAAACATATTATATACAGCCTCTATACATGCGTCTCTGTACGCAACTATACCTGCGTCTCTGTGAGCATCTGTCAGCGTGTCTCTGTGGGCGTCTATCAGCGCGTCTATTTCCGCGTCTATAGCTACGTCTACACTGTCATCTGGACGTGCTGACAGACGTGCACAGTCGCACCATTTCTTCTCAAACTTGCTTTAAAAACAAAGATAAAAAACCTCCATAGATGACAAGATCCAGCATATGAAGAGAGAGAAGAGAGAGACAAACAAACAGAGAAAGCAAACAAGATTGAGAGAGAGAAGAAGAACTCACCTTCTTTGCTTGTTCCAACGGGTGGCAGCTAGGTTGCAAGCTCCTTGTCCTCCTTCTTCCTTCCCTTGGTAAGTTGCTTGAATCTTCTTCTCTTCCTTGCTGTTTGGCTCTTGTTCTTTACTCTTTGGCTCTTATTTCCTCCTGTCCTCTTTTTACTCTTATTTCCTTGCCTCATTGTCTTCATGAAGTGATAGATAGACACGAGTAGTGATGTCGAGCTCGAACTGCAGAAAACGCGCAAGAAACGCAAGAAAGCACAGGTTTGAAAAGAAAGCCACAACTTTTTTTAAATTTTTGTATACTTGTGTGGCATGTCTGTAGGCGCGTGTAATTGCGCGTGTATATGCGCAGATAATTCATGTTACACACGCTTACAGACGCGCAGGAACAATTTAAAAAATCAATACATGCATTTAGGGAATCAATTGACCTATGTGGTGAAATATATAACAAAGCTTGAGGATAAGAGATAACACATTGGCAAGTCAATTGGCACATATGTATTGACTTATTAAACCATCCCACTTACAATAGCATGCAAGTATCAATAGGTGGATAAAGCAGAATGGTTTTTAGCTAGAGAGAGATAATGCAATGAAGGTGTACACGAAAGAGATAGAGAAAGGCATATTATCCATCAATCAATCAAAGATATGTACATGAAGTGACTTGATATAGTAATTAAAGTATCGTCATTTTTAGGATGCTCCATTGACTTCTGCAAGTTCCTATAACCTTGAAGTAGAATATAGCCAACCACACTGTCCATGGAAGGAAAACTTGGCCTCATCAAATTAACCAAGTTAATTTACTTATACATTTCATAGATAAGAGATTTGTAGTTGGCTTGTTGGTATTAGTCACCAACAAGTGGACACTGTGGCTAAAGATGATGAAAGGAGGACATGTGCACATTGGTTACATGTGGTCCACCTTATCTAAAATTATATGTGAGCTATAAGTGCACCTTGACATGATTGGAATAGCTTGCATATGCACAAGCCAACTGATTTACATAAATCTACTCATGCTATGAATTGGCATGCATGGCTAGGTTAAGTGCACAACATTAAATGAGACATGTGAGTGTATTGATCAGTTCTCTCTCTCTCTCTCTCTCTCTCTCTCTCTCTCTATATATATATATATATATATATATATACACCAGTCAACCTTTGATTTATATATACATCCAATCATCATGCCCTATCCAATCACATTTGTATAGGGCATGATTGGATGTATATAGGGCATGAAATCACATATATGTAATTAGCTTTGAATGATTAGATGTATATTTGTAATACTCAAAAAGAAGTAAAGTTGGTAATGTATATCATGTCCTATGCATGTATATGCCCTATACATGTATATCATGTCATATATACATGTATATCATGTCCGTATGATCCTATACATGTATATCATGTCCTAGCATATGATCCAAGTGTAATTATGTCTTATATACATCCAATCATGCCCTATTCAAAAAAATACTAGCTGTTAAGAGGTTTGGTCATATTCAGGGACTTTATGAGAAATGAAAAATATGTGCATTTATTTTCGCATCTATAAGTGCGTTTATCAACGCAGATATATAGACGCGTGTTTTATACTAGCGTGAATAGACGCGCTAATACACGTGCTAATAAACGCGCCCGCTTTTTCACATGTACAGTGCATGTCTATAGGGCCTTTCTCTTGTAGTGGAAGTGCGTATGGAAACAAAGATACTTGATGATGGTTCTGCTTATGCAAGAGTCAGAAGAAAAGATGGGAGGAAAGCAGTCCAATTTCTTACTATTTGTGTTAATCATCCTAGAAATTGTGATACGCTTCAAGAGTCTCCTTTGGTTCCAAATGCAAGGGAATTCAAAGACCTAGATTTTCATCAAGCATTGCTATAATGCAGGGCTACAGTAGTGCTGTTGAGAGGGTGTACTCGCCTCTTGATGAAATGAAGCATGTATTTCCTATTGGTAATTCTCAGTTTACAGCAAACAGTTCATGTTGGTTTAAGCCTATGGAAGCTATGTGTAGGGCTGAACGCATATCTATGAAACGGGCTATTAAGAAACTAAGAGCATTGGGGCTGTCAGCTAAAAATGATGGCATTTCAGGCATCTTTTATGGGTTGAATGTTACTAACACTATGGCTAAAATTTTAGCAACTATACATGCAAAAAATGAGACTGAAATCAGAGTGTTGTCAGTATGTTCCTTGGATATGTATGATGTTATAACATTGTTTGCTCAGTAGCAAGGATTACAATGGGCTAAAGCACTTGTGGAGACAAAGTATAAGACAGGTGACAAAAAGGTGAAACCAATTGCTTTGCCACTTCCACCAGAGAGTGAGGGTATGTATGAAAAGTGTCAAGGCAGCCAAGTTTACAGGATCCTAAAGATATAGGTCATCAGTTTACATCTGAAACATTATAGGAATTGAAAGTTGGTGCAGAAGGGTTTCTTTTGCCTGCTGAGAGAAACTGTTTTATGCAGATGTTGGCTAGACATGGAAAGGCATTTGCATTTCAACCAAGTGAAATAGGTTGTGTGGATCCAAATGTTGTCTCTCCTATGGTCATATTTACTGTGCCACATGTACCATGGAACTTGAGGTCTATTCCAGTGCCTAAAGCTTACTTGCCAAATCTGATGGATTTGCTAAATGAAAAGATTTGCATGAAGATCTTGGAGCCTTCTTCAGCCCCGTACTCAAATCGTTGCTTTACTGTGTCCAAAAAGAATGGGGCTTTGGCATTTATTCAAGCCATGCAACCGGTCAATAAAGTGACCATAAGAAATGTGGGTGCAAGTCTTGTGGTTGATGAATTTGCATAGGCTTTTGCAAGCAGAGCGATCTATTCTTTGGGTGATCTTTACTCGGGTTATGATCAGTTTCAGCTTGCAATTGAAAGCAGGGATATCACAACCATGAAGACTCCTTTGGGGTTAGTACGAATGTGTACTCTCCCACAGGGTGCAACAAACTCAGTGGCACACATGACAAATGCTATGAATAGGGTACTCAGGGATTTTATACCACAATTGACTATGCCCTTCTTGGATGATGTTCCAATCAAAGGGTGTGCAATGGATGAAAAGAATAAAGAGATGGATGTCATGGATGCAGACGGTTTGTTGCAAACCATATTGTGGATTGTGAGAGGATTTTGACACATCTAGAAGAGGTGCATTTAACTCTTTCTGGACAAAAGTCTATCTTTGGAGTTGAAGAGGTTTTGATTGTTGGGCATATGTGTGGGCCTTATGGGCGAAGGCCGTCACCAACAAAAATAGATGGGATTGATAGAATGGAGATGTATGTACGAATGTATCAGAGGAGATTCTTGGGTGCATGTGTGTTCTATTTGATAAGGATTCCTCACTTTGCACATGTAGTCGATGCTCTTTATCAGCTTCTAAGGAAAGGTCAAAAAATTCATTGGGAAAGGAAGCATCAGAAAGCAATGAAGAAATTGAAGCAACTCTTAAAATCTACTCCTATGTTGAGAAAGACTGACTATTCACATGGAAAGCCTATCATTATTACTATTGATACAAGCCCAATCAGGATTGGATGGGCAATTGAGCAAGATGGTGAGGAAGGACAAAGATATGCAATTTTCTTTGGTGCTAAAGTGTTGATTGAACGATAGAGAAGATATCCATAGGTTAAAAGAGAATTATGGGGAATTGTAACAGCCCTTAAATGTGATAAGGAGTATTTTATGGGTGCTCATGTAGTCATTGAGACTGATTTTTTGCTGGTATTGGGTATGATTACTAGTTGTGCTACTCCGAACATTGCTAAGCTCTAGTGGATTGCATACATTAAATCTTTGAACCCTGAATTTCAGCATATTGCAGGAAGAGATAACCCATTAGTAGACATGTTATCTCAAGCACATTATGAGAATGAAGATGGGATGATGGATAAGGAGGAAGAAAATGACTTTCTTATGGCTGAAAATGATGTTGCAAGAGTGAATTTAGTAATGCAAGGTGTTGCTACAGCATTAACAGAAGCTTGGACAACAAAGAGAAGACACTTTAGATGTTTTGCATCTTGTGTAGAAGTGTTTCTGGAAGACAAATATGCAGGAGAGTGGCTGAGAATTGGTCAATATCTCAGTACATTAACAAAGAGAGATGAATGGTCAGATGAGGAGTTTAAGAAGATCAAGAGGAAAGCCTATGGATTTTTTCTTAAAAGATGGATACTTATGGAAACATGCTAAAAATAAATAGGGTATGCCATTGCGAGTTTTGGGTGACAGAGCTTCACAAGTAAAAGTAATGCAAGAATTTCATGAAAGCTTGTGGGCTGGTCAAAGAGCTGTTTGGGGTACTTTTACAAAAATCAAAGAAAGATATTGGTGGCAAGGTATGTATAAAGATATTGCTCACTTTGTGGAAACATGTACGACATGTCAAATGTATTCAACTATGAGACATCAGGATGGATTGCAACTCACATATCCATTGTCTCTTCATTTTAAGTGGATGGTGGATTTGGTCACAATGCCTAGAGGTCTTTGGCAAATGAGGTATCTTGTGCTTGCTCATGAAGACTTGACTAATCAAGTGGAAGGGTGATCTCTACGTACTAAGACGACAAATGCTGTATGTACTTTTCTCTTAGAAGAGATCTTTTGTCGATATGGCTGTGTGGGAAAAATTACAGCAGATAGGGGTGAGCTGGATGTAGATGAAGCTCATGATTTCTTTGCACGGTTGGGGATAAAGCTTACTTTAACTTTAGCCTATAACCCTGAAGGAAATGGAAAAAGTGAAAGAGGTCATCCACCTATTGTGAAGGCATTGGCAAAAGCATGTGGAGAGAAGGTAAAAGAGTGACCACGATTGCTCCCTTATGCTTTGTGGGCCGACAGAACAACTCATAGTGCTATTACAGGATATATGCCTGCAGAATTGATGTATGGTCAAAAAGCTATCATGCCGATAGAAGAGATGACTGTCACATGGAGTGTGTTACATTGGGAGGAGGAGTTGAATCGAGAGGAGTTGTTGGCCTTATGCATTAGACAGTTGAAAACAAAGTCAGAAGACATAGAGGCAGCAACTGCAAAGTTAAGGGCAGCAAGGATACAGAACAAGAAACGGTTTGACAAAAGACATAGACTGAGACCAAGAACCATAAAGATGGGGATTGGGTATTGGTTTATGATACGAGTTTAGATAACCAGCATAGTGCCATGCGTAAAGTTTCCAAAAGATGGTTTGGACCCTATGTGGTAAGATAGGTGTTTGATAATGCTACTTATGCATTAAATGAGCTGGATGGGACAGCCATAAAACTTCCGATAGTAGGGAAAAGAATCAAATTATTCAAAAGGTGAGAATCTACTGCCTATGAGTTGCCAAAATTGGAAGAAAATAGTGGCCATGATATAGGGGCTAGCCAGGAAGATATGGAAGATGAAGAAGTAAAGGATATGGTTGCAGAGGATGAGGAGGACTTAGAATCCAGTGACAACTAGGATTTTGGCACATACCGAAGGATGTGCAGATTTAGAGGGGGTGGATGTCATGATGTTATGAGGATACAGTGTGAAAATTTATGGAATGCATCATCATCTAACTTCTCTATTGATCTAGAGAGTCAATGTGATCTGAGCCATTAGTACTAGTGTGAGTTGCATGGATTATTCGAAAATACTAGATTTTTTTATAATTTTAGTCTATTTTTTATATTATTTATTGTAAAAATCCAAAAAAGTTAGAAAAAGCTTCTAGATTGGGATGGCATGCAAAAAAGCTAGTTGCTTTTTTAGCCAATTAGGAGATTTTTCATAAAAAAGATACATTGACGAAATCGCGTGCGTCGTGATCACTGTAAATAGACTGAAAACTACAGATTGAACTAAAAGAAGAAGGAGTGATCTGGGAGATCCATGACTAGGTGTCATGTGGTTTTACCCCCCTTTCGGAGCCAACAGAGCCATCAGATTTGGGTTTCGGGTAGCAGAGAAAGAGGTGATTTTTCTGGTCCACGTTTCTGGTCTACGAAGGAGCTCCAAGAGAACTAATGCCTAGAGATTGCTTCTGAGTAGTGCAAAGATTCCAAGTTCTTTCAATACATATTGATTCAATTCATTTTGATTTGTTTTTGTCGTGTTTACCACTTGGGTATTCTCTATCTTCTCTTCCATCTCCTATCTCTACTTCCTTCTACTTCTGATCCTCGGTGGATTTGACCTTTTGACAAAAACCCCTCCGACAATGGGAAGAAGAGGGAGAAGTATGCAAGGGAGAAAGAAGGGAAGCTACAAAGAGGAGACACAAAAGATTTTATCTTTGAGCCTTTAAAGTAGGTACGTCGCCTCTTTTTGCTTTATTTTTGTGTTTTTTTTTCTTGTATTAAAATGCATTGAAAGAGAGGGGGAAAGGCAAGAAGGGAGGGAGGCGGGGAGAAGAAGGAAGGAATAGAAAGAGAGAAAGAGAGAGAGAAAAGGAAGAAAGTTAATGAAAATAAAGAGGAAGAGAGAAATGAGATATGAAGGAAGGGAGAAAGGAGAATGAGTGAGAGAAAAAATGAGGGAGAGAAGGGGGAGAAAGAAACAAATGAAAAGGAAAAAAAGAAAGAGAAACAGAGGAAGAAAGAGAGAGGGAAGAGAAAGAGAGAGGAAGAGAGGAGAGGAGGTAGGAAAGAAGGTGAGGTAAAGAGAGAAAGGAGAGTGAACAGAAAAGAGAGAGGGGAGAAAGATAGAAAAATAAAGGGAGCGAGGGAAGAGAAAGATAAAGAGAGGTGGGGAAAGAGGGTCTTTCAATATCCTTGTTTTTTAAGTTTCTTATTTTCTACCTTTTTTTTTAATTGTAATGAGATGCATTGAGTGAGAATGGAGATGGAAGGAGAGAAATATAAGAGAGAAGAAGTGAGAGTAGGGAGGGAAGATGGGGGGATAGAGAAAAAGAATGAGAGAGAGAGGCGGGAGAGAAACAAAGAGAGAGGAAACAAAGAAAGAGAAAGAGAGAAAGAAAAGAGAGGGGGGGAGAAAGTGAGAGGGAGAGAGAAGGAAGAGGTAGAAAAGAAGGGTGAGGTAAAGAGAGGAAGGAGAGTGAAAAGAAGAGAGAGATAGGGAAAGTGAGGGAGAAAAAGAGAGGGAGAGAGAAATAGGAAGTTTTTGAGAGAATGGAAAGATAGAACAATAAAGGGGGAAGGGGAAAAGAAAGACAAAGAGAGATGGGGAGAGAGGGTCTTTCAATATCCTTGTTTTTTATTTTTTTTCATTTTTTATATTTGATTTTGATTGTAACAAGATGCATTGAGTGAGAGTGAGGAGGGAAGAAGAGAGAGAAATAAAGAGAAGAAGGGAGCCTGGCAAGAAAGAGAGCAAAGAAGTGAGAGTGGGAAGGGAAGATGGGGGAGAGAGAGAAACAATGAGAGAGAGGGGGAGAGAGAAACAAAGAAAGACGAAGGGATGCAAATAAAGAAATGAAAAGAGAAAGAGAAAGAGAGGTGGGAAAATAAATATAGAGGCCGATAGATAAAGATAGAGAGAGGGGGAGATAAAAGGAATAGACAAAGAGAGATAGAGGGATTAAAATGGAGATAGATCATCCATGGGGGAAATAGAAACATATTGTTTATTGTAACATAGACCAAATGGGGAACAATGATGGTCATGACATCCAAGATCACGAGGTGTTTCTTAATCAGTGTGTCATCCCATGTCCTTGCACTCAGTGCAAGCTAGCAATCAGATGAAAGTGTCGCTTGTCCATAAACAATATATGATGCTTCGACAAGTTTCAATCAGAGATCATTGACTAGGAAATCTCAAACTTTGAGTAAACGGTAAGAGAAGTGCATATCAATTGTGCTTTACATTTGCAAAGTAATTGAATATCACAAACAAAAATATTAGACGTGCCTTGGAAATTTCTACAGAGAAATGATGCTTCATCCCAAGGAGGAATGCACCTATTGCAGCCCATCAGAAGAGTTTGTGGGCATATGATGAATGGAGTTCTTGAGCCAATACACCAATTGGAGAGCACACTGCAAACTACACCCTCAATACTAGAGGAGACAATGGACCTTTCATATCTTCCTCCAATCTTGGAGTGTAAGATGGAGGCAATGATCAATGCATTACTGCCCATGGATAGCGCGTCATCTAATCCACTAAGAGAGGAAGCCTCCATACCATTGTATGATGATTTTCAATATCTTGCTTAAAGATGTTGCTTGCGATCCTAAGTGTGCAGGCAAAGTACAAGTGGAGTAACGTGAGTGTGACTAAGTTTTTTTAAGTACATTCTATGCTCTATTGATTTTAACTCTATTATAAAAACCACTTTTTGTGCTCTTCAAGTGTTTTTTTTTCTAGGTTGCTAAAATATCACATATTACCACTTGGAAACACAATGCTTGAGTCCCGTCATGATGCCTGATTGGTGTTACGAAAGCTTAGCATAGACAACAACAGTATCCATACATGTGTCATGATTATGTGTTGTTTCAAGGAGACTCTAAGACTATGGAGACATATCCAAAGCTATGGTGCTCATAGATATCGATAGGACTTGCAAGGGTAAACCATCCCTCAAAAGATTCTCAGACACTTTTCACTTATATTGCATATATATCACAAGTTTTGTACATCAAACATGGCAATCTTGACAACGTGGCATGCACGAAATAGATCCACAAATCACATACTTTATTTGCTGTCATATCTAGATTTTATGTGCAACAACTATTCTGACCATTTCAATGTATAGTATAAAATCTACAATGCGGCATGGTCACATGGGCGATATTTTTGAGTTAAGTGCATCGATAAAATGTGCTCCACAACCGATTGTTGTGTCATGGCAAAGTTCAAGCAAGAGAGCTGATAGCACGCCACATATCTGAATACCATAGTAGATGAGATGGAGTATTTTGGCAACTTACAAAGTGTTATCTTAGTGGATTACCATAGCTTCTCCATGATTATATTCAATGTATAGTGGCTTGAAGTGATATTGAAGAAGTTGGGGCAACCATTTGGTGAGGTCCATCTAGATTTCTAGAGGTAGATTTCGAGAAAAGATGGACGGATTTGTGCAACATGTTTGTCATGTGCTGAGGCATTGTGAATAGGTGCATGACCTTTTTTATTAATTGTTCCATAACACAAAATAGCCACAAACGTTTATTCACTCTCATACGTGATATCAAATAGGTAATCTTCTATCCAAATCCCAACAACCTCAATGGTTGTAAGTTGTGCATTCAACACCTTGGATTATGTAAGAGTATGATGAAAGTAATATCCCAAGCATGGACAAGGAGAGTATGCAGGAAGAGGGATCGATGTTATGGAGGGTGGAGAGTAGAGAGGACTTGGCGTGTAGAGGAGACATACATGGGTAACATAGACAAAGAGAAAGGAAGCCAATAATTTTTTGAGAATGAATTGGACTCCTATTTCCATGGTGACCTATCTATAGACCTCCTAGTGTACGTCGAGCTATTCCAAGAGCTTGATATGGAGCCATATGTCAAGTTGTATTTACATTCGCTCACTCAATTCATTGATAAGTTGCTTTTAAGGATAATTTAGCATATGCATTTTAATTAGCATCATTTTTCTAGATTTAGATTGTCATGCTTTGCCTAAACCCTTCTATTGATTACGACTAACACTATCTATGTAGGTTATCTTTGATGATACCCAGAGAGCAGGATGAGTTGAGGAATGACCGATGAGGAGCTGTAGGAGATACTCACACATATGTCTCTAAATCAGATGGACCACTTTAGAGATATGGAAGACTAGGAGTTGTCACAGACATTGTCAGGCCGTTTTGTGAGGTCTATGTCAATATGCTCCGATGCTTTGATCTCTAGTAGGTGAGGTCTAGCCACGGAATGGAGGGAGTGGTTTTGGGAGGTGTTGCGAAGATGTAGCCCACACTCAGTTCCAAGGAGGGAGGCATCGATGTAGTGTCCATGTCTTGTTAGTCTGGGTGGACACTTGTCACCACCAGGATTTGTCACACCTATAGGGACATATACTCCCATGACTCTATTTTTCACTCAAACATCTGTAAAAAGTGGCACCCTTATGGGTGCTACTCCAAGAGATACTATCCGTGTAGGTATGTGAAATGTACAGGGGTCTCTTGGTTATGCCTAGGAGCATGGTCCACATGTGGGAGAGGCCACACCTTAGACATAACCCAGTAGGGTAAAGATACCTCGTAGATGACAAGACATGTATTGTGATCATGAATGGAGGAGGGTGATGTCTCACATGAGAGAGTTGTGCCAACAATTATTTAGGCACAATGTTTTGGACCATTGGAAGAATATACCAAAGAGGAGCAAGGGGAATATAGTGGCATCTTTACATAAGGATTTTTCGATACCTATGGTGGAGGTAGAGAGGTTTTCCACTAGGTGGATGATGGAGTATATGCAAGCATACATGTAACATAAATGATCGGATGCATGCAACGCAATCAAGAGTGGCGTCTCAAAGTCCAAGTGACTAGATGTAGAGGATTGGTAGAGACTCAAGGAGGAGGCCACAAAATCTAGGACAATGGCGACAGTGGTGAGAGGTAGCAAGGGTACAATTAGAGGTAGGGGTGGTGCATAATCTAGGGAGTGGTGGCTAGAGGACTTATTTGGAAGACTTTGTAAGTTTTTTGTTTTATCTTCTCACTTTCTTATTAAAATATCACTTGTACTAACAATCTTGTTTCTAACAATGCTATTTTATTTTCTTTGCAGCACTCCATCATAAATCGTGATCCCATAGGTTTTGAGACTCGATATGCAAAGAGACACCATCTCACTACACTTATCAATAGATTTTATGCATGCAGCAGTCTAGTAAGTCAATCCTCTTTCTTATCTATAGTTATAGTTTTTTTGTGATGCTTTATGTATGGTGGACTAATGTCTAGTTTTTTATTTTGTAGAGTCCATTCGATTCTCCTTTGCATTGGGACAAGCTTTCAAATGGCGAGGATTTATAGCATGCACTTGGATTTGTGGAGCACACATCATCTTATTTTTTAGTCCTATGATCTATACAAGCCTCTTCCATGTAGCATTCCTTAGATATATTTATCATCATTTTTATAAAATCGTACTTTGAAATATTTACATATAGATTTTCATGTTTGTTTTGGACTCTCCTCTCCATGGTTCCATGTAATTTTATGAGTTGTCTGTTAGATATGATCAATGCCCCACCCTCATTAGGTGCTACCAATGATCCATGGTGCTCAAAGTTTTAAGGCCCCCATTATGAGGAGAAGCCAAATGTGAGCCCGGACATTGGTTGAGTCCTGACTTGTATATCAGATGAGGTCTATGTGACCGGATGGCAAAAAGGTGACTGTTGTGGGTCTAATCTTTGGGTTAGATGGAGTGGTTAAGCTGGTAGCAACTCGAGGCACATTGCATCGAGTTGCGGTGTAAGGGAGTTAAAAGGGGCCCCGATGGTAAAGGAAATATTCCCTGGAATATTCCCTGGCCGACTAATGGAGGCTCATATGGTAGGTCGGTCAACCTAACGACCTTCACGGGCTATAAAAGCTAAACCCCTTCGCAGCCATCACTCACTCATCTTTCACCATGTCAAAGTTGTTGTTCTAGCTAGCCTTAAGCTCTTCACCTATCTTCTATCTAGATCGCCATCTAAGCTTCACACAGTGGAAGCGCATGGGTGGACAGAGCCATCTTTGTATCAGTTGTTTGGAGTTAAAGAATTTATTGATTCTCCTCTTATCTGTTGTGTGCTCTCTATCTCTTTCTCAGATTCTGTTCCGCTAAGCCGTGTAATATTTTACATGGTATCAAAGCCCAGGGGGCTCTAGAGATCGGAGAGTGTGCAAGAGCCAAAGGCTTCAATAGCAAAGAGAAACTATGTTGACTTTCGGAAGCGGTTCTGGTGTATCAGGAAGCGGTGTAGGAGGTGGTGTTGTTGTACCGGCTATTCAAACACTGAGGATTCGTCCACCAACCTTCAACAAAGGCAAGTTAGATGGTACAAACTACACCTTGTGGAAGTTCAAAATTACAACTATCCTTGATTCTTATGAGCTTCTGGAGACTGTGCTGGGGACTGATACAGAACCACAGCCTACCCCCGACCCATCAAATCCTAGTGTGATGATTCCTCCAAATGCAAATCTTCTACGAGCTTGGAAACGAAGGGACACATTGGATTTGCAGTATTGAAGGAGATGCAAAAGCAAGGTATGGTTGCTCACCTACCTACAATAACTGAATTGAAGGAACCATGTGAAGCTTGTATGATGGGCAAGCAATAGAGAAAGGCATTTCCACAAGAAAGCAAGAATAGAGCACATGCTCCTCTAGAGTTGGTACATGCTGACTTGTGTGATAAGATGCCTACACAGGCCTTGGGGGGATCTTCTTATTTTATGTTGATTGTCGACTACTACAGTAGGAAGATGTGGGTGTACTTCCTTCATGATAAGGCTCAAGCTTTTGGTAAGTTTAAAGAATGGCTAATACTTGTTGAGAATGAAATAGGGAAAAGTGTGAAGAAATTTAGAATAGATGGTGGTGGTGAGTTCAACTCAAAGGAGTTTGAAGGCTTTTGCAAGAGCAAAGGGATCAAGCGTCAATTGACGACGCCTCACACACCTCAGCAGAACGGTGTTGTGGAACGCAGGAATCGCACCATTGTGAGATGGCAAGATGCATGCTAAAGGGCAAGGGATTGCCTAACCATTTTTGGGTTGAAGTTGTTAATACTGCAGTCTACATTCTAAATCGGAGCTATACAAAGGCTCTCAAGGGAAAAACACCTCATGAGGCTTACACTGGTAAGAAACCATCTGTCTCACATTTCAGAATTTTGGGATGTGAATGTTATGCACATGTTCTAGATGAGAAGAGAAACAAGTTACAACCAAAAAGCAAAAAATGTATCTTCTTGGGTTATAGTGATGAGCAGAAGGCTTACAAATTATATGACCAAGAGACAAAGAAGATCATCGCGAGCCGTGATGTGGTGTTCAAGGAGGAGCTGCATACAGTGGAGGAGGAGAAGGAAAGTTCTTCCACTTTATCATCAAGCGAAGAAGTAGTCCACCATGAACCTGTCCCAAGAGCTATCCCTATCCTTAAGGAGGAGGAAGCATCATCTTCAAATGATGACGAAAAAGTTCACCAACCTGACATCACCCCACCGAAAATGCCATTGCCGCGCTGGGTGAAGCAGCTCTATGACCACAATAATCCTATGCCTGCATCTGTTGAGGAGAAGGTAGACGGACCAAGGAGGTCTCAGAGAATAGAGGAGCAAAGGAGGGCTTCTGCTCACATAGTCAATATGGCCTTGATGGTTGAGATTATGAGAGAAGTAAAGGAGCCAACTGACTTAGAAGAAGCACTTGCAGATCCATCATGGAAGGCTGCTATGCAGGCCGAGTATGGCAGCATAATGAAGAATGACACTTGGGAGCTAGTGGATTGACCAACAAAGCGGAAGGTTATTGGCACCAAGTGGATCTCGAAGGTAAAGTACAAGGCTGATGGTACCTTAGAAAAGTACAAAGCTAGACTGGTTGCCCAAGGATTTTCACAAGTTGAAGGATTTGATTTTCAAGAGTCATTTTCCCCAACTGCCAGAATGACCACTATTCGCATGGTACTTGCAGTGGCTGCCCACAAGAAGTGGCCAGTGTACCAAATGGATGTTAAGTCAGTGTTCTTAAATGGTGACCTCAAGGAGGAGGTGTACATGGCTCAGCCACCAGGGTTTGAGGCCCCCCATTCTGAGAACAAAGTGTGTAAGCTGAAGAAGGCACTGTATGGGCTGAAACAAGCCCCCAGAGCATGGTACCAGCGGATAGATAGGTTCTTTTTAAACCTAAACTTCAAAAGATGTGCCTCAGATGCTAACTTGTATGTTTACAGGGATGGTAAAAAGTCTGTAGTGATTGTCCTATATGTGGAAGACCTTCTTATTACAGGTGACTATGAAGATATGATCAACCAAACTCGAAAGGCTTTGAGTTCTAAGTTTGAAATGACAGACTTAGGCTTGTTGCACTATTGTTTGGGGATTGAAGTCTGGCAAGAGCCAGGAAAGATCTTCATCTCTCAGAAGAAGTATGCATGGGAGATCTTGAAGGCATTTGGCATGACCGAGTGCAAGGAGATAGCTACACGTATGGAGGTGAATGCAAAGTTATCCGTCGAGAATACATCAGCACTAGCAGACATTGGGAGGTATATGAGGTTGCTGATCTACTTATGTAACACCAGACCAGATATCAGTTTTGTTGTTGGTGTTTTGAGCAGGTTCTCAAACAAACCTCATGAGAGTCATTGGAAGGTTGGGATGCGGGTGCTTAGATACTTGAAGGAAACTCTTGACTATGGTATCACATACAGTTTCGAAACTTCTCTTGTGGGGAACTGTGACTCAGATTGGGCAGGAGACATTGATTCCAGGAAGTCAATTTCTGGTTATTCTTTCTCTTTGGGTTCAGGAATTTTCTCTTAGATTAGTAAGAAGCAACCAACAATGGCATTGTCTTCTACCAAAGCAGAGTACAAGGCAGCTTGTTTTGCTGCATGTGAAGCCGTATGGTTGAGAAGGATTCTATGGCATATGGGAGTGCAGGATGAAGAACCAACTGTGCTGAGATGTGACAATCAGAGTTGCATCGCCATTGCCAAAAATCCAGAGTTTCATGCATGCACCAAACATATAGAGATCCAGTATCACTATGTGTGTGATTTGATGGAGGATGGGATAGTGGAACTGGTCTACTGTCCAACAGAGGAGAATGGAGCAGATATCTTCACCAAAGCACTTACGAAGGATCTGCTTCAAGTTCATCTTCAGAGACTCGGCATTGGACCAAGGAGATAGCTCATCTATGGGTGGACATTGAGGGGGGGGTGTTAGATATGATCAATGCCCCACCCTCATTAGGTGCTACCAATGATCCATGGTGCTCAAAGTTGTAAGGCCCCCATTATGAGAAGAAGCCAAATGTGAGCCCAGACATTGGTTGAGTCCTGACTTGTATATCAAATGAGGTCTATGTGACCGGATGGCAAAAAGGTAACTGTTGTGGATCTAATCTTTGGGTTAGATGGAGTGGTTAAGCTGGTAGCAACTCGAAGCACATTGCATCGAGTTACGGTGTAAGGGAGTTAAAAGGGGCCCCTACTGTGGGGTCCGGGGGCTGCAAAAGCGGCCCGTGGCTAGGGGGTCCCAGGGGGGCCAGCGGCCCCCCTGGCGGAGGTCCGGAGGCAGTGCTCCCGGCCCGATGGTAAAGAGAATATTCCTTGGAATATTCCCTGGCCGACTAGTGGAGGCTCATATGGTAGGTCAGTCAACCTAACAACCTTCACGGGCTATAAAAGCTAAACCCCTTCGCAACCATCACTCACTCATCTTTCACCCTGTCAGAGTTGTTGTTCCAGCTAGCCTTAAGCTTTTCACCTATCTTCTATCTAGATCACCATCTAAGCTTCACACAGTGGAAGGGCACGGGTGGACAGAGCCATCTTTGTATCAGTTGTTTGGAGTTAAAGAATTTATTGATTCTCCTCTTATCTGTTGTGTACTCTCTATCTCTTTCTCAGATTCTGTTCGTTGCACCGTGTAATATTTTACATTGTCGTCACCAGTCTTGTGCTTATTTTATGAGTTATTAGTCTTGTGGTTTTAAGTAGTTTTTGCACCTCTCTTTATTGTAATGAAAGAAGCTGAGAGGAGAGAGAAGAAGAGCTTAGGAGAGAGAAAGAGAACAAGAAGAAGAGGGAAGAAGACTAAAAGAAGAGAGAGAAAGAAAGATGGGAGAAGAGGAGGGAGGAGGAAGCCATGGAAGCTGGAGATGAAGGTGAAGAGTATGATCTTGATAAATAACGGGTTGCCCTAATCAGAGGCTCTTACACCTTAAATACCCTGGTCAGTGTGATGGGGTGTCTAAACCCTAGTCAGTGTGTATCCCGCTTGTTACAATCCATCCCCACTCGAAAGGTTTAATTTGCCCTCAAAAACAAGGAGAAATAGAGGGGAGTGATGGGTGGGCTAAGCGAGGGTTGCAGAGTACTACTCAGAGCCCTTTGACAATGAATATTAGGTGTGGAGAGACTAGGGACAGCATGACCACGGTCTGTTGAAGTAAATTGGTCATAACTTTTGATAGGCTGCTCCAAATAGGGTGTACCATATGTTCAAACGGAGCTTATGATGAGTACTTTCAGCCTATGTATAATGCACATGCATGTGATTTGAGTAAGTACAAAACTGTTCTAAAACAGTGTACAGTCTACGGGCAGAGGGTGGGCAATTTGGGGCATGACCGGCTAGTCTTCTAGCCGTTGGGGTTCACGAAGGTAGGGAAATTCATTGAGGATGGTTGCTGGGCACCAAGAGGATTCTTCCAAGGGTAGGCCTTGCCATTTGATGAGGTATTCTTTGATGGATCGGGATCGTAAGTGCTTATCTCGCTGCCCAATGATTGCTTCAGGGACATATTGAGTGATGCCCTCTTCATCTATGGGGGGAAGTTCTTCCACATAGTCCACTGAGGAGCCTACAAAGGGTTTCAACTTGCTGACATGAAACACATTGTGGATTTTGGTGGTAGGTGGTGGTAGGGGGGAGTTCCAAGCGATAGGCCAAGTCGCCAACTCTCTTCAGGATTCGGTATGGGCCATAGAAGCGATGGGCTAGCTTGTTACTGCTACCCTCTTTGAGAGTTGAGTGTGGGGACTTACGCACTTTCAAAAGGACCAATTCCCCCTCTTGGAATTCCAAATTCCTTCATTTTTCATCAGCATAGAGTTTCATGTGTGTTTGGGCCTTCTGAAGATTCAATTTTCATTGTTGAAGTAAAGCTTGCATGCGATCCAATTCAGTTTGACTCTGAGGGTTGATCTTATCAGTAAACGAGACTGTGGGAAGGGGAACCTTATACCTGTATAAGGCCTCAAAAGGGGAAACTCCAATGCTAGAGTGTGTGGAGTTATTATATGCAAACTCAGCCAAGTGAGGCCGCACATCCCAACTGTGTTGTACATCATGGCAAAAGTGCCTCAAATATGTCTCAAGACATTTGTTCACTCTCTCAGTTTGGCCATCAGTCTGAGGGTGGTACGTAGTGGATGGAGCAAGCTTGGTCCCCATGGAGGTGAAAATGGTTTGCCAAAAGTTGCTCATAAACTTTGCATCCCGATCATGTACTATGACTTGTGGTAAGCCATGCAGCTTGAAGACATTTTCCATAAGCTGAGTGGCCACCTGAGACGAAGTATATTGGATCTTAGTGGGGATAAAGTGGGCAGCTTTGGTGAGACGATCAACTACCACATAGATACTGTTCCACCCTTTCTTAGTCGCAGGAAGGCTAGTGATAAAGTCCATTGTGATGTGAGTCCATTTCCCTTCAGGGATAGGGAGAGGTTGCAAGAGGCCAGCGGGCTTGAGTGTACTATCCTTGTTCTGTTGGCATGGAACAGATTTGGTCACAAAACCCTTGACGTCCCTCCATAAGCCTTTCCAATGAAAGTTCTTGGCAATCCTGTCATATGTTTTGAAGACACCCAAGTGACCAGCAATGGGGAAAGAATGCATTTCTTCTATGATCTTCTGCACAAAGGGGGAAGTGTGTGGGATGAAAATCTTGCCATGGGACCAAATAAGGCCATGCTTGCTGATATTGGGAGTTTTTAGCCATAACCCCATGCTATAATTTCTGAAATCTGTGGTTGAAATGATCGTCTAACAAGTAAGCCTCTTGGAGCTCTTCAACCCAATCACTGTGCAATTCTGAGATAGAGGACACTCTGCATGCCCATATTCGAGAGAGAGAGAATCAGCCACAATATTATCCTTGCCCCGTGTGTGTGAAATGTCAAAGTCATAGTTCTGTAAGGTTGCCACCCATCACCTTTTCTTAGGAGTTAAAGTAGATTGAGTCAAGAATTATTGGAGGACTCGATGATCGCATTTTACTTGGAAGCGGTTGCCATACAAATAGTGGTGCCATTTCTTGATGGCATGGAGGATGGCCAACATCTCTTGGTCATATACATTCATTTGCATCTCCTTCTCATCAAGCTTGCGGCTTTCAAATGCAAGCACACCATGCTCTTGCAACAATACTGCACCAATACCCCGGCCACTAGCATCACAATGAATGGTAAATAGCTTAGAGAAGTCAGGGCAAACAAGGATGGGGGCTGAAGTAAGAGCATCCTTTAATTGTTTGAAGCTATGATCCGCAGTGGCATCCCAAAAGAATAACTCTTTTTTCAAGTGATCAGTCAAAGGTGTTACAATGGTGGCATAGTGCTTAATGAAGCATTTGTAGAATGAAGAGAGACCAAGGAAGCCATGCAAAGAAGTGGTGGTGGAAGGAGTGGGCCAATCTTTAACACATTGCACCTTTTTCGGGTTAGCCTGTATACCATTTTTGCTCACAATGTGTCCCAAGTACTCCACAGATGTCTGCATGAATATGCATTTTCTCTCCTTAGCAAAGAGTCGATGCTCTCTCAATATGTCAAACACCCTCCGAATATGTGTCGAGTACTCCATAGATGACTTGCTATAAATGAGGATGTCATCAAAGAAAACAAGCATGAACTTGAATAGAAAGGGTTGTAAGATTTTGTTCATGAGGCTTTGAAAGGTGGCAAGGGCGTTAGTCAGCCCAAAAGGCATCACAAGAAAATGGTAAAGTCCATGATCAGTCCTGAAGGCCAGCTTGACCTCATCTCTTGCCCGCATACGAATCTGATGGTAGCTAGAGTGCAAGTCAATCTTAGTGAAAAAGCATGCCCCTTTTAACTCATCCAACAAATCATCAATCCCTAGTATGGGGTAGCGGCTCTTCACTATAATTTTGTTCAAATCTATGTAGTCAATGCAAAGGAGCCATCTTTCTTTTTGACTAAGAGGGCAGGGGATGCATAGGGGGAAGAACTCGGTTCAATGAAACCCATCTCCCTCCTTGATTTTCTTTGCAACCTCTTCACGCTCACACTTGGAGAGTCTATAGCGGGGTTTGTTCACTGGCTTGGAATGAAGCTCTAGGTCAAGTGGGTGGTCCACTTGTCTCTTGGGAGGGAGGGATGTCGACATCTGAAATAATTCATTGTATTCCTCAAGTAAGGCCTGCAAGGCAAAATCATGAGATATTGGAGAGGGCTGATCAGAATTGTCCTTATTTAATTGCAAAACAAAGATTTGTGAGCATTTCTTAAACTCCTGTTTGAGTTGCTTTGCTGTAATGAGCTGAAAATCAACATGATCTCGAACTCCCTCTAGGTGGATAGGATGTCCATGCATCATAAACTCCATGTAAAGCTGAGAGAAGTCCATAGCAATTTTTCCCAATTGTTTCAGCCAACCACAACCCAAGACAACATCAATGGGGCCCATATCTAGGGCAATCAGATCAACCAATTCCACATAAATTTCAGCCAAGCATAAGGGAATTGTGGGGCATACATGTGTGTTGATTTCTCCTTCTCCATTTGCTACTTGGACCTTCAAGGGGTGGTGTAATGACATAGAGGTACATTTCAACCGATCAATGGCTGATTTATTGATAAAACTGTGAGTGCTTCCACTATCCACAAGGATAAAAACATGCTTTTCATTGATACTACCTTGAATGAGAAGGGTACCAGGGCTGCGGGAACCTGTCCAAACATCCAAGGAGATCAAGAAAAGGGAAGTGGGAGGTGGGTGGGATGTCAAATCAAGTATCTGTGAGGGAGCACCACCCCGGTCAAAGGGAAACCCATCCTCCGGGTGAGAGAACTCCTCATGATCAACATCCTTTGTGGGCTCAGCCTGGTCTCACAGGCAGGTCATCCTCCTCATTGTGCCAATCTTCCATGACATACATGCTATGAACTTTGACAGCTGCCTTGTACGGGCATTTGGAGGCATGATCAGTAGTGTACTTATCTCCACACTTAAAGAATAGGCCCTTTTCTTTCCGTTCCTTCACAACATCTGGGGAGATGAACCGTTGACTACTAGATCCATGGGAAGGTGATGTACTGGACTGGTTATTTTCAGCATACCTATTTTCAGCAATAGAGCCCGATGCTGTCCCAAAAGTGCCCACTTTTCTTTTAGCATGGAAGGTGGGGTAAGTGGGTGTTGAGATATTTGCAATCACACCTACTTCAATCCCTTTGTGAGGAGCAGTCAGGGCTCAGGACCTGAATCCCATATGCATAGTAGGAGAAAGTACACCACTCAATTCCTATAAAGCATTATACTTGCACTCTTTTTCTAATGCAATGGTAGTACTCTTTTCTCTCTAGTAAAGTGTCAATGTCACTGTCCATACACAAGATTGTGTTTATGAGTCCAAGTCTTAATCTTGGAACCTAATTCACTTGTGTGACAATTTTTCTTTGTCAAGGTCAATGTATTCATGAGTTTCTTCTTCCTCTTTCAACATCCATAGCTTTTGCATCTGCCATGCTCTAGATCCCACACATTTCTATCATGGTATCAGAGCCTAGTCGGGCATGGCTGCCCCTAGAAACCCTAATGCAGAAGCCATAGCCAAAGCTTAAAAATTCTAACATTTTTCACTCTCATTGAAGTTATCAACAATGATTTTAATCACTGAGAAATACTCTCTAAAGTTCATTAAAGTTCTATCACTCAGATTTGAAGGTGTCAGTATCAAATCAAGAATGGGAAGATTAGACTTGGATTTAAAAAGAGTAAAGGATTTTGCAGATTTGGTGTTCATTGACACTCAGTTAGTGCTTTTTAGCACTTGTGTCTCTCAATCAATTCTTCTGCTGCTCAAATCCCATAATTCTGAAGTTGATTTGCTACTATTCCCATAAGTCTAACATGGGCAAAGACTCTCCACCCAATTACTCGCTTCAAAGGAGTCGATTTTCACACCTGGCAGACCCGCATCAAACTCATCCTGATGAAGAAGGGCCTCTGGGCCATTACCACTGGAAAAGAAAAAAAGCCTCGTGATGCGGATCTTGCTGTCACTTGGCAAAAGAATGATGATAAGGCTTAGGCCATTATCAAACTGGAGCTAGACGACAGCTATATCCACCATGTGGATAACTGTGAGACCTCACAGGATACATGGAAGAGACTTGACACCTTATTCGGTGCACAGTCTAAATCATCAATGTATGGTCTCCTGATTGGGCTTTTCAGGCTTGAAATGAAGTCCAGCACATCACTTGCCACACATCTAAATTACATGGAAGGACTTCTAACCCAACTTGCAAGAATCAACATTAAAATGAAAGAAGATGTTTGCATCGGTGTTCTACTTAAGAGTTTGCCTCTTGAATATAATAATGTATTGACAACTTTAATCAACATGTCAAATCTTGAACTTGTTGATATCCAGGCATCATTGTTAGAGGAGGAAAAGAAGCTAAAAACTAAGGAAGAACCAAGTACCTCTAGAGATAAGCATGCATTATATGTTGGCAACAAGTACAAAGGCAAGAAGGATCAACTCTTCTGTGACTTCTGCACAAGGACCAGACATACCAAGAAATTCTGCCATGCCAGAAAGAGGTCCCAAAAGGCCTATCTAGTTGCAGTCAAAGAAGAAGAAGAAAATGGAGCAAAGGAAGAAGAAGAAGAAGAAGACCACCAAGAGAAGGACAAACCTCATCAATCCTTCTATTTAGATAGACTTTTTTATTTTTGTATTTCCTAGCCCTAATGCCTCAGACATAAACTTGTAAACTCCTCAGTTATCCTTTTACTGCAGCCTCTCTACACTTTGTGAGGCCCCTGCTACAGCCTCTGGATGTCCATCATGTTTGTGGTACCCACACTTAGCCTTTTCTGCGATAGCCTCTGGTGTTTTTGCCATGTTTATGGTGTGCCCACACTTTGCCGGTGTTGTTATCACTAAATCCTCTACACACTTTGTACTTTTGGTTGTGATTGAGGAGGGCTCTTGAGATATTTGCAATCACACCTACTTCAGTCCCTTTGTGAGGAGCAGTGAGGGCTTAGGACCAGAATCCCATATGCATAGTAGGAGAAAGTACCACCACTCAATTCCTATAAAGCATTGTACTTGCACTCTTTTTCTAATGCAATGATAGTACTATTTTCTCTCTAGTAAAGTGTCAATGTCACTGTCCATACACAAGATTGTGTTTATGAGTCCAAGTCTCATTGGAACCTAATTCACTTGTGTGACAATTTGTCTTTGTCAAGGTCAATGTATTCATGAGTTTCTTCTTCCTCTTTCAACCTCCATAGCTTCCGTATCTGCCATGCTCTAGATCCCGCAAATTTCTATCAGTGGGTACTTACTTTGGGGCTGTTATTAGGCATAGAGTGCCTCAAAAACCACCTCCGATGGGGCTGATCGTGAAGGAATGCAAGGAGGTCCAACACCTTGCTGAAAATGCTCATTCTTACGGTACTTTCTTGCATATCTCTCAGCCAATTCGATTGCATCAAACAGTGTGGTAGGTTTTTGGGCCATGACATCAGTTGATAGACTCGGTTCCAACCCATAGATGTACTTGTGCAATTTAGCATCGTCACTAATGCTCTCCACATACATGGTCAAGTTCATGAACTGATTTGTGTTGTCATGTACAGTGAGGTTACGTTGTCCAAGAGTGTACAATCGTCTTGCCAATAGTTCTTTTTCCACAAGGGACACAAAAACTTGGACCATATGCATTTTGAAATCTTCCCAATCAATGAACTGTTGATTCTCCCGATTGATATTGCACCACCAAGTGTGGGCAAAACCTTCCAAGTGGAGAGAAGTAAAAAGTATTTTCTGATCATGAGTGCAGGGATAGATGTTGAAGTAGGACTCCAACTTGGACGTCCATTCTTCCAGGTCAGATGGTGAGGGGGATTGCCCATTATACTTTGTTAGGATGACTTGTCACGCAGGTCATAGGGACCATGCTGCCCATGAATTCCTTGTTGTCCATGCAGCTCATGGTGGCCATACATGCCCTACTGTCCATACACTCTTTATAGTACATTAAGCCCATGTTTTCCATCATAACCATGTTGTCCATGATTGCTAGGCTGGCCATTTGTACAATATTTTCCTTGATGGGGCTGATTCAGATGGGGTGCATGGGGGCTTCTAGGTAGAGCCGGTGAAATTCGACCCAAGGTGGGAGAAGGCCTCAAGTGGATGTTGCCGGCATGGTGGATGGAGGAATTCAATAGGGACTCATCATGCGTATGAGAGGGTTTCTCGATCTCATAGGTAGAAGGGGAAATTTCCTTAGCACCAAGTATACCATGTGGGCCATGCAATGGTTCCTGATGTGGAGGACGTCTAGACTCATGTCTAGAGTCATTGGTCTTCTCTTGGGATGAAGCGGTTGCTAATTGAGAAACAAGAGCAGTGAGTTGCTCCAAGGTCTGTTGAGTCTTTGAGTTTGAGATAGCCATGTGCTCAATCGCTTCATCAAACTTGGACATCATTTAGCGGTGGTTGGTGACCATATCATTGTGGCGTTCCATATGACGGAGCTCATGTTGGCAGAGGGTGTGATTGAGAAGGGTATACGGGTCCGTTTCAGGCATTTCCTCCTGTATGTCACCATGGTAATCTTGTGTTGAACTTGGTTCCTCATTCATGGAGGTCTAGGAGTCTCTAATCTCCCTCTAGAGTTCCTCTTGGGCCTTGCTTTTGCCTTTCTGGCCAGCCATCTGGATGCAGTCCACAAGACCTATTGTCAATAAAAAGGGGTGTAACTCTTTGTAGGAAACTCCGATTGATGAGGTTTTGGGCTCACATCAGAGGAGACAATGGCCTCTTCAAGATGAGCTATGAATCTTTATGACAAAAAATGACCAGAATTTTTTGTAATGGATTTGCAGTGCCTGTCCTGGAGTGGTCCATAGTGACCCTAGTGCACAAAAATGGGCATAACTTTCACACCGTAGCTCCAATTGGGAGGTTTTTGATTCAAACCAGAGCAAAAAAAGCCCTTTTCGAGGTGAGCTATAGGGTTCACCCCTTGATTCAAAATAGAATCTTCTGCAATGATATATTTGTGATAGTCTTGCAAGACTGTGACCAAAAACATTGCCTGTCCCTTAGTACCAAGGTCTTACATGGATAGAGCATAGTTCAAGGGGCCTGATTTGCCACATCAATAGCATCCTGAGCATAATAGACATAATCTCGAGCATCATTTCATACCCATCAACTCTGCCATTAATGCATAAGTACATTCACTGCCATACATCTCCTTTGACTACATGTACTTCAAATGTCATACATGGGTGCCATTAGCATTGTGGGGTATCCAAGAAGAATCATTGGGGCAGGAGAGTGGAGCTCATGGAAGTACCTACACCTGCATACAAGTATTGGGCTCCAAATCACCAAGAGGTGGGTAAAGTTTCCCTCGGGCTGGGTTATGCACCCGTTCAGGGTCTTAAGTAGTAAGGGAGGGTCACCTCTCTTTTGTCTTACCACCTCACCTAGCATCGGCCTTTTTCCTCAGTCGGAGTATACATGGTAGACATTTTTAATAATAAATCAATATGAGATGCATTGGAAAGAAGACATTGGACCTTTTCATGAGATGCAACAAATGATAGAGGTTGGGGTAGGGTGTACCTTAGCACAGTCCAGTGACTCACCGGCTGCTACTTACCCAATTTACAATGGCTATTATTCATCCAAGATCACAAGACAATATAGGGGGTTAATGTCAACCATTACAATGAATTTCAAGAAGAGGTATGATGCTTGTATGCAATCCTGAATCTCTTCAACAATGGATTAAGCTTAGCAAGTGGGTAAATTGAGAGATTAAGATCAGAATGGCATACCTCTTTAATGCTTCGAAAGACGGTTGAAGCATGAATCATCATGATGCCGCTTGCTCCATTGATCAATTCCGGTTGTTGGTTGGGCCTCCATGGAAGAATGCCCCAGCTTTCGAATGCTCCTACTGATGAAGAAGGCTCACGTGCTTGTCCCCGAGCTTGAGCTTCAATAATGGGAAGCTTCAAGTGAAGCTTTCATGGCTACCCGCAAAGCTCCCATGCATGTTGAGTTCAATATCTTCATCTAGACAAAAGAAATCATTCATGGGCTGAAGGGCTTGTGGGGTATGAGCTCTCAAGGTCAGAGAGATGATTTAGCTTGAAGAATCCATGGCTGCCCCAAACTGTTCCAAATAGTCCAACTGTTGTCCACCTTGTGGCTAAATCCCAGGAGCAAGAGTGTTAAGGAGGAGGAGATCAATGTCTAGATTTAGGGCCTAGAATGGCAGAGGGAAGTAGGGAAGGAGGGCTATGGCAGAGGGAGGAGGCAATAGGAGTAGGGAACAATAGCGCAAAATACACCGCAAATTGCGGGCTGTTCCCTGGGGTCTCTCCTAGCCTGTGACCCTTATCCAGGGTATGGCTTGTGGTTAGGGGCAAGTGGAGAAGGCTCTTGAGGCTTCAGTCTTTCCCTCCCATGGCTGCTCTAGGGAAAAATATGAGTTCTCTCTATTGTAGGGCTATGGCAGCTTGCTTGGGAGGAGAGAGATGTTGAGATTCAGCAATCACACTCACTAACAGCCTCTTTGTATGGAGCTTCAGGGCCAAGGACATGCAGGCTTACCTATCCCATATGCACAATGGTGCCTACTGCAGTTTCCTACTTTCCTATAAAGCATTGTACTTGCTTCCTTTTCTTAATGCAATGATAGTACTCTTTTCTTTCCAGTAAAGTGCCAGTGTCATTGTCAACACACAAGATTGTGTTTATGAGTTCAAGTCTCAATCTTGAAACCTATTTCACTTGTGTGACAGTCAGTGTCTAAGTCTATGTCTACATGAGTCTTCTTCCCATCGTTGAACCACCATAGCCATGCTCTAGATCCGTGTTTCACAACATGGTATCAAAGCCCAATCGAGCATGGCTCAGCTTGGCTTAGCTCTCCTCTACTCTCTCTCAGCTCATATTAACCTCTGGTTAGCTCAGTTTCATCCCATGACTTCATCTCCCAACTCTACCTTCACTTGAGCTTCCATGGCAGCCATAGCCAGTAGCACCTTGTCAAATTGAGTCGCTTATATCTCACTCCACATGTCAAATCTCTTGGAGCTTCCTTATAAAAAAGTGTTCCCAACTCACAAAGCTTCCCTGTATCATGTCAATCCATGACATTTGGCTACTTGAAGCTCAGCATTGTGAAAATTCTCAGTCACTGCCATAGTCTTCAACTGTGACCTGCAGGACATACCCTCCATGGAGCCTTCATATCTCTCTCTGTAGAGCATATCTTCATGAACTCTCTTCTAGACATATCTTCCTCTAGGGCTCTCCCTCCTGGCACAAAAATCATCCACATTGTTGATCAACCAGCACGGCATTATCGAAATTCATGGCTGCTGACGAAATCTACGCCTGGTCTGTTCATCCGCTCTGCGCATGCTATACATGCTGCAATCTTGACGAGGAGGATAGGGCTTTGGAAGAGCTTGAATTAAGCTTCATTTCTATAAAAAAAAATTTCAAAATGATCAACTACAGCTCCTACAATCTGCAAAAAACCAGGCCCCTATCTGAAACCCTAAACTGTCAGCCATAGCCAGTTTCATCAAAGCTCAAAATCTCATCATTTTCTCTCTCCTGCCACCTGGAGCACCCCATTGCCATCTGATCTACTGTCCCAGCACCAAATCAAGGAGGGGAAGGACCTAATAAGATTGAAGAAGGATTGACAACCCCGAGCAACGAAGATTCAAGCTCATAATCAAGTCTCTACATAGTGTGTTTTCACACTACCATTACTTGTGTCTCTTGACACATTGTAATCTGCTCCTTCACTTGTAAAATCTGAGAATCTTGGAGCTAATTTGCTGCTGCTCTAGCCATGCAACATGGGAAAAGACTCTCCAAATTCTCGGTTCAAGGGAGTCGGGTTTCACACCTGACAAACCCACATCAAGCTCACCCTGATGAAGAAGGGTCTCTGGGCCATCACAAATGGCAAAGAAAAGAAACCTCGAGATGTGGACCTTGCAGTTACTTGGCAAAAGAATGATGACAAGGAACAAGCCATCATTAAGCTGGAATTGGATGACAGCTACATCCATCATGTGGATGCCTGTGACACATCCCTTGACACTTGGGACAAATTGGATACCTTATTTGGTGCACAGTCAAAGTGGTCTATTGTTTGAATTTTTTCGACTTGATATGAAGCCTCATACATCCTGGCATCCCATCTAAATTACATGGAAAGTCTCCTAACCCAACTTGCAGGGATAAAGCTAAAAATGGATGAAGATGTTTGTAGTGGTGTCTTTTTAAAAAGTTTGCCTCCTGCCTATGATAATGTATCAACCACGCTAACCAATATGCCTGATCCTCAACTTGTTGATATTAAAGCCTCTCTGCTAGAGTAAGAAAAGAAACGTAAAAGCAAAGAAGAGCCTAGCACTTCAAAGGATAAACAAATGTTATATGTAAACAACATATACAAAGGTAAAAGGGAACCGCTCTTCTGTGACTTCTGCAAAAGGACCGGACACACTGAGAAGTTTTGTCATGCTAGGAAGAGGTCCCAAAAGGCCTATCTTGCAGCTGTGAAAGAAGAAGAAGACCATGGACCAAAAGATGAAGATGAAGATGAAGATGAAGACCACTAGGATTGGAAGGACAAGCCTCATCAGTCATTCTACTCTCATTACTCTGATAGACTGTTTTAAAAGCCTTGTACTTCCTAGCCCTAATGCTTCTTGCCATAAGCTTTGTAAACTCCTCATGTAACTTGGCACTACAGTCCATGTACACTTTGTGAGGCCCCTGTTAGAGCCTCTGGATGTCCATCAGGTTTTGGTGCCCACACTTAGCCTTTTTCTGCGACAGCCTCTAGTGTCTACCATGTTTGTGGTGTGCCCACTCTTTGCATGTGGTTCTCATTACAGCCTCTACACACTTTGTGCCTTTCTAGTTGTGATTGAGGAGGGGTGTTGAGATCAATCACACTCACTAACAGCCTCTTTGTATGGAGCTTCAGGGCCAAGGACATGCAGGCTTACCTATCCCATATGCACAATGGTGCCTACTGCAACTTCCTACTTTCCAATAAAGCATTGTACTTGCTTCCTTTTCTTAATGCAATGATAGTACTCTTTTCTTTCCAGTAAAGTGTCAGTGTCATTGTCAAACACAAGATTGTGTTTATGAGTTTAAGTCTCAATCTTGAAACCTAATTCACTTGTGTGACAGTCAGTGTCTGAGTCTATGTCTACATGAGTCTTCTTTCCGTCTTTGAACCACCATAGCCATGCTCTAGATCTGTGTTTCACAACAAGAGAAAGGGGTATGGAGCAAAAAGTGACTTACCCTATACTTAGCCTAGAACCCTTAAAATTTGCATGAAAAGAAGTGACTGAGGTTTTGCCCTCTTCCAACTCCTCGGACACTATACTTGGCCTAGAACTCTTAAAATTTGCATGAAAAGAAGTGACAACCTGCTATTTTAACTGTTTTACCTCCAGATATGTTTGAGTCTCTAGCCATAGCTCTTGCTCGCTTTAAAAAGCTAAAGCTAATTGTAGTCCTTCTTGCTGTACCTGTACCTGTAAGCTGAGTAACTAGGGTTTTTGGGATTTGAAAAGAAAGAAAGGGAAAAGAAGAAAAGGATCAAAGATTGAAGCTCTGATACCATTTGTAATGAAAGAAGCTGAGAGGAGAGAGAAGAAGAGCTGAGGAGAGAGAAAGAGAACAAGAAGAAGAGGGAAGAAGACTAAAAGAAGAAAGAGAAAGAGAGGAAGGAGGAGGGAGGAGGAAGCCATGGAAGCTGGAGATGAATGTGAAAAGTATGATCTTGATAAATGACTGGTTGCCCTAATCTAGGGCTCTTACACCTTAAATACCTTGGTCAGTGTGATGGGGTGTCTAAACCCTAGTCGATGTATATCCGCTTCTTACATTTATGATGATTGCATATTCAATATGTAATTACTTTGTAGAATATTATTTAACACATGGTGCTATGGGTGGCAGCAAGCTACCCTGCTATCAGTTTTTTTTTCTCTGTAACTGTCACTATTTGCATAACTAATTTAT
Organism: Lygodium microphyllum; assembly: GCF_053477565.2. Lineage (NCBI taxonomy): Eukaryota > Viridiplantae > Streptophyta > Polypodiopsida > Schizaeales > Lygodiaceae > Lygodium > Lygodium microphyllum. Next base: position 59,367,318 of record NC_141136.1, on the reverse strand, counting down.
TGCATGCATCGCTACCTTAATTGGTATGTGCATTACAAAGTGTTGCTATCTGAGTCATTATTTTTCAACTAGTGATGCAAATAATGATATTATTAGTAAGGAATTTGTAGAGACGCCTATATTGATGCTTTTAGCAATGATGAGGGTAAATTTTTGGATGAATATTTGCATAACTTTGAATTTCGATATGTGGCATGTATCTTCTAGTGTGTTAAATTTGCACTAGTAAGCTTGTTGTAATGGATATCAAAATGTACAACAAAATGTGAGTCGAAATGCATGCCAACTTTTAGTAGTGATATTTTAAGATTATGCTGATGTATTTGCTAATAGAAATGCTAAGCATGTTAGTATATATTTTGGTGCATATACCAATGCTAATGATTTTTTTTTTGTATCATAAATGAACATTAGTATTCTGCGCATCCCTTGTAGTGATATTATCCATCTTCAAAGAAAGAAATATGTAAAGGTAGCTCTCAAAATCTAATGATAGCTAAGGATTTATTTTAAGCTATCTTTATCAATCCCTTCTCCTCTATTGGTCAACTCACCATTACAAGACCTCATATAGCTACTAGGATGAGGAAAAGGTACTACCCTGATCCCTAGTTGATGTCATAGATAGTGACTTAACTGAACTTGAACTCTTAAGCATAATATATTCTTTTGCAAATGGTAAAAGCCTAAGACTTGATGGACTACCAAATGATTCTAAAAAGAATTAAAGGATATGACAGTTCAAGAAGTAAGTAAAGTACAAAAATAATCTATAAGATTTAATAGATAACGTTAATGAAGGAGAAATATAACCTATAAAATTCATTTTGTACTCACATATCTATCTTATGTTTCTCTCTCAACCCTCTTGCACTCCATAGCTTCTACCTCACATCCCACCACCATTGCTTTCCTCTCAACTAGTATCATAGCGATGCTTGATGTTTATGGGAGCTTGTGCTTGAAGCCAAGAGCCCAAGGAGTGAGGCTTTGTTGTGAAGGTCAAGGATTCAAACTTCTTTTGTGACATTAGTGCATGTTATATGCACATTGATAGAGGTATTTTTCTCATCATCACTAGGATCTAGATTAAGTTAAGTAGGTGCTTGAGCCATTTAAGCTTGATTTGGGTTTGTAATAGCCTATTTTGGCATTGATTTGGATAGCCATTAGTGGCTAGTATTGATACAAAATAGCTTGTCTTTGGATGCTCAAAAAGAGGTTTCACATGCTTAGAGAGATAAAGAAACATTTAAGCTTTTCAAAAGAAAACGAATCAACATTCTCTACTATTTTTATTCTTTTCAAATATGTATGCAATAGAAAAGAAAGTGAAAATACTCTCAAGCATTCACTTTGAGAGCTATCCTATTCATTTTGAGTGGATATCATATTGAAGTGTTTTATAGCTTAAAACAAAGAGCACAATAAGATCTATACATGTAGATAAGTATAAAGCTGTTTCTATGTATTTTTTTGTGTGAAGCTCGAGTGAAAGCATGAGCATGCAAAAGTAAGAGAGATACAAGCTATGGTTGATGGAGCAAGATAGCAAGAGAGAGAGACACACAAGATGTAGGAGATACAATACATAGAACGTGTGATTAGCCTTCCCTTATTCAATAGTCCACTGAAAGAATAAAGAATAAAGTGACAATGATGGGTTCCCACCACCTATAGTGTATAGGTGTGTAGTCATAGTGTGTGTAGCAAATACAAGGTGATATGAGCATAGGGGCCTTCACTCCCAATAATCTCCTATTAAAGGAAAATGTAACTTGAGTGATGAGAGAATTAAAAAAAGTGACAAAGTACAAATACATATAAAGTACAATAGAATGAGGAATAGATGACATCTCATCCTATGCCCATCATCTTCCTAAGGAAAGATGTTTAATTGAGATACTTTGAGTGGGTAGGTTTGTAGATTCTTGTCAATCAAGCTCAATAGACTTGTCCTTTACCATCTCCCTGATAAAGTGATAGTACACCTCAATATGCTTTGTATTTTCATAGAAGATTGGATTATTGGCCAACTAAATAGCACTCGTAAAAACTTAAATGTAGTATAGGAGCATAAATAATACCAAGAACTACCACAAGATATCCCAACCATAGGGACTCCTTGCAAGCCTCAATGATTATAATAAACTCCACCTCAATAGATAAAATTATGTATTTTTCACCCTAAGTATATAAGAAATAGCACCTCAAGCAAAAGTGAAGACATATCCAAAGATGGGCTTTCTACTCTCTCCATATCCTACATACTTGAAGTCAATGTAATCCACAACTGTAGTATCGTGACCACCATAGAAAATTTACATATCTATAGTGCATTTTGGATACCTCATTATATCATTCATAGCATCCTAATATCAATGTCCAAGTGTAGCCATATAGTGTGCAACAACTCCCACTCCAAATACTATGTCAAGGTAATTAGCTATCATGGCATACATCAAAGTGCTCACTATGGATGCATAAGGGATCTTGGGCATCTTAACCTCTTGAGACCGAGGATAATCAGCCTAATTGACCTTCACATGGAAAAGTAAAGGACAACCAATAGGCTTAACATCCTACATATGAAATTACTCAAGCACCTTTTGTATGTACACCTATGCTCCATATCCTTTTTCTCAAAGCTCTTCTTAAGATGAGTCCTCAAAGAATCCAAATTATCATGAGCTTTTCCAACAGTCAACATATCATATTATAAAGTACTAAGATAATAGGACTACCATCGCAGGGATTCTTTGAGTATAAACACGGATCCATATCACTCCAAGTATATCCCTATATGAATGCATGAAGGCATCAAACTCATGGTACCATTCCCTAGGTACTTGCTTAATACCATAAAGGATCTTTGTCAACTTGCACGTTAGGTGTTTCATGCCCTTTTTCATAAAGCCCTTCTATGCAACCAAGGCTAAAACCCAATCATATGTTAGTTATCTTCACTATAGGAGAAAAGACTTCATAAAAATTAACCCTATGCTCCCATTGAAACCCTTAGCAACCAATATAGCCTTGTGCTTATACACCCACTTGTATGGCAATGTACATTTCCCATTAGGCAAAGGATCCAAATACTATAAATGGTTTTTCTATAGTAAATCAAATCCATACTATATATCCCTCTCTTAAGAGTGACTACCACCTCTATGCATGTCCTCCTCATAAGTAAGGGACTCACCAAAATCTATCACCATAACATAGTCCATGGAGAACTAAAACCAACAAGACTCATGTTTATCTCTAGTAGATTTTCTCAAAATAGGATATGGGGCTTGTACATCCTATCCAGCATTATAATCATGGGCCACTAGAACATCAGCTCTACAAGTTGTTTGGTGGGTCACATAATAATAGGAAGCTCCTCTTGAAAGATCATCCTACGTATCTTAACTGCCTCTCAGGTTGGTTATACACCTTGTTATGGAAAATAATATCATGACTGCACATGATCTAAGTTTAGAGTAACCTAGGGATTAGATAGGCAATAGCCCATCTCACCTACATCTCCATAACCAAGAAGGATGCATTTCACTAATTTAGGATCCAGCTTATTGCATTTATCCTTGGATATATGGCAGAAAGTCTCACATCCAAAGACTCTAAGATGCACATATGAGGGAGGTTTTCTAGACCATACCTCCTTTGTAACTTGACAATCAATAGTATTACATGGGGATCTATTAAACAAATGTATAGTAGTAGTTAATGCATCAATCCATAAATATTATGTTAAGTCTACCTAATAAGACTCTTTCCTAAATGGCTTGGTCCATGTGCTCAGTAACATCATTCTAGGGTGGGGTATAGGGGCTATCAACTGATGCTTAATACCCCTCTTATCACAAATCCTCTCAAATGCTTTGGAGACATACTCACCCCCATTGTTAGACCTTAGGTATTTCAACCAATACCTAGACTGCCTCTCTACAAGAGTAGGCCAATGCTAAAAGATAGATAAGACATCTGATTCCTACTTGGATATACCTAAAACTCATATGAATAATCATCAATGAATGTAACAAAGTACTTCACACCACCCAATTATTGACAAAGCATGTGACCACATACATCACAATGCACAAGAGCTAGAGGCTTACTTTTGCGCATAATGTTGATGTCTTATGAGAACCATGTCTACCTACCATAAAGACAATAGTCACAAGAATCAAAAGATTTATAATCAAGAGGTGAAAGATACTATATGTAAGTAAACATTTTTATTTATTTTAAGGATATGCACCCAAGGTGATGATGCCATAAATATACATGTGATATGTCACTCACCACAGCCCAGACATGGTCAAGAGACCTAGAAAATGCAAATAAATGATAGAGGCTACCAACCTTGGCATATCAAGAAAAGACAAGATTACCATAGGTTATCTTTCATGCAAAATCACCAAAAGATATATAATAGCATCCATCATCTAACTATCCAATAGATAGAAATATTTTGGTCAAAGCTTATACATGATGTACATTATGTGGAGTAAAAGAGTTAGTTGAGGAAAATTACAACCTTACATTCCCAATACCAATAATATCCAATTCTAAGAAATTTTTCAATTGCATGGAGCCTGCCATGCTACGATAGAAGTGAAACCAATCCCTATGTGATGTAACATGAAAGAAAGCCCTAGAATTGAGTAGCCAACAGTGAGAATATGTAGATGATGTATTAGTCAACTAAAAATCATCAAGAGAGGAAGCTGCTAAGGTATACTCATCATTTGACTAAAGTTGCACTACATTTATATCTTCAATCTTACTAGACTTACTAGGCACAATACTATGATCATCAAACTTTTCCTACACTTTTCCCTTGTCGTTTCTCTTTATGCTTATGGTCCTACACCTTATGGCACTACAGCTGAACATGACCTTGCTTCCCACAGTATTGAAATATTAGGGAGGACTTATGGCCACAAGACTTAGTACGAGATTGCATGTGAGACTCAAAACTCTATGAGTCTCTATCCCTGTGATTATTAGTGCTCTTACTATCATGTCTACCCCTAACAATCAATGCATGAGAAGTACAAGAGGTATTCATATTATTTTTATTTATCTCCTTTGTGAGTAAATCACCCTCAACTTCCTAGAGTTTGTAATGAATGAAGTTGAGAGGAGAGGAGCCGAAGAGAGAGAAAGAGAGTAAGAAGAAGAGGAAAGAAGACTAGAAGAGGAGAGAGAAAGACAAAAAAGAGAGGAGAAAGGATTAGGAAGCCATGGAAGCTAAAGATGAAGATGAAGAGTATGTTCTTGATAATAACTAGTTGCCCTAATCTAGTACTCTTACACCTTATATACCCCAGTCAGTGTGATTGGGTGTCTAACCCCTAGTTCGTATGTATCCCGCTTATTACAATCCATCCCCACCTTGAAGGTTTTTGCCCTCAAAAACAAAGAGAAGTGGAGGGGAGTGATGGGTGGGCTAAGGGAGGATTCCAAAGTACTACTCTGAGCCATTTTACAATGACAAATGGGTGGGTAAAGACTAGGGGCAACATGCTATCCATGACTAGCCTGCTGAGGTAAACAGGTCATAACTTTTGATAGGCTGCTCCAAATGGGGCATGCCACATGTTCAAACAAAGCTTATGATGAGTACTTTCAACCTGTGTAGGATGCACATGCCTAAGATTTGGATAAGTGCAAAACGTTTCTAAAATAGTGTGAAGTCTGCAAGTAGAGGCTTGTCAAATGGGCATAACCAGCTACTCTTCAATCCGTTGGGTCTCTTGGAGGTGGAAAAATTCATTGACAATGGTTTTCGGGCACCAAGAGGCTTCTTCCAGGGGTAGGCCTTGCCATTTGGTGAGGTATTCTTTAATGGATTGAGACCTTAAGTGCCTATCTCATTAGCCAATGATTGCCTCAGGGATATATTGAGTGATGCCTTCTTCATCTATGAGGGAAAGTTCTTTCACATAGTCCACTAAGGAGCCCATGAAGGGTTTTAGCTGGTTGACATGAAACACATTGTGGATTTTGGTGGTAAGGGGAAGTTCTAATCGGTAGGCCAAGTCACCAACTCTCTTTAGGATCTGGTATAGGCCATAGAAGCAGTGTGCTAGCTTGTTATCATTGCCCTTGGCTAGGTATGAACTACAATCCCAAGCTTCAAAGGCAAGTGGAGAGCTCTAGGGATTAGGAAACCCTAAGATCGATGCTTTTGTACTTGTTGGGAAGAAGGCTGGGTTATCGATCAATATAACTAATTAATAGAACTTATGTCTTGTATAGTTTTTGAAACCTTAGTCGAAAGAAGGGTGTGTTAAGTAATTTTTACATAGAATCGCTCTTTGATTCCAAGGGGGAGAGCAAGTACGTGATGGAAAGGTTATTGTCAACTATTACTGCAATGTTTGGAAAAGGATACCATTGTTTTGGTTGATTAATCAAACAATGTCCCAAATGCTTTTGCATTAAACTGATTGTTGGGATGTGATTTGGATGATAAATCCAAGTACTTGTGTTTGATGGTAAATACATGGCAGGGGTCAGTGATGACAAGTTGCCATGGGAAATAAAAGAATGTTTTCTTGGTAGATGATATCAAGTCGATTGCCTTGATTGTGCTTGATTCTTAATTGCATTAATTAAGTAAGGATATTTTGTGCGGGTGGATCATCTCCAAGGTCACACCGTGTTTCAACCTGAGAGGGCACTGCTCGATTCACGGGCCAAAGATCGAGTGGTGAAAATGTCAACTAGGGAAGTTGTGTCTCACTCCTAGGTCAACTAGAAAAGTTGTGTTTCACTCCTAGGTCCCTTAGGGTTAGTGGAGATTTGGACACCCCTTATCTAGTCTGGAATGAAGTTTTAGATTGCCGTGAGCCAAACGTCTAGGGCATTGGAAGATCCTATTCTAGATAAACAATGGAAGTTATGGTGCCATGTGATTTGGACCGGGTACTTCTGTTGGACAAAAGGGATTCATAATTTCTCCTATATGGGCAAGAGACAAAGATTAACGTAAAGACAAGTTAATGATTTTTTTTGAACTTATTTGTCAAAGAATTTCTTTCCTTGTATTCATGTTTGTGCCATAAATTATGCGAATAAACCCTATTCCCTAAAAAGCCTAATTAAGGAAGTTGATTTTGAGTGTCACATATAAATGTGATAGGACCTAATTAGATAAGTAAAGAATGTCTATTGAGGGAACTGGATGGGCGAAACCCCCAACGGGACCATCCTACAATAAGGTGGTCTCAGAGAACTGGGAGGCTTCTCACAAGGTTTTACCATCATTCGCGACCTTTAGATATTGTTAAGTTAGAGCCTGATTCATGTCGTTTTAGGGGCTTGGAATGGGACTATGCCCTACGGGCAATGAGGTTGAGCGGTGCATCACTCTCATTTTCCATTCTCTTTGAACCAAGTGCAGCATGGGTCTACTTCGGCTTGGGTATCTCTACGTAAAGTAGGATGTTCAAGACCCGACGCTAGAATGCTGTCAGGAGATCTTCACCACTAGGAACCCAAATTTCAAGTTGATCCTAATGGGTTTAGCCGCAAACCTTCCATTGCAAGGCAGACTCGAGAAACCCTAGGCGACAAACCCCGTAACATTCCATGGGAGTGCCAAGCGGCATTACTTACTAGATTCGTCTCTTGATGGACCGCTTAGTAGATTCGTCTCTTGATGGACCGCTAAAAACATGCTTGGACAGCTAATAGACGAGCATATTACAATTGGTATCGGAGCAAAACTTTGTAATGATGCGTGATTTATTAATGTATGGTTCGTAGACATATCCTAAACAGAATAACCTAAGTGGTATATCTTGATTGTCACGCACCTTCTGTACCCACGAATGCTAACATGCAAGAGAATAAATTCCTTCTCAACCAAGTTAAGGCACTCAAGTTTGATGGAAGAGGAATAGACCTCGTAGCATAAGCGAAGATATGGATTGAGTCTATGGATAATTATTTCATTGCTTCGGGAACGGCTTCTACCAATCAAGCAATGATAGCCAAACTTAAGTTAGTTGGCCCAGCTCGGATATGGTGGAAATGGTGCAAAATCAAGGTATTTTGGGAATTGCTGTCACTTGGGCTCTGTTGAAAGATGATGTACGCAGACGATACCTTCCACCAACCTACTAGACTTTGAGGATGAATGAATTCTTCAATCTCAAGCAATTGGAATTAACCTTGGAAGCCTACTACTTAAACTTTGTAACCCTACTAAAATATGTGTCACCTATGGATATTGCACAGCAAGTATCCAAGTTTTGTCATGGTTTGAACACTCCTCTGAACCACCATCTTGATGCAATGCATCCAATAGACTTGCAAGATACATTACTTCAAACAAAGCCAATCATCTAAGAACTTAATTCAAGCAATGGCAACAAAGAGGATTCCCGAGATCAGGGCAAGAGATGCCATACGTGCAGAGAGATAGGGCAGATCCATAGGATATGTCCCTATCGTCAATGCTTCCACTACAATGAGCTAGGGCACGTCCAAGTAGACTACCCTGACTTAAGTCCGGAAGTGTTGAAAGTGGAAAAAGACTGAATTTTTTATTAATTTTTTGTTATTTTTAGGTATAAATGATTTATTTTTTATGGATTTAGAGTGATGTATGGTTGTTAATGAAAGTTTTTTAGAGTGTTTTGGATGATACTGATTATGTTTTAGAAGTTCATGATGATTTTTAGTAGAAATATGGGGCTCTGTGATGTTCTAATAGGTTCTGTTGAGGTTTTGATTGGTTCTGATACCTTCTGTATAGCTTCTGTTTTGTACTGATTTTCTTCTGTATGAAGCATGGATTGATGATTGATGAAGGTTGAGGTCTTTTGGAAGTTTATTGAATAGTTTTTAATAGTTTGGAATGGTTTTAGTATGAGTTATGAGGATTTGTTGTTCTCTAATGACCTTCTATAACCCTATGTAAACCTTCTGTAGAGCCTCTGTCTCTGCTCTGTTCTTGTTATGTTTTGTTCTTAAATCTTTTGTAAGTGTTTTGTAGAATGTACGTGTGACTTTGAAAAATTTTTCTAACTTTTGGAAAGGATGAATCTAAGTTTAAAAGAGCTTTAAAAAATGAAATAATCAAATGTTGAAGACTAAAGAGAAGACTGAAGTGACAGTGACAGTAGTGAGCTATGAAGAGACACTATAGTGGCTCTAGTGCCCTTTCATACCTCCCATACCTCTTGGGAGGTGCATCCACGACCTAAAATGTATTATTAAGTGTCATTATTGAGTATTGTAGTGAGGAGATGATGTATTATTGAGAGAGAGAGAGAGAGATAGTCAATCAAAACAATGTATCTGTATATGAGAGATTGAGAGAGAAAACTATGAAGACATTGAAGATGAATACTATGTGATTAATTTCCATTCAAAAATGGTGTATTCTTTTATGTTCCTTGTTATATTGATGGATTTTATATGACGATGTTGAAGATTATGGTTGATTCTATCAAATCCCTAGGAGATATCTACTATGATATTGTATGAAGAATTGTTGTTTTCTTTGTTTTGGTCATCAAAAGAATGAAATAAAAGCTTGTTGATGTTACAAGATATATTTTCTTGCAATAGAATCCCCTTTTCCTTGGTGTTCCTCTTGGGGCTCCATGTTTTTGGTGCGCAGTTGGAAAAACTTGCCATCAACAAGCATCAGAAGAAGCTAAAAATGAAAGAAATGGCATTACCAAGAAGAAAAGAATTCAATGGATGTTTGCAAAGTTCCTTCTTCCACTGAAGAGTTGGAGATTCTCATTATCAATGCCACTTTCCACAAGAAGTTAATCCCACAATAGCAAGAACATATTACCATCATAAAGCAAGCTCTATGCAATGGATTGTTCCCTCTTCTTGTTGAATCAATAGAAACTTGCATCTTGGTGGGTGGCAAATTGTTTGGAAACAAAATAAAAAGCAAAAGTAGAGAGAATGACTATCCATGGAAGATTTGGCATTCATTAAGAAGTTTCCAAACATCATCAAGTGGGAGATCGTGAAGAAGCTTCAAGATTCGTGGTCTGTGGAGGTTCACGAAAACAAGAAGGAAAAGAGTTGGAATTTGTTCATGGATGCTCAATAGCAAGATACGTGGGATGCTTGTTGCACTGACAATCTTCTATTTGTCCAATTAGCAACCCACTGGAAGTTGGTAGACAGAGTGTTTTTCACAACATACACTGTTGAAACCCTCAAAAGAAGCTGGCTTTCTTATAATGATGGTACAACAACAATCCTAAGAAGAATGAGTTTTGATACTTTCAGAACGGAATATCTCCCCCTCTGTAGTAGTTTGAAAGCCGAATTCACAGATGTTGAAAAGAAGGAAGTAGAAGAGATGTTGGCCAAAGAATCCCCTGGATACTGAAGCCCTCTCTAATTCTATTCTATTGAGTACTGAACAACTAGTTGGAGCCAACCCCCTAATGAATGACGCAATCAAGAGGCAAGCATTAGAATGAGTCCAAAGGTACATGAGAAGAGAGAATGCAAGAATCAAGGCTGAGAATGAGCTCGCAACAAAAGCCTCCTTTGACGCCCTAAAAGCACTCTTTACAAAAGTCCCCATGGTGACTCAAGGTCCCCTTCCTAGTCAGATTCATCCTCGAAATATTAATGACAGGCCAGCAAATGTAGTCCCATTGCCAATTTTTAAGGGAGAGTACAATGAAGACCCTAATCTTCATGTAGCAAAATTTATGGTGGCATGTGTGGCTAACAATGCCAGAACCCCTGAGCATTGGTTAGCAATATTCACCGCCACTTTCAAAGGCACGGAGTTTTAGTGGTATGAGAGACAAGCAACAAACTTTTGGCACATGGGACGACCTAAAATTGGCATTGCTCACTAATTCAGGCATGAAGGCTTTGAAGAGCGGATGCGAGAGGAGTTCATGAACCTAAGTCAGTCCTCTAGAGAAAGAGTAGAAGCTTGTGTCTCGCGAATGGAATCCATGCTGAAGAGATGAACTAACCATCATTTGGACAAAGGTATCTAGAAAGGAGTGTTTCTCAGAGGCCTACAACCAGAAGTTTGCAAGTTTGTGGAATTGAGAAGACCAGTCAATCTACAAGATGCAGTGGAAGGTGCAAGATTGTATGATGAAGTTGAAGCAAGGTTGTTAATGACTCTAGGAATACGAGTCTTACCTCCTCCCATGCTAGGAATGGTGTATCCACTAAATGCAGTCCCAGGGACAGTTCCCTACCCCTATCCCCAGATGCAAACAGTGCCGCAGTATAATGTACCTAATCCACTGTGGTCGCCACAAACGACAGTGTCTCGAATGATGGTTCAACCACAACAACAGTGGCCTCAAACAGTTCCTCCAATGGTGACTCAACAACAATGGAACCCTACCAATTGGATTCAACAATCCCAAGTCTCAATAGGAGCTCTAAATCAAAACCATAATAGAGGACCCTCTGGATCAACCCAACCAGTGCATGCAATAATTACAGAAGCTTCACAAAACCCTACTACAAGTACTTCAGGAGGTGAAAATCTTAAGGACTATTTATCCAACTCAGTTGCAAGTATCAAGAAAGAGCTTATGGATGTGATTACAGAGCAGCTACAGATGCTGAAGGCGAATATCGCCAATATATCCACTCCTGCTAGGAGAGGTGTGATGTATTCTAATACATGGTGCAAAAAGTGTCATCAAGCGGGACATTTAGCCACTAAATATACCCGAAAACCAACCATTAATGGAGCCTTTTGTTTCTACTATTTGCAGAAGAACCATACAGAGGATATTTGCTCTCTCAAGAAAGAGATACAGGAATAAAGACAAAAAGATAAAAAAGCAAGATTCAACTTGCTAGAATCCAAAATGACAACACAGGACATTGGACCAAAGCCTAGGGAGTTTGGTCCTAATTTTGGTCCAAGGAGGTTTCCCTCTCAAAGTTACAAAGGATAATAGTCTGGCGATGGTCAGAGATCAGAGGTGGAATGTTATAGGTGTGGAGAAAAGGGTCATATCTTCCCAAATTGTCCAAACCCTAGAAGATCTATGGATTGCAAGCCCTTATGCAGCCGATGCAAAGGAGAAGGCCACACTGCAAAGGACTGTCCAAGTCCAGCCCCTATCAAGGACAATGCCACTGATATCCAAGAGAAGGTACAAGAGCCTGTTTCCAATTTGGTAGAGTTGGAAGTTGCCACTATCACGTATGCCAAGAAGAAGGAACAAGTTATCCATAAAGAGAACAACTCTCCTGCCAAGAGTGTGAAGTTCAACCTACCAATAGAGGGACATAGCAGTATAGGACAAAACAGTGCAGTACTACAAAGCACTGTAGTAACACAGAGAGTAACAGAGACAGTCCCAAAAACAGGACCAGAGGTCCAGGAAGATAGATAATACAGAAGCACCTCTGGAAATAGAGGAAGTGACGATGCTGCCATTACTAGAAGAAAAAGAAAAGATGAAAATGGGTGTAGCTCCATTTCCCAGGAGGCTGAAGAAGCCAGTGGATCCTATCAAAGAATATGACTTGGTAAAAGACCTAGACACTTTTAAACGAAACTTAACATTCTGATAGTTGTTGATGATGTCTCCCAGCTGCCAAAAGAAATTCAAAAGTATCTTGACAAGAAGATGTGGACTAAGGATTGCTCCTTCAACAGCAACCAAGACCAATAAGGCCCCGGAGCCTGTAAAGGAAGTAGATGTGGCTAACGCCTTCCTAGATCCTGGAACCCCAGAGATTAGTGTATCCTGGAACCCCAGAGATTAGTGTATGGATAGAAGGATGCTTTATTTCATATGCATTGATTGATGGAGGCTCATCAATAAACATAATGACAGATGTGACAATGAAGGACTTAGGGTTGCAAGTAATTCAACCTACACTGTGGCTTATCAGATTGGCAGACCAAAGCAGAATTAAACCATTGGGCATCCTTCCATAAGTAGAAACAACCCTTGCAGGAAGAGACTATTGACTGACATATTTGGTGGTCAAACCAAATTATTATGGGACCTCATACCCTCTACTGTTGGGAAGACCTTGGCTTTTTGAAGCGAGAGCTAGGATGGACTGGTTCAAAGGAACCCTAACCCTAGGTAGAGGACCCAACAAAGTGGTGTTGAAATTGTATAGATCGCAAAAAGGCAATGAATCCACATCCATTTAAGTCATAACTGACTCCTCCAATGAAGTAACAGATGGTACATCAAGAGACGAAGAGGCTATTAAATTGATTTTTCCCAAGAAAACAGAGGCACGGTCCATAACAATGGGCATTGTAAGCCAACTAACAAAGGAAGCAAAGTCGTTGTCCATGGGAGAATACCTCCTGCCTCAACTAGAATTGACCTTTGAAATCACCTCTGAAAGCGAAATAGAGACATGGATGTACTGTTCTCCCTATTACATGGCAATCGCAGAGACATTAGCAGAGACAGAGCCAGAGACTGAAGTAGAAGCAGAAACAGACACAAAGGTGGAGGATCTGTTCTTTTCCTACATAGCCTCTACAGAACCAGAGACAGAGCCTCCAGAGGAAGAGGATGAAAATGATGAAGAAGAAAATGAATCAGGATATGAAAGTGCAGATGAAGAATTTCCCCTGATAGCGAAGGATCTTGTTGATGTCCCTACAGAAACCTCAGAGGCTGAAAATATCAGGGTGTTGGAAGTGTTGGATAAAATGACCATGGTTCCATTTGGGTTGACCAATGGACCACAAAGTATGCAGAATGTGCATAAGCAATGGATTAAAGGCATAAAAATTAAGTTCACTAGTGCCTCATGTCACCCTGACCATTCATTTTGGAGAAAAGATGATGATGATGCCCCTTGTCAACAAAAGCCAGAGCCATTAGAGCCATGGCTTCGAGAAGGTCCATGCTATGTGAAATTCCTAGACAAATCCTCTGAAGATGAATCCCTAAGTCCATAAGAAATCACCACTCACATAGAAGAAAACAAAGCTCTGATACCCTTTCAGCAATCTCAATAGACAAATGAGTCATCTGTTTAGAAGGAAGACACTAGTTCTAGTGGAACATCAGACAATGACACTACTCCCTTGAAAGAGTCAAACCTTTATCCAGAAGCAATCCGTGGGACATTTATCCGTGAAGTGGAAGGTGAAAGACAAGTGACATTCTTGGATATTGACGGTACGGAAAGTCACCTGAAAGTGGATCTCAATCTTCCAGAAGAACTACTAGTCCTGCAAGATCTACTAAAGGAGAACTTAGACGTGTTTTCTTGGTCATATAAAGACCTAAAGGGGATTTATCCCACAATATGCCAACATCACATTGACCTAGAGCCTGATGCCGAACCTGTAAGGAAAAGACAAAGGTGTATGAATCCTAATTATTCTGCTCTAGTGAAGGCTGAATTATTGAAACTTCTTGAAGCCGAGTTCATTTACCCCGTCGCTAACAGTGAATGGGTTTCGCCCATTTTGTGGTAGTACCTACGAAGAATAGGAAACTTCGAATATGTGTAGACTTTTGAAAGCTGAACTTGAAGACAAAGAAGGATCATTTCCCTATCCCTTTTATAGACCAATTGTTGGACACAGTGGCAGGCCATGAGCTGTATTCCCTCTTGGATGGATTCATCGAATATAACCAAGTCCAAATCGCAGAAGAGGACCAATCCAAAACAACCTTCACCACAGAATGGGGGACCTATGCCTATAGAGTGATGCCATTTGGACTTTGTAATGCTTCTGCCACCTTCCAACAAGTAATGATGGTTGCCTTTCAAAATCATTTGCATGATTTCATTGAGGTGTATCTTGATGACTTCTATATATATAGCTTAATACGAGAGCATTGGGGACACCTAGAGCAATGTTTTGATAGATGCCGAGAGTATGGGATTTCTCTCAATCCCGAAAAATGTGTCTTTGGCGTTTCATTAGGAATTATTTTGGGCCACATTGTCTTTGCACAAGGGATTGCAATAGACCCGGTGAAGATTAAGAAGATTTTCGCCTTGGTAGCATCAACAAACCTCAAGCAATTGCGAGGATTTCTTGGCCATGTGGGCTACTACAAAAGATTTATTGCACATTTTGCAACCAAGGTAGCCCCTTTGCACAAGCTCCTAAGGAAAGATGCGGATTTCCTTTGGACTTATGACTATGAAGGAGCCTTTAATATCCTAAAATAGTACCTTATCCAAGCACCTATTTTGTAGCCTCCTGATTGGACGAAGGAGTTTTACGTGCACATAGATGCATCAGTCAAAGGGCTAGGTGCTGTCCTATGTCAAAAGGGCCCCTCTAAATTAGATCAACCAATATATTATGCAAGCGGAAAGGTCACTGATAGGGAACGGAACTACACAGTGATAGAGCTTGAGTCCTTAGCAATTGTGTTTACATTGGAGAAGTTTTGACACTATCTATTGTCAACGCATTTCAAGTTCTACATGGATCATGAAGCCCTATCCTTCTTGATGAACAAAGAAGATGTCAAAGGACGACTGATGAGATGGTTGCTCCTATTCCAGGAGTTTGATTTTGAAGTGGTCACTAAGCCTGGCCATTCCCATGTCCTATCTAATCATCTATCACAGATCCCTCAAACTACAAAAGAGGAACAGGATGATCCAGACCTTCCTAATGCTTCCTTGTTTCTAGTTGAAACAACTACTCCCTGGTATGCAGACATAGCCAACCTCCTGGAAACTCAACAATATCCTCCTGGCATCTCAAGCTGTGAGAAGAAGAAGCTTCTATTAGAATCACCCCCTACACTTTGCTAGGCGATCTTAGGGAAGTTACTATATGTATATCCTCTACATCACGTGCGTTCAAGGCCTATTTATAAATATCCTTATATGTGATTTTTTCTTGAAAAAAACATTATTCTTTTCTATTCAATCTATAAATAACCCCTTTAAATTACACCCTTCTGTATGTAAAAAATTTATTAAAAAATGTATTTTAAAAATACCTTATTTTGAACCGAGGTGATGCACACATATATTCATGAGTAACTTACCTAAGTAGGTGGTGCACTGTACAAGAGAGGCAAAGATGAAGTGCTAAGAAGATGTGTTGCAAGAGATGAAATTGGCATAGTATTAAAAGCATGCCATGATGAACCATGTGATGGATACTTTGCAAGAGAAACGATAGTCAGGAAGGCTCTGTTGGCGGGATACTGGTGGCAAACCCTCCACAAGGATGCACATGACTACTGCAAGATATGTGATGCTTGTCAGCAAATGGGGAAACCCACCAAAACAAGTGCCATGCCACTACAACCTATTCTTCCCCTAAAGTTGTTCAAGAAGTGGGGGATTGATTTTGTGGGTCCCATTGATCCACCCACCAGACGGAAGTAGAGCAGATACATCTTAGTATGTACGGATTATGTCACAAAGTGGTGTGAAGCTAAAGCTCTAAAGTGGAACGATGGTAACAGTGTAGCTGTGTTCATGTACGAAAATATTATCACCCGTTTTGGCAGTCCTCTCGAGCTGGTAAGTGACAGAGGTACTCATTTCCTTAACAAAATCATGGAGAAGCCGACAGAGCTGTATAAGATCCGTCAATCGCAAGTCCACTCCCTACTACCCTAGAGCCAACGGCCAAGTTGAAGTCACCAATCGCATCCTTTGCTTGATCCTGACAAGAAAAATTACCGCACATCATCGTGAATGGGATGATCGACTTACAGAGGCCCTTTGGGCATACAGACCTCCCATAAGGCAACTATAGGACAGACTCCTTTCCAGCTAGTGTATGGTACAGAAGCCGTCTTCCTTGTTGAATTGGAATCGCCCTCTTTGCGAGTGGCAGTTAAAGAACACTTGGGAGATAATGAGTCACTACAACGCCGCCTCCTGCACTTGGAATGTTTGGATGAGATTCAGCGGATGGCCCTACAGTATATGGAAACCACTCAAGCGCAATGCAAGGCCTATCATGACAGTTTAATCAAGCACAATGAGTTCAAAGAAGGTGATCTTGTCCTAGCCTATGATTCAAGATTTGGCAAGCTTCAACAATGGTGCATGGGCCCGTACAAGGTACTTGCTGCCAATCCTAATGGCTTTATTTAGGTGTAGACCATTGATGCCTCTGATGATCCTTTTCTTATCAATGGCTATCGTCTGAAGAAGTACTTCCCTCCTTGGGGATCTTGACAATCACAGTCGACCTACCCTCTCCCTTTTGGACATCGTATTGTCATTCTCTTCGTGCTTCTGATAGCCTTTATGATTTTCCTCATGAGGCGGTCTCGTTCTGCTAGCCCCTCATAGATACCTCTCAACCCTATCTTGTTCTCTTCACGTCTAATCCAACAACGGTGGCGATATTGGTCCTGACACATGGTATTTCTACCATTCTCTTTATTAATGAAAAAAAAATTAAAAAACCAAAAACAAACATACAAAACTATTATGGGAGAAAAGGAAGAAATTCCCTGTCATATCAGGCCTCGTTCCAAGAAAAGGTGGAAACACCCTTGGGCGGAAAGCTAACTGTGGAAAAGGTGGTAACACCTCGCAATTCAGGATAACTGACTCACCAGCAGCATCTTTTCAGCACAAGTAATTTGAAGCCATCTCCCTCGCTGCACTGTCTCTGCAATATCAGTCAGTCCGCCCTTCTTAATAGATGACCTTTCTTACAAATCATTGAAGTACCAAACTTGTTGGATGCCTCCCTGGGTACGCCTTGTCTTCAATATCCTGATGACAACAACAGCCGACATGATCTTCATCACCAAACCCTTGAGTGATGTGAGCTTTCATCCTAACAAGATGGGGGACGTGAGTATGGGCTGCCCTCTGTATCTATTAGTGAGAGTGAGACAGAGGGTAGGCTAAGTGACCAATCTTTCCCTTCAAATCAAATGAGAGGTGAGATGTGTGACTTGAGTGTTGCACGCATGGGATGGGCCTCTCAATGCACAATGCATGATATGTTCCTATGCACTACAAGCATAAGACTCCTTGGCCCTCCTTCTTGCACTGTATGCTGGCATAGGGCGAGATGCACAGTTGCACCATCAAATGCGCACAAGGCATACAACCTCTACACAAGTAATAGTGAGGATTACATCAATGGGTTTCGAGAATGGGTTGCCCTCCTGGATCTTTCAATAGAGAGTGAGACAGAGAGTGGGCTGAGTGTGACTAGTGTTTCTTCAATCAATTATTGAGATGTGAGGCTTGAGAGATGGTATGACAATTGGCATCAGGTACATTTCTATTTTCCTATGCACCCACGGGATGGGTCTTTGCCATCGTCACTGGATACGCCACTCTCTTCTGTGCATTGCACTACAAGGCTCCCTGGCCTTCCTCCTTGCACCTATGCCATATGGGTGGAACGCATGAATGCACCATTAATTGCACACACTGGCATACTCCCTCCAAATCAATTTTCCCTTGTTCAATTCTACACCGGCTGTGAGTTATGGGATTTCATGCTTATTCATTGGGCAATGTGCATCATGGGGTGAGTGACTATTCTCGCATTCCTTTTGAGTGCCCGTGAGTTGAGTGACTATCCTTCATCAACGACACCTACCTCGACAGACTTCATTAACCAGCTACCTCCCTAGGTGTTGCTGGATGGTCCCTGCCATACTGGTTGAATGCTGGAGCGAGCCGTGGTATCTCCTGCAGCCGAATCTAACCCTTCTATAGCAGTGACGGTTCCTTCGACCATATGTGAAATGGTGTCGCAGGGATTTTTGTCGAAAGGTCGAATCCATAGGGGATTAGAAGTAGAAGAAAGTAGAGATAGGAGATGGAAAAGAAGATAGAGAATACCCAAGTGGTAAACACTACAAAGACAAAACACAATGAATTGAATCAATATGTATTGAAAGAACCTGGAATCTTTGCACTACTCAGAAGCAATCTCCAGGCATTAGATCTCTTGGAGCTTCTTCGTGTAGAATAAAACATGCATAAAAATTGCAGCTCCTTCTCTACTACTCGAAACCCAAATCTAATGGCTCCGTTGGCTCCGAAAGGGGGGTAAAACTCCAAGAAACATGGTCACGGATCTCCCAGATCACTCCTTCTTCTTTCAATTCAATCTACAGTTTTCAGTGTATTTACAGTGATCGCGATGCGGGTGATTTCGTCAATCTGTCCCTCTTGTGAAAATCCCCTAATTGGCTGAAAAAGCAACTAGCTTTTTGCATGCCAACCTAATCTAGAAGCTTTTTTCTAATTTTTTCATATTTTTACAATAAATAATATAAAAAATAGGCTAAAATGATCCAAAAATCTAGTATTTTTGGATAATCCATGCAACTCACACTAGTACTAATGGCTCAGACCACATTGACTCTCTAGATCAATAAAAAAATCGGATGATGATGCATTCCATACTTTTTTACATTGTGTCCTCATAACATCACGACATCCACCCCCTCTGAACTTGCACATCCTCTCGTATGTGCCAACATCCTAGTTATCACCGGATTTTGAGTCCTCCTCATCCTTTGGAACCATATCCTTTACTTCTTCATCTTCCATATCTTCCTCGCTAGCCCCTGTATCAGGACCACTATTTTCTTCCATTTCTAGCAACTCATAGGTAGTAGATTCCCGCCTTTTGAATAATTTGATTCTTTTCCCTGCTACCGAAAGTTTGATGAATGACTATCTCATCTAGCTCATTTAATGCATAAGTAGCATTATCAAACACATGTCTCACCACATAGGTCCAAACCATCTTTTGGAAACTTTACGCATGGCACTATTCTGGTTATCTAAATTGCTATCATAAACCAATACCCAATCCCCATCTTGTATGGTTCTTGGTCTCATTCTATGTCTTTTTTCAAACCGTTTCTTGTTCTATATCCTTGTTGCCCTTAACTTTGCAGTTGCTGCCTCTATGTCTTCTGACTTTCTTTCCAACTGTCTAATGCGTAACGCCAACTTCTCTCGATTCAACTCCTCCTCCCAAGGTAACACACTCCATGTGATTGTCATCTCTTCTATCGACATGATAGGTTTTTGACCATATATCAATTCTGCAATTATATATCCTATAACAACACTATCAGTTGTTCTGTCAGCCCACAAAGCATAAGGGAGAAATCGTGGCCACTCTTTTACCTTCTCTCCACATGCTTTTGCCAATCCCTTCACAATAGGTGGGTGACCTCTTTCACTTTTTCCATTTCCTTCAGGGTTATAGGCTGAAGTTAAAGCAATATTTATCCCCAACTGTGCAAAGAAATCATGAGCTTCATCTACATCCAACTCAACCCTATCTGCTGTAATTTTTCCCGCACAACCATACCGACAAAAGATCTCTTCTAAGAGAAAAGTACATACTACATTTGTCATCTTAGTATGTAGAGCTCTCCCTTCCACTTGATTAGTCAAGTCTTCACGGGCAAGCAGAAGATATCTCATTTGCCAAAGACCTATAGGTATTGTGACTAAATCCACCATCCACTTAAAATGAAGAGACCATGGATATGTGGGTTGCAATCCATCCCGATGTCTCACAGTTGAATACATTTGACATGTCGCACATGTTTTCAGAAAGTGAGCGACATCCTTATACATACCCTGCCACCAATATCTTTCTTTGATTTTTGTAAAAGTATCCCAAACACCTCTATGACCAGCCCACAAGCTTTCATGAAATTCTTGCATTACTTTTACTTGTGAAGCTCTGTCACCCAAAACTCGTAATGGCATACCCTGTTTATTTTTAGCATTTTTCCATAAGTATCCATCTTTTAAGAAAAATCCATGGGCTTTCCTTTTTATCTTCCTAAACTCCTCATCTGACCATCCATCTCTCTTTGTTAATGTACTGAGATATTGACCAATTCTCAGCCACTCTCCTGCATATTTGTCTTCTAGAAACACTTCTACACAAGATGCAAAACATCTAAAGTGTCTTCTCTTTGTTGTCCAAGCTTCTGTTAATGCTGTAGCAACACCTTGCATTACTTAATTCAATCTTGCAACATCATTTTCAGCCATAAGAAAGTCATCTTCTTCCTCCTCATCCATCATCCCATCTTCATTCTCATAACGTGCTCGAGATAACATGTCTGTCAATGGGTTATCTCTTCCTGCAATATGCTGAAATGCAGGGTTCAAAGATTTAATGTATGCAATCCACCAAAGCATAGCAATGTTCAGGGTAGCACAACTAGTAATCATACCCAATAATCAGCAAACAATCATTCTTAATGACTATATGAGCACCCATAAAATACTCCTTATCACATTTAAGGGCTGTTACAATTCCCCATAATTCTCTTTTAACATGTGGATATCTTCTCTGTCGTTCAGTCAACACTTTAGCACCAAAGCGAATTGCATATATTTGTCCTTCCTCATCATCTTGCTCAATTGCCCATCCAATCCTGATTGGGCTTGTATCAACATTAATAATGATAGGCTTTCCATGTGAATAGTCAGGCTTTCTCAATGTAGGAGTAGATTTTAAGAGTTGCTTCAATTTCTTCATTACTTTCTGATGTTTCCTTTCCCAATGAAATTTATGACCTTTCCTTAGAAGCTGATAAAGAACATCGGCTACATGTGCAAAGTGAGGAATCCATATCAAATAGAACACACATGCACCCAAGAATCTACGTACCTCTGATACATTCATGCATACATCTTGCATTCTATCAATCCCATCTATTTTTGCTAGTGATGGCCTTCGCCCATAAGGCCTACACATATACCCAACAATCAAAACCTCTTTAACTCCAAAGACAGACTTTTGTAAATGCACCTCTTCTAGACGTGTCAAAATCCTCTCACAATCCACAATATGGTCTGCAACAAACTATCTACATCCATGAGCATCCATCTCTTCATTCTTTTCATCCACTGCACACCCTTTAATTGGAACATCATCCAAGAAGGGCATAGTCAATTGTGGTATAAAATCCCTGAGTACCCTATTCATAGCATTTGTCATGTATGCCATTGAGTTTGTTGCACCCTGTGGGAGAGTACACATCCGTACTAAACCCAAAGGAGTCTTCATGGTTGTGATATCGCTGCTTTCAATTGCAAGCTGAAAATGATCATAACCCGAGTAAAGATCACCCAAAGAATAGATCGCTCTACCTGCAAAAGCCTCTGCAAATTCATCAACCACAGGACCTTCACCCACATTTCTTATAGTCACTTTATTGACCGGTTGCATGTCATCAATAAATCTCAAAGCCCCATTCTTTCTGGGCATAGTAAACCAATGATTTGAGTATGGGGCTAAAGAAGGCTCCAAGATCTTCATGCGAATATTTTTATTTAGCAAATCCATCAGATTTGGCAAGTAAGCTTTAGGCACTGGAATAGGCCTCAAGTTCCATGGTACATGTGGCACAGTAAATATGACCATAGGAGAGACAACATTTGGATCCACACAACCTATTTCACTTGGCTGAAATGCAAATGCCTTCCCATGTCTATCCAACATCCGCATAAAATAGTCTCTCTCAACAGGCAAAAGAAACCATTCTGCACCAACTTTCAATTCATGTAATGTTTCAGATGTAAACTGATTACCTATATCTTTAGAATCCCATAAGCTTGGCTACCTTGATACTTTTTCATACATACCCTCACTCTCTGGTGGAAGTGGCAAAGAAATTGGTTTCACCATTTTGTCAATTGTCTTATACTTTGTCTCCACAAGTGCTTTAGCCCATTGTAATCCTTCCTGCTAAGCAAACAATGCTATAACATCATACATATCCAAAGAACATACTGACAACACTCTGTTTTCAGCCTCATTTTTTGCATGTATAGTTGTTGAAATTTCAGCCATAGTCTCAGTAATATTCAGCCCATAAAAGATGCCTAAAATGCCATCATTTTCAACTAACAACCCGAATGCTCTCAGTTTCTTAGTAGCCCATTTCATAGATATGCATTCAACCCTACACATAGCTTCCATAGGCTTAAACCAACATGAACTGTTTGCTTTAAACTGAGAATTACCAATAGTAAATACATGCTTCATTTCATCAAGAGGCGACTACACCCACTGAACAGCTACTATAGCCCCTCATTACAGCAGTGCTTAATGAAAATCCAAGTCTTTGAATTCCCTTGCATTTGGAACCAAAGGAGACTCTCGAAGCGTATCCCGATTTCTAGAATGATTAACACAAACAGTAAGAAATTGGACTGCTTTTCTCCCATCCTTGCTTCTGACTCTTGCATAAGCAGAACCATCATCAAGTACCTTTGTTTCCATACGCACACCTGTAATATAGGGCTGTCCCAAAATCACTGCATATGAGGAATTATCTTGCACACCCGCTCAATGACATTTATCTCTCAGACCCATGGTCAAGTAAAGCAACACAAGGAGTTTCACGCTCCCCTATTTTCACTACCATTTCAGTGGTAGCTCTAGCCCAATGATTTCTTGTGTAGTGACTTTGAGGAATAAATACTTGAGTCTCTTCTCCATATTGTTGCATTTATCTTACTCCACCATGCATATTGCTACAAGACAATGCATTTTCAGCCACTTTCTTCTCTTTTCCACATGTTGTCCATTGATTAGTAGCATCCTGCATAGACAATCTTGTACTTACTTCATGCTCATATTCAGCACAAATACCCAACAAACCAATTTTCTCTTCAAATTGCAGCAATGCACTAGTGGTATCACCAAGAAACTGACACTTCCTTCTAATTATGTCAATGATCTCATCATGAAATTCTCGCTTGGCAATGGCCAAGCACCTCTCCCACAAGATAACAAACATTGTCTATTCCTTTTTCGTTTTTCTTCCACAAGTACATCTGTGTTTTGTACCTTTGCTAAATATGCATACACTGAATATGCATCTACCGGTGATTCCCAACCAGTTATGCCATGAATGTCTTGCCCTGCATGCGATATTTCACTATCAGTGACCTTTCTCTTTTCAGATACATGTAAAGCATATGCCCAAATTTTAGCCTTTGGACCAACCATCACTTGGCCATGCATTCTATCCAACTGTAGACCAAAATTAGAAGCACGTACCGCTGCATAAGCATTTCGGACAGCCAAGTCTTCCAACAACTTCTGCATACCTCCCTTTCCAAAATTCAAAGCAAGAGGCAATCTCGTTTCTTGTGCATGGATCTTGCCATCTTTCCAAAAGATAAGCTGTCATGCCAAGGCCTCTTGATAGGCAGTACAATCCTTTCTCTCGTGCTGCAAACTGTCACACCACATACATCTTTTTCCAGGCTTAGGGGCTACTGCCATCCCCTTTCCTCTTGTCCTTTTTTGTC
Source organism: Lygodium microphyllum (assembly GCF_053477565.2). Lineage (NCBI taxonomy): Eukaryota > Viridiplantae > Streptophyta > Polypodiopsida > Schizaeales > Lygodiaceae > Lygodium > Lygodium microphyllum. The sequence goes on along the minus strand of NC_141136.1, from coordinate 59,343,063 downwards.
CAATTTTGCAACCTTCAATTGAACATCCTACATGCATTTGACCAATTCATCTAAGACATCTTCCCTAACAGAGGGAACAATAGCAGGTACATCCATATGGTTAGCCACAGAAGTAGGTGGCTTACTGGATACATCAACGAATACATCAACTGTCTTGCCCATAATAGTGGGCAAGCTAGATACATGCGATCTTTCTCTTCTTCTATGCTTCTTCACAAGTGCAGTAACAACTTTCTTGACATGTCTCCACTCTGTTTTCAAACCTGTCTCTGTAGTCTGATCCTCCAGCAAATCATCAAGCTCCTCTTAAAGCTCCGGATCAGCTGCCTGTAGAAACAATTCAATTTTCTGACTTCCAAGAGCTTACTATTGTGCAAGATCCAACTGCTCAAATCGACTTTCAAATTCTCTTAACAATTCCGTAGCCACAAGACCCTTATTGGGTTGTAAAACCCACTCTTGAAAAGTCTTGCGCGTAATCAAACTGGTGTCCTCAATGTAAAATTCTTCTGTGAGTGTCTTCTTGAAGGCTACCCAGTCTGCATCCTGCAAGTATAATTCAGTAATCCCTGCTTTCAGTTCATGAACAGTAGCACATACAAAATACCGGCTCCATGCAGATTGAGCCACCCCAAAGAATTCCATCTTCTGAGCATAGGTATATACATATGCAAATACATTCATGCCATTGAATAACTTCACCTCACACTCAATTGCTTGCAAAGCATTCGTCGCAACACTTTGTGTTTGAGCTGAAGCTTGCATCACCTGTTGTTGTTGTTGTACCTGCATAAGCATATTCATATTTTGCACCAACTGTTGCAAACCATCACTGGAGAATGTATTCGAATATTCTCCCATCTTGTCTTTCCTTCTTCTGACAACCTTTCACGTCAGGTCACCAATGTCGAAGGGGTTTTTGTCAAAAGGTCGAATCCACCAGGGATCAGAAGTAGAAGGAAGTAGAGATAGAAGATGGAAGAGAAGATAGAGAATACCCAAGTGGTAAACACTATAAAGACAAATCACAATGAATTGAATCAATATGTATTGAAAGAACCTGGAATCTTTGCACTACTCAGAAGCAATCTCCAGGTATTAGATCTCCTGGAGCTTCTTCATAGAACAAAACGTGCATAAAAATTAGAGCTCCTTCTCTACTTCTCGAAACCCAAATCTGATGGCTCTGTTGGCTCTGAAAGGGGAGTAAAACACTAGGACACCTGGTTACGGATCTCCTAGATCACTTCTTCTTCTTTCAGTTCAATCTACAATTTTCAGCCTATTTACAGCGATCGCGATGCGCACAATTTCGTCAATCTGTCCCTCTTATGAAAATCCCCTAATTGGTTGAAAAAGTAACTAGCTTTTTGCATGCCATCCTAATCTAGAAGCTTTTTTCTAACTTTTTCAGATTTTTACAATAAATAATATCAAAAATAGGCTAAGATTATCCAAAAATCTAGTATTTTCGAATAATCCATGCAACTAACACTAGTACTAATGGCTCAAACCACATTGACTCTCTAGATCAATAAAGAAGTCGGATGATGATACATTCCATACTTTTTCACACTGTGTCCTTATAACATCACGAACAATGGGCCGAGTCTTTCTAAGCCTATCCTTGTGATTTAAGTGTGGGGACACCAGAGTCCAATCGGTTGATGAGTCCTAAGTTGTGTTGCTGCATTTAACCTTGTCTGTTAAGGTTTTAAGTGTGGGGACGAGTCCCTACGCGTCTATGATTCATACCCCTCTGCATATGCCTCACTTTAATCCTGCATGTATGCCCTCACTTAATTTTACCCTGATGAGGTCCCTTCTCCACCTACTCGTCCATGTTCAACCCACCCTTGGGACTGTTCCTTCTTTTTTTTCTCTTTATCCCTTATTGTGACGATTTTCCATGAGAACACATCCTACGTTCACTGAGACCCCCATCCAACCTTATAGCCCTGTTTGTCCCTTTGACTTGACCATTTTTCCTTTTCATTAACCCCTATTCCGACCGACGGTTCTTGAGTTATTAATTTTTGAAGCATTTCTCGTAAATTGGACGGTTTTTCATGTGAACGCACCTTTATTGCTTCTGAACAACAATCAGACGTGACAACCATGTCCTCCATTTCCCTCCTAACATTTTTATTTTTTCTCCGTATCCTTCCGATGCACTGCTCATCCAATATTAATTTTTGTGCGTTTTCAAGCCATTTTCGTGCATATTTTTAACAATTTTCCATGTGAACATGCCCTATTTTCACTGGAATTCTAGTTTCATTTGACTTTTGTGTCCCGCCAGTTTTTCTCCACATTTTTCCTTTTTTCTCCACCCTATTCAACCACTATATCTTTTGTTATTAAATTTTCAATATATTTTCAGTTCTGTTTTTTGTGTTTTTCGCATGTAAACCCCTTCTAACTCCACCGGAAGTGAGTTTTGACATGACATCCCTGTGCATCCCCTTCCTATGGACATTTTCCCTTTTTATAGCCCTTCATTTCACTGCTCGGTTCTTTCCGTATTCATCTTTGAGCCCATTTTTGGGTTCGTTTTTTGGGTTTTTTCCATGTAAACGCGTTCTCTCTCGATCGGAACCGTGTGTTAACGTGGCAAATTTGTCGGACACATTATTTGCACATTTTCCTTCTTTCCGCCCTGTGTTCCAGTGAGTGGATTTTTCCATATTAATCCTCATATGTATTTTTAGAGTCGTTTTTCGTGTTTTTCCCATGTGAACACCCTGCTTTCGCCCCAACATCCATGTCACATTTTTCTATCATCTTCCTCTCGTCTCCCGGCACATTTTTCCTTTTTATGGTCTCTCGATCCGGTCCCCGAGCACACGCAGCTATTCACACGAAGCACGGGTATCTCCTTTGATTTTCCACAAACCCGTGAAAAATACCTAAAAATACCTAAAAACACTTTAAAACATTTAAAAATTCATAAAAATTCAATTTAAAAACCAAAACATTTCTAAAAATTTCCTTACTAAATTGGGTAATTTTTTTGTTTATCTTTTTTATTATAATATAGATAATTAATTGCAAAAAAAATTAACAATATTTAAAATCCTTTGTAAAATTCGCTAAAATTTCATTAAAAATCCTTTAAAAATCAGAATTAAATTCAAAAAATATATAGAAAATTCCATCAATGCATTTGATTGCTTTTGGAATATTTTATAAGCTGAAAAAACCTTGCCACATAATCACCCTATTATTTTTGGACCCAAATGATAAACTTTTAATCTAAATTTATAAAAATTTCATTTTAACTTCCAAAAATAGGCTGCCAAATTACCAAAAAAAAAAAACTGATCTATTGTTGAAGCCTGATGGTTTCATTCTCAATTAGGTTTGATTGATATCCTAATAAATCAAATATTTTTAAAAAAATATATACAAACAAAAAAATAATAAACAAAAACATACCTAAATTACAATTTTAATAATAATAATAATATCACTCAAACACTAATCAACATTCCCTAAACCAAATGTGATCCCATTAACATTGCATTGATGTTTATTTTATTTTTTTAATAATAAGATATATTTTTTTTCCAATCAGTGGTTTTTGCTTTTTTATTGTATTCCTTGCATTTGGAACTACTTTGTGCACCCTCAATCTCTTGTATACACACCCCTACCATGTATCTATCTTTCGTGCTTTATTTATTTTTTGTCATCTCTTAACTACAGCTAATTGTTAAAATGAACTTTATTCACCCACTTTTTCACGCGTGCTCGCGCTAAACACATTTTTCTAATAACTTAAAATCAACCCACTGTTCACTTTACACGCGCTACGTGCGCTTTAGAGGCACTTTAATTTTAAATAAAAATGAACTAGCCGTCACAAAAATGCACGCGCTAAAAAAGAAGAGCGCTTCAAACACATTAAATTTTTAATCAATGAATATGCATTTAGAGACCTAAGTCTGGGTATCAAAGTCCGGGCTTCGTTATTACATTAATAAATTGTAACTAATAATTTAAAAATGAACCACCGTTTTCTTATTAAGGTTTACAATCTAATAAAATTTCAACCATTGTTAATAATTTATTAAAACGAACCCTTCACTAAAATCATTCCTCTCACTGTACTTTTTTTCCTTTTTAATAAATACACTTTGTGGGATGGGCATGTGCAGTCCTTTAAGCTGACATTGTTTATCAAAGTCTTGGTTATGTCCTGATTAGGTTTTTGAGGTATTATGGTTTGATTGTGTGATACGATTACGAGTGCGGTCTGTAGTTTTCTTTTTTGCCTAATATGGGGTCTTGGGTGCCTGCTTGTTGCATAGCATGAAGCTTTCGGTCGCATATCTGTAGGGATCATGCCGAGTTTTTTCTAGGTTGTGGGTTATTTGGGGTGGTCAGTTGGTTAGTTACGCCTGTGTGTGCTTTTTTTGATCGATTTCTTTTTTATAACTATTTTATTACTTTGCAGGCATTCATTGTGATTGTCTGTGTTTGTGGTGTGTGTATATTCCATCTGAATGGCGTCTCAAGCTCCTCCTCCTTTTCAGTATGTCCCATTGATCAGTAGGGATTATTCTTCCCTACTGACTTTTGAGCCTATTACGAAAGCTGGTCTTGCATCTTTCGTGGCTGCTTCACTCCCTCTAATTCCAAATGATCCAACCCTTTGTGATGAGTTTCTTGCGTCATACAGTAAGAAATCGGGCTTGGTACGTGGTATTTCCATGGTCCTGACACCTAGAGGGTTAGGGAAGGCTTTGTCTCTTCCCTACAAAGATGAACCCTTTGTTACAGCCAGACAATTATTCTCAAATGACAAGATTCTCAAGCTATTGCAGAAGTAGACTAAAGAAGTCCTCGATGTCAAGAAGGTGATTAACACTTCAGGAGTGTCTTTCTCAATGATCAATGATCCTCTCTGGAAGCTAGTCTGCCAATTTCTCCAGGACAGGTTCATGCGTGCCAAGACACCATCTCACTATTTGTCCAAGGAGCTCCTCAAAGCTTCCAGGATGGTTTTAAAAGGGGTTGCCATTGACTGGAGTACTTACCTTCTTACGAAGATGAACCAGCATTTTGTCAAAGTGACTAGAGGGAATGCTACCAATGTAACCTATGGTTCATATTTATATGATTTCTTGACATATTCAAGCCTTAAGAAGGGTGTGCTACCTCCTCCTCCATCTGATCAAATCCCTCCCCCTCCACCTTCAGAAGATTCAAAAGCCATTAATATAGAGGATATTGATTCCTCTCCTCGATTGGTCATTCAGCGAAAGCACTTGAAGCGTGTAGTAGAGAAAATTCCACCAGTCATTCCTTAAGTGTCAGTTCCTGCCACCTTTGGAAGTGACCTCCCTACCTACCTCACATGCAACAACTTATTCAAGGCACATCGAGAGGGTTCTTTGGAAATATCAGTTCCTTCACTGAATAGTTTAGTGTCAAGGGATGCTATTCCTTTCCTTTGTAACGACATCTAGAGTTCTATTAAACTCTTAGTGACAACTTGTGTTCAACAGTTATATGCTTCTTTCTATGAAGAATTGATGCAATCCAAAGACCATATGCATAAGGCAACCACCGAGTTAGCCTTTGCTAAAGATACTCTTATTGATGTGTTCAGGCAGATGGAGTAGCAAACACAAATGATTGAGACCCAGATAGAATAAATATCTTCTTTGAAAACTCAGTTAGCAGAAGCTCAGTCAGAGGTCACTAGAGTTTCGGAAGAGAAAGAGAAAATGTCCAAAGAAGCTCAAGAGTTTAAGACTCTTTTGGATACGAAACTGTCAGCTTTGCAGACTGCTTACAATACATTGGAATCTCAAGCTTCCCAAATTATACAGTTGAAGGACCAACTGGCATAGTCGCGGTCCATTCCTCCAAGCCCCAGTGTCCCCATGATTCCTTCTATATCTCAACAGGACTTGGCAGTTCTCCAGAGACATGCCACATTATGTCCATTGTTTCAAGATAAAGTGGAAAGATTGCAGTCCAGGATGGATTTATTATGGTTCACATTTGAGCAATTTCAGGAGTATGTTCCTCTCGACCATTCCTTTTTTGTCCACTATTAGCTACAGAAGTTAGCCTTCTATATTAAGCTCCCAACGATGGATCTCCCTCTTCCAGAGGATGGTTGGAGTGGAGCTTGGTCTTCTGATTTGCTAACAGAAGTTGTCCGTATGGTCTTTGAAGATTCTGTGACGACGGATACCATATTGTTGTCTTATATGTATCTATGAGGTGATCTCTTAATTTTAGATAACGTAGATCTAGCTTGGTATGTGGGGGTTATGGTCTTACAAGCTGTCTTGTATGTCAACCATTTGGAGTTGAGGATAGATGAAATGTTCCATTGCTATTCTTATAAAGTGGCTAATTGCCCTAACACTTTATGGCATTCAATGATTGATTTTATAGTCCTGAACCAATGCTAAAATACAGCTTCTACTCAAGTGCAGAGCACTAACCAACTGAGGGTGGATCTCCTAGCTTATCTTTCCAAGAACCATCCATTTGATCCATCCTTCTTTGATGCCTACCATCGATGATCTGTTTTAAGTCCCTCTGTCCCTAGCTTATTGTATTATCAACAAATGGCCCATCACTATGATGCTTATTTTTCCCTTTATCAATCTAACTCAGTAGCTATCTTATCTCTCATTTTCAACCTTACGGTTTTCCTCAAATTCCAATATTTACCTATTGTTCTTTCATTGAAGATCGAGTATTTTCCCCTTCTCTGCCATGTCCTTCCCCCATCTATCCATATACCTTCTACTTTTCCTTATCAATTGACACATTTCCTAACTAATTCACTTAAATTTTCAGCCACTCCTTCTTTAGCTTATTCCTCATTTTATGATTTTTCCTACCCATCTCTTCATCCTCTTTTATTCATTCATCTTCCATCTCCTACCACTTCTATTTCTCAACCCCCTCAGTTGGTTAGTTGATACGAAGGATTTGATCAGTAGATTCTGAGAAGAAGAGAATGGAGGTCAACTGATTCTCTCACGAGACCATAGATTAATTGGCCATTAATTCCAGGGGACTGGACAACTACTAGTCAAGCATACCAATATTACCTCCATTTTTCTCAACAATATTCACAATCTCTAGATCCTTCACTGAGATTGACAACACATTTTTCTTAGTACCTAGCATATATGCACAGACATTCCCATAACGATCAAAAGGCCATTCCAAAGCTTTGTATAAATGTCAATGTGAACATTAATTCCCAACAATTGGATGTCCTATATTTCCATGCCCTTTGTCTACCTAGCAGATACCTTGTTTTGCTAGAACAGATGTGTTGCCTTCAATTCTTTCAGAATCCTCCAAAATCTTTTGTAGATGAGTCTTTATCCCTGGATCGCTTTTGTAATCATCAAGCTTTTAAGAGGGATCATCTTCATTGATACCCCTGAATGTATCTTCTATGCTTCTTAATGAGACATCTTTTGGAGGTGCCATTCAGATGGTTGTGTTTGTGTTTATGCTGTATTGATTTGTATGTGATGAGTTTGTGCTGGTTGAATAATTTGTTCGAGAGCTTTCTTTTCAACTATTGATGGTGATGGTGGATGGCAAGCCTACGATGCAAAGCTGAAGAACCTCTTATATCCTTTACAAATTTGTTATGACTTTTTATTGTTTATCAGATGTGTTAATGAATAACAAAGTTTTCCTTTAGTAGTATTATTTTCTAGATACAGGTGATAAGTTGGGGTTGTAGTGAAGTGATTGTTGAAGATAGTACAAAAGATTAAATTGAGCTCTTTTTACTCAACTTATATTCTTCTTTTCCTTAGGTCGCGAGGATGCTTCCTTTCTAAGTGTGGGGATATGTTGAGAGTGGAAAAAGACTGAATTTTTTATTGATTTTTGTTATTTTTGAGGTTTGAATGATTGATTTTTTATGGATTTAGAGTGATGTATGGTTGTTAATGGAAGTGTTTGAGAGTTTTTTGGATGATAATAATTGTGTTTTGGAAGTTCATGATGATTTTTAGTAGAAGTATGAGGCTCTGTGATGTTCTAATAAGTTCTGTTGAGGTTCTGATTGGTTCTAATACCTTCTGTATAGCTTCTGTTTTGTACTAATTTTCTTCTGTATGAAGCATGGCTTGATGATTGATAAAGGTTGAGGTCTTTTGGAAGTTTATTGAATAGTTTTTTATAGTTTTTAATGGTTTTAGTATGAGTTATGAGGATATTCTATTCTTTGATGACCTTCTGTAACCCTCTGTAAACCTTCTATAGAGCCTCTGTCTCTACTCTGTTCCTGTTCTGTTCTATTATTAAATCTTCTGTAAGTTTTTTGTAGAATTTATGTGTGACTTTGGAAAAGTTTTCTAACTTTTGGAAATGATGAATCTAAGCTCAAAAGAGCTAAAAAAAATGGAAGAAGCAGCTGAAGACTGAAGTGACATTGACAGTAGTGAGCTATGAAGAGACATTGTAGTGGCTCTAGTGCCCTTTCATACCTCCCATACCTCTTGGGAGGTACATCCATGACCTAAGAGGGATTATTAAGAACCATAATTGAGTATTTTATTGAGGAGATGATGTATTATTGAGAATGAGAGTGAGTGAGAGCCAGAGATAGTCAATCAAAACAGTGTATCTGTATATGAGAGATTGAGAGAGAAAACTATGAAGACATTGAAGATGAATACTATGCGATTGATTTCCATTAAAAAATTATGTATTCTTTTATGTTCCTTGTTCTATTGATGGATTTTATGAAGATGTTGAATATTATGGTTGATTCTATCAAATCTGTGGGAGATATCTACTATGATGTTGCGTGAAGAATTGTTGTTTTCTTTGTTTTGGTCACCAAAAGAATGAAATAAAAGCTTGTTAATGTTACAAGATAGATTTTCTTGCAGTAGAATCCCCTTTTCCTTGGTGTTCCTCTTGGGGCTCCAAGAAGACATTGAGCCTCCACGAAAACAAAGCTATATAGGCGCAGTATATGGATACATAGAGGAAACAGATGAAGATGAAGACCTAGAACCTACTACACAATTTCAGAATGATTAGCAATACTAGAAATTCTATCAACATGTAATAAAACCTATATCAGGAATAAATCCTACTCTTGTACCTATGGTTAATTGCAATAATATGAGTTGCACTATTTGAATCATTAAGAGTAGCGCAACAGACGCATGGTGGGTCCTAACCCATAAGCATCAAGCCCCATTAATGCTTGTCTTCTCCAATTCTTCTGAGATGAGGACATCTAGAGTTATCTAAGGGGGAGAGGATGTAATATTCCCCCTCTACCATTCTACGTAGGAAACCCCCCTCCCCTAATAATGAGAAATAATTGTATTTTTTTTAAATCTCCCCCCTGCCGTCGCCAACGAGTGGCGAGGGGGAAGAAGTGGATGTGGTGGGGAGAGAGGATGACAGCAAGGGGAAGGAGGGTGATGATGACACCGAGGAAGGAAGTGGATGATGATGATGAGGGAGGAAGGAGGAAGTCAACATGGATGGCAGCACAAAAGACGATGACAATGGAAACGATGATGATGGTGAGCCCTATTCTCCCCCCCCCCCCTTTGTTGTCGAGAGAGAGAGAGAGAGAGAGAGGTGAGAAGATAAAGAGACAAAGAAGAAGAAGAAGAAGAAGAAGAGAAAGGGCCTCGAGAAGAAAGAGAGGTGAGAAGAGAGAGAAGAAGAAGAAGAAGAAGAAGAAGAGGAAGGGCCTCGATGCTGCCAACAAAGAGAGAGACAGAATCCTTGAGAAGGTTCTCCTTCTCTTCCCCTCCTAAGAGGGTGGCTATATACATTTATCTATTCCCCATACTTTTCCAGCGAGATTGTCGTCCACCCTTGCAGCTTAATTCCTTCCCCAATTGGCCCTACTAATCGAGTACAAGGCGCGAAAACCTTGAGCGAAGAGTGTCTAAAAGAGAAGAAGATTGGGGATAGCACCCAAGTGGAAATTGTCATACGCATATGGCAATCCCTCAACGAGCAATGAAGCCTCAGGTGAGGGCATCACTACCACTCCAACTACGATACCAATCATAAGTTATGAATTTTCAAATTAATAAGGAGCTTGTTTTGATTCCCCCATCACGTACATTAGATGCCATATGAGAATAGATCATGGAAAGGAATAGGTTTCATTCCAAATATTCAAAAGATAAAGTTGCAAAGCGCGGGTATCAAGAGAAGTAAGTTAGATATTATGCGACAAATTCATATATAGCATAATAGCACTCCAAGGTATTGTCAACTCTCCTTTCGTGACAATAATAGATATGCATTTTCCCACACTGAAAGTATGTTGTAGCTTGCATGCTTGATGCATGGCATGGTAAACGATCTAGCCTAAAGGAAATTCATCCCAGAAACTCTCGGCTTTGCTCAAGCTCTTGCTAACAACACGAACTAATAGCTCATGTTTGGTAAATTGGAATCTTGATGTTATGTATAGTTAGCACAAATAACAGTCATAAGGGAAAAAACTAAGATGCCTTGGGGTCCGTCTGGAAACTACTACTTTCATCAACCCAACTTGGGGATTGGGCCAGGTACGAACTACAATCCCAAGCTTCAAAGGCAAGTGGAGAGCTCTAGGGATTAGGAAACCCTAAGACCGATGCTTTTGTACTTGTTGGGAAGAAGGTTGGGTTATTGATCAATATAACTGATTAATAGAACTTATGTCTTGTACAATGTTTGAAACCTTAGTCGAAAGAAGGGTGTGTTAAGTAATTTTTACGTAGAATCGCTCTTTGATCCCAAGGGGGAGAGCAAGTACACAATGGAAAGGTTACTGCGACTATTCCTACAATGTTTGGAAAAGGATACCATTGTTTTTGTTGATTGATCAAACAATGTCCTAAAGGCTTTTGCATTAAACGGATTGTTGGGATGTGATTTGGATAATTAATCCAAGTACTTGTGTTTGATGGTAAATGCATGGTAGGGGTCAGTGATAACAAGTTGCCATGGGAAATAAAAGAATGTTTTCTTGGTGGATGATATCAGGTTAATTGCCTTGATTGTGCTTGATTCTTAATTGGATTAGTTAAGGAAGGATATTTTGAGTAGGTGGATCATCTTCAAGGTCACACCGCGTTTCAACCCAAGAGGGCATTGCTCGATTCATGGGCCAAAGGTCAAGTGGTGAAAAGGCCAACCATAGAATTTGTGTCTCACTCCTAGGTCCCTTAGGGTCAATGGAGCTCTGGACACCCCTTATCTAGTCCGGAATGGAGTTGTAGGCTACCGTGAGCCCAACGTCTAGGGTGTTGGAAGATCCTATTCTAGATAAAGGATGGAAGTTATGGTGCCATGTGATTTGGACCGGGTACTTATGTTGGACAGAAGGGATATATAATTTCTCATGTATGGGCAAGAGACAAAGATTAACATGAAGACAAGTTAAGGAATTTGTTCAAGCTTGTTTGTCAAAGGATTGCTTACTCTGTATTCATGTTTGTGCCATAAATTATGCGAACAAACCCTGTTCCCTAAAAGGCCTAATTAAGGAAGCTGATTTTGAATGCTACACATAAAGGTGATAGGACCTAATTAGACAACTAAAGAACACCTACTGAGGGAAGCAGATGGGCAAAACTCCCAACAGGACCGTCCTACAATAGAGTGGTCCTCCCAAAGAATCACGAAGCTTCTCACAAGGTTTTACCCTCATTCGACCTTTAGATATTGTTAAGTTAGAAACCCATTCATGCCATTTTAGGGGACCGGAATGGGACTATGCCCTACGAGCAGAGAGGTTGAGCGGCATATCCCTCTCGTTTTCCATTCTCTTTGAACCAAGTGTGGCATGGGTCTGCTTCGGCTTGGGTATCTCTGCATAAAGTAGGATGTTCAGGACCCAACGCTAGAATGTTGTTAGGAGATCTTGACCACTAGGAACCCAGATTTCAGGTCCATGGTAGTGGGTTCAGCCGCAAACATTTCATTGCGAGGCAGACTCTCAGGAAACCCTAGGCAACAAACCCCGTAACATTCCATAGGAGTGTCGGGCAACATCACTTAGATTCCTCGATGGACCACTAAAAACGTTCTTTGACAAGCCAATAGGCCCGCACATTACAGTTGGGATTGGGTGGGGGCCAAAGTTTCTACTAGACTGGGAGGTGGATGGCGAAATAGCAGGAGAGGATTGTAATAGAGGTGGTGTTGCTACAACCACATGTCCATGTGAGTCTAGAGGGAAGGTTGCATGATGTTGTGGTAGATGAGATTTGCTGTAAGATTTAGCACCAAGCTAGATTTGCTGTTGTAATTGGTCCCATTCAAAGGTGATCCAAACTAGGTTGGCCTAGACTCCTTCCAATTGAGTTTATGCTAGGATGCAACACTTAGAACATATATCCATAGTGCTAGTACTTGAGGAAAAGAGCCTCAAACTGAGTTAGGTGGGCCAAAACTTGGGCAATACTGGTCAACTTTATGATGTCAGAGGTGCAGGCGGAGGTGTTTTGAGAGAGTGGATTGTCAAGATTGGGATCACTACCTTCCTAATCCTAGTTTGGATCCTCCAAGTTTGGGGATTTGGACTCCACATTCTGGCATAGTTCCATTGGCTTTGATATTGGATTGAAGTCTTTTCAGAGCTTTGGGATTGGGCGTGGGTCTACTAGGATGGTGAATGTTTGTATTCTTCATCTTTCAATCCACTCTAGCTCACTCTTCCTCTGGAACGTGTTGCCAAAGAAGGTCAGACTCCACCTTCCAATCACAATTCAATTCCAATACCACCTATTGAAGGTCAGATTCTACTTTTCAATCTTGGTTTAGGTCCACCACCACTGCCTATTGAAGCTCCTCGATCTACTTCTCCGCTTTTGCATTTCATTGCTCCAATGCTTGCAATGTTCCATCATGAGCTAGCACTTGGGGTTGGTGCAAAACTAGTGTCATCCTCGCTCAAGGGTATGGTGGGCTCCTAATTGGCGGCCTATTTACCTTTCTTAGTGGAAGGGATGCTTGGCCTTCTTAGCTTGTCACCTACTAGGAGACCATTTGAACAATGTGGGCATTGCAAACTGAGACCAAGGCGATAAATTTGAACTTGGCTCCCAGGTCTAATGTGAAGTGGGAGTGAGAGGGTGCAAAATTGATAGGGGTACTATCAATGTGCTACGATGGATAGGATAGAGGGGCCGAGATCATTAGGTGAGAAAGGAGAGGTATCTTGACATTAGAGTCCATCTCACCTAGTTTGTTGAATAGAGGAAAGAGTTGGGAGCATGAGTCAATCATGGCACACGAGAGTTCTCAACACGGACATTTTCCCATTGCTTCATCCATTCTGCTTCCTAGTCGTGCTCGAGCTCCTCGATGGTCTCTAGGGTAAGCGAGGTCGTGCCATCCAGGTTCTCTACTCCTACTGTTGAGATTGGAGGAAGACATTTTTTAGCTCCGGTTGCTACGCTCTGTTCCTGATGTCATCAACAAAGACCATCTACACATGTTGGCATGCCTCCAACCTTTGGTGATGCTCCTAGAGAGTAGTGTCCTTTTGACAAAGTTGCTCAGAGAGTGCAATATTGGCTTGCTTGAGGTGACTTGCTACCGATGTTGTTACCTAGTCAAAAACCTATTGATGAAGTTCAATGACCGATAAGCCTTCTCCCACCTAAACTCAAGTGGAATAATGACAATCTACTGGGACAAGTTAGCAGGGAGGGGCAATGGCCACAAGGGACATATTATCAAGATTGGTGAGTGAAGAAGTGGGGATAGGAGGCTTGGATCCATATGTTTCTCCTCCTCTCTTGGGCATTTCTACCCCTTTGATTTAAGGAGGGAAAGTTTGGCACAGAGGCTACTGACAAAGCTAGACTTATTAGGGGACCGGGGATGGTGGATCTCCCGTGGTATGGGACCTTGTTCACAGTGGGTGGCTTCATAGTGCTGATCATCCTTTTTGAGAACTTACCACTCTACAAGGTGGGTTGCTCCTCCCTTTTGAGAACTTTGATGCTCTTCATGGTATCCTTGGTAGGGTTGGGGGTGGGCTCTACTATAGCTCCTATCTCAAGATGACACTAAGAGGCTTGTGCACCAAGTCAAAAAGGGCGAGTGGAGGAAAGAGATGGGTGAAGTGTTGGCAACACATGTCCTTGATGGTTTTGACAGTGGAGTGCATGCAGGAAGATGAGGCATTTTGCTTCGATGAAGAGGCAATCCAAAAGTACATGTGCCCAAGAAATAGGAGTATTAGGGGGCGGGGGGGTAAGAAAAAAATACCTATCTTCCTTAAGATACTAAATGCATTGGCCTGCAGGTAGAGGGCCTCAATCAGGAACGTAAGGATGTCGAGCTTGCTCTTATGGTCATCAACCAAGTTGGCCATCTAGTACTCCTCATTGGTGATGGGGATGAAGAGTGCTTCCATGGTGGTGGTGGGAAGAGATGGTGGGTCTTGTTTGCCATGGGCAGGCAAACAAAGCATCCTCTATACTCTCTTGGTGGCAATATCGTATATGTTGCCCTAAATCTGGACAATGGAGCCATTGATCAACTACTCCAAGGTTAAGAAAGATCCAAAAAGGACCGCTCCATCAAAACTTAAGCTTGCTAGGGAGTTTCCCCATCTAGGTCTTAAATACCAGGACCAATTGGCCCTTCTGGAATAGTGGTTTCCTAGACAACCAGTCAACTTAGTGCTTTTACCAGTCTTGGACCTCATACTAAATATGCATGCTCAAGATTCAATCTTCTTCTAGTTGAGTAATGGCTTCCATTTGAGAAGTGTTTCTTCTGGAATGAGCTAATCTTCTACCATGAGTCAGAAACTTGAGACTACAAATTATAGGGGAGTAATGGCTTCTAGGCCAAATGTTGGTTTGTACAGAGTCATGTCAGTGGCAACTTTGAAGGAAGTGTAGAAAGCCCATAATGCTACAAGAAGCTTATTGTCCCAATATTTTTTGTTGTGATCTACCAGTTTGGTTGAAATTTTACATAACACCTTGCTCGTGGACTCAACTAAGCCATCACCTTATAGGTAGTAAGGACAATATTTCATATGCACAATTAGAAAGAATGATGTGAGTTGTTTGATTACCTTATTTACAAAATGTGTGCCTCTATCACTAACAAGTTTGATTGGAGAGCCATATCTAGTAAAGATATCCTTAAATAGACATTTGGCAACTAACTTAGTAGTGCTATCTAGTAGGGGCTATGCTTTGACCCATTCGGTACAATAATCCCTTGCTATCAAGATATAATTATTTCTTGTGTATGCCACAACTGGAGAATTTGGACCAATGAAGTCAAGACTCCACTTCAGGAAGGGCTCTAGAGATAGGATTGTCCAAAGTGGCAAGTGGTCTCTAGCCCCAATCTTTGACATGAGTGACATTGTTGGACCCACTTGGTTGTAGACATCACTATGCATTCTCGGCCACCATAATCTACTTTGTTGGATTTTGTGGGTTATAACCTCAACAACAATGAAGTGGCTATACTCGCAATTCCTTGATGAGCTAACTCTAGGACAGCAGGCTACTCCATAGAGAGGGCCACTCCTTGCAGTACTCCAGAGTGTGATAGTACAATTGTCCCATGACAATTTCAAATTGCCAACTCCAAAGAGCTTATCATTTTTCTTAGTCCTTCTAGAGGTAAGATGGGGGTGGTTTCTAGGAAAATAATCATTTCTTCATACCACAACCATGAAAGTTGGGTGGCTCTGGATCTTGTGCATTTACTACTATGGCAAATAGTTGGGCATCTAAAAGGTCATCTTCTTTCTATACCAGTTGGTGGTTCTTTGAAATCAAGGCAGGACAGAAAATCTACAATGGCATGCTTGCTTTTGGGGCAATGTATGACTATGTATTCAAATTCTTGTAGCGTGAGAATCCATCGAGCAAGTCACCCCTAGTCATCTATATGAAAAACAAAGGCATGTCCTAGAAAACAATGTCAAAACTTCATGATGGAGTAAATCATGCCAAGACACTCTCTTTTGGTTATTGAATAGTTTTTCTTAGCATTAGACAATCTTCTATTGGCATGGAGCACTAGGCTAAACCATCCATTTGCATCCTACTACATAAGCACACTTCCAATAGCAATGTCAAATACATCTATGAATACATGGAAGGACTTTGCCCAGTCTAGTGGAATTACAATGGGATATTTAGAGAGTAATAACCAAAAATGCCAAGTCCGCTTCTTCATTCCGTTGTGACAAGTAGATTTGGCCACATGCACCTATTTGTTGAGGAGAACACCCAAATGTGCCAATAGATGTAAGTGGCAGCCATGCCACTGGATTTGGCCTAAAAAACAGAGTAATAAGATGGTGAATCTAGTACTATGGCTTATATAATTGCTGGTAACTTGGTGGGATTGCGGCAGCTATCTTGGTGGTGAGATTGACAGCGATGCCATTTTGCAAAATGAAATGGCCTAGCAAATTACCATCTTGAACAATAAATACACATTTGAGTGGATTTAAACTTAAACTCACATGTTGGCATCTAGTGAGGCAAAGCTAGAGGTGCATTAGGTAAAGTGTGGCCTTTCCAAAGACAATGAAATCCACTCATATTTTTTTGAAAGGAGGTCAGAGCATTCTTAAGAGAGATCAAACCACATCACTATATATCCATATACTCCCCATGAAGCAATGATTAAAGCTGTCTTAGCTTGGTCTTTTGGAGCAAGGCACACTTGATTATACCTGCTAAAACCATCAAGAAAGGAGTACATCACATGGCTAGCTACTTCATCCAGTATGGTATCTACGTAAGGGACAGGGAAGGGATCCATGATTGTGGCTACATTAAGCTTTTAGTAATCCACATATATCTATAGCTTCTTATTCTTCTTGGAAATAATGATAATCAAGGAGATCCAATCCACATGATCTACTAGAGTGATTTCACAATCGATCTAGCTCCCCTTTAACTTGTTTAGCCATGTCAAGATTCATTTTGTAGCATTGCATTCAGACTAGAATGTCATCCAATTTTAGTAGAATATAGTACTAATAGAATCTAGGATCTATCCCTTTCATATATGAATATTTTTATGCAGACACATACTTGAATTTGGTTAGTAAACTGATGAGTTTCTAACAAAATGTTGGTTGTAGTTTAGCATTGATCTTGACCCGTTTGGTTTTTTTAAACCCAGATAGACTCTATCCAATTCATCTTCTTTGACTTTGGTGACTTTCTACATTTGTGCTTCAAAATCATGCTCCTAATTTAGGATTTCACTAATTTCAACATCAACAACACCGTCAATATTAGTATTGCCATTGATGCAGTCTGGGTTCTGCGTCCATAACTATCTATATTGTCATCCTCTTCCTATTCTTACAAGGCTTGAGGTTGCAAACTCTGAGTTTACATGTACTATTCACTGATTTGGAGAATATTAATGGGACACCAAGGTTGTAGGTTGGCATTAGCCTTCAAGAAATCCTCTTCTTTATCATCACTTCAACCTTTGACCATATTGATTGTTTCTAGTCTGGAAATGTGGGATGAGTGGGGCAACATTGGTTAAGAAGATTTTTACCTTGTGTTGATTCCTATTGATAGTCACTTTATCCTTATCCCAGTTATGACTAGGTGTAGCCAAGGTCTCCTCACCAATAATAAGTGATAATCTTTGTCCACTGAATCTGTCCAAGAGGAAATAGAGTTCATGTTAGCCATCACTATGTCTAATAGTTGGTTTGTAAAAGGGAAAGGAAAATTATCTTTCTTTGTCTTGGAATTTAGCGTTTGAAAGTCCACACATATTTGTAGCTTTCCATTCTTCTTGGATACTACCATGATGGAAAAAACCTGTTCACTATTAGCCATTGATAGATAACTCAGCTTCAAGAAGCTTCAGCAATTCGAATTTTACCCGGGAAGAGTAATTTGGATTCATACACCTTTGCCTTTGCCTCACTGGCTTGGTACCAATAAGCTCTAGGTCAATGTGATGGTGAAACATCATGGGAACAATCCCCTTTTGATCTTTGTAGGACCATGCAAACACGTCCAAGTTCTCCTTCAGAAGGTCATGTAGGATTGACACTTCCTCTTCTAGAACACTAATATCCACCTTCAAGTGATATTCAGTACCATCAACATCCACGAAAGTTAATTTCTTTTCACCTTCCACTTCGTGGGTGAAGGTCCCATGAAATGCCTCTAGGTACAGATCCGACTCCTTCAAGAGAGTGGTCTCCTCTTTTGATGCTCCATTGGAACCAACTTCCTTTCTTAATGAAGATTGAGCTTGCTCCTTGGGATGCTACAAGGGTATCATGGCTATTTCAGATTTTATAGAGGGGTTCATTATCTCTTGACTTGAGGACTCATCTTTTGAAGATGCCTCTAGGAACGTTATACAACAAGAACCATCTGAGTTCTGCTTGGGATGTAGGACTAGTAGTTGATGGCAAGGTGCATTGCCATCATCCTCTCTTAAGAAGGGTAGATTCTAGCAACAAGCACCACTATTGAAGGAAATCTTATTCTACTTAATCCATTTCTTATGAATATTTTGCATATGTTGTGACTCGTTGCTAGTCCAAAGGGTACCAGAGTCATTCTAACTAACAATATGGGATCCTCAGCTTCTGGAACCTCTGGGACTTCACACTCATTTGTATCCTCTTCAAGCTAGATGGATCCTTCCAATGCACTTTTATCATCTTCTTATGCATTGTCATCATCATCCTCTTCAAACTCTGTCTCTACCTCTATAGGGGTTCTATGAGAGAAAAACGGATTCTTTATTATACCCTCTGCTTTTGTCTCTGGCTCTACAGCGGCCATATAATAGGGAGAGCAATACATCCATGCCTCTATCTCACTGTTAGAGGTAATTTTTGAAGTCGCTCCAAGTTTAGGCGGAAGGTATTCACCCACCATCGACAAGGTCTTTGATTCTTTCGGGAGTTGGCTTATAGTGCCCACTATCAAGGATTATGCCTCTGTTTTCTTGGAAAAAATTTGTTTGACATCTTCTTCGTCTCCTAATGTTCCATCTGTTACTTCATTGGAAGAGTTTGTTAAGACTTCAATGGAAGTGGATCCATTACCTTTTTGCAAACCATACAATTTCAACACCACTTTGTTGAGTCCTCTGCCTACTAGGATTAGGGTTCCTTTGAACCAATACGTCCATGCTCTTGCTTAATCTTTCCAAAAGCAAAGGGTATGAGGTCCCATAGGAATTTTTTTTTACCACCAAATAGGTCATTCAATAATCTCTTCATGTAAGGGTTGTCTTAATATATGGGAGAATGCCCAAAGGTTTAATTCTACTTTGGTATGTCATCCTAATAAGCCATAGCATAGGCTACATACCTTGCAAGCCTAGATCCTTCATTGTCGCATCCATCATTATGTTCACTAATGATTCTCTATCAATCAATGCATCCACTATAAAGAATCCTTCAATCCACATGCCAATCTCTGGAGTATTGGGATCTAGAAAGGCATTAGCCACATCTAGATCTTTCATAGGTTATGGGGCCTTATTAGACTTAGGGAGGACAATTGTGGGATAAATCCTTAATCCTCATCTTCTTGTCAATATGCTTTTGAATTTCTTTCGATAACTGGGGGATAGCATTAGCCAACCGTCGAAATGTTAGGTTTAGTTTGAAAGTGTCTAGGTTTTTTACCAAGTAATACTCTTTAATAGGATCTAGGGCTTCTCTAATTGGATAGGAAATGGGGCAACCCCCACTATTATCTTTCATCTTTCCTCTAGAAGTGGCAACATATGCACTTCTTCTATCATTGGGGGTACTTTTGCATCCTCTATCTCTTGGACCTCTAGTCATGTCTCTATAACCACCTCTATATCCGTCTATATAGTACTGGACTGCTCTGTATTGTACCATTTTGTTATGTATTGTTATGTTTCCCTATTGAACTTGAGTGTTTTGATAGAGGGAATGCTCTCTTTTGGAACCGTGGATTCTCTTTTATTGGATCGTGTTATTGTGGAAACTTTAGGTATCAATGGTAGCTTTAACATGAGCAGTAGTACTAGGACAGTCTTTTGTAGTGTGGCCTACTCCTTTGCATTGACCTCATAAGGGTTTGTAGTCCATGCACCTTCTAGGGTTTGGATAGTTTCGTGAGATATGTCCATTTTCTCCACATCGATAACACTCAACTTTTGATCTCTAGTGACCGCCAAACTATCGTCTTCTATAACTCTAAGAGGGAAACCTCATTGGGCCAAAATTAGGCCCAAGCTCTCTAGGATTTGGTCCAATATCCTAGGTGGTCATCTTAGATTCCAACAAGTTGAATCTTGCTTCTTGATCTTTCTTCATTCTTTCATGCATCTCCTTTAAAGAGCAAATATTCTTTGTATGGTTCATCCTTAAACAACATGAACAGAAGGCTCCAAGGATAGTGAGTGTTTGAGTACATTCAATAGCTAAATGTCTCACTTGATGGCACTTTTCGCACCATATATTAGATCACATCACATCTCTTCCACCTCCTATAGGACTAGATAGGTTGGTGGTATTCACATTTAGCATCTACAGTTATTCTATAATCATATCCATCAACTCTTTCTTGATGCTTGCAACTAAATTGAACAAGGATTCCTTCAAATTTCTCCTCTTGGAGTACTCGCAATAGGGTTCTGGGAAGCTTTTGTAATCATTGCATAGACTGGTTGGGTTGATCTAGAGGGTCCTATGTTTTGATTCTGATTTAGATCTCATGTTGAGATGGGTGATTGTTGGTTTCAGTTGGTAGGGTTCTACTATTATTGAGTTTCCATTGGGGGAATTGTTTGAGGCCATTGCTATTGTGATTGAACCGTTATGTTAGGTATTGTTGTCTGTGGTAGGAAATAGTCATTGGGGCTACATTTGGTGGATATGTTATTCATGACATGGGAGGAGGTAAGATTCCTCTTCTCCTGAGGTCATCTACAACCTTGCTTCAGATTCATCATATAGTCTTGCATCTTCCACTCTAGCTTGCAAGTTGACTGGTCTTCTCAATTCCACAAACTTATAAACTTTTTATTGTAGGCCTTTGAGAAAAACTCACTTCTAGATGCCTTCATCCAAGTAATGATTGGTCCATCTCTTCAGTATGGATTCCATTCTAGAGACATTTACTTCTACTTATTGTGACTTAAGTTCATAAACTCCTCTCGCATCCACTCTTCACAACCTTAATGCCTGAATTTAGTGACGGAGGAAAACATTCATCCCACGTACCAAAAGTGCCTGCTGCTTGTCTCTCATACCACTGAAACAATGCACCTTTGAAAGTGGCGGTGAATATTGCCAACCAATGATACACACATATTGAAGTATGGTTCCAAAGAAGTTGCATTTGTATTAAATGCATCCAACAACTTTGTATTGGATATATATAGGGTTCAGATTGCTATGGTCAAGTTCTACAATATGTCTATGGAAGAATGTAGAGGCAGTCCTCAAACTTGATGAGATTGAGATTATTAAGGGGCAAAAACTTGAACGTGTGAGTATAATACTTATGATTTGAACATTAGATCCCAACATTTATGAAAACCATCCTTTATACTTTAGTGTACAGTCAGAGAATGAAATATGGTGGCTTGTAGCATTTGAAGAACCAAAGGAGGACCATGAACTAATTAAAGTTTTTTTAAACCTCACTAATATACCCAGGGGGTTCTTGGATTGTTGGCTACACACACTACTATGAACTCAGCTACATGAAGATTTGGGTCTTCATTGTACTCTCCCTTAAAAATGGGTGCAACGGGACTACATTCGTTGGCCTGTCATCAATATTTCCAGGATGGATCTGACTAGGAAGGGGACCTTGAGTTGCCATGGAGACTTCTATAAAGAGTGCCACAGGCTTCTACTGCTAGCTTATTCTCACCTTTAATTTTTCCTTTCTCTCTTCTCATGTACCTCTAGTGGACTAGCTCTAGTGCTTGCCTCTTGATCATGTCATTCATCAGGGAGTTAGCTCCACCTAGGTTTTCTATAGTCAACAGAATAGAAGGGCTTCAATATCTGGAGGACTCTATTGCTAATAGTTCTTCTACTTCCTTTCAATGTCTCTGAATTCAGCTTTCATTCCACTATAGAGGGGAAGATATTTAGTTTTGAAGGTATTAAAACTCATTCTTCTGAGGATCTCCATAGTGGCATTGTCTTAATAATACCAACTTTGGATGGCTTCAATACGATAGGTTATGAAGAACACTATCTATTAGCTTCCAGTGGGTTACCAATTGGACAAAAAGAAGGTTGTCAGTGCATCAAGCATCCCATGTATCTTGTTGTTGAGCATCCATGAAGAGATTCCAACTCTTTTCCTTCTTGTTCTTGTGAATTTCAATTGACCAGGACTCTTGAAGCTTCTTCACGATCTCCCACTTGTTGATGTCTGAAAATTCTTCAATACAGACCAAATCTCCCATGGGTGGTCATTATCTCCATTTCTATTTCTCTTTTCAATTTTGTGGAAAACAATTGGCTATTCAATATAACTTTTAGTAGCTTCAGAGGATAGTGGGATTAGTCTATCACATATAGCCTGCATCAAGATAGTGACATGCTTCTGCCATTGAGGGATGCACTTCTTGTAGAAAGCGTCCTTAGCAATGAATATCTCCAATTTTTTAATAGTTTCATGGATTCACCAATCTTCCATTTCTTTTCTTCCTTTCAAGAGTGCCACTTCTTCCATTTTCAGCCTCCTCTATTGGGAGCTTGTTAATGGTAGTTTTCCTTGGTAGCGCTGTGTACCAAAAACATGGAGCCCCAAGAGAGACACCAAGAAAATGGAGAATCTACTGCAAGAGATTTTATCTTATATCATCAACAAGCATGTTTTTCATATTTTAATCAACCACAAGAAGAAAAACAACACCAATCTTCTCAAATCTTCACGCAACATCATATAACAATTCTTCCATGGATTTATCATAACAAAACTTAAATACATTCTTCATTTTCTTTATCAAAAGAAAAAGAGAACGCAAAGGAATTCTCCACTTTGAATGGAAATCATCACATAGTATTCATCTTCCACATCTTCATAGTCTTCATAGTCTTTCTCATGATCTCTCACTCATAGATATATTGTTTTGCATAAAAAATTTGGCTATCTCTCACTCACTCTCTCTCTCATACATGCTCCCTCTCAATATTATATTTTAATAATCAAGAATAATCCTCCATTGGTCATGGATACCCCTCCCAAGAGGTATGTCTAATATGAAATATCACCAAAGCCACTACAATGTCCTTTCGTAGCTTAACACTGTCATTGTCACTTTAGTCTTCACTTGAGTATTTAGTAGTTACTTCTTCCAATTCTTTGAGCTATTTTTAAGTTTTATTCATCTCTTCCAAAGATTATAAAACTTCCCTAAGCTACACATTCATCCAATAGAACACTTACAAAGGCATATATAGCAAAATCAGAACAAAGACAAAGGCTCTATAGAAGCTCAATCGAAGCTTAACAAAAAGTCATCAAAAAGCATTTAACTCAACTAAAACCATTCAAAACCATCGAGAAACATTCAATAAGCTTCGAAACACTCTCAAACTCCATCAATCATTATTCCAACCTCTCATATAGAAAGAAAACACAACAAAATAGAAGCTCAATAGAACTAATCAAAACTTATTAGACACGCAATTTAACTTATCAACACATCATATCTCCACTAAAAAACATCATGATCTTCTCAAACCTATTTAACATTATCCAAAACTCTCTAAAACAATCAATCATCATCCAAATCATATAATAATCACCCAAAAATCAAACAAAAAATAGCCAAAAACAAAGTCATATCAACCCTCAACACGATCTTCTAGCAAGTGGATGAGATCTTTGGATTGGAGAGATCTAAAAGAGAAATTTTAAGAAATACCTCTTCAATGAGTGATTGTAAGCTTGAAGGTACCAAATGTAGTAAATGCTTTGATCCTAATTATGTAGCTTCAATGATTGTTCTAAGGACTCTTCCAATGTTCCTCAACAAGAAATAATACCTTAGTATGAAAGAAAGGGCTAAAATAAATGATTGCTCAAAATCTTTCCTCCATGAGCTATCCCAATTTCAAGAATTATTTAAATATTCACAATATTTAATCTTGATATAAGTATATTGAAGTATATTGAGCAAGGAAGCTATAGAAGAAGCCTTGGTTGAAGATCAAAGATTGAAGAAGTAGGTTGTGGATGCGATGCTATGTATTCATGTTTATGGAGAGAAATGCCAAGAAAGAATGAAGATTTTTACCTCAATTTGTTCTAATAATCTCGAGGAACCTTTGTTGAATGAAGGAGAAGTGCTAGAAATGAGTATCAAGAGCTTTAAAAAAGATGAAGACTAGCACTTTACCCCGCTTAAAAATGCATCAAACATTGCAGGGATACAAGAATAGAGATGGAGATTCATTGCTAAGAACTCCATGTGAGATTGAAACAATGAAAAAAAATCTTAAATCTCTTCTAACTCTTATAGGCGTACTTTGCATCCATTCTAGTTGGGAGGAGAGCCTTGAGAAGATATGACTTGTCTTTGAGAGATGTCAGTAGTACCAATTGTCCTTGAATCCTCTAAATTGCCAATTTTGGGTAAAGCATGGCATCATCTTGGATCATGTTGTATCAAAAAATGGAATTGCCACTAATACAAATAAGATCAAAGTTATTATGAACCTCTCTCCACCTACCAATCCAAAGGGAGTGCTATGTTTTGTTGGCCATATTGACTACTAATGTTATTGTGAACCTCTCTCCACCTACCGATCCAAAGGGGCTACTATGTTTTCTTGGACATACTGACTACTACCATCGTTTTGTAATAAATTATGCTACAATCGCTCAACCACTTTATAATCTACTACTCACTTGGGCATGGATTGACTAGATATCATCAACTACTATGATACTCAAGAAAAATGGTAAATTTTGAGTATGTATTAATGATAAGAAACTGAATGTTGCAACATCACGAGACTATTATCCCCTCCCCTACATAGTTCATATGATTGAGTGATGGTAAGGAAGGAAGCTTAGAGCTTCTTAGATAGATTTTTAGGATATAATCAAACACCCAAACAACAAACCCAAAACTACATTTGCCTCTAAGTGGGGAGTGTTTGCATATATTTTCATGCCTTTTGGGTTGACTAATACCCTTGTGACCTTCTCATGCCTCATATGAACTATCTTTAAGGACATGCTATGTGAATGGCTCAAGGTTTTTGTGGACGGTCTTTGCAGCCATTCTGGTTGGGAGGAAAACCTTGAGAAGCTCTGACTTGTCTTTGACAGATGTCAGTAATACCGTGTCCTTGAATCTTCAAAAATGTCAATTTTGGATAAAACATGGCATCATGTTGGGTCATGTTGCATCCAAAAATGGAATTTCCACTAATACAACTATGATCTTATTATAAACCTCTCTCCACTTACCAATCCAAAGGGGGTCCAATGTTTTCTTGGCCATGCTAACTATTACTATCGTTTTATAATCAATTATGCTGCAATCGCTTGACCACTTTATAAGCTACTAGTCACATGGGCATGGACTAAGGAATATCAAGCTTCCTACAAATAATTAAAGAAGGCTTTCATGAAAATACCCTTTTTAAGTGCCCCAAACTAGACAATCACATTTCATGTACACATCAACACCTCCAAGCTTGCAATTGACATAGTGTTATTCCAGTGCGATGAACACAACCTAGATTTCCATGTGAGCTTCATCAGTCAACAACTCAATGAGACTGAGATGAATTATTCAACCACAAAATGTTGGGGGTAAAGGTGCCTCTTCCTAGCCGCCCGTGTATTACTACACTGACAGTCACCACCACTGCACACTGCAGGTGGCGGGCGCCCATCACTGTCACTTTATTCTTTATTCTTTTAGTGATAGTTTGAATAAAGGAAGGCCCGGTCACGCATTGTGACTGTTGGAGTTCCCATTTCTTGTCTCTCTCTTCTTGCTCTTGCTCTCCTGCCATAGCTCTCGAGTCCAACCTTTGATCCGTCACACCCTTTCAACTGGTATCAGAGCTCTGCTTTCTAACTCTTGAGCTTGGTTCGTGGCATTCTCAGCATCCCATCAACTCTCTGCTTGCATTGGTCTCCTTCTCGGCAACCATATCCGACTCCTTCGAGCTCCTGTCACTCCCCGGCTTCCCGAGCACCTTCCTAGCATTGTTGCGCACCTTCAGGGCATTACATGAGAGGTATTTGATCATTTTCTTCAAGGTTTACTTCAGTTCTTAGGTCTCACAGGCTGTAAACAAGATTGGGGCAGCCACCATTGAAGCTCCCTTCCTTCATATCTCACTTGCCTTTCAACCAGACTTGTTGGAGCTTGTTTGAGGCCTTCCTTGGCTTTAACCAGACCCCTCCAAAGCTTGGCCACCATTTTTTGCAACCCCAGGACCAGCATGATGGGACCTAAAATGGGCTGGTACTGGCTCATGCACTAGCCGGACCTCTATCATGCGCTCAACAACCCCACAGCCTCGCGGCCAGGAGCGTTGATGACACATACCTCATCTTCCTAAACATCTTACGTTTGTATCACGTCTCGTAGTCCAACTCTAACCCAATTAACACTCCTCAGAGGGAGTCCCAACACATTACCCAATAGCACAAAGTACAAACATAGGAGGTCCTCCCACGGCTGACTGCCGCTACCTCACTGCGACTCTCCTACATCTTGGGGATTGGCCCCTAGATGTGTCGCTAAACATATATAACATTTTGCACATAGTTCTCTCAAGGTACCAATTATTTCATTCCAGGATGTACCATACCTCACTTTACTTTCCCCCTAGACCCAACGCCTAGCCTATAGCTTGGGACAACCTTACTCACTCAACGTTGGTCACGATCTAGAGAATACAGGTGCTATGCATCCAAGAGGTATTGTCTGATACCTTTTATCATTTTATGCTTCATGCAAATTGTGAATGTCCATGTGCTCAAACAAAAGAAAAATCAGCAATGTGCTTAGTGCAAAAGCATTCTTTCAATGAATTTCTCTTACGCGTAATTGCTACGTTGCACGGACCTAGCACCGAGAAGACCTCGTGCTACTAGATCCTTATTTAAATTAACGATCGATCTATATGATATGTATAGATGAAAACAATCCGCCTTTTCTTTCTCTCAGCACTTAAACACCACTCTCATTCTCTCTACCCCCTCTCCGTTTAGATTATGCACGATGCATAGGTTTAGGGTAATATTTTTCATTTTTTTTGTATAAAAAACAATAAAAACTCACTAAAACATAAAGGTAGGGCTGAACTGAGACTAAACCTCATAATTCAGACCCTCCATATATACACAAATATGAATCTTATTTTTTAGTATTTTTCGCACACTTAAAACCTATTTTTCCCTTATTTTTACCCATTTTCCCTCTTTTTCTTGTATTTTTTGCAATATTAAATAACTAAAAATAAAAAATGAGTTGTGGGCTGTGGCCCTTAGGTTCATTTGTAGAAAAACCACAAATTTAGTTGGTGTGTCTTATTATATTTTCCATTTATATGTCAAAAACACCCAATTTTCCCCTATTTTACGTGTTTTACGGGTTTTACACCATTAATTTCAGTCACAACACTTATGATTTTCTGATTTTCTGAGCATAAACTGATCAAACTCATAGCAAAAAACAACATAATGCATAATCATCCCATGGGAACAAATATTCATGAAGCAACTTGCATAAAACATCAATGTCCATTGTAAAAATGAGATTACTGTTCTTTGCGGGTTGCGGGTTTTTATTTGCCATGTCTCGGGACTGATTTCCAGCAGCCATTAATGCTCATGACAGTCCACAATCAGCAATCTTCATTCCTCTTGAACCACGGAGCCATCCGGTCTTCATTGGACAAGCATCCGTCATCCATTCTTCTTCTTCTTCTTTACCACATGAATCTGCCCTTAGAAGAGAGAGAGGGAGGAGAGAGAAATACTGAAATCAGAGATCTTCATAGAGGCCACCATTGGAGGAGCGAAGCACGGCGATATGACCAGCATCTAGAGAGGATTGAAGGGCAATGATCAATTGGGGGGGGTTGTATTCAGGCTGGAAGATCCACCCCCAAGATTGGGGCGAAAAAATCGGTGCCATACTGCGTGCTCTCCCCACGTTTTTTTCCTTCATGAAATGCCACGATTTGTTTTGGCATAAAATGTTGCATGTCCCCCCCCCCAAAGGTCACTTACATTTGGCCACTCTAATGTCCACATTTTCGTATCTTGCCCGGTTTCTTAGCCATTTCCCCGTCTGGACTCCGAATCGAGCTCTGAAAAATCCTGAGCATCCGGCTTGATATCCCACATTGGCCGGTAACTCGTGTCAACCCACACGAGAGTTTAAAAAATTATGAAAAATCAACAAGTGTCGCTCAGGCACCTTTAAAGCACTTTGACGCTTAAAATCGAGCCGTCGCCTTCGACGTTGAATATTTTTCCCTTGGTATTCATAATTTTTAGCTATTTTTAAGCACTTCTCGGCAGCAAAATTCCGCTCTCATTGGTGACCATGGGATAGGGCGACTCAGCCCGTCGAATCCCAAATTAGATCTGCACAAAACAACCAAAGGAAGCATCAAGCTAATACAAAATAGATACATATTAAACACAGCACAATGCTCACTCTACCCCCTGACAGAACCAAGGCATGACATCCACAAGGAGTAGGCCTAGCATAATTTGATAAAAGGTCCGAAGCTAGTCACTAACCGACTGCTCCAACACGGCCAAACTAAAAAGAACTATCAAAGAGGTTGCCCTAAGTGGTGATCTAAGCTACCTACCTAACTAAGGACAACACAACTAGGAGCTCCTACTAGGTGAGGACTCCTATAGCTTGATCAAGAAGTATTTTCTTTCAGCACATTTCTTCTTTTAGGGCTTTTATGGTATTGACATACTCGAGCATGTAAAAAGGAGGGAGCTGAGCGTAGTGACCCAAGGAGAACAAGGCATCAACCTCAGGTCCTGTCTCGATACCCAAGAACCTACCAAGCCCTCGCAAGGCGACACTGAATCCTTTTCTAACGCTCACTTTTATTTTCGCTCCAACCTTCCTTAATTTCTTCTTTCTAGCAAGATGCCACCCCTAGGAAGACAAGGCATCGGCCCCGAGTCTGACTCATCCCCAGAAACCTACCAGGCCTTCGCAAGGCAATGATCAACTGCTTATAAATTCTTCTTTCTTTTCTTTTCTATTTTTATAGGGGTTAGAACCCCTTTTTACACACCTTTGTATATTTTTATTTTCTTTAAGATATTCAGGGTTTCTTTTCCTTTATCATCATTATTTTTCTTTTGGCAGGCTTCTCTAACTGCCTCACAACTAACAAGAACTCCTAAAGCAGCTGCCTAATAGGCTAGCAGAACAGGGTCACTAGAACTCCCTTCTAGAATAGGTCTTTCAATGCCTGACAATGTCTTTACAAGAGGCAATAACTACTCAAACCTCCCACAAACATACTGAACCTAAACCTCGGGACTTCATGCCTTGGACGCCAGTCCCCAGTAAGAAACGAAAAACCCCCTTAACAAGTACACAACCACATATAGCATGAAAACCACAGTACTCATAAAGGAAAGATATCACCTGGATAGGGCCACAAGAAGCTTCCGCACAACAAAAGGCTCCTTCCAAGCTCTTCTTCGGACCTGTCTAGCATAAAACTCAAACAAGAAACCATTAACCGTACCTGCACTAAACAGACAACTGGCCCTCTTGGCCTAATGAAATAAAGCACTTCACTACAAAACTTGATCGGCCCTCTTGGCCTAACGAAATAAAACATTCAAAACCTCGCAAAATGGGCCCTCTTGGCCTAACAAAATAAAACAAAGCAGCACCTACACATCCCTCCCTGGAATAGCATAGATATACAATAATAGGCTCCCTCCCAAGGAGGAAAAACAGGCTCGTGGCCCTAAACTAAATGCATAAGGTTATGACCCATCCCTCCTGCATATATAGCAAGAGGCGTCCGCATAACATGTTGTCTAATTAACCTATGGGTCTAGGATAATAACGGTAGATTGGTCTCGGCTACTCTTTGCATCACCCATATCAACCATCGTCTGCCATATATTGCATGCTCTGATAACATTCCCCACAAGCGACCGGGTCCTGTTTCATCATTGATAACAATATCCAGACTAGGGCCACAATTAAAGAAGAGGTCTTCTTCATAAGCAATATTTGCCAAAGAATTCGCAAACTGATTCCAGTAACGTGGAATCAGCTCAAAAGACACTCTCTCAAACTCTTCCAGTAGGGTCATCACAGTCCGATGATACATACAAAGAATGGGATTCCGCATTGTGTATGTCCCATCTAGCTGATTCAGGATCAACTGGGAATCCCCTTTTACTAACAACCGACGAATACCACCTTGTTTGGCAATATGCAGTCCCATAATCAAGGCTTTATACTCCGCCATATTGTTAGTGAATCCTACCCCGAGATAAGCAGCTAACTTCATTGTAACTCTACGTCGGGGGTCTCGGATTACTACTCCAACACTCCCTTTTTTATTAGGGCCCCTGGACGCTCCGTCAAAATATAATGTATACGTCCACAATGGGTTTACACAGCTGGCCATCACAAACTCCTCTACTCGTAATTATGGTAATCAAAGTTTAGCATGCTAAGAGGATGAACTGACGGCTCCATCCCACCTTCGTCATTGAACTCAACAGGGATACTCGTCAACAGTCGTAAGCAGTGATGGTAGAAGACTTTGATCTTCCACACAAAGGTTCTGTCTTCTTGCTCAATCACTTTATATCCTTTGCTCCACCAGATGAGTTTCCCCTGATGGTATCTTTGCTCCAGATATGGGTGCTCCAAATAAGGGATTAATCGACCCATCAACCGACTTTAAGCTCTTTCGCAGGTCTCAAATCATCCCTAGCATGGACCTGCAATGTATTTCTCCATATTAGCATACTTAGAAATAATAAGGTTTAATCTTATTAAGATTAACCTTATTCTTAAACTCTACTCCTTGTAGATCAGCTAATAGGGCTGTAGACCTATTTTTTCCTAACCTGACAATCTTGTAGGGACCATCCCATTTAGGTTCCAGCTTCCCTAGAAAAAACTACCTACGCGCATCGTAATAGAGGACTAATTTTCCTTTTTTAAAGGTATATTTATTCGCTCTAAGGTCATGCAATTTCTTCATCCGATGCTTGGCTACCTCCTGGTGTAATAAGCTCTGCAACTTCAGCTCATCGAGGTGGGCTATAGTCGTGAAACATTCAAAAAGGGAATCCTTATCTCCCAACGAATGGTTAATTGCAAACCGTATGGTCGGCAATTCGATTTCAAGGGGTAACACACACTCTTTCCCATAAACCAATTTGAATGGAGTATGGCCGGTAGCTCGCTTGAACGTGGTATTATACGCCCATACTGCCACATACAGCTTCTTGTCCCAGTCTCGTTTCTTCTCAGAGACTATCTTAGATAAGATACCCACAAGCTGTTTATTAGTACTTTCAACTTGCCCATTCGCTTCTGGATTATAAGGAGTCGTTTTATTGTGCTTGATCTACCAAGCTTCTGTCATGCTTTTGATCACCTTATTCAGGAAATGAGTTCCACGGTCCGACACTAGTTCTTTCGATGGACCGAAACTGCAGATTATCTGCTCTAACAGGAACAGGAAACTTGCAGTCTCTTTTGCGTTGTCTTGCCTCGTCGCCCGCGCTTCTGACCATTTTGTGAAATAATCAGTGGCTACTATAATATACCTCTTTTGGGTAGTAGATGACAGGGTAATAGGACCCACAAAATCAATGCCCCACTTCTCAAATGGAAGGATCGCTATGATAGGCGTAAGTGGGCGTTTCCTATTTTCTCTACTGTCATGTCTTTGACATGTATCACATCTCTTTACATACTCAAAAGAATCTTGGAAGATGGACGGCCACCAATATCTAGCTCGTAAAGCTTTCTGCGCCGTCAACCATCCTGCGAAGTGCCCCCCACATGCAGAGTCATGACACTCTTCCAACATAAAAGGAACCTCATCAGGCATCACACATCGGTGATAAATATCATCAACACCCTGTCGATATAGCGTCCCTGCAATCAAGGAAATCTTCAAAGCCTGTTGTTTGATTTTCCTCTTTTCAGAATTTGACAAACCAACTCCCATCTCTCCTGTTGATAGATAATGTGTAATAGCAGCATACCAAGATGGAATAGAAGCTGTATCAATTTTAAACATTTCCTCAATATCACTTCCTTCAGCCAAAGTCTCTTTCGGCTCCCCGAAATCCACAAGGCATTCCACAATACCCTGTAGCCTCGGTAGCTTACTCTTAATCTCATAATCGAACTCTTGCAAAGTGATTAACCACTTTTCCAAACGATCAGGCGGCTGTAGCTTGTTCATAAGCAATCTGAGTCCTTTCACCTTCGTATAGAATACTACCTTTTCATAGAGGATGTAGTGCCTAAATTTCTTAGTCCCAAAGATCATCGCAAGACACAACTTCTCCATGTAGGTATAGTTAATCTCTGAAATGCCCAATTTCTGACTAGCGAAAGCTATCAGATGATACCACTTTTCCTCCCAAATTTGGGCTAAACAGCAGCTTATACTATGCATAGTGACTGTTGAAGATATATAGAATACCTCACCCCTTTAAGGTTCTTTTAAAATGGGTGCTCTTACTAGCTCTTTTTTCACATCCTTGAAAGCTACCTTACAAGGATCGCTCCATTCAAATGAATAGCTAAAGGATAATAAATTCGTTAATGGCAACGTTTTTTCTGCCAAGGCATTTATAAACCTCCGATAGTACCCTATCGACGACAGAAAGCTATGAAACTCTTTTGGAGTGCGTGGTGGATTCATAGCAACTATAACCTTGATCTTTTCAGGGTCAGTTGCTATTCCTACTGAACTAACCACATGGCCCAGCAATAGCCCATAAGGTACTCCAAAGACACACTTCCGTGGGTTAAGAGCAATACAAAAGTGTCTGCAGCGCTCAAAGAACTTTCTCAAAATAATCAACATACTTTCCCTTATAGTGGCTGCCCCCAGGTCATCAATAAATACTTTCAACTCATCTGGGGAGATGTCACCAAAGGTCTTGTCTGCTATTCGTTGCCACGATCCAGGTGTCAAGATTGTGGGAGAGAAGGAAGGAGTCTCACTTGTAGCTTTCTTGCTTGCACAATGGGGGAATACACACAAAGGTGGAGGCTGAAAACAGTTTTCCTCTTCTTAGTTGTGTAAATAAAAAAGAACTCAAGTACATAGAAATAGAAGAACCCTATATATGGGTCTCAAATCAAACTCAACTAACTAACGTGGCATACTAACTGATCCACAAACTAGAGTAGATAAGGATAGCTATCATCTAGCTATTATTCATGGGCGGTGTACCAACCGCATCTGCACAACTGACAAGTCGGTGACATAAATGCACAACAGTCACCCTGGCATATCACGAGTGGAGCTCGATATCTCAACACTCCCCCTTGAGCTCAATCCCAACTCCTGCACACCAAGCAGACCTCTGAACTTGCGCAGCTTCTCTGCGCCCAATGCCTTCGTTAATATGTCAGCTACCTGATCCCCTTGAGCTCAATCCCAACTCTTGCACACCAAGCAGGTCTCTGAACTTGCGCAGCTTCTCTGCACCCAATGCCTTCGTTAATATGTCAGCTACCTGATCCTCTGTGCTGACATAAACTAGATCAATAAGACCTAGTAAAACCCTCTCCCGCACATAGTGATAATGCACCTCAATGTGCTTTGTTCTAGCATGATAGACTAGGTTATTTGCCAAGTGTATACTACTCATGTTGTCACAATAAATGATAACTGGCCCATCTGTAGGGCTGATGCATATCATAAAGTAGCTTATGCAACCATGCTACCTCACATGCAACCATTGCTGCACCCCTGTACTCAGCCTCTGTGCTCAACAAGGCAACTGTAGGCTGTTTTTTGCTGCTCCAAGTGACTGCAGCACTCCCAAAAGAGAACACATATCCACTGGTAGATCATCTATCAGAAATACTACCAGCCCAATCATCAGCATCAGTGTATCCATGCAATTGTATCTGAACCCCAGTCTCATAAAATAGTCCATACTGCAATGTGGACTTCACATACCTGACTATGCATCTAGCCGCATCCAAATGCGGTTTCCTTGGAGCTTGCATAAACTAACTTACCATTCCAACAGCATAGCTCAAATCTGGCCTAGTAATAGTCATATAAATCAAACTTCCTACTATGCATCTGTACATAGTAGGGTCTTCCAAAAGCTCACCTGCATCTGCACTCAGCTTCACATTCTGCTCCAAAGGAATTGAAATAGGCTTAGAGCCTGTCATCCCATATTTGGACAGTATGCCCAATCCATACTGCCTCTGCAAGAGCCGTATCCCACTTGGTGATCTAATCACCTCAATGCCCAAGAAATAACGCAGCTGTCCCAAATCCTTCATCTCAAACTTCTGCTTCAATAGCATTTTCACATGAAGGATATCTTCATCACTATCACCTGTCATAATCAAATCATCAACGTAAATGACAAGTAGCGTAATACCTTTCTCTATTTTTCTCACATAAAGTGAGAAATCTGCCTTGGAAATTTGAAAGCCAATAGTGACAAGATACTGTCCTATCTTGTCAGACCATGCTCTAGGTGCTTGCTTAAAGCCATACAAGGCTTTCTTCAACCTGCAAACAAACTCAAGATGAACAGTATGCACATAACTTGGTGGCTGCTCCATATAGACCTCTTCTTGCAAATCACCATGCAAGAAGGCATTCTTTATATCCATCTGATGTAAAGACCATCCCTTTGATGCAGCCATAGCAATGACTGCTCTTACGGTTTCCATCCTTGCAACCGGACTGAATGTTTCTCCATAATCAATGCCATATGTTTATGCATACCCCTTGACTACTAATCTTGCCTTGTATCTGTTCACAGAACCATCTACATTGTGCTTCACCTTGTAAACCCACTTACAGCCAATTGCATTCTTACCTTTAGGCAAAGGTACCAATTCCCATGTAGCATTTGCTTCCAAGGCATCCATTTCTTCATCCATGGCTTTCTCCCATTTTTCTTTTCCCATGGCTTGCTCAAAAGAAGTGTGTTCTGGTTCCTATATCACTTTGACCATATAGGCATAGTAAATGGCTGTAAATCCATCATATTTCAGCCTATCCACAGGATACCTAGCTCTGGTAGACCTACACAAAGTAGGTTCACTCCCAGGTGATCTCAAAACATCCCTGGTCTTCCTTAGTACAGGTGTAACAATAGAAGGAATACCCAACTCATCATCAATGCTCTGTTTTGAGCCACTGCATTCACCATCCACATAAGAGTGACCTGCATTCACATCAAACATGGGTTGATCTACCTTCTCTTTTCCTTTTCGTGATACCTGCATACCACTATCTGCATTGCTTTGAGAAGATTCTCATGATCTCAATATGTCTGTCCATGGCGAAGAATGTGAACCACTGCTAGAGGACACTCCAGGTATACTAATATCTTGTGACTGCTGTTGTGAATTCTGTGCAGCATTACCATTTTGTGCATCTACATTATCAATCACATTTACTGGTTTATACCAATTACTCATCTCATCAAAAACAACATCTCTTCTCACTGTAAACTTACGAGTAGAAGGGTTATAGCACCTATACCCTTTCTACTGCAAAGAGTAACCAAAAAAGATGCACTTCTCAGCTTTTGGATCCAACTTGGATCTCAACTCATCTAGCACATGAACATAGGTAATGCAACCAAAAATTGTCAAATGAGAAATATCTAGTTTCCTACTAGTATACCTCTCCTCTGGAGTCATCTCATGTATTGCTGCAATGGAAGTCATGTTCATTATGTAGACTGATGTAGCAACTGCCTCAGCCCAATAAAAATCTGGTAGGTCTTTTTCATTGAGCATGGCACAAGATACCTCTCCAATATGCTTGTTTTTCCTTTCTGCAATTCCATTTTGTTGTGGGGTATGACTGCATGAATATTGCTGCTTTATGCCATGCTCCTGCAGGAACCTTGCAAACTCATTTGAGAGGTACTCTCCCCCTCCATCTGACCTTAGGCATTTTATTTGCAGGTCTGTTTCTTTTTCAACCATAGCTTTAAGAGTTTTGAAATGCCCAAAAACTTCACTTTTCTTTTTTATAAAATACACCCAAAGTTTTCTGTTATAGTCATCAATAAAAGTGACAAAATAATGACAGCCTCCAAGAGATGCAGCTTTAGTAGTCCACACATCACAGTGGATTAATTCCAATGGCTTCTTACTCTCTTGAACATGTCTAGGAAATGGTTTCCTTGCCTATTTTCCAAATTAGCAGGCTTCACATACCTTATGCATTTCTGCAACCTTGAATTTAGGCAATCCTGCAACAATATTTTGGGCCTGCATTGATTTAAGTCGTTGTACATTAACATGACCAATGCATTTATGCCAGATATCAATATCTGCAACTACACCGGTCCCATGTGCAAACATTGATGCACTCAATTCAGACATGTTTGCATCCAACGTAAACATTCTGCCCTTCTTCTTTCCTTTTGCTACAAGCAACCTTTATTTTTCATATCCTCAACAAAGCATCCATGAGAGTTAAATCTGACCTGCAAGCCCTGCTCAACCATTTGACCAACGGAAACTAGGTTCTTGGTGATATTCGGGACATGAAATACATCCGATAGGTATTTCTTTTTCCCATCCTTCATAGACAAAGGAATTTTTCCAATCTGCACAATAGGATGTACAGTATCATCACCAGTCTCCACAAATCCTGGTTTTTCCATTTTCCTTGCATCCTGCATCCATTCTGCATGACCTGTCATGTGGTTTGATGCACCTGAGTCAACATACCACACATCGTTTCTTTCTTCTGCACTTGTCACAGAATTGGTCATGTGCTGCACCATAAACAAATGCTCATTTCTGTCATCACCCTGTCTACTAGAAGATGCATAATTCCCTTGTTGCAATTTTCCATTCATGATGTCATTCTGCTTTTTATAGCAGTCCTTAGCCATATGACCCATTTTAACACAGTAGTAGCATTCAACATTGTTGTTTGCATTTTGGCCTCTTTGCCATCCACCACGACCTCTTTGGCTCCCCCTGCCTCTAGAGTTGCCACATCCTCCTCCATAGGACTGGTTTTCTTGAGTTTGCTGCATATTCTGATTTCTACCACAGCCTCCAGATCGGCCTCCTCTACCTCTGCCTCTACCTCTTCCAGCATTTGAGTAGAAGACAGCTTCTTTTGAAGTTCCTCTTGAAGAAGATGCACCACCATTTCTCTGCTCCTTAGAAATTAGAAGAGCAATCAACTCCTCAAAATCAGGAAATCTTTCACGGACGAAAATGGATGTTCGGAACTGTGCATAATCCTTTCCTAGACCATTCAAGGTCACAGAAATTAAATCATCATCTTCCACTGGCGACCCAATGGAAGCAAGTGCATCTACAATCTTCTTCACCTTCATGTGGTAGTCATTGATGCTCATATTTTCTCTTTGCACATTATGCAACTCTTGTTTGAGTTGCATTTTCCTAGCTTGCGTATTTGTGCTATACATTTTTTACAAAGTATCCCATGCCTCCTTTGGCATACTTGCATCTTGAATATGCACAATCATAGAGTCTGAAATGCTGATAGACAGCCAGTACATAACTTTCCTTGCTCTCTCATGCCATGCTTTAAATGACTGCATTTGCTATTGATTGGGAACATCAGGAAGAATTGGTTCTTCTTCATTTCCTATAACAAATTTCCAATATCCTTTTCCCATAAGGAAATTCGTCATTCTAAACTTCCATGCTTGGAAGTTGTTCTTGTCAAGCTTTTCAGTGAGAATCTTTGAAAGAGAATTGGACGGCATTACAGAACACTGCAAAAAATTCTGTCACTGCAAAGAACACAGCTTCAACCTCACAAGGGCAAATCTACAAAACTGACAAAAGTGGTATTTGACCACACAGTCACTTCCTAGTGATGATTTTGCATCAACATGCAACAAGGATGATTCTGTAACTCCCAATGTCTCTGGCACAGGCACACTATGCAATTTCTACATTAACTTTTCACTGACCTGTAGAACAGTGGTCGCACAGCATAAAACTGGGCCTTTTCCTGAGTGCGTGCAGAAAACTTCCGCCTCCAAAACAGTCCCTGAAATGGCCTCAAATCAAAAAAACAGGGTCACCTAGGGCTAAAGCCATGTCCCGCAGTATATACTTCCCTCTTGCTTCACCGCGAAGGGCGTCTCAACCTGAGACAATGCACTCTTGCACTTTCCGGCTGTGCTACCTGCAAAGACTTGCTCCCAAAACAGAAGAATGAAAGCAACACTGGTCCTCGTACCAGAACACCGCGAACTTGGCTTGCTTTCTTGAGCTCCTTACCACGAACAAGGCTCTGATACCATGTCAAGATTGTGGGAGAGAAGGAAGGAGTCTCACTTGTAGCTTTCTTGCTTACACAATGGGGGAATATACACAAAGGTGGAGGCTGAAAACAGTTTTCCTCTTCTTAGTTATGTAAGCCAAAAAGAACTCAAGTACATAGAAATAGAAGAACCCTATATATGGGTCTCAAATCAAACTCAACTAACTAACGTGGCATACTAACTGAGCCATGAACTAGAGTAGATAAGGATAGCTGTCATCTAGCTATTATTCATGGGCGGTGTACCAACCGCATCTGCACAACTAACAAGTCGGTGACATAAATGCACAATGGTCACCCTGGCATATCACGAGTGGAGCTCAATATCTCAACACCAGGTGCATTGCATAAACCAAAGGCCATCACATGGTACGCAAAAGTACCAAAGACAGTAATAAAAGTCGTTTTCAACTTGTCTTCCTCTGCAATTGCCATCTGGTTATATCCCGCAAAGCAATCCATGAACGAATATATCTCCCTACCCGCTAATTGGTCCAAAATCTGGTCAATAAACGGCAACGGGAAGTAATCCTTAACTGTTTGCTTATTCATCTCTCTAAAATCCACACATAATTGGATCTGGTTATTTTTCTTCTTCCTGATAACAACTGGTGAACACCATTCTGTGTGTTGTACAGGAAAGATCAAACCAACTTTCCTTAGCTTCTGTAACTCTTCAAACAGCCCGTCCCTCAATTCAAAAGGCATACGCCTTACCTTCTGATGCACAGGACGACTGCCTTCTTTTACAAGAATAGTATGAACAGCTAGGCTAGGAGGAATACCTCTCAGCTCAGCAAAGATATCGCGGAATTCTTGAATCAAGGACACATAGTCCTCCCTTTCTGCTGAACTGAGCATAGAACCTAATTTAATTGGCCGCAAATCAGTCGACATGCCAAGGTCCAACTCAATCACATCCGCGTCTCTTATCCTATCTTGCGGCTCTATCGGCTCATTTAGAGTTATCTGATAAATATCCTCTGTAGTGGACCCCTCTTTAGATTCATCGTTGGATGATGTCTCACTACCAGATGGATTGTCTGCTGTCTCTAATTCTGTAGGAGATAAAGGAGCTCTCTCACTTTGAGGAGACTCATGATAAGCATCGACTATTACTCGATTAGCACCTCTACCTAGAACCACTCGACCGGCGGGTATATCGACTTGACAATCTGTTCGTAAGATCCAAGGCCTACCTAGCAAAACTTGATAGCTAGGACGTCCTGCAAATCTTATCACCCTAAAGTCCAAGAAGCATTCTACACTCGCAACTGTAACATGGACCTTAGTAACGCAACCTTCCGATTGTCTTAGACTATCATCAGCCATTCTCAAAAGGGTGGAGCTGCCTTTCTGGATGCCTAGACCCAGCCTCTCCATCAATTTTGAACTCATGATGTTGACGGAGGATCCAGTGTCTACAATGGCATGTTCCACTAATATTCCATCTACATAAGCTGGAACCTTAGGGAAGTTCTTTTCAGCATGGTCAAACCAATCTTCCCCTACTCGTGCTATGCCCAGAGGTTCCACAATATACCCGATAGGCAAGATCTTCTTAAATTCCTTGCGTACTCCTGGAGATAATTTGATCAATTGCAAGAGGTTCACATCTGGTTTAACTTCGCAAAGAGAACTTGCTAAATCGAAGTCATGATAAGTAGCCACAGCTCTCTTTTCTCCCCAAACCATCCTCTCTTTTGGTCTTTGGACCGGTTTTGGTGCCTCTTTCTTGGCTCTTGCCTTCTTTCTTGGCACTTCATCCTCCTTCTGAGGGTCGCATTTCTTGTCAACCGGCTTTAGCGGTCCCCCTTCTATGCTAGGACTCTGGACTTGTGTCCTCTTATCCCCTTGTTTAGGGTTTGCCTCAACCGGTTTTGTATTATCTTTGTCAACCTCTTTAGCCTTTTGGCCTCTTGTCATGGCTCTTAAGTTAGAGGTTTCAGCATCATTGACTCATACAACCTCAATAAGGCTGACTCTGTTGCCTTGTGGCAACTCTTCTATATTTGTTTTTCCCCTCTGCAATATTTGCCTAGGTGCATCATTCTGCTGCAAGTTATTTCCTTGCGCTCTATGATTCACTGGGCCCGGTTGTTTACTCCCTTGTTGGAGAGAGCTAATCTTACTCCAACAAGTAGCAGCTAGATGACCAGACTTCCCACAAATGTTACATTTCACATTTGGACAATTCCTGGGGAAGTGTTGTCCACCACACCATTTACAACTGAATCTAGAGGGTCCACCCTCTTCAAGGCGTCGACTCCCTATCAAATTTTGTTTCTTCTTCAAGAAACTAACGTCAATGGCTACTTGTCGATATTGCTCAGAGATCATATCGGTATAATGCTTCATCATGTCCTTGACTTCACCAAGGACATTAGATGCACTCGACTCGTAGCCTCGATCGTCAACCCGTCGTTCCATTGGCCTAACAATCTAATTTGGCATTGGCTGTTGACCCACAGGAACAACATTCGAATTTGAAACTTGGCCTCCAACATTTGATGGAGCCAACTGACTTGCCATGGGCATAGTCACACTGGGAGGAGCTGGTAATAGAGGTACATTCTGAACCACACTCCCTCTCCCAATAGGGTTAGTCATAGGCATCCCTTGACTTCCATTCATCAATGCTGGATTGCAACTAGGTACTAAACCCCCATTAACATTCATTCGAGAGGAGTAGGCCATTTGTAATTGTGCTTCTACTCCCTCTACCCCTGTAATAGCAGTGTCTATATCTGCTAAGGCCACATTGCTCAATTGTACTTGGATATTAAAGTACAACCCATGCAAAAAGTATTGCAATTAGGCAGCTGGTGGAATGGGAATGTAAGTTTGCAACTTACGGAATACTTCCTTCAACTTCTTAGCATATGCTTTTACATTCTCATGAGGATCTTGATGTGTCACATTCAAGACCCACAACCAATATTGGCCACCTCTTTCAGGGGCATATTCCGCTTGAAAAGCTGCATAGAGTTGATCAATGGTGGTTATGGTTCCAGACTCTATGATGTGATACCAAACCGCAGCCCTTCCTTTTAACGCCATATTGAAGAACATCATGAGATGTCCCTCGTCTTGGATGCAATAATTGAACATCAATCTCTGAAATTCACAAATGTGAAATTTTTCATCCTCTTCCGCTAACCCATTAAAAATGGGCAAGGGAACTCCTAAGGCTGGTAAATCTGGCGTCCCTGCAGGAATCGCAATAGGCTGTGCCATGGTGACAATTGGA
Source organism: Lygodium microphyllum (assembly GCF_053477565.2). Classification (NCBI taxonomy): domain Eukaryota; kingdom Viridiplantae; phylum Streptophyta; class Polypodiopsida; order Schizaeales; family Lygodiaceae; genus Lygodium; species Lygodium microphyllum. The sequence continues at coordinate 59,301,280 of NC_141136.1, read as the reverse complement.
TTAGCAATAGGAGCTTGAAGTGACGGATTCACACCCCCACTTAAAGTGGGTAGACTTGGTGGAGAAGAGGAAGAACTTATGCTTCCTCCTGCACCTAATGGAATAGGTGGAGCAGTTAAGTCACTAAGACCACCACTTTGTATACGTACTGGACTACTCCTTTGAGGAGAATAACGGCTTACGATCTCTAACCGCTGTCTAGCCCTCTCAGCCTATTCGGCTTTTTGGATTTTGGCTTGACGGTCCTTGTCAGAGGACATAAATCAACTTCCTTTTGGTCCCTAGAAACCCTAGATCCAAAAACCACCACTTATAAGTGGCTCCTGGCAGACGCACCACTGATGGGACCTAAAACGGGCCGGCATTGGCTCATGCACTAGCCGGACCTCTATCATGCGCTCAATAACCCCACGGTCTCCTAGCCAGGAGCGTTGATGACACATACCTCATCTTCCTAAACATCTTACATTTGTATCACGTCTCGTAGTCCAACTCTAACCCAATTAACACTCCTCAGAGGAAGTCCCTGTTGAGATATCGAGCTCCACTCGTGATATGCCAGGGTGACCGTTGTGCATTTATGTCACCGACGTGTTAGTTGCAAATGCGGTTGGTACACCGCCCATGAATAATAGCTAGATGATAGCTATCCTTATCTACTCTAGTTCATGGCTCAGTTAGTATGCCACCTTAGTTAATTGAGTTTGGTTTGAGACCCATATATAGGGTTCTTCTATTTCTTTGTATGAGAGTTCTTTTGGCTTACACAACTAAGAAGAGGAAAACTGTTTTCAGCCTCCACCCTTGTGTGTATTCCCCCATTGTGCAAGCAAGAAAGCTACAAGTGAGACTCCTTCCTTCTCTCGCACAATCTTGATATGGTATCAGAGCCTTGTTCGTGGTAAGGAGCTCAAGAAAGCAAGCCAAGCTCGCGGTGTTCTGGTAAGAGGAGCAGTGTTGCTTTCATTTTCTATTTTGGGAGCAGATCTCTACAGGTAGCACAGCCGGAAATTGCAAGAGTGCACTGTCTCAGGTTGAGACACCCTTCACGGTGAAGCAAGAGGGCAGTATATGCTGCGGGAGAGGGCTTTAGCTTCTAGCGACCTTGTTTTTTTTATTTGTTCGGGGCCTGTTTTGGAGGCGGAAGTTTTCTGCACGTACTCAGGAAAAGGCTCAGTTTTATGCTATGCAACCACTGTTCTACAGGTCGGTGAAAAGTTACTATAGAAATTGCATCGTATGCCTGTGCGCAGAGACATTGGGAGTTACAGAATCATCCTTGTTGCTTGTTGATGCAAAATCATCACTAGGAAGTGACTGTGTGGTTAAATACCACTTTCGTCAGTTTTGCAGATTTGCCCTTGTGAGGCTGAAGCTGTGTTCTCTGCAGTGACAGAATTTTTTGCAGTATTCTATAATGGCGTATGATTCTCTTTCACACATTGTAACTGAAAAGCTTGATAAGAACAACTTCCAAGCATGGAAGTTTAGAATGACGAATTTCCTTATGGGAAAAGGATATTGGGAATTTGTTGCAGGAAATGAAGAAGAACCAGTTCTTCCTGATGTTCCCAATCAACAGCAAACGCAGGCATTCAAAGCATGGCATGAGAGAGCCAGGAAAGTTATGTATTGGCTGTCTATCAGTATTTCAGACTCTATGATTGTGCATATTCAGGATGCAAGTACGCCAAAGGAGGCATGGGATACTTTGTCAAAAATGTACAGCACAAATACTCAAGCCAGGAAAATGCAGCTCAAGCAAGAGTTGCATAATGTGCAAAGAGAAAATATGAGCATCAATGACTACCACATGAAGGTGAAGAAGATTGCAGATGCACTTGCTTCCATTGGGTCACCAGTGGAAGATGATGATTTAGTTTCTGTGACCTTGAATGGTCTAGGAAAGGATTATGCACAGTTTCGGACATCCATTTCAGTTCGTGAAAGATTTTCCTGATTTTGAGGAGTTGATTGCTCTTCTAATTTCTAAGGAGCAGAGAAATGGTGGTGCATCTTCTTTAGGAGGAACTTCAAAAGAAACTGTCTTCTACTCAAATGCTGGAAGAGGTAGAGGCAGAGGTAGAGGAGGCCGATTTGGAGGCCGTGGCAGAAATCAGAATATGCAGCAAACTCAAGAAAACCAGTCCTATGGAGGAGGACATGGTAACTCTAGAGGCAGGGGGAGCCAAAGAGGTCGTGGTGGATGGCAAAGAGGCCAAAATGCAAATAGTAATGTTGAATGCTACTACTGTGGCAAAATGGGTCATATGGCTAAAGACTGCTATAAAAAGCAGAATGACATCATGAATGAAAAATTGCAACAAGCGAATTATGCATCTTCTAGTAGACAGGGTGATGATAGAAATGAGCATTTGTTCATGGTGCAGCACATGAACAATTCTGTGACAAGTGCAGAAGAAAGCAACAATGTATGGTATGTTGACTCAGGTGCATCAAACCACATGACAGGTCATGTAGAATGGATGGAGGATGCAAGGAAAATGGAAAAACCAGGATTTGTGGAGACTGGTGATGATACTGCACATCCTATTGTGCAGATTGGAAAAATTCCTTTGTCTATGCAGGATGGGAAAAAGAAATACCTGTCCGATGTATTTCATGTCCCGAATATCACCAAGAATCTGGTTTCTGTTGGTCAAATGGTTGAGCAGGGCTTGCAGGTCAGATTTAATCCTCATGGATGCTTTGTTGAGGATATGAAAAATAAAGGTCGCTTGATAGCAAAAGGAAAGAAGAAGGGCAGAATGTTTACGTTGGATGCAGACATGTCTGAATTGAGTGCAGCAATGTTTGCACATGGGACCGGTGTAGTTGCAGATATTGATATCTGGCATAAACACATTGGTCATGTTAATGTACAACGACTTAAATCAATGCAGGCCCAAAATATTGTTGCAGGATTGCCCAAATTCAAGGTTACAGAAATGCATAAAGTATGTGAAGCCTGTCAATTTGGAAAATAGGGAAGGAAACCATTTCCTGGACATGTTCAAGAAAGTAAGAAGCCATTGGAATTAATCCACTCCGATGTGTGGACTACTAAGGTTGCATCTCTTGGAGGCTGTCATTATTTTGTCACTTTTATTGATGACTATAGCAGAAAAGTTTGGGTGTATTTTATGAAAAAGAAAAGTGAAGTTTTTGGGCATTTCAAAACTCTTAAAGCTATGGTTGAAAAAGAAACAGGCCTGCAAATAAAATGCCTAAGGTCAGATGGAGGGGGAGAGTACCTCTCAAATGAGTTTGCAAGGTTCTTGCAGGAGCATGGCATAAAGTATTAATATTCATGTAGTCATACCCCACAGCAAAATGGAATTGCAGAAAGAAAAAACAGGCATATTGGAGAGGTATCTCGTGCCATGCTCAATGAAAAAGACCTGCCAGATTTTTATTGGGATGAAGCAGTTGCTACAGCAGTCTACATAATGAACAGGACTCCCACTGCAGCAATACATGGAATGACTCCAAAGGAGAGGTATACTGGTAGGAAACCAGATATTTCTCATTTGAAAATTTTTGGCTGCATTGCCTATGTACATGTGCCAGATGAATTGAGATCCAAGTTGGATCCAAAAGCTGAGAAGTGCATCTTTATTGGTTACTCTCTGCAGCAAAAAGGGTATAGATGCTATAACCCTTCTACTCGTAAGTTTACAGTGAGCAAAGATGTTGTTTTTTATGAGATGAGTAGCTGGTATAAACCAGTAAATGTGATTTATGATGTAGATGCACAAAATGGTAATGCTGCACAGAATTCACAGCAGCAGTCACAAAATATTAGTGGACATAGAGCGTCCTCTAGCAGTGGTTCACATTCTTCGCCATGGACAGGCAGATTGAGATCAGGAGAATCTTCTCAAAGCAATGCAGATAGTGGTATGTAGGTATCACGAAAAGGAAAAGAGAAGGTTGATCAGCCCATGTTTTATGTGAATGCAGGTCACTCTTATGTGGATGGTGAATCTAGTGGCTCAGAATAGAGCATTGATGATGAGTTGGGTATTCCTTCTATTGTTACACCTGGAGTAAGGAAGACCAGGGATGTTTTGAGAGCACCTGGGAATGAACCTACTTTGCGCAGGTCTACGAGAGCTAGGTATCCTGTGGATAGGCTGAAATATGATGGATTTATAGCCATTCACTATGCATATATGGTCAAAGTGATATAGAAACCAGAACCCACTTCTTTTGAGTAGGCCATGGGAAAAGAGAAATGGGAGAAAGCCATGGATGAAGAAATGGATGCCTTGGAAGCAAATGCTACATGGGAATTGGTACCTTTTCCTAAAGGTAAGAATGCAATTGGCTGTAAGTGGGTTTATAAGGTGAAGCTCAATGCAGATGGTTCTGTGAACAGATACAAGGCAAGATTAGTAGTCAAGGGGTATGCACAAACATATGGCATTGACTATGAAGAAACATTCAGTCCGGTTGCAAGGATGGCAACCGTAAGAGCAGTCATTGCTATGGCTACATCAAAGGGATGGTCTTTACATCAGATGGATGTAAAGAATGCCTTCTTAAATGGTGATTTGCAAGAAGAGGTCTATATGGAGCAGCCACCAGGTTATGTGCATGTTGTTCATCCTGAGTTTGTTTACAGGTTGAAGAAAGCTTTGTATGGCTTGAAGCAAGCACCTAGAGCATGGTCTGACAAGATAGGACAGTATCTTGTCACTATTGGATTTCAAATTTCCAAGGCAGATTTCTCACTTTATGTGAGAAAAACAAAGAAAGATATTATGCTACTTGTCATTTATGTTGATGATTTGATTATGACAGGTGACAGTGATGAAGATATCCTTCATGTGAAAATGCTATTGAAGCAGAAGTTTGAGATGAAGGATTTGGGAGAGCTGCGTTATTTCTTGGGCATTGAGATGATTAGATCACCAAGTAGGATACAGCTCTTGCAGAGGCAGTATGGATTGGACATGCTGTCCAAATATGGGATGACAGGCTGTAAGCCTATTTCAGTTCCTTTGGAGCAGAATGTGAAGCTGAGCACAAATGTAGGTGAGCTTCTGGAAGACCCTACTATGTACAGACGCATAGTAGGAAGTTTGATTTATATGACTATTACCAGGCCAGATTTGAGCTATGTTGTTGGATTGGTAAGTCAGTTTATGCAGGCTCCAAGGAAACCGCATTTGGATGTGGCTAGACGCATACTCAGGTATGTGAAGTCCACATTGCAGTATGGACTATTTTATGAGACTGGGGTTCAGATACAGCTGCATGGATACACTGATGCTGATTGGGCTGGTAGTATTTCTGATAGACGATCTACCAGTGGATATGTGTTCTCTTTTGGGAGTGCTGCAGTCACTTGGAGCAGCAAGAAACAGCCTACAGTTGCCTTGTCGAGCACAGAGGCTGAGTACAGGGGTGCAGCAATGGCTACATGTGAGGTAGCTTGGTTGCATAAGCTACTTTTTAATATGCATCAGCCTACAGATGGGCCAGTTGTCATTTATTGTGACAACATGAGTAGTATACACTTGGCAAATAACCCAGTCTATCATGCTAGAACAAAGCACATTGAGATGCATTATCACTATGTGCAGGAGAGGGTTTTACTAGGTCTTATTGATCTAGTTTATGTCAGCACAGAGGATCAGATAGCTGACATATTTACGAAGGCATTTGGCACAGAGAAGCTGCGCAAGTTCAGATACCTGCTTGATGTGCACGAATTGGGATTGAGCTCGAGGGGGAGTGTTGAGATATCGAGCTCCACTCGTGATATGCCAGGGTGACTGTTGTGTATTTATGTCACCGACATGTTAGTTGCACATGCGGTTGGTACACTGCCCATGAATAATAGCTAGATGATAGCTATCCTTATCTACTCTAGTTCGTGGCTCAGTTAGTATGCCACCTTAGTTAGTTGAGTTTGGTTTGAGACCCATATATAGGGTTCTTCTATTTCTTTGTATGAGAGTCCTTTTTGCTTACACAACTAAGAAGAGGAAAACTATTTTTAGCCTCCACCCTTGTGTGTATTCCCCCATTGTGCAAGCAAGAAAGCTAAAATGAGACTCCTTCCTTCTCTCCCACAATCTTGACACTCCCAACACATTGCCCAATAGCACAAAGTACAAACATAGGAGGTCCTTCCACGGCTGACTGCTGCTACCTCACTACAACTCTCCTACATCTTGGGTATTGGCCCCTCGATGCGTCGCTAAACATATATAACATTTCACACATAGTTATCTCAAAGTACCAATTATTTCATTCCAGGATGTACCATACCTCACTTTACTTTCCCCCTAGACCCAACGCCTAGCCTACAGCTTGGGACAACCTTACTCACTCAACGTTGGTCACGATCTAGAGAATACAGGTGCTATGCATCCAGGAGGTATTGTCTAATACATTTTATCATTTTATGCTTCATGCAAATTGTTAATGTCCATGTGCTCAAACAAAAGAAAAATCAGCATTGTGCTTAGTGCAAAAGGATTCTTTCAATGAATTTCTCTGATGCGTAATTACTACGTTGCATGAACCTAGCACCGAGGAGACCTCGTGCTACTAGATCCTTATTTTAAATTAACGATCGATCTATATGATATGCATAGATGAAAACAATCAGCCTTTTCTTTCTCTCATCACTTAAACACCACTCTCATTCTCTCTACCCCCTCTTCGTTTAGATTGTACATGATGCATAGGTTTAGGGTAATATTTTCCATTTTTTTTTGTATAAAAAGCAATAAAAACTCACTAAAACATAAAAATAGGGCTGAACTGAGACTAAACCTCATACTTCAGACCCCCTATACATACACAAACATGAATCTTATTTTTTAGTATTTTTTGCACACTCAAAACCTATTTTTTCCTTATTTTTACCCATTTTTTCTATTTTCCTTGTATTTTTTGTAATATTAAATAACTGAAATACAAAATGAGTTGTGGGTTGTGGCCCTTAGATTCATTTGCAGCAAAACCACAAATTTAGTTGGTGTTTCTTATTATATTTTCCATTTATATGTCAAAAACACCCAATTTCCTCCTATTTCGCGTGTTTTACGGGTTTTACACCACTTATGATTTTTTGATTTTCTGAGCATAAACTAATCAAAATCATAGCAAACAACAACATAATGGATAATCATCCCATGGGAACAAATATTCATGAAGCAACTTGCATAAAACATCAATTTCCTTTGTAAAAATTAGATTACCGTTCTTTGCGGGTTGCGTGTTTTTATTTGCCATGTCTCGAGACTGATTTCCAGCAGCCATTAATGCTCATGATAGTCCACAATCAGCAATCTTCATTCCTCTTGAACCACGGAGCAATCCGGTCTTCATTGGACAAGCATCTGCCATCCATTCTTCTTCTTCTTCTTCACCACATGAATCTGCCCTTAGAAGAGAGAGAGGGAGGAGAGAGAAAGACTGAAATCAGAGATCTTCATAGAGGCCACCATTGGAGGAGCGAAGCACGGCGATATGACCAGCATCCAGAGGGGATTGAAGGCAATGATCAATTGGGGGGGTTGTATTCAGGCTGGAAGATCCACCCCCAAGATTGGGGCGAAAAAATCGGCGCCATATTGCGTGCTCTCCCCACGTTTTTTTCCTTCATGAAATGCCACGATTTGTTTTGGCATAAAATGTTGCATGTCCCCCCCCAAAGGTCACTTACATTTGGCCACTCTACGTCTCGGTAGCAAAATTCCACTCTCATAGCATTTACAGTTGGCGGAATCATGCATCCTTTCATATGTGTAAGCATTGACAATCACAACAACAGCTCTCCCCCTCCATTGGCACTTGGAAAGGCTCCATTTCGGGCATATGAACATGCTTTCATGCTTGGTTTTGATGGTTGATGTATTGGCATAGCATTTGGACTGATTTAACACTATTTTGGGATTGTCATAACAGTCCACAGGCAGTTTATGACAATGTTACACTGACATTTGATGCTACAGCTTGTTTGGCATTGTCATTTGATGCCCGGTTGGTCCTGTTTGATGCCCGGATGTTAGGGAAATGTATTCCTGTTATTTGGAAACTATTTGGAGCTGATTTTGGTGCTGAAATTCTCAGTTTTGAACAATAAATCACTGATGTACACAATTGGACTGAAGTCATTTTACTCATGTATACTTATGCCTATGCTTTTCGGGCTATGTTTCGAGCCTATATGGTGATGTATTGACACTTGGGGCTCAACATAGAGCTTGATTTTTATTATTCGGGATCATTGGTTGAGCTTGAGCTCACTTTGCAAAGCATTTGGATGCTCCGTCTTGGATGTTCTTATGGCATGTATGTTGCTTATGTCTAACCGGTCTTGAGATGCTTAGCCTATGCCATTACTACATGCTAGTTACATTGTTTGGAGCCTATTGCTACTAGATCTCAGACTTGGCTTGACCTTGGATTCTTGGAGCCTACTTAAACTATTTATTGGCTTGCCAGAGTTGTATCTTGGGATGTATTTGATGTCTTACATGCTTACGGATGCTACATATGGATGCTCTACCGCCTACATGTTCGGGATGTACTATTGATGTATTGTCTTGGACTTATGTCATTAGCACTGTGTCTTGCCTTGGCTTGAGCTCTTGAGCTCGTACTTATGACTTTTGTGCCAGTGGGAGCATTCTTGAATGCTTATCAGACATTGAGCAGGCGGTACTTTTATGCATTGAGCTGTTACATGCTATTGAGCAGTTACAGACACTTGAGACTTTGGGACTTCTTACCTTTTGGGATGATACATCATATGTCTTGGTTCACTGTATGCTTATGAGCTGAGTCTCTAATTTGGATCCGTATCTTTGTGAACTAACACCTACTTGTGTCAAGTTTTGGTAGTGGCAAGAATACTTTGCCCCGTTGCCTCGGGAATGTGCCTACTCACTGTGGCAGATGTTTGTATGACATACTTGGATGTTGGATTCATGCTTATCGACCGTCATATGCTTATGCTATGCCCGCATGATGCTGTCTTTGGTCTTGGCAGTATTTGATTGCCTTGGTATCCGATTTTGACACTGTTAGCTCTTTTTTACTGAAATCTGAAATTTATTACAACAAGCATATATGTATGGACTGACATGCATTTTTCATGCTGAAACACTCTAAAATGATGTACTTTCATTAGTACTTGGTGGGCAGCAGCTTTGGTTCCACTTTTCCCGCCATTTTCTCTCGATTTTGGTGATTTTTTTGTCATTTTTTGCAATAAACAGCAAGCAGTTTTGAACTATCTACAGTTTTCCAGCTTGGATTATGGCGAGTTCGTCATTGAACATGCTATTTTCAACATCACTAATCTTGATGGTACGAATTACTCTTATTGGAAGAGCCAGATTTGGTAGGTGTTGATGCAAAAATCGTAGATCAAACCTTTGAGGTTGAGCAGGCATCCGCCTACAACTATGCTAGATGAGGAATCCCTTGAGCTTGATGAGTTATGCAAGTCCACTATTGTATTATCTCTCACAGAATTACAATGTCTTTGAGGAAGAACAGAGTGCATGGCAGTTGTGGGATAAAATCAAGAATCTCTATGACATGAAAAGTCCAGCGAGTCAGATGTATTGGCTGAAGCAACTTATGGATCTGCGCATGAAGGAGAATGTGACTATGTCTGCTCACTTGAGTCAATTCCATGCTATACTCAAGAACTTGACTTCACAGGACATCACTTTTACAGAGGCTGTCACTCCTCTTTTCTTGCTTGGTACTCTTAATGAGTCATGGGATGTATTCCACACTGCATTATGTGCCTCTACTGCTACCTTGAAATTATCTGATGTTGAGAGTGCTCTTCTGCAGGAAGAGGTTAACCATAAGAATTTGGATGCCTCTCGTGTGTCTCATGCTATGACAGTTAGAGGCAGGAATGATGGATATGGAAAGCATGGCAGTGGCAGTGGCCGTGGACGGGATTCTCAGAAATCTCGGTCCAAGTCTTGTGGGAAGTCATGTAGCAAATCCCGTGGCAAGAATGCAGATGTTACTTGTCACCATTGTGGAAAAAAGGGCCATATTAGGCCACAATGCCATGAACTGTGCAATGAAAGGCGCAAAGATAAGGGGAAAGACAAAGTGCAGGATAAGTCTTCTGATCGCAGCATAGTGCCTGCAAAGTCCAGTGTTAAAATTGAAGAGATCAATGTTATGCAACCTGAGGATGTTGATGATGATGATTATATCCTTGCAGCTTCTTCTAATGTTTCGTAGATGACAAAGATACACTCTATATATGCATAGTGTTGGCTCTTCGACTCAGGTGTGTCCTTTCATGTGACACCTTGTCGAGAGTGGTTTCATTCATACCGTACTGTTTCGAGTTTGGTGCGCTTGGGTGATGACAGCTCTCTTGATCTTGTGGGCATTGGTGATGTTAGGCTGCAGTTTCCTTTTGGCAGCAGTTTTGTTATGCAGGATGTACATCATGTACCTGCTTTGACACACAGTCTCATGTCAGTTGGACAGCTTGATGACGCAGGATATCATGTGTGTTTTGAAGACTCTGCATGGAAGATCACTCATGGCAAACTTGTGATTGCAAGAGGTGCCAAGGCTGGCAGCCTCTATCCCTTGATTGTATTAGCTTCTTACCTTGATCATGTTTTGTCTGTGGTTCTATCCCCCATGTATCTCTTTGGCATGCCCGTTTAGGCCACATGTCTTTGAAGGGAATGAAAATGCTTTCTGGTTTGCAATACTTACCACCCCTTGATTATGCATGTTTTGATTCATGTGAGCATTGTCTTTATGGAAGGCAGACTAGGTCTACACATAAAAAGTCTGGTAGGCTACGCATAAGTAAGCCCTTGGCATTGGTACATTCGGATGTCTGTGGGCCATGCCTTGTCAGTCTATGGGTGGTACCAAGTAGTTTGTTACTTTCATAGATGATTTTTCACGAAAAGTTTGGGCTTATCCCATTAAGCTAAAATCCGATGTCTTGGCTGTGTTTCAGAGATGGCTTGCATTGGTTGAGGACCAGTCTGGGTATAGGCTAAAATGCCTAAGGACAGATAATGGGGGTGAGTATGTCTCACGTGCTTTTGAGCAGTTATGTGATGAGAGGGGTATTAAGCGTCAGTTGACCGCCCCCTACACTCCCCCTAGAATGGTTTGGCTAAGCGGATGAATAGAACCATCCAGGAGCGTGTACGCAGTATGCTTAGCCATGCATGCCTACCACAGAGATTTTGGGCTGAGGCAGCTAGTACAACTGTGCATCTCATAAACAGATCACCCTCTAGTGGTTTGGATTTCTAGGTTGGAGAGGAGGTATGGACTGGAAAACCTCCCTCTTATGTGCATCTCTGTTTCTTTGGATGTGAGGTATTTTGCCATGTGCCCAGGGACAAGAGAAGTAAGCTAGATCCCAAGAGTGTCAAATGCATTTTCCTTGGTTATGGGGATGCATGCGAGATGGATTATCATCTCTGGGATCCACAGGTGCAAAAGTTATCCGCAGTCATGATGTAGTCTTCCATGAAGACAAAATGTATAGGTAATCTGAGAGAGTTGTTGAGATCCGCAGGGTCATATTTCAGGAGGATCCGAGAGCTCCCGCACAGCTAGTTGGACAACCTACAGCGGCAGCAGATCCTCATGGTCAGGGTGTTGGACAGGCAGTTGGGCAGGCAGTAGAGCGTGCCGTGAGATGGTCTACTAGAGACAGACGTCCACCTGATAGATTTTAGCCCTCGATACATTATGTCTTGGTTATAGATGCAGGAGAGCCTTTCACCTATGATGAGGCTATGCGCAGGGGTGACAGTCACTCTTGGGAGACGGCTATGCAGTCTGAGATAGACTACCTGCATAAGAATGACACTTGGGATTTGGTTTCCTTGCCTACGGGCAAGAAGGGTTTGCCATGCAAGTGGGTGTACAAGCTAAAAAGTACCCTTGGACACCCCAAGCCGGCATACAAGGCTAGATTGGTAGCAAAGGGTTTTAAGCAGGAGCATGGTGTGGACTTTGATGAGGTATTTTCTCCTGTGGTTAAGATGACCACCCTGTGCTTAGTCTTGGCTTTGGTTGCTCAGCTTGACTTTGATTTATACCAGATGGATGTCAAGATGGCTTTCTTACATGGGGACTTGCATGATGAGATTTATATGGAGCAGCCTAAGGGCTTTGCAGAACCTAGCAGGCAGCACCTAGTGTGCAAATTGAAGAAAAGTCTTTATGGCTTGAAATAGGCACCTAGGGAGTGGTATCATACGTTTGATGCCTTTATGCAGTCACAGGGCTACAATCGGAGTGCTATGGATCCGTGTCTTTACACAAAGAAAGCCCGTGATGGTTTTTTATTGATTTTGGTGCTCTATGTGGATGATATGCTAATAGCAGGGAAAGCTCATGATGAGCTAGATGCTCTTAAGGCTCAGCTCAAGAAGAGCTTTGAGATGAAAGATCCGGGATAGGCCACTCACATACTTGGTATGCGCATTAGACGCGACAGGCATCAGGGACTCCTCTATTTGTCATAGAGGGAGTACATTCATAAAGTCCTTGAGCACTTCCGCATGTAGGACGTAAAGCCTATTGGCTGTCCATTGCCTTCTTATGTGAAGGTATCACAGGATGATTGTCCGCAGATAGATGAGCAGAGGGCCAAGATGGCCAAGATGGCCAAGATTCCCTATGCATCCACAGTGGGCAGTCTTATGTATGCCATGATAGCCACTCATCCAGATATTGCCTTTGCAGTTGGTGTTATGGCACGCTACATGGCTACACCTGGCAAGAAGCATTGGGATGCCGTGAAGGGTATCATGAGGTACCTGAAGGGCACTGCAGATATGTGCATATGCTATGGCAGCCAGGATACAGGAGTCGTGGGGTACACTGACTCTGATTATGCAGGACATGAAAATAGTAGAAAGTCCACTTCCGGCTATGTATTCACCTATGCTAGAGGTGATGTTTCCTGGATGTCCAGGATGCAGAAATGCACGGCCCTTTCTACTACAGAGGCTGAGTATGTTGCAGCCACTGAGGCTTGCAAGGAGGCCATTTGGTTGGGTCGTTTAGTTGCTAACCTTGGTATTGATGTTATCCATACACTGCATTCGGATTCTATGAGTGCTATTCAATTAGCCAAGAATCCGGTCTTTCATGTGAAAATGAAACACATTGAGGTGAGGTATCACTTCATACATGGGGTCTTTGAGGACAAGTCTATTGATCTTGTCAAGATCTCGACTGACCAGAATCCTGCAGATCTGCTCAGAAAAGCCTCTCTACAGAGCACTTTGCCTTCCTCAGGAGGTTGATAGGCGTGGGATGAGATGACGTCTTTCCTCATCCTGTTGTACATGTGTACATGTTGTACTGTCTTTTTTCTTTTTCTTTTCACTCCTCATTGGGGCAGATTCGCCTTTAAGTGGGAGGTTGTTGGGGGTAAAGGCGCCTCTGCCTAGCCACCCATGTATTACTACACTAACAGTCACCGCCACTACACACTACAGGTGGCGGGTGCCTGTCACCATCACTTTATTCTTTATTCTTTTAGTGACAGTTTGAATAAAGGAAGGCCCGATCACACATTATGACTGTTGGAGTTCCCATTTCTTGTCTCTCTCTTTCTTGCTCTTGCTCTCCCACCATAGCTCTCAAGTCCAACCTTCGATCTGTCGCACCCTTTCACAAAATACAAAGTCTTAGCGATGGCTTACGCTAAAAAGAAGTTTTGCCATTATCTTGTTACTATGCCTTTCACTTTCTTTGGACCATCAAGAATTGGTTTATCTTGTGGATAAACCATGTGGTATTGGTCACATTACTCATTGTCTTCTCTTGTTATTAGAATTCAATTTTTTTATTGTTGTACGGAATAGAAAACAACACTTCATGGCCAACCATTTATTAAATGGACGTTACACTAGTAATCACACACGAACCCTTTGAGAAATGGGGTATAGACTTCATGGGACCTATTAGCCTAGCTTATTAATACTTCTAGGCGTAGTACATCATAATGGCCACTAATTATATGATAAAATGGGTAGAGGCTAGGGCCACTTGTAAAAATGATACAATAACCATTGCTTAATTTCTGTGGGAGTAAGTTAACTCACATTTTGGATATCGCATCAAGATTATCAAAATGATCACGGGATGCACCTTCTCAATGAGGTGATTCAACATCTCTTGTCTACATTCTTGATTCTCCATCAAAAGTTTGATCCTTACTACCCTTAGGCAAACAACTAGGTAGAAGTTATGAAATAATTCCTCTTAATGCCTTGACAAAAATAGTTTCAGCTTCATGATCTTCTTGGAATCACAAACTCATGGCAGATGTTTGGGCCTATTGCAAGGCCTATAAGACTACCACATCGCAAACTCCTTTTCGCCTTACATACAAAACTGACATCATTATGCCAATGGAGTTTTTGATTCCTAGCTTGTGCATTGCTGTCCAAGAGTGATGGGAAGGCACCAAGGCCTAATAGCAACACTTGGAAGAACTCAAGCATTTGACATCCAACTCTATGAAACTTGTGCCTTGTTTTACTGAGAAGGCTTGGACATAAAGCTTGGTTTGACAAACACATCAAACAAAAATCCTTCAACAAGGATGATATTGTCTTGCTATACTCGATTCAATGCCATATGAAAAGTTAAATTAAGAGTCCTTGAACCTTTGTTTGTTTGTGCAATGAGTAGAACAATAAATGCTGAGCTTGAAACCCTAGATGGCCATTTTAGTGGTAGCTAAATTAAGAAGTAGTATCCACTTGGACATCCATTGCACGAACCACCCATGGAAAATGTGGAGAGTCTCGTATTTCATGTTGAACATATGTTTTACAAACAATTTGAGCAATGCCAACACTTGACCTTATAGCCTTCCATTCCTCAATCCATCATTGTGAACGCTAGGGTTGTTACCATAAGCAACATAGAGCCCCCTGATGATGAATCACTAATCCAAGACACATACCTTCATATTCACCTCACTTCCACTCACTCAACAATGGCTAATGCTCTCATTGATGAATGTTAGACCAAAATACTCTACCATATTGCTATTGGAGTGAACTAGAGAAATCGTCATTACAATCAACCAATGCAAAATTGAATCTCTATGCAGCAGAATCTTACACATTGTTGGGTCATTATAATTTTATAGTCATGATTGAGACTGAAAGCATCTCACTCCTCTTCTATGTTCTCCTAAGCACTGAAGGAGTCAATATTGAAATGCTCTTAGGACGCATATTCAAGTACTCGACCAATTCTAATGCCAACTATGTTGACAAGCACATTCATCTCCACTCACCCAATGCCCATGTAATCCCCACCTTTTTCCCAAAGGAGGTATGGCCTCAAACCACTTAGACCAAACACACTCTTTATCCTAGCCAATCATCCCAAACCACTACCTTCTTAACCCAACTCCTCGAAGACCAAAGGTGCAACCATGGGCCTATTAGCACACCACCAAAGTGGTTGTGGCAATGTAAAACTTCATTTTTAGCCTCCATGACTTACACTTCACAAAAAGACAAGTAGTGGCCCTCACAGTGACATTGTCAACCATACCCTCAACTCTCACACCTAGACCCAAACCAACGTGTTCCCCTACCTCTTCTAGTCCAAATCCTGTTGAGCCCAAGCACCACATGCCTATCACTAAACATGGCTCCCCTTTAACCTCTTCTTTTCCTTCTCCTTCTTCATCTACTCTACCCCCTCAAATTGATCAAACCCAGACATTTTAGTGCCCACCCTGCCTATACACTTGGAACATGAGCACCTCTTCCACAAAATTTCGATGGTTCTAGATTAGTTAGATTAGTTAAACACATGAGATCCCACAAAAGCAACTAGAAAAGTGCCAAATGCTTCCATCGTATGTGACAAACACAATTCTTAAAGACCCTCACACTATCAATAGTTTTAAAAAATTATGCAGATGTACCACTCACTTCTTGAATAAATGATATTCCTTTCAACATGAAGTTGTCATGCTCAAAAGAAAGATTGTTACCATTTCCAAACATAGAAAGATTGTAAGCTTCCTAAAGCATGATCCTACATACTGCAAGATCATGTTTCTTCATGCCACCATTGAGTGTCATACACTAACTCCAACCAAGGAGTTGCTTCACTATCCACTCCTCAACAAACTATTATCTGAATAAGAAATCCATGTTCCTAGTCACTTCAATGGACATTCACTCCTGGATGGCCTCATGTCATATCTTTGAGAGTTATGTGTTTGCCATGATAACCTAGATGCTCTTGCTGACTTAGAGTACAATCTAGACTTCTATGATTATTGGTGGGTTCTCAACACTTCTATCCCTCAATAAATGGCTCTTAATATTGTATAAATAAATATAATAGTCACTTTTATGATCCAAAAGCCCAAACATAACCAACACGTTGAACCCGAGTCCCCAAGCTCGAAAGTGCCTTATTTTCTAAAGCAGGGGAAGAAGCTTGATGACTGACCCTAATGCTTGACACATAGTACCCTCAATCAACCAATAAAAGAAATCAATCAAAAAAATACCCTATTTTGCAATTAGCATCCCAATGTGTCCCTACATTGGAAGCTATCTCAATCCCCATATGCATCAAGGATGTCCTTAGTGAAGACAAAGTTGTGCTCTTTGCCCATAGACTATGATATGGACAAATAGAAATGGGGAGTAGGCCACATCAAGTTCAAAGCACAACTGGCCTCACAAACTTGATAATGAGACAAGAGGATATTCAAATTCTAGTCATCCAATGTGGCCTAATTGAGTATGTCAAAGCCACAGAGACATCCATTCATTTTGTGACTTGTGATGGCCTCATCAAAAACCACAATCCAGATACTCAAACTAGTTGGTTCATGTACTTATTGCAAACAACGCATTAAGAAGACAAAGAAGTGGCCATTGAGTGTATTCTAAATTTGATTGAGATAACCCTAGGCATCAAGCTAGGATCAAGGAAATATGTCAAAGCATCCTATGCAACTCAAGTGATCAACAATTGGGGGAATTAGCAATAGCTACATATAAAATTATTTTGAAAATTTTCATAAAGAAGGAAGTAAGAGTCATAGCACAAGTGCTCCACCATATGTTTATTTACTATAAAACCTTAGCATATCCATCCAAGTGCCCAAAATGGTTGATAGAGGACACTCTAATAGATAATCTAGTCAATCAAGACTTAAGTGCACTAATGTCTAGAGTGCATCACATAATCTTTAGCCAAAGCCCACAAATTCCTCCAAAAGAACCCTAGTGAAAAACTTGATTGGTTAGAAGGAAAGCATGGCCTCATCAACTACGAAGGGGTCCTTGCAAAAATTCTAGCTAATAGTTTAATAGTTCCTGTCAACAAGGATGTCCTAGTTTCAAGATATGTTGACCACAACCACTGCCACTCCAAGGAAATACTGGGGGAGAATCTAAAACTTACTCTAAAGAAAGTAGTAAAAGAAAAGAAAGAGAAGAAGCATATTCTAGCTCATGCTCTAAAACATATAATGAGGAGGAGACATGTGGGTAAGGATCTGTGAGTAGGTCAGATGGTCTAGGAAGGATATGAAGAAGATGGAGGAGAGAATAGTACAATCCATCAGAGAGATCCTAGTAAAAAAAGGACAAGAACAAATAGGGACAAAAAAGGGCAGAGAGAAGATTGGTGAAGGCTCATAAATTGTCAAAGCAACAATACTAAAAAACCTCATAATAACAATAGAAGGACTACAAACTGAGGTCAAAGACTTGGCCAACCGTGAAAGGGACTCTTAAGAAGATCAAAGAAGAGAAACCTCACAAGGAGGGGCTTGCTAAAACTCAGGGTGCAGAAGTTAGCACAAAAGGAGGTCTTGAAGCCTTGCAAAAACTCTATGAGAAGAGCTCAAGGAGAAAGTAGAAGCTCTTGTGAGCAAGCGTGAACTTTAGGAGAAGTTAAATGAGACACAAAAAACTTGTAGTAAGATCATTATCCTGTCAAAGGAATGATATAAGACCTCCAAAATCAACTCCAATAGAGTAATTCCATGCTTCATGAGGAAAACATAGAGACGATGGAATTGCAACAACTACTATAGAAGATGAACCACAAGCTTACAAATGCTACACTTCGTCTATCACAGGAGGTAGCAAAAATAGCACTATCAAAAAGAGAAAAATAGGAATATCAACAAATGCAAGGATAGTGGAAGCTTGCCTGCAAGCCTCCAAGAAACCATAGACACTCAATTAACTAAAGCAGTGAATTTAGAATTTAGTGGAAAATCATACTCACAAGCTCTATGAAGAAACCCTTATGAATATGTCCATTGACTTGGCCATAGCATTATATAGTGAAAGCTAACATAAAGTTAAAAGGGAAGCATATAGGCATGCTATGACAAAGCAACAAGAAGTATTCAAAGAAGCTACCTTGTTGGCTCACATTCCACAAAACAAAAGACATCAAAGAGCTGAAAGTCTGACTAGACTTGGTGGATAGTACCTTACAAAGGATTGGAGCAAATTCAAGGAATCATTTTTTTGGCTATGGAGAAAAACAAAGAATATTAGATCTATAATCTAAAATAGAAAGGGTATGAGGAGAGATTGTTCAAAGCAATAGGCCTCTAGCAACTAGAAACAAGTCCCTTAGAGTATCCCATTGTCCTCAAGCCACCAACCCACCATGACACCATCCATGGATCTACCCAACATACTAGACTTTGATGTTGGAGAATCAATGGAACAATCGACGAAAGAATCTCCAAAACAAAAAGAGGCTTATGAAGCCATGATTGAGGAGTTAAGGGCACAACCATAGAAGGTCATGGACTTTCCCCTCCCATCTAAACTCCTAGTTGAAGCAAAGCAAGTAAATAGTAAAGAGTCAGTACAAAATTATCAGGCACACGAATAATCTATTAGTGCAGTAATTTTCAACTTCAAAGTGGATGAAGGGAATAGGTTCGAGGAGCCTCTACCCCCATGCACAGTGCAAGTGATCATCTAGGTAGCTAAAAGCATAATAGAAAAATGGGCAGGGAAAATTGATATAGAAGCCTTTAAGGAATCTTCTCAGGTCATAGGAAGAAAAAGTAACTACCTTACCATCAAACTATAGGAAGCCTAGCTAGATAGCCACAATGAAGATTCCCCATCCTTGAAAACAACAAGATGGCTTGACAAGCGTTTGTTTACTCAAGTAACATAATGAAGGTAATTCCATTCCATTGCCCCTATCCTCATTGACACGACAAAGAATACAAGGAAGGATAACATAGTAGATATAACCTTCCCAAAATTCCCAATGTGAAAGCTAATGACAAGGAATAAACCTATCATAATCCATCATGTGTAGGAGATCTAGTAGCACTCTGGTTTTTACATACAAGTCATTGTGCAACTCTTTGATTAACCTTTAGAAGAATGTATCCTTTAGGTACTTCACTAATTTGATTGGCATGATGCTTACAAGGAAACATAACCCATGTTGCCTCAAATTCAATCATCAAATAATTTGTGGGGGTAAGAACTAGACTTGATAGTCATGATGCAATAGTAGAGTCACTGGACCCTAGCACTTTAGTCACTTAGTAGTGACAAGTTTAGACAAATGAACCATCCCTTAATACCTAAAATGGTCTCAATAGTGAGTCTCTCACAATATATGATCTATTGGGATGCCTTACACAACTAATCCCCATGGCCCTACAACCATGAGTAGCTAGCAATATCAGCACACACACACACAATAAGACACTAAGTTTGTCATATCCACCTAACTATGCTTCTCAACTCCAAGTAAGGAGATACCTAACATAAGTAGTGTAAATCATCTCATATAAAAAACATAAGGCTCCTTCTTGGGATGATTGTTGCCATGGCTTCTTTACACAAGTGTTCTACATGGTTAGGGATTTAGACTCACAACCCTTGTCTCACATGTACTGTGATATAATATCTTCTCTCTTGCTCACGAAGCCTCCTAGGATACACTTACCTATGATTTGGATAACCTTACACACTCTATATGTAGAAAATCAAGTATCATGCATTGAAGTATGCATCCATTATAATCAATGCAGAGAGTGAATGGAAGTGTATAATTAGGCCCTCTTTATCAATCAATGTGAGCATGCATAAACATTTGTTATACTTTCATGTGGATGCATCTAAATGAAATGCTTCATTACTTTTATAATAAATGAAATGCCATTTCTTTTACAATAAATGGAATGCTTTCATGTGGATGCATCTAAAGAAAATGCTTTTACACTAGAAATACTTTGTTGCTTTTAAATGAAATGATTCATTACTTTTACATTAAACTAATGGCACTAAAACCTTTTGTCTCATGCTATCATGGTCGCATATAGATCACATAAAATTTGTTAGAAGTGGATGTAGCAATGGAAGCATGAAAGAATGTTGAATTAGACTACTGAACACAAGACTAAATAGAGAGAAGAGAGAAAACACAATAACACTGCAAAGAAGAAAAAGATGTGCTCAGGAAGTGGAATCCATATACCAAACATGAGATAGTCATGTACAACATGAGTCACTGGCTATGTTGGCACTAGCACTGGCTCCCTTTCTCCAAACAGGGCATGCAATAGATTTGCAACAAATAATGAATGACTTAATGTGGAGGAGGAGCTTGAATATATAGGATAAAATAATGCCAAGAGAGTGCTCAAGTTTACCAGCATTTAATGTAATTTGGCTAGCATAAAATGCTAAAATGACCACCAAAATTTGCCTAAAATGATCTAAAATATTCAACCCACTGCAACACATGCTGCACTCACTCATGAGCTAACTATAGTGCTAACACCCTCTTCCGGGTCATGGGCAATCTTATACAATATAATGATATAATGATAGGACTCGTCATAGGTGACACAACAAAGACCAACAAAATAGAACCATGGATATCCATGTAGTGGGTGATCAAGCCACCACCAAGGTGCCTTGGTGAGAATCTGATTGTCAATGATGACCATACTAGAACCTAAATGTAGAGAGGAATCATAATAGTGCCCTCTGTCTGTCAACAATGCCTCACAATAGCATATATGACCACCTTGTCAAAAATTCCTTTGAGCATATGGGAACATGGATTCCTCACCTTTGGCCAAGACCACCAAGGATCCCCTCATGAGCTCGCCAATCCCATTCTCTGTCAAATAACATGAAAGTTGATCCCAACTCTGGGATTTCAAACCATACCTACATCAGGAATGTCTCTCTCTAGAATTGGTGTGCAAATCAGATGCCATATGCGTACATAGAGAGCACCAGAAGGTCCCCAAGAACAAAGAAATCTACTTTAAGCTCAAAATCCAAGAGAATAGACTTGCACGACATGAAGCAAAAAGACCAATTGGGTACAATCTCCCCCCATGCCTTGTGTGAGCGCTCTACAAAGCATGTATTTAATATTTTATTCATCTCCAAGCTCAAAAATAGCCCAAACTTACAATTAGCATGATTTAGCTTTTGTGTTTGCTTTTGTACAAATAAAGAATAAAGCGGTTGGGTGCCCCAAGAGTTGGACTGTGCCCAAATACAATGACCAATAATGAATATTTAAATTGTGCGCGTATGCACATACAAAATAATAAATATATGTCAAGTGCTTCAATAAATAAGCACATCAAAATAAATATTGGCGCTATGCCTAAGACGTGCATCCATCAAAAATAATAATTTCTTCTAAATAACTTGAATACACACTATCGCCCAGTGCTTCCCAGTGCCACCGCCGCCTGCTCTACACATCAACTGAAGCATTCACAATTGTTAGAAAATACCTAGCAGTCTTCACCTACAAAATAAATAAATAGGTTGGAACTCTTTCCTAATCTTAATTTAACATGAGTGCGCACTCTAAACTCATAAACGTCCATTAATTTAACTATGTATTTTGAGAAATCACTCGCTATGGAATCACCCACTTGCACATTAAATTAACATGACGCCCGAAAATGACAAGCGTCCCCATCAACGTTTCACACAAGGAATCCACCTTGTGTACGAACCCCGGTAAATAAATATGATTTTACGAAATCCATCGTGGAATATGCCTCCTAGCATTATACTCCCGAGGTGGGATAGCAATTGTCCTCAATTGCTATTATCTCAATGTGGAGCGAGTAGTGAGGGTAAAGCACTTAGGTCACAAGCGTGCATCCATTTGGCCTCTTCAACATGATGATTTTTAAATTTCACCAAATATCTAGAATGTCTACGGCTAGCTCTAGTGGTCATATAATCACTGTGTCTAAAATTGTTTCGGGTTCAAGTATTTCAGTTTCTTCTTCTAATAAAGGAGGATTTTCATAGATTGGGTGGATAGGTAATTGGCCTTTAAAAGGTCGTAACAAACTGATATGAAAAGTATTTTGGATTTTCCAGTGTTGGGGTAGTTCTAATTTAAAGGCATTGTCATTGATTTTGTGAATGATTTTGAAAGGTCCATAAAATCTAGGAGCTAACTTTACAACAGGGTGTTTCTCAACACTTTGTAGTCTTCGCTTTTCAATTCGTAACCAAACATAATCATCAACTGTGAAATTCACAGCTTTTCTTTTCTTGTTAGCTTGTTTAGTATATGATTTTTGGGCTCTCGCAATCATATCTTTAACTTCATCAAAAATAGTAGCATGCATATTGGCAATATCATCCGCAGTTTTAACTTTGTTTGACAATGAAGCAATAGATGTAGGCAATCTATATCTATCAATGATTTCAAAAGGTGCTTTTCGTGTAGCTGTATGTGGAGTGTTATTGTATGAAAACTGAAGTAAATATAAGTATGTATCCCATGTTTGTGGCTTTGAAATTGTGTATGCATGTAAAAGATCCAAGATTGTACTGTTAGTAGATTTTGTTTGTCCATTTGTTTCAGGATGAAAGGCAGATGATAAATCAATCTTTGTTCCTAGATTAGCAAACAAAGTAGTCCAAAAATTATTGCAGAATCTAGAATCACGATCAGAAATAATAACTTTTGGTAAACCATGGTTAGTGAAAACAGTTTTCAAAAACAATTGAGCAGCTTGAGATGTAGTTAACGTTTTCTTGCATGGAATGAAATATTCATGTTTTCTAAACCGATCTACAATAGTCCAAATCATATCATGATTAAGTTGAGTATTAGGTAAACCAATAATAAAATCCATTGAAATATGTTTCCATGGTCTTTCAAGAATTAGTAAAGGCATTAACAAATCATACTGCTTACCATGGTGTCGCTTAACTCTTTGACAAATTAAACACTCAGATACAAAGTTAGAAATATCAAATTCCATCTGTGGCCAGTAGAAATATTCAACCAATGTACGTAAGATGGAAATAATACCTCTATGGCCTTGATATGGGGGACAATGAATTTCGTGCCGCACAAATGAAAACATAAATCCATCAGCATAAGACAATGACTCAATTGGAATCCAGTTATTAGCAATTATTTATTCCAATCAGCTTGAAAACTATGGTCTTGATCATAGTATCTTTCATAGGAATAAGGGAATCAAGAGAGATTACAGAAATATTATGAATAGTGGGTCTTCTACTCAAGGCATTGACAACAACATTTTCTTTTTCAGGTTGATATTGGATAAGTGGATGAAAACTTTAAATAAAAGCAGCCCATTTAATATGACGGTCAGAGATTTGTGGCTGACTAAGGAGATGTTTGATACTTTGTTGGTCAATTTTGATCATGAATTCAGATCCCATTAAATAGTGTTTCCATTGATGTAAAGCTTGTACTACTACTAGCAATTCCTTGTCATAGGTAGAATACTTAAGTTCAAAGGGTTTGAGTTTATAGCTAGAGTAGGCTATGGGATGGGAATCTTACATAAGGACAGCTCCTATTCCAAATCCACTAGCGTCAATGACTACTAGGAAAAATGATCTAGTAGTTGCAATATAGGAGCATGTGTTAAGGCATGTTTCAGTAAATCAAAAAACTTTTGTTGATTTTCAGACCAATGATACACAATACCTTTCTTTAATAATTTTGTCAAAGGTAATGCAAGCAATGAAAAATTTCTCATAAATTTTCTATAAAAGCTAGCAAGACCTAAGAAAGAACGTAATTCATGCACATTTTTAGATATCGGCCAATTCAAAATTGCTTCTATCTTTTTAGGATCAACTTTAATACCTTCAGATCAAACAATATGTCCTAAATATTCAATGTGGGTTTGGAAAATTTCACTCTTTTCAGGATTAGCATATAGTTGATTCTCTTTCAATAATTTGAAAACCAAGGATAAATGTTCATGATGATCGTTCTCATTCTTACTGAAAATCAATATGTCATCAAAGAAAACAATGACACAATGCTGATGCTTCAAAAATATGCGATTCATCATACGATTGAATGTGGCTGGTGCATTAGTTAAACCAAAAGGCATAACAAGTAATTCATAATGCTCAAATTGAGTTCTAAATGCAGTTTTGAAAATATCAGATGTGTCCAGTCGTAGTTGATGCAGATTTAAGATCTATTTTACTGAATATTGCAGTCCTTTGCAATGAGGTCGTCTACCCTAGGGATCAAATATCTATTCTTGACAGTGATCTTATTTAGGGCACGATAATCAATGCATATTCTATAGGTATTGTTTTTCTTTTTAACTAATAGGACAGGTGCATCAAATGGAGAACTACTGGGCCTAATGAGTCCTCGGGTTAACAATTCTTCAACTTGAGTTTGAATTTCTTTCTGTTTAATTTGATTATGTCGATAAGGTGCTTTACATGATGGTTGTGAACCTGGAATTAAGTCTATTTTATGATCTTCAAGACGTGTGGATGATAAACTATGTGGTAAGTCAGCAACAACAAAACAATCTTTAAATTGTGAAAGAAATTGTGCATGCCTAGGATGCATCTTATTTTCTTTATCTTCAATTTTATTCACCTATATTAAGTAGGATTTGCTATATTTTCTTATTGCACGTTTAGCCTGCATATGACTAAGCAATGGAAAATTATCAAAAGTATGCAAACCATGCATTGTGATTTGTTTCCCATTAGAATGAAACTTCATTGAATGCATGGAATAATATATATCGGGATTATATTGATGACTCCAAGGCATTCCTAAGATAATGTTACTAGATTGCAGAGGCACAACTAAGAAATTTCTATGTTCAGCATAATCACCAATTTTAATTTCTAAGTCATGCATTTCTTGTATTCCATTGTATCTAGTGCCTAAGAATGCAGCCTTGATGCGATAATGAGTGGAAACAGTATGTAAATTCAATTCTTTGACCAATTTTACAGAAATAAAATCATGTGTGCTCCCATCATCATGTAAAACAGTCTTTTCTTTACCATGCACAAGACATTTCATCGTTAATAAAGAATGGGAATTTGGTATACCTGGTAAAGTATCTGAAGTAGTGTTGATATCGTCATCGTCTTCCGTGAAATCTAGCATTTCTTCATGGTCTTTATCTTCAGTCACTCCCAAGTAGTTGATGTGAATAGTTGGCTTTTTGGATTGACAATTCACCGCTAGATGTCCACGTTGATGGCATTTATAGCAGACTATGGATTTGGCTTTAGAAACATTATTGGTAATAGCAAAAAGTTTAGGAATGTTGGGATTTGGCTGGAAAGGTGGCTTAGGATTTGGATTTGTGTTTGATAGTAAAGCAGGGGGTCATGTCCAAGATTTACGGAAAGATGAAACAAAGCGGTTTTGATTGAATCTTCAAAAGTTAGAATTGGATTGTTTTGTACCAAAGTTACCATTGTTTTTTAGAATTGTTGTGGTCGCTTCTCTCATCCTCAAATTTTTTCTTCAGCATTATGGGCCAAGGAAATCACATCCTCGAGAGTCATTGGCTTGAACATGTTCACTTCCGCATAGAAGTGACCAAGCAAACCAGACATAAAATTGCACATATGAGTCACCTTAGGTACATCTTCGAGCATTCGAAGTTACAATAAAGCATTCCAGAAATGTTCAGTATATTGTAAAATAGGCTCACGATCTCTTTGTTGCAGAAGATCCCACTATTTGATTGCTTTTTCGTGGAATTGAGGTGGAAGAAAATTCAGCAAAAATTTCTTTTGAAAAGTCTCCCAAGTAGTAGGACAATCAATCCTTTTGCAGACAACAGTCCACCATAGCGATGCTATGTCCACTAAATGATTAGTGACACACTTAATTTTGTCTTTTTTGGCATATTGTTCTTCATGGAAATAATCATCAAACTGACTAATAAAAGCAAGTACATTCTTTCCATCGCGTAACCCATTGAAAGTATAAAATTTGAAATTTCTTTTACTTATCTTGGCTTCTTCTCGAATAGATTGTGCTTCAAGTGTCGCATCGATCGTGCATCATATAACATCTTTAGGTTGCGGCCCATCTTGATCGGCAGTAGATTGTTGAAGACTGGCCAATTGAGCTTGCAATGTTTGACATGCTCTTCATTCCTCTTGAAGCTGCATTATAATTAGGTCCAGTTTTTGCTCCATCGTTGGTTCCGGTAAATCACCTTCGGCCATAAAATCTTCCATATTTTGATCGGTCATCCTGCAAAATTTCAAACAACCTCACACACTCAAAATCCTATTAGCCGGATGAGCATAGCTCAAAGTTGGGTTTACAAGGCTTGCTCTTTTTTCTTTTTTTTAAATGGCTTTTTAGCAATCTTTCTTCTTCGTGGTTACGAAAATTGATGGCAGTCTTCTTCCAAGCATATACTTCATCCGTGTAGACTACATATAGCAATCTGTTTGTTGAAATTTGGCTCTGTCAGAGTGCAAGCATGAACAGGGGCTTGCAAAGAGGTTGAAATGAGTTTGGGAGTGATTGTGTGTGAACTGCTGCTATGGAAGGGATTAAAAAGGTAAGGTTTTGAATAAAGCTTAGCCTTAAGCTTAAGCTTTATATTAACAAGCTTAATGAATCTGAAAATTCGTTCCAGGAGGATGGTATATTCTCGCCACCTTTGTCGCTACGCAATACATGCTGCCACCGCCAATTGATGAAAGTTGAAAAGCTTAAGCTTTTCTTAAGCTTATTAAGCTTCAACTAATTGAAATTGGCTTATCTTTTCTTCTGAGAATAAATGACTTGATGAAGGAGCTTGGAAAGTGGTCCTCTGCCACTAGAGAGTGATCCTTCACGATCCGATAGCATAGTAGGGGGTTCTTAACCACCAAGAACACGTTGGTATTGACGGTTTGTCGCAAGACTGACTGTAGAGCTTGATCATTCCAGGATCTTTGCCTTCGCATGAGATGGTAAGCGATTAGAAGCCCTCGATCTCAGCTTCACTCTGATACCCACTAGTGCACAAATCATATATCGTATGCATACATAGTGAGCGCCGGAAGGTCCCCAAGAACAAAGAACTCTACTTTAAGCTCAAAATCCAAGAGAATAGACTTGCATGACATGAAGCAAAAAGACGACCAATTGGATATAATCTTCTCCCATGCCTTTTGTAAGTGCTCCACAAAGCATGTATTTAATATTTTATTCATCTCCAAGCTCAAAAACAGCCCAAATTTACAATTAGCATGCTTTAGCTTTTGTGTTTGCTTTTGTCCAAATAAAGAATAAAGCCGTTGGGCGCCCCAAGAGTTGGGCTATGCCCAAATACAATGACCAATAATGAATATTTAAACCATGCGCCCATGTGCATACAAAATAATAAATATATATCAAGCACTTTAATAAATAAGCGCGTCAAAATAAATATTGGTGTCATGCCTAAGACGCACACCCATCAAAATGATAATTTTTTCTAAATAATTTGAATACACACTATCGTCCAGTGCTTCCCAATGCCACCGCCGCTTGCTCTACACATCAACTGAAGCATTCACAATTGTTAGAAAATAATAAAATTAAACCGAAAAACGTGAATACCTAGTAGTCTTCTACAAAATAAATAAATAGGTTAGAACTCTGTCCTAACCTTAATTTAATATGAGTACGTACTCTAAACTCATAAACGTCCATTAATTTAAATATGTATTTTGCAGAATCACCCACTGGTACATTAAATTAACGTGACGCCCGAAAAAGACAGGCGTCCCCATTAACTTTTCGGACAAGGAATCTAACTTGTGTACGAGCCCCGACAAATAAATATAATTTTACGGAATCCATCGCAAAACCTCACGAAATCCACTGTGTGGAATATGCCTCCTCTTGGCATCAAGAACCTATACACCTATATACCTATATAGATGAGGCTCACTGGCCCCACCTCACCATGCTCTCAAACTCCCTCTCTAACACTCGAGAGTCATAAGGGATAATTGCATCACTTGCACTAGAAAGAAGAAGAAGAAGGGCTACTAAGCCCTTCCTGCAATCTGAAGAAGATAACCCTTTCCATGTCTTAGGCTTGGCCTTGGCCAAAGAATTTGACTCAAAGTCAGAGGAGGTAAATGACTCAGTGGAGGAGTCATATCTTGCTGCTTCTTCTTCTCATTCTTCTTCCTCGAAGTAGCTAGTTTTGCAATCCTTGTGTAAATGTCTCTTCTTACCACAATGATAACCCTAGGCCTTCAACTTCTTCATCTTATCACACCTCTCTAACATGATAAATGCCTCATTAGAGCCACCATATTGAGATGAAAGCCTCCCTACAACTACAAAGATGCCTCATGCTTAAGCAACATTGAGGAGATATGGGTAAAACTCACTAGCGTTAATGACATCTAGGCCCGCATTTGTCACTCCATCAAATTCCAAAGGGAGCTTGTAGAGAATAGCTCCTAGAAGATGAGCCTCTAGAAGGGTAAATTGCATGTGATAAAGTTTGGTTAATAGGAAGCAAGAATAAGTGAATACTATTCTTCAGTTCAAACTTCATCTCTTGGAGTTGTCCATAGAGGGTAACTGAACACATGGTTGATGGAGCCTCATACAACATTTGAGGTTTCACCCATATTGCCTGAAGTAGTCCTACAGGAGGTGATCACCCAAAGAACTTCTTTAAAGATACAACAAGGAAAGAGCACAATATGCACATGCATAATCGAAATCCCATGTAAGCATAGCTTCCTTGTAGTTGTCCTAGTCCCAATCAACAAGAAGAGGAGTGGGAGGCTCAAAACACTCAAGAGCTCTAGAAATAATATACCATAATTGCTTCTACACAAACCATAGCACTCCATGTTAGGTAATTAGGGCCTTAAAGTTTATCATTAGTATAACAATAGAAAGGAGCCATCTAGAGAGAATAGGAATAGAAGGTAATAGGAAAGAAGAGGACAAGAGAGAGAGAGAGAGTGCAACCAAAACATAGCACAATCTGCACTAAATAGAGTTCAATAGATCATAAAATCTACAAAAAATAGGAAGGATCAATGGATAGAGGTAGAAAACCATGTCACCCAACCTTTAGGAGCCCAAGACATTGAAAATGCAAGTGTTGCATATGAAAAACATAGACAAGGAAGCATTAAATGCTATCACCTGAGCAAAAGAAGATAGAAAATCAGTAAGCATAGGCATCAATAGCATTGAATGCAATCAACAATGGATATAGTAGCAAAATACAAAGATCTAGTGATTGAAAAGTCTCTAAAACTAGTCGCCCAATTACAACAGATAAAGAGGATCAATAATCAATTTTAAAAACACCAACAAAGCATAGATCTTAAAATCTAATACCATGTCAAAAGTGGATGCAACAATTGAAGCATGAAAGAATGTTGAAACAGACTACTAAATATAAGATAAAAGAGAGAGAAAAGAGAAAACACAAGAACACTGCAAAAAGGAGAACTCAAAGATGTGATTGGGAAATGGGATCCATATATTAAACACGAGACAATTTCATACGACAGTGAGTCACTAGCTATGTGGGCACTTGCACCAGCTCCCTCTCTCCAACAATGCATGCATTAGATCTACACATGATGAATGACTAAATGTGGAGGAGGCACCTAGACATAGGATAAAATAATGCTAAGAAAGTGAAGTTGGCCAGTATTTAATGCTAGTTGGCCAGCATAAAATGCTAAAATGATCACCAAAATGACCACTAAAAATGCCTGAAGTACTCTAAAATGTCAAGCCTGCTCCAACACATGTCAGACTCACTTTGACTATATTGCTAAAAAGAGTATCCTAAGCATGCCAAAAGAATATGAAATAAAAGGCCACTCTATAATTATTACAGACGTGATGCATGATACAAAACCAATTTCATGCCACCAAACTCATCTTTTTTACACTTAATTTTAGTTATTCTAAGGGTCTTGAATGATTTTTTGAGCATATTTTAAACTCAATGATATTTTATATTCTATCAAAGTAATTTTATTTTAGATACTTTTACCATTTTAAGTATTTTTCTCATCAACAAATAACATTATTCAGAGTGTAGGTTGAAAACATAGGAACCGTTAAAACTTTTTAAAAGACCAATTGCCTGTAATAAACACCCCCCCCGCACGTGTGAACGAGGACTTTAGGGGGGCAAGGTCAAAAGGTTTTAAATCTTTAAAAGTTTTTAAAGAGACCAATCGCCTCCGTCCTCATCTAATTGGGGCGCAGCCATGCTCCTCAAAATCGCTAATCCATGACGAGTTGCTACCTCGAAAGCATCGCAAAACTACATCAATCACCACACAGTTGGATGAACATGAACTATCTCGGCCTCATCGTCAAATTTGAATGATCAGGCGGCCATGTGCGACAGATGGGAAAGAAGCTAATAAACCTTAGAACGGCTGTATAAAGCCTTAGCTAAGGCTCAACAAGGCTAGCCATTGTTTTTTTAGCGGCCTGAAACACGAGAGAGAGAGAGAGAGAGAGAGAGCGTGCGTGTGTGTGTGTGTGTGTGCAAAGGGGAGCAAACAGAGGAAGAGTAGTTCGGAGAAGAGAGAAGAGAAAGAACGGAGTTAAAGGAGGAGTATGAAGATTCAAGATGGCACCTACGAGGAGTGCCAGAGTAGGACAAGAGATAGTAGTTAGAGCTAACAAGACTATCATCATCAACCCATGCCCATGTGCCTTTGTAATTTTAACTTTGTATGCTCTTGTATATGGAAGCATTGTAGTAGAAATTGATATGTGTATTGGGAACCCTTATAGGTAAACCCCAACAATAGTAGCTAGACCAAGTTAAGTTTCCTAGGAGAGGGGTTTCTACCATAAAGACGAGTCCTCTCTAGTGATGGAGCCTACTTCATGATCATATGATAATTTGTTGATTAAGTTATGAAGCAAGAATGAAGAATAGCACGTAAATAATTTAGCTTAGATAATCATTATTCATAACAACAACATAACCAAAAGGTAGAATCTAGATTCAATGGATTACACAAAAGAATGGGTTAAGTTGAAGCTATATTGTGAAATTTTTATGTCTCTATCTTGTAAAGTGCATCTAATGAGGAGAGTCAATGGGAATCTTGAGCTTAAGTGAGTAGGTTAAGGTATGCCCAATGGAACACGATTGGCAGTTTTTCTTTGCTTGGGATCTTAATCATATTAGATGGAACTCACCTTCTTTATGAACCCTAGAAAAACATCTAAGTAAGAAAACACAAAAGTCATAAAACTATGGGGAACATGGAACCTTCCTAGGTCCTATGACGAAAAGAAAACACAACTAATTCTGAAGACCAAGAGAATAAGAACCCTTAGATGGATCCTAGATAACTAAAGTGGGATTAATTACAGATCCCTCAAGTTCATGAATGCCTCAAAGGCTAACAAGAATACTTAATGATTGCATTCTAAGGAAGGATAATTGGGATTGTATTTTCTTTTGGGAAGTGTTCAAAGGACATTGTTTTTTCAATTGTTGAATTTGTCTTTAAGAATCGACTTGTTGTTCGAAAAAGAGAGAGTCTTCCTAGCTAATATCGAATGCTCTATGGTGCTATTTGTATTAAAAATGACATATACTTATGAATTTTTGTAAGTCTGTCTACTTTCCATATTTGGTCATTATCTGGAAGCTAGAAGATATCCATTTTATCCTCACAACGGAGACCTTTATGTAAGTAGTGATTAGTTCGCATTAAGAAGCTCTCAAAATACTCCAGCTTTGGATTACACATAGATTTTGATGAATTTCTCATATTGGAGGATTTTCTATGCGTTCATGCTCACTTTGCAAATATTATGTGAGGTGAAACTGAAGGCAGTTTGCATGTACTTGGTCTCTAATGATTGCTTTATTAGCTGAAATACTTGGGATAGCTTACTAAAAATTCATGTCTTTAGAAGTGCTAAAATGTCATTTTTACATCATATTTATGTTGGTGTGATATTTCAATAGCCCTTTTTGGCTTCGTGGGACACTTTGCTTGTAATTGGTTGGTCTGTTTTGATCTTGGGTACACTTTGCTATTTTTGGTGTACGGACATACTTTTGTCACTATGGCTTCTTCATCGATTTTAGAGAATGCATTGTTCAATATTGAAAAGCTTGATGGTATAAACTTTTGATATTGAAAACAGCAAGTATATAATGTATTGGTCCAAAAGAAGCAGATAAAGCCAATTAAATGTAGTGGGAATAAGCCTTAGGACATGGATGTAGATTTATGGGAGGAATTAGATGAGCTTGCATGCTTTACTATTATGTTGAACTCTCAAAGTCTATGTATTTTAATGTGAAAGACATGGCAAGTGTATATAGGATATGGAAAAAGCTTAGTGACATATATGAAAAAGGAATTCTAGCCTCACAAGTTTATTAGCTAAAGAAACTCATTGATCTCCGCATGGAGGAGGGAACTTCAATATCAAATCACCTCAATGAGTTTAATACTGCTTTCAACCAAATGACATCTCAAAATATTGTCTTTCATGATTTACTAAAGACCATGTTCATTTTAGTCACCTTACCTAAGAGTTAGGATACTTTTAGGACTACCATTAGTAACTATGCACCTACATTTGGTCTTATGAGTGCTAATTTTGAGAGTAGCTTACTCATCAAGGAGGTGAATAGAAATAACAATTCAAGTTCAAAGATCTCTAGTGCACTTATGGTGAGAGGATTGCCAAATGCTAGGGGCAACTCTCATGAGAGAGGTAAATCAAGAAGCAAGTCACGTAGTAAAGAGGATGTAGAATGCTACTTCTATAACAAGAAGGGATGCATAAAGGATTGTTCTAAGTGTAAGAACAAGGAAAAAGGTAATAAGGCAAATGAAAATGATGGCAAAGAGAAAAGAAATGTAAAAATTGAATAGATTAATGCATGTAGTAGTGATGATGGTGATGTCTTGGTTGTATCTTCTTTTGGTGACGCATTATCTCTTGCCATGGATAATGGCATGCCTTAGAATTAGCTTATGGATTTGGAAGCATCATTTCATGTCACACTACACAGAGAGTGGTTCTCTACTTATGATGCTAGAAAAAGAGGATGTGTTTGAATTAGCTTATGGATTTGGAGCATCATTTCATGTTATTCCACATAGAGAACCACATAGAGAGTGATTCTCTACTTATGATGTTGGAAAAAGAGAATGTATTTATCTTGGAAACAACAATGAATGTAGCATTGTTGGCATTGCGGATACACACTTGTCATTATCAAATGGTTCTCCTTTTATTTTGCCAAATGTATGATATGTTATAGACTTGACAAAGAGTTTGATCAATATACGGCAAGTTGATGATTAATTAATGATCATGTATGGTAGATTTGCAAGGGATATCTTGTTGTGATCAAAGGGCCAAAATCTAGTACGTTGCATCATTTTTAGATTTCTAATGTCAACGACCATGTTGTAGTTTTCACTGAGAACAACCATCTATTACTTTATGGCATCACCAGAGTTTGTGCCATCCAACTTCTTAAAATTGAAAAGTGCATTTTTTGAAGCAAATAATGAAGACATAAGCATTGCAATTATATAAAAGGCCAATAAGCAACTGAGTAAATGCCAACTGCACCACTAAGTAAACTAAGAAGTTGTAAATAGGGTGCTCACCATATTGGCCAACCAATGCCAGAATAGCCAAATTTCATGACTAAAAGGTAATCTAAGAACTCCTCCATTTCTACAATTTTGTCTCACAATTTCCCTCAGGTAAAAAAACTTCTAGATATCTTATTTCTCTAATGCTCAATGTGAAAATGGTTGAGGATGGCTTTAACCTTAATATTAAGGTTAAGAGGAGGGATTTTAATAAGGTCAATAGTCTTATAGCCTTTATTCATATAGGAAAAATTAAAAAATAGCCCAAGCCTTGGAAGTGCCTCAATTTAACCAATTTGATCAAGTGCATATTCAAAAAATACTTTGATAACTCTAATGTTCATGGACATCACAATTAATACAAAGAATCAACTCTATCACTTTTTTTTCTGTCTTCTCTTTGTTATAGACCAAAGCACGCCTTCTACTTCATGTTATTCTCTCGTTGTACATTGCACCACTTTGGATCGTCTTTCTTACTAAAAGGATCAAGTGCTCTCTATTTATGAAAGTTATTCTCACTTTTTCCAATTTTTATTTTTAATAATTTAACACTTGTCAAGTTTGAGAACAATTTCAAACCACTAACATATTTTATAGGGGTGGCTTCAAAAAATTGAATGCAAGGGATTGCAAAGCTTCCAAACATTAGGGGATATTTGGACTCACTTTTGAGCCTTGTAAGAATTGTCACGTCATCATCCTATTAAAAAAAGAGGCCCACGGATAACTATATCCATTGTACCTCAACACTATATCATCTATCATATCATTGGAAAGGTCATGATGAGAGGATTCTAATGCATCAATGTCTAACCAATTTGGAGTTAATATGCTCAAAATATGGCCTCCTAACCAAAAAGTAACCTCAAAAGTTTCTTAATGGTAGCCTCTCTCTCATTTGTCCTTATGGAATACTCCCTAAAATCCCAAAGAGCTTAAAAGGCCCAAAAGTGAGTCCAAATTTTCCTTAATGTTGTAAACTTGCAGAATCTCTTTGTTAAATTGATATTGGGAAAATAATATAAATGTGGGATTTTTTTGGTCCCAAAATGTAGAAACTAGATTTAATATAGCTAACCAAAGGGAGTATAGATAGAGTAAGATGGCAAGGTGGCTGCCATCATCAAAACATTTCTCACATGGACTTGTGGGCTTGAGATTTCCATTGGCACCTATGGCATCACATTATTTATTTGCGAATCCATAAGTCATTTTCCTCCATGGTTTTAGACCTAGATTTGGCATCATGGTTGTCTCTTTTCATAGACCATAATGCCACTTGATGCCAAACTTTCTCCTACTCAAACTAGCTTACTCTAGCAAAATTGTCATCATATGCCTCTTCACTCTTTTCTTGAAATGAGCAATGATATTAACAATAGGGTCAAGAAATTTCTTGCTGGTCATGCTATGCACAATATATTTCCTGTACTAACATGGCTAAAGTTATTGGGTCTCCCGAATTTGCTAAATCAATCATCTAAGTTCCTTGCCACTCCCCTCCCCAAGAAGGTTGATTACGTGCATTATACTTGCAC
The DNA here is from genome assembly GCF_053477565.2 of Lygodium microphyllum. Taxonomy (NCBI): domain Eukaryota; kingdom Viridiplantae; phylum Streptophyta; class Polypodiopsida; order Schizaeales; family Lygodiaceae; genus Lygodium; species Lygodium microphyllum. Next base: position 59,265,783 of record NC_141136.1, on the reverse strand, counting down.
ACTTATGTGGTATGTTAGAAGCCTTACAAATGCCACACTGTGCTAGCTCAAGACAGAATCTACTGTCAATTGTCTACCATTATTACACTTGGAACATTAGAGGGGTATTGCTAGAGGATTTGTGAGCACCCTTTGAGAGTTTCGGGCCCTTGTCCTTCCATTTGGGCTTTACAAGCTTCTTGGTATCCTTAGAGTCATCCTTCTTAGTCTTTCTCCGTGTTTGTGCCAGAATCTAAATCATTGGTTCCAACCTTGCAACTCTTGCAAATCTTTTTGGACTTCTTAGACTCCTTTTCTTTGAGACTATTGAGGGGATCTGCTTGGAGCACTAATTTGATTAGATTGTCCAAAGTGGTTGTCTCTAGATTTGCTTATAGCAATGAAAAGCAAATTTGCTTATAGCAATTAAAAGCATTCTTTTTAAGCTCTACATATACAAAAAGAATTAAGAATTTCCCTAGCCAAGATGATAATGGTGATCCATTATAGCAAGAAACATAATTTAGCACTAGAGTTTTGCACATCGTGATCTCCCTACTTAAGACTTCTCAAGCATTCCACCTTTTGGGCATCAATTTGAACTTAACAAAAGTAGTTTAAGAAGGTTATTTAAGCTTCTAAATAGGCATCCTATCCTTTATACTCTATTAGCCAAGCTATTATCTTCCATAATGTAATCTCAAAGAGATCAACCTCATCCACTTGACCAAGATAATTGCTAGCATATTCCTTCTTGAGCTAGTGGATGTGGGCATTTGGGTCTTCCTTGTCAACCTTGAAAATTTTGGGATATGTAATGCTCTTAGTCATTAGAGGAAACTGGGGACTAAAGGTATAGATAGGTAGAACAACCATAGGGGTATTGGACTAGAATAGTTGGATGCATAGCACTAATTAGATGGTACAATCATTTGCTCCTAGCCCACACCATGGCTAGGAGGTTGCGAACACATTCAAGTCATCAAGAAGAATGAGTCCACCAAGATGACACATTGGAATGTAAGGCAAGATCACCATTGCCCAAAGATATTGAGCATGTCAAGGCCTCTAGAGATGTCACAAGTTAGGACTCAAGCGAGTTACATTACCCACAAGTAGGTGTGCGTGGGGGTGAAGGTGCAACTTGTGAACACTTGCACATGGATGTCTCCTCACAAAGGTAGGATAATTATGGTTGCCAAGTGTAACAAAGGTAGGATCATCATGGTCTCCAAGTGTACATGGATACAAACATGATAATAAATACCATAAAATTTGAAATTTATTCTCAACACAAAATATGATGGTAATATGAATACCTCACATGATCCTTTTACTTAACTGTAGAAAAAAAGTGAAGAGGAATTTAGAGACATGATACATAGAGACAAGTTGAAAGAGAAGGCACAAAGTAATATATTAAAGAAATAGGATTGATATCTAATATATTGCATGGTTTACATGGATATGTTTGACAATTACAATTATGGTCAACATGCATGCAAATCCAAATAGAGACAAGTGATTTATCGCATGATTCATGATTCTAGACACAAGTGACCAATCCATTTGGTGCCCAAAAATGTGACAGTAAGTAAGCACTCTTATTATCTCCACATTAGTCACTTGAACTTGTATCTATATTAGAGAGTCTTGTATACACTATTGATACTATGCATTATGGGTATGTGCTATTTGTATACTTGCATTTATGATAATTTACTATGGATACACTATTTGATACAAGGCCATGGAGTATGATCACTTTCCATGAAAAAATGTGTACTTCAAGAAGAACTAATTGTCAATAGTGAAAGTGGCCCCAACATGCCAAGTTCACCTCAACACTTATCCTTAGACGAGAATAGTAGTAGCCATATGCATAGAAAATATTCCTTGCATATGAAAATTGTGTCAAGGCGTATTATCACAATGGTTTTTGTGTGGGATTGTGTGTTAGAGGTGCATGCGCATAAAGATGATAGAGTAAGAAGATTGCATACTAGTTACTTTGTTGAAACTGCCATAAAGATTCTAAAAAGAAAATTTGGATAGCTAGAACTCTAAAATTTTCTTAGTAACATGTAAGCATAAGTGTTGACACATGTAGCAAGACCTAGTATGTTGGATTGAATGTGAATCAAGTAAGCCCAAAGTGACTTACATTGGCATGGAAAAAGTTGTGGGTTAGTCTATTGTAACAAAAGCTAATACATTGAGTAAGCATAAGAAAATTGAGAATTTGGAGTGTTGAACTTTCAAAAGACTTCCTTACCTAGGGGAAAAATTGAGTTCTCACAAGAATGAAACTAAAATGTGAATGAGCTCCTTGGCATAGAAGAATTAGATAAATTGCAAGGATAGTGATTAAGTAATCAATGAGAATGAAAAATGGAGAGTCAAAGAGAACCAAGCATAGTTATTATCTAATGTCAATTGATGGCATGATTTGGGTTCTACCAAAAAATTGTGTGAAATTATCAATAAACAAGATGTTAAGATATGCATATAGTGGACTAAGAATATACATACCAAATCTAAAAGAGCCATTAGGAAACACAAGGGCTAGTCTTGAAAGCTTAATAGTACATCTCATACAACATCGGTTATTATATATAGGAGAGAGACCTCCATTGTATGTGTGCACATGTCTTGCATGGATAGTAGGTGTCCTTCAAGATGTCACACTTGAAGGCATCTACTTTAAATATGTATCATAATGATTGTTCCCACTTACAAAGAAAGTTACACATCTTGTTTTCACATATGAGAAATCCTTTACTTAGTACTTCTCTAAGTGCTAGATCAAATAAACCTTTAAAAGAGTGGTCTCCACACACTTACAAGACTCCATATACTTTTTGGAACCAAAGGGTGCACGTACAAACAATCATAAATTGCATAAATATATATGCCTTAAGGTCAATAAGAGCCTATTTTCACTTATTAATTTGCTGCTTTTGCATAAATGCATCAATCAATACAAACTTCTACTTATTTGCTTTTGGTTACCTTGTAATTGGTAATGGTCAAATTTAAGTTACTCTTTTAGTAATTATTATCTTTAGGGACTATCAAAATTTTATAAGAAAGATATTAGAAAGTTGTTCAAAATATGTTAGAAAATTATGTTACCTTTGCAAATAAAATATATTACAACTGGAAAAACAACATCATAATGAACCAAAACTTTGGGAATCTATAAAGGTAATTAAATGCAATGCTCCATCAAATTCACCCTTCTATCTCATGTTTCCATGAGTATATTAGAAGTAAGTGATGTGTTGAATGTTCATTGCTTGCATGCAACTAAATTTTCTTTTAAATATTGCGAACCTTGTACTAAGTAGAAGAATGTTTACGTCAACCCACTAGGTGTATGGGGGATGCAACAATGCATGCAATTAGGTTTTACCTACCCTCTGCAAAGCTCTATGATAGTGACATCTTCTCAAATGTTTCCAACACCTGTCCCAATGTTCTATTCTCACCTTATGGTTTTTAAATGCATCCTAGAAGGTCCTGGAATCAAATTTTTAGTAAGCTGCATTGGAATGAGAGATGTTGCACCTCAAAATGAGGTACAATTTCTTTTTAAACTTACTTTTTAACCGACCAAAGTAGACTATGTAGTAGCCAAAATTCAATGAAGATACTTGTAACCTTGGGAAAGCATGAGAAATGAGACACTTGTCATTTGATACAAGTCTTGGTATGTTGAATCTTGTTGTTCCCCAAAAAGAGACTATTTGACCCTTAAAATAAACTCTAAAGAAGCTTTCATTGCTTATTAGAATATTTTTTATTCCATCCTTGTGAAAAACATTATGTGGAACATTTCCTTGAACTTATACATGTGAATTAGTTGTGTACAAGAGTGGGTGTACACTAGATCATGTAATTTCACATCTCGTTAGTGGCTTTGTATGTCAAGCTTACATGAAATTATTTTAGCTTGTAATGGATGATTGATGTGACATGTAGATTTTAGCCAAAAATGATTTACCATCTAATTTCTAAGGAATACATGAAGCCAAAAAGACCAAAGTGCATGTGCACATGCACAAGCTTATATATGTCTAGCCTACTTTTTACATTGCAAAAGCTCCTTTATAGCTTCTTTTCAGACCTTACACGTGTGAGTGGTTCCCACCTTCTTTATTGATTGCAAATGCACATGGAAGCTACTTAAATATAAGAGATAAAATAGATATTAGGTAAAGTGTAGATTTGAGGATTAGCACAAAAAGAGGAATTGTCATGTGCATGTGCATACTTCTAGGAAACTTCAAAAATGGGGATGCATAAGGATAGATTGGTAGGTGGTCACACTATGTGGGCGACATGTGTATGTGTGTCTAAGTACACCTATACAAATTGCTTAGATGTAAAGATTATAAACATTGTATATATGCTCATGGTGCAATTGCTCATATTTGCAAATATTATACACAACACAAAAATCTGACATGAAGACAATCTCTTTGCCCCCTCCACAACCCTATTCCAAAATACAAACCCTTAGTTGTCCTTATGGGCTTAGTTCATCTAGCTACCATTAACAATATGATACCTTGATTTTAAGATAACTAAAATGCATTATGAAGATTCACATGAAAGTAAAGAGGAAAGAGAAACAAAAGGGACATGCATACAATCCATTTTTATTATGTCTTAGTGAGAAAAGTGAATCGAAACTCTAAACAAGGAAGATAATTTTTTGTTTCATGCTCATGGAGAGATGTAACATGACCTAGTATTGGCAAATTGAGAGTAGCTATGCTTGAGGAAATCTAAAGTTCTCATGGCAAGGACCCTTAGGGGTGATGCAAGGGTCAAATAAAAGAAGTGGGTTTCAAATTATGTTTCACAACTTTGAAGGTTTGTTTTTTTATTAATTTGGACACCCTAAAGTGCATTTGATGATGGAGTTGATGTTTAAGGCCATGTCTTTTGTAGTGTATTAGAGCAATTTTCTCTAGTAATGTATGTCATAAACTAGAGTAGGATGGAATTTAAATCTCTTCTGCTACTCTCTAGTTTCTAATCTTTAGCTTTCCTCTTTGATTTAGGATCATGCTTTTGGTGCCAAGCCTGCACTTTGATGACAATAGTATAAATATGCAACCAATATATATATTTGCATTGATCAAGTTTATCATTGTCATGCTCAAACATATTATTACCACTAAACATTTTCTCCATTATGTGTAACTTCTCCTCAAGTAGTTTAATAAGTATGAATGGTTATTTATAGTCTTAGAATTTGAGCATTATGCATTTCATCGTCTTGTAGATTGGAGATTACATTTTTATTTTATGTTGAGTGACTAAAAAACCATTTAGGGTAGTGCTAGTCCTAGATAGCTGAGTAGACTTTGAAGAGTCTAGTAAGTGAAGGTAACCATATATTTTAGTAAGTAAAGAGGCAAAAGGACATGCTACACCATGTTCACTTTTTGTGCAAGGCCTTCAAAAAGTCTAGGAAGAATTAGATGTGGCACCACCCTTACATCTTTCTTCATATGTTGCAATCCATAATAGATAAATCAAGTATAAATTATTGCAAAGTTGACTCAATTATCAGCAGGGAGAAAAAAATGAAAAATGTTGAGCTAGGATGGTCGAGGCAGTTACATATGTGAAGCATCAAAACAATGTTGCCTTCATTGGCATGGGGCCCTTTTCTTCCGAGGCCATCTTTGATTGGGCATTAAGTACTACCCTCACATTTTACTCCTTTGATCTCAATTGGGTGCCCTTTGTCTCCTTCATTGCTTGACCCCCTCTTCTTCAAAGGCTATTTGAGTTTGGGAGCTAGGTTGTGCCCTCACATGTTATCCCTCTTGTTTCCTTTGTGGGCATCTAGCCCTTCCCAAAGCCACTTGTGTTTCAAAGTTTGTCTAGTTTTGTACCATTCAACTCATTCATTTCAAAATTTTCTCATGCATGGTGGTTGCTATTGGATCAGTACAAAGATCTTTCATCTTGTAGTAGCCCATTATAGCCCATGTTCCACATGTGACTCATCATTTGTTCAATGCAGAATGGATCAATATCCCAATCCTAGTGACATATGCCAATCCCCTAATAGTTCTAAGGGACCATGGCATCCAACCTACAATGTCATGTTCAAGGAAACAAAGTTTCTACTACCCAAGGTAGCTCAACAAATGTGTAGTCTAGAATATACTTTCATACGGCCTCTTACCTCTCCTCATCACTCACTTTCTAAGAGACATGAGCTAGAAGGTAGTGTTTTATTAAGAAAGACATACCTTTGATCTCAAAGGGGTATCACAATTATTTGACTTTAACAAAAAGATTACCAATGGGAAACATGTTAACAGATAGGAATAAATCAAATAACAAAGTTGATGACCAATTTTCTATTGATAGATACATACTATACTATGTGTCATAAGAAAGCATGAATGAAGAGTCAACCATCATTGTTAAGGCTTGGATATATAAGTTATATCAAGAATGTTTGAATTTAAAACACATGTCACAAAGGGGCACTATCAATACATATGTTTAATCTACTCAATTGGATAATAAACTATCGAACAAGAACTTATATATGGTCTGAAGTTGAGAGGGAAACAACATGAATTATGCACTAAGTTTATAACAACATTCAATATGATATGTACTCAAAATTTCTAAAAGACGTTGACATACTTCAAATATGTGTAGAAACACACGTTCAAAAGATCTAAAAATTCGACAAATTTTTCACAAGCAAAGAAAGAGATTTAGATTGGAGCTATACATGAACATGTGGATAAAAATTCATTGATAGTTTATCATGTGAATAAACTTAGCATACATGACAAAGTGAAATGTGACATATATGGTAACGCACTATTTTTGCATAAGCTATTTTGAACACTCAAGCATGGTAACTTAATTAAGACAAAATTTTACTTTAATATGTACTTATCGACATCATTAGCTCATGTAAATAAAATTGGTTAACACCTTAACACAATCAAAGCACCTATTTTGAGCATTGAAGCATTGTAACTTAACTAAGATGAAAATTTACTTAGGTTTGCGCCCATCCACATTGCCACTCATGTAGAGAAAATTATAAGAACCTAAAAGTACAAGTAAAACACTAACAACTAAATGTGAAGGACAAGACACCCAAATATTGTCCCTAAACAAATCAAATGAGCCAACTAAGTAGATGAGAAGTTAAAATTATATATAAGGCTTGTGTTTGATACAACACATCAATAAAATGGATAACATGTTTTTTTGCTCACACCCAGTGTGTGACAATAGCGACAACAATGTCTTTGATTCGCTAGTTGTAAACTACACGGTGTGCATGGCCAACCTTAGTAGAGGAACATGACCCATAGTATTCGCTACTACTAATACACCATAATAGGCTATGTAACAATCGAAAATAGTAGAAGACCATAGCAAAATGTATTCATTTTCTTGCAAATAGCAAAAGGTGTCCATTTTCCTGCAATTTAAAGAAATCCAAAATAGGGATCAGTGCATGTGTTAAGCAAAGTTACCCAAAGTCAAAATAGGTTTAAGTTCATTGCTTAAATTTCAAACTAAAATAGGGGTTTGCTATCTGAATTTCATGTATTTCATTAAAAAATAATACTACATAAAGGTTGCAAAGCTTTCAAAATCTTTGTTTGAAAGTCTCATAGAACTAAGCTCCAATAATACCCAAGGCCACAAACTTTGAAATAGAAAAATAGATCTAAATTTAGTAGATAAAAGAAATTCAAGCCAACAAGTAAAAAATCTAAAGTGAGAGAAAATATTGGAGATGGAGGCTTACAAGAGGGGCATTGTGACACCATTAATGGACGATGACTTGCATTTTCATGCCCGCTTGGCAATGACCAACCACCCCGCAAATGTAGTAAAAGACCCCCGGTTGAGTGAGCTGAACCATGGTGTCCCCATTTGAGAACTCTTGGATGGGGTTGGAGGAGGAGCATGCCAAGTAGTGCTCCCTATCCACTTGCACCACATTGTGCATCTCCGAGGAGTACTTGAACACTGCATAAAAACACCCTCTAGTTATGGCTTTGCTCTACTTACTAAGCACAATTAGTTCTTCCAAAGGGACTCGTACACTACATTATCGTGCTAGGCAAGGTGCTTTGTTCTACTTACTAAGCACAATTAGTTCTTCCAAAGGACTCGCTCACACTACATTATCTTGCTAGGCGGGGCTTTTAAAGGACTCATTCACACCCCATACTCGTGTAAGCACATGGGAGGTGTTTCAAAAGAGCCCATCCACACAAGAACCGTTAAACACAGCTGGTGTTTCCAAGGGGTCCATTCACACCACTCTTGCTAAGCACAACGGGTGTTTCCAAAGGGCTCATCCATGCTGCAGCTCCCTTGCTAGGTGCTTCCAAAGGGGCTGTTCGCATCAAGTGGACGCCGGCATCTGTGTCACGTGTGCGGGCGCACAAGCACATGCACACAGGCAGGGCCTCTCAGGCACCTTAGCTGCTTGGATGGCCAACGTTCACATGCACGACTAAAAGGCGAAAGAGGTATGGTGTGAGAGCGAGCTCACCTAAGAGGTCGTTCACATGGAAGGTCTTGGTCGAGGCCCAGTAGTTGTAATTGAGCTCGGAGAGGCTCCAATTGGCGCCGTCGCCGACCTGGTAGGTGGTTCCAGCATGGAGGCCGCCTGCATTGCACAGCAGCAGCAGGGCAAGAACTACCTGAGAAGCTGCCATGCCTCTTCCCTGAGAGCTTGCCATAGCTGCAGAAAAGAGAGAGAGAGAGAGAGAGAGAGAGAGAGAGAGAGCAGGGGCAAAACGCTAGCAAAATAACAGCGAGAGAGAGAGAGCGCAAATGAGTGAGTCCCGGGCCTCTTATAAAAGAAGCCGCTCACAGCCCCTCAAGTCTCTTCACACAGTCGAACGAGGGTGGCAGTTGAAATTTGGACGGCAGATCAACCTACCCCTCCCTCCCCCTTCTCTCTCTCTCTCTCTCTCTCTCTCTCTCTCTCTCTCTCTCATTTTCCTCGTTTATTCTTTGGTTTGCACATACATACCTAGCCTACATGCATCGTTCCACATATTAGCCAAAGCCCGTGGCCCCATGTTCAAGCCTATATAGTGGGTTCTAGTCGATTCTTATGGCATCATTCTTGGACAAACTAGGGCAATAGCAAACATCACCATTCAATTATGGGTCACCCCTCAATAAGAGGGGCATCACATATCCCCCTCTCCAAAACTTATAATTGTTAAATCTCATTGCTTAATTCTATATTCGAGTGATCTACACTCAGGCCTAAAATTTGAAGGTTGCAACACCCTTCAAAGGGGGTTTTGCACTTCTAGAGAAGGGTGATACATATATTACCCTTCAAAAGAAAGGTAAGAATTTTAGAAAAATAGTTATATGCCCTTCCAAACTCTTTAAAAAGAAAAGGAGAGGTCCTCTAAGACCTTCTAAATGAAAAGTTGGGTAGCCCTTCCAATTTGAGGGCTATAGACTACACTTGTTATTTACAACTCCCTTTTAGTACCTAGCTAGCCTTATCTCAAAAGCACCCAAAAGTTCATCATTGCTAATAGTACTTCATAAAGGAACATCACTTGCCTAGGCCTCCTATCACAAAGCACTTAGATCAAGGCAATGATGGAGGAGATAGTTATTGTAAACCAAGAAACATTTTCATGAGTCAACATTCATAATTGATGCACTTCAATTTGCATTAAAAAAACAAGTTAAACAATAAAGCATAAGTCTTTCTACCGATGTTAAAAACTAGGCCTCATGGTTGAGCAATTGTAAGCTTAAGACCCATTGCTAGTGCCTTAATGTGGGCATTTAAGATCCACACATATTGAGTTGCAATCTAAGGTAGTATTGGTTCCTACCTATACACTTGCACTAGAATGTTAAGACCTCACATTACATTCCACATGAAGAAAGAAAAATATGTTATCATTTATTGTTAATATTATAGAATAGTTTTCCCCTCTTCTAATGTACAATTGTCTTTGCCATAACACAATAGTTGCCACATATTTTAGCATGACATAATCTCCATGGGGTGATCCATTGTCTTGATATCATTCTTTAAAAAACTATCAATCATTATTAGTACACACTTGCATATTTATTGTTAAGAACATTGCCATATAATGCAAGTCAATGGTTCTAGGTATAAAACATATTATTATTAAGAACATTGCCACAGAAAGAAAATCAATGGTTCTAGATATAAAACACAACAATGATTACATTAACCTCTCTGCCATCCATAAAACATAATGGTGTCTAAAGAAAGTGATCAAGAGGTAATCCATCAAGTATGGTATCTTGTGCAGTCATCATTAGTGAACAAATTTTGTGGGACCATGTGCATGCTACTAGGAAAATAGACCACCATCATGTCAACCATTGTGTTTATGTTTCCCCTATCTGCCTCATTTTTAATGTCTACCTTTTCTTATGTCTTCCAATACCACTTACACTCTGATATACTCTCACCAATCTTGCTCTATATTTAGGACCTTTCTGGCATCAAATGGATTGCAAGATATAACTAAAAATTGTGTGTTTCTCTTTATAGGAATGTCCATATTTTTCTAGGCTTACAATATTCACTCTTCCATCATTGGCCTTCCAATACAATGGTAATTCCAAGCAAACCACTTTGGGTAGGAAGAACTATCAGTAGGAGGCCAAAAAGCCACCCATATCTAGAACTCATTCTTCCAAGGCTGGTAGACATCATGCCATGGAGGTTTCTATTCCCATCCTAGATCTAGCATGAGGGTGTCTAGAGCCTCCCTAAACCTGAAGCTTCCATAGAAGTGAACCTTTCCCCATGGTGGTGGCCTTTCCACCACTCAACCTATGTCAATCAGTGCCCTTCTAGGTTCTTACCTTTACCAATAATTCTGTAGTGAGACCATGGAAATGAACCACACTTGTACAACATTCCCTCATCTGGACCAAGCGCATGCCTTAGAATGAGCACATCTTATGATGAAAACATAGAGATGGTCATCACCCATACAACGTTCTCTCATTTGAATCAATCATCCTTCTCTCAAGGAGTTTTCATTATCCAATTAGTCAACCACAAGCAAGGCAACCAATATTCACTTGAAAGTATTACTTGCAAATAATCCTTTTGAATGCTACTTTCCTTAATTACATCTAATGCATCAAAACAATAAAGAAAACAAATTAGACCAAATCATCACTTTCTTAACTTAAATAGAATAACTAATCATGAAAGAATGACTCCAACTCAAAAATCACAATCTACATCCTTGATGATGTCTTCTGAGTTTATTATAGGAACGTCCTCTTGGAATTCTCTAGAAGTACCTTCTTTGATGACCTCCTTTCCTTCATGATGGCCTTTGGAGGCCATTGCCTCAAAGTTGATTTTATAGAGCTTCAACAAGGCTATGGAAAATGGCTCAACAAATTTTTGATATAGTTTCTACATGGTTGTGGAGAAGAAGGAAAAAGCTCACAGACTTGGTCAGAGCTTTTGTGCAATTAGGGAGAAGAGCAAAAAATCTATATGGGTTTTGATAGAGTCTCTACACATGTCTAGAGAAGAGGGGAGAAGCTTGATATATTCTAGTAGAACTTCTTTGTGATTGTGGACAAGAGAGAAAAAGCTCAATAGATTTTGATTGAGTTTCTATACATGTGTGGAGATGAGGAGAAAATCTTGAAAATTTTCTACTAGAGCTCCCATGCAATTGTAGAATAGGGGGGAAAGCCAAGAGAGAGAGTTTCACTCTAGCGTCACCCATGCCTGTAGAATGGTGTCTCCTCCAGAAGAGTTATGTGTCACTTAGATTGCCCATGGGCTATCTATATAGACAAAGCAAGAGACTTCTCTTAACCTTAAAGTAAGCTATTTTGAGTACTTTTTGAGTAGCTTAGCTCAAATTAGTGACCATCCACATTTTTACAAATCTAGGGATCTCTACACATGTGGAAAAGAGGAGAGAAGCTCAATACATTTTGGTATGCTATATGCAATTCTAAAGTTTAATTATGAAAGGGCAAGGTAATTTAGGTATTTTTGTGCTGATTTGCTATTATTGTCGAGGACCAAAGACTTTGATATGTGTAAGTTCCATTTGTGTAGGTAATGGAGAAAGAGCCTAAATCAATAAATAGCCCATGAGGGGGGACTCGTCTTAACCTTAAATCAAGCTATTTTGAGTAATTTTTTAGTAGCTTAGCTCAAATTAGTGACCCCATCCACATTATTACAAATTTAGGGGACTCTACATGTGTGGAGAAGAGGAGAGAAGCTTGATATATTCTGATAGAGTTTCTTTGTGATTGTGGAGAAGAGAGAAAAAGCTCAATGGATTTTGACTAAGTTTGTACATACATGTCAAAAAGATGAGAGAAGCTTGATAAATTTCTAAAAAAGCTCCCATGCAAGTGTAGAAGAGGGGGGAAAGCTAAGAGAGATTCACTCTAGCATCACCCATCCTTGTAGAGTGGTGTCTCCTCCAAGAGGGTTGTGTGTCTCTATGGGGATTTTTGGAGCATCTTACCTCAAATTAGTGACCATTCGCATTTTTGAGTATTTTTTCCAAGATATTCCCCCCCCCCCCCATCTACAATTGCATGTGAGCTCTATTAGAATTAGTCTCTATGGGGATTTTTTGAGAAACTTAGCTCCAATTAGTGACCATCCATATTTTTACAATTTAGGAGTCCAAAAGAAGCAAAAACGTGACCTTTTTACATTGGCATACAACTTGCATGTGAAAATCTATGTAGATTGGATAGAACTTAAAATGGCCTATGACTTAAAATGGCCACAACTTTTGATGCAAAACAAAAAATCTAGATCTATTTGAGTGTTTCCAATGATGATAATGAGCTCTACAATCTTATTACTTCACTTTACATATTTCATAAGTGTTTTTCTATTGGGAATTTCCACCAATATCTTAGAAAAAGCAATAAAAGTATTGTATTCAACACCCCCACTATTGCTATTCTTGAAGCTCACTTATATGTAACAAAATGTATAATGTCTTTGATTTCTTTTATCTCTAATTTTTATATGACATCTAAGGTACCAAGGTGGGTATATTATATCCTCTTCTCCTTAGAAGAATTGAGATGTCCTTATCTAAAGAGAAGTTGGGGTTACTATTGTCAGGTTTCAAGACTTGTGGGATAAGGACGACTTGCTACGCATTCTAAGTATACACAAATACTAAGATGCCAAGACAATTTAAATAGTCCATAATCAAATTTATGACAAGATATTAGCTCAACAAATGTTACATAAGTAGGACTTATTATATAGCATCAATATGAACTATATGTCTTGAAAGTCATTGTAGAGTTTATCTCCTCGTCTAAGTCTTGAGCTATAGCACTTGATTTACTTAAGCGACTATTGCTTACTAACAACAAATTAGATAAATATTTGGCTCACTAAGCCATTTCTATGTAAATCAATAATTATTTGTATAGAAAATCACATAGAACAATGTCCTTGATTCCTTTTATCACTAACTTTTATATGACATCTAAGGTGCCAAGGTGGGTATATTATATCCTCTTCTCCTTATTAGAAGAATTGAGATGTCCTTATCTCAAGAGAAGTTGGGGTTATTGTTGTTAGGTTTCAAGACTTGTGGATTAGGACACTGCAATGCTTCCCCTATGCATTCTAAGTATACACAAATATTGAGATGCTAGGACAATTTAAATAATCCATAGTCAAGTTTTTTACATGATATTAGCTCTAAAGATGTTACATAAGTAGGACTTATTATATAGCATCAATATGAACTATACACCTTGAAAGTCATAGCAGAGCCTATCTCTTCATCTAAGTCTTGATCTATACTAGTTGCTTTACTTAAGCAATTATGCTTACTTGGTAACTCCTAGTCTTCTTCAACAATCCTAGGGAGATTGGCTTGGATGTGCCTTGGTTGATCACAATGAAAGCACCATCTATTAGGACATCTCTTTTGAATGTGTCCCAACTCATTGTAGTTGTGAAAATCTCTTCCCTTGGTCCTTTTGGGTATCATATTCCTTCCACATGCCTCTCAAAGGATTATTGTATTTAATGTTGATCCTTTTTGAGTCCAATCAAAGGTTTGAATCATATGAGAGTATATTTAAAGTCATTGGTTTTCATTGATAACCATTGGGTGCCCAAGGGATGCTTAAGGTCTTGGCAGAATCTTTCCACTTGGTCTTCTATATCCATAATTGGTGCACATTTCACTAGGTGTATGAAGCATGAGTACCATGCTTCCAAAGACAAGTCTTATTACTACAAATTAAAGAAATCATTCATATTGATTGAGTTTTACATGGTAGGTATGAATCTTCCTTGTATAACTTTCTTCTTTCTATGTAGTAGTAGCTTCAACAATATTACTATTCTTACACCATTACTTCTATCAAAGGCATGCCTTGCTAAATCACTTTAAGCTTGGCAATCATGACTTGGCTTGCAAAACTCATCCCTATGGCAATAAAGTAGTCTGCCATGGACTTGATCCAAATTTCAACATTTGACTCCATGTGTTTCCATCAAACTCAAGAGGCTTGACTTATTTTAAGAGGGACTCCTTCACTTGTAGTTCAATAGGGTTGGCCGCATGAGGAGAACCCTAGTAAGATTTAGATTTTTTGTTAGGATTTTCTGATGTAGGAAATTTGGAATACAAAAGAGAATGTGAAAAATAATAAAGATCCATTTTTATTATCATCCAATTTAGAATACACGAAAGACTTAGAGAGTTGTTCTATTCAAATATTTTACAAAGCTTAAACAAGATCGAATCAGTATGCACACTAAGTTAGTGAGGCACTAGGCTAAATGGTTTATGCCTTGGGAGGCATCCTAGATACAATAATGGCCATGATATGTTACTCAAATTCACTAGAGGTTCTTATGTTTGGGACATACGACTTGCAAGGTCAAATCCCAATATGCTTAGGGCCAATAACCTTAGCAAGCTTATCATACCTTTGCAAGCCTAGCTTAAAGTCAAATACCAATATGCTTAGGGCCAATAACCCTAGAAAGTAGATCATACACATATTGGTTCTAGTTTAGTCCACCCACTGACAAGGATAAAAGTGTTGCATTCTTTAGTCTCAAATAACCAAAATATTTTAATAAGCTGAAGTTTCTTGAGGATCTTAGCTCTCTTAGGGTCTTAATGTGAGTAACATCCTCAGCATCAACTAAGAGACATCCATGCTACCATTGCCATCCTTCCACAAAATGCACCTAGGCCTCCACAAAATCTAAGCCAAAGATATTCTCCATAAAATGAACCTACGCCTCCTCTAGGTTAATGCTACACAAAATATTATTGATTTAAAGTTTGATTCAAACATAGAAATCAAACAATTCCTAGGTCTCGTTTCTAGTTCTATTTCTTGAATCTACTTGTGTTAAGTGATTGAGCTCTGATACCACATGAGACATGCCCACACTAGGGAAACCCAAGAAATAACATCGAATAATCTAGTATTGCGTTAAGAAAGCCACTTGTGGGATCAATCAATACTTGAAGCTAACAAGCACTGCACTTGATTCATTGATCTTGGTCATTTGTACCTTCACATACAATTTACCATACTTGCTGGTGTCAAGATTGTGGGAGAGAAGGAAGGAGTCTCACTTGTAGCTTTCTTGCTTGCACAATGGGGGAATACACACAAAGGTGGAGGCTGAAAACAGTTTTCCTCTTCTTAGTTGTGTAAGCCAAAAAGAAGTCTCATACAAAGAAATAGAAGAACCCTATATATGGGTCTCAAACCAAACTCAACTAACTAAGGTGGCATACTAACTGAGCCACAAACTAGAGTAGATAAGGATAGCTGTCATGTAGCTATTATTCATGGGCGGTGTACCAACCGCATCTGCAAACAACTGACACGTCGGTGACATAAATGCACAATGGTCACCCTGGCATATCACGAGTGGAGCTCGATATCTCAACACTCCCCCTCGAGCTCAATCCCAATTCCTGCACACCAAGAAGGTCTCTGAACTTGCGCAGCTTCTCTGTGCCCAATGCCTTCGTGAATATGTCAGCTACCTGATCCTCTGTGCTGACATAAACTAGATCAATAAGACCTAGTAAAACCCTCTCCCGCACATAGTGATAATGCACCTCAATGTGCTTTGTTCTAGCATGATAGACTGGGTTATTTGCCAAGTGTATACTGCTCATGTTGTCACAATAAATGACAACTGGCCCATCTGTAGGCTGATGCATATCATAAAGTAGCTTATGCAACCAAGCTACCTCACATGCAGCCATTGCTGCACCCCTGTACTCAGCCTCTGTGCTGGACAAGGCAACTGTAGGTTGTTTCTAGCTGCTCCAAGTGACTGCAACACTCCCAAAAGAGAACACATATCCACTAGTAGATCGTCTATCAGAAATACTACCAGCCCAATCAGCATCAGTGTATCCATGCAGCTGTATCTGAATCCTAGTCTCATAAAATAGTCCATACTACAATGTGGACTTCACATACTTGAGTATGCGTCTAGCCGCATCCAAATGTGGTTTCCTTGGAGCCTGCATAAACTGACTTACCAATCCAACATCATAGCTCAAATCTGGCCTGGTAATAGTTATATAAATCAAACTTCCTACTATGCGTCTGTACATAGTAGGGTCTTCCAGAAGCTCACCTGCATCTGCGCTCAGCTTCACATTCTGCTTCAAAGGAGCTGAAATAGGCTTACAGCCTGTCATCCCATATTTGGACAGCATGTCCAATCCATACTGCCTCTGCAAGAGCTGTATCCCACTTGGTGATCTAATCACCTCAATGCCCAAGAAATAACGCAGCTCTCCCAAATCCTTCATCTCAAACTTCTGCTTCAATAGCATTTTCACATGAAGGATATCTTCATCACTGTCACCTGTCATAATCAAATCATCAACATAAATGACAAGTAGCATAATACATTTCTCTGTTTTTCTCACATAAAGTGAGAAATCTGCCTTGGAAATCTGAAAGCCAATAGTGATAAGATACTGTCCTATCTTGTCAAACCATGCTCTAGGTGCTTGCTTCAAGCCATACAAGGCTTTCTTCAACCTACAAACAAACTTAGGATGAACAGCATGCACATAACCTGGTGGCTGCTCCATATAGACCTCTTCTTGCAAATCACCATGCAAGAAGGCATTCTTTACATCCATCTGATGTAAGGACCATTCCTTTGATGCAGCCATAGCAATGACTGCTCTTACGGTTGCCATCCTTGCAATCGGATTGAATGTTTCTTCATAGTCAATGCCATATGTTTGTGCATACCCCTTGACTACTAATTTTGCCTTATATTTGTTCACAGAACCATCTGCATTGTGCTTCACCTTATAAACCCACTTACAACCAATTGCATTTTTACCTTTAGGCAAAGATACCAACTCCCATGTAGCAATTGCTTCCAAGGCATCCATTTCTTCATCCATGGCTTTCTCCCATTTTTCTTTTCCCATGGCTTGCTCAAAAGAAGTGGGTTCTGGTTCCTGTATCACTTTGACCATATATGCATAGTGAATGGCTGTAAATCCATTGTATTTCAGCCTATCCACAGGATACCTAGCTCTTGTAGACCTGCGCAAAGTAGGTTCACTCTCAGGTGCTCTCAAAACATCCCTGGTCTTCCTTACTCCAGGTGTAACAATAGAAGGAATATCCAACTCATCATCAATGCTCTGTTCTGAGCCACTGGATTCACCATCCACATAAGAGTGACCTGCATTCACATCAAACATGGGCTGATCTACCTTCTCTTTTCCTTTTTGTGATACCTGAATACCACTATCTGCATTGCTTTGAGAAGATTCTCCTGATCTCAATCTGCCTGTCCATGGCGAAGAATGTGAACCACTGCTAGAGGACGCTCCAGGTCCACTAATATTTTGTGACTGCTGCTGTGAATTCTGTGCAGCATTACCATTTTGTACATCTACATCATCAATCACATTTACTGGTTTATACCAGCTACTCATCTCATCAAAAACAACATCTTTGCTCACTGTAAACTTACGAGTAGAAGGGTTATAGCATCTATACCCTTTTTGCTACAGAGAGTAACCAATAAAGATGCACTTCTCAGCTTTTGGATCCAACTTGGATCTCAACTCATCTGGCACATGTACATAGGCAATGCAACCAAAAATTTTCAAATGAGAAATATCTGGTTTTCTACCAGTATACCTCTCCTCTGGAGTCATCCCATGTATTGCTGCAGTGGGAGTCCTATTCATTATATAGACTGCTGTAGCAACTGCTTCAGCCCAGTAAAAATCTAGCAAGTCTTTTTCATTAAGCATGGCACGAGATACCTCTCCAATATGCCTGTTTTTCCTTTATGCAATTCCATTTTGTTGTGGGGTATGACTGCATGAATATTGCTGCTTTATGCCATGCTCCTGCAGGAACCTTGCAAACTCATTTGAGAGGTACTCTCCCCCTCCATCTGACCTTAGGTATTTTATTTGCAGGCCTGTTTCTTTTTCAACCATAGCTTTAAGAGTTTTGAAATACCCAAAAACTTCACTTTTCTTTTTCATAAAATACACCCAAACTTTTCTGCTATAGTCATCAATAAAATTGACAAAATAATGACAGCCTCCAAGAGATGCAGCTTTAGTAGTCCACACATCAGAGTGGATTAATTCCAGTGGCTTCTTACTCTCTTAAACATGTCTAGGAAATGGTTTCCTTGCCTGTTTTCCAAATTAGCAGGCTTCACATACCTTATGCATTTCTGCAACCTTGAATTTAGGCAATCCTCCAACAATATTTTGGGCCTGCATTGATTTAAGTCGCTGTACATTAACATGACCAATGCATTTATGCCAGATATCAATATCTGTAACTACACCGGTCCCATGTGCAAACATTGATGCACTCAATTCAGACATGTTTGCATCCAATGTAAACATTCTGCCCTTCTTCTTTCCTTTTGCTACAAGCGACCTTTATTTTTCATATCCTCAACAAAGCATCCATGAGAGTTAAATCTGACCTGCAAGCCCTGCTCAACCATTTGACCAACAGAAACTAGGTTCTTGGTGATATTCGGGACATGAAATACATCCGATAGGTATTTCTTTTTCCCATCCTTCATAGACAAAGGAATTTTTCCAATCTGCACAATAGGATGTGCAGTATCATCACCAGTCTCCACAAATCCTGGTTTTTCCATTTTCCTTGCATCCTGCATCCATTCTGCATGACCTGTCATGTGGTTTGATGCACCTGAGTCAACATACCACACATCGTTTCTTTCTTCTACACTTGTCACAGAATTGGTCATGTGCTGCACCATAAACAAATGCTCATTTCTGTCATCACCCTGTCTACTAGAAGATGCATAATTCCCTTGCTGCAATTTTCCATTCATGATGTCATTCTGCTTTTTATAGCAGTCCTTAGCCATATGACCCATTTTAACACAGTAGTAGCATTCAACATTGCTGTTTGCATTTTGGCCTCTTTGCCATCCACCACGACCTCTTTGGCTCCCCTGCCTCTAGAGTTACCACGTCCTCCTCCATACGACTGGTTTTCTTGAGTTTGCTGCATATTCTGATTTCTACCACGGCCTCCAAATCGACCTTCTCTACCTCTGCCTCTACCTCTTCCAGCATTTGAGTAGAAGACAGCTTCTTTTGAAGTTCCTCCTGAAGAAGATGCACCACCATTTCTCTGCTCCTCAGAAATTACAAGAGCAATCAACTTCTCAAAATTCGGAAATCTTTCACGAACGGAAATGGATGTTCGGAACTGTGCATAATCCTTTCCTAGACCATTCAAGGTCACAGAAACTAAATCATCATCTTCCACTGGCGACCCAATGGAAGCAAATGCATCTGCAATCTTCTTCACCTTCATGTGGTAGTCATTGATGCTCATATTTTCTCTTTGCATATTATGCAACTCTTGCTTGAGCTGCATTTTCCTGGCTTGCGTATTTGTGCTATACATTTTTGACAAAGTATCCCATGCCTCCTTTGGTGTACTTGCATCCTGAATATGCACAATCATAGAGTCTGAAATACTGATAGACAACCAGTACATAACTTTCCTGGCTCTCTCATGCCATGCTTTGAATGCCTACATTTGCTGTTGATTGGGAACATCAGGAAGAACTGGTTCTTCTTCATTTCCTGCAACAAATTCCCAATATCCTTTTCCCATAAGGAAATTCGTCATTCTAAACTTCCATGCTTGGAAGTTGTTCTTGTCAAGCTTTTCAGTTACAATCTGTGAAAGAGAATCAGATGCCATTACAGAATACTACAAAAAATTCTGTCACTGCAGAGAACACAGCTTCAGCCTCACAAGGGCAAATCTGCAAAACTGACGAAAGTGGTATTTAACCACACAGTCACTTCCTAGTGACGATTTTGCATCAACAGGCAACAAGGATGATTCTGTAACTCCCAATGTCTTTGCGCATAGGCATACGATGCAATTTCTACAGTAGCTTTTCACCGACGTGTAGAACAGTGGCTGTACAACATAAAATCGGGCCTTTTCCTGAGTGCGTGCATAAAACTTCCGCCTCCAAAACAGGCCCCGAAATGGCCTCAAATAAAAAAAACAGGGTTACCGAGGGTAAAAACCCCTCCCGCAGCATATACTGCCCTCTTGCTTCACCGTGAAGGGCGTCTCAACCTGAGCAATGCACTCTTGCAATTTTTGGCTATGCTACCTGCTGCAGAGATCTGCTCCCAAAACAGAAAATGAAAGCAACACTGCTCCTCTTACCAGAACACCGCGAGCTTGGCTTGCTTTCTTGAGCTCCTTACCACGAACAAGGCTCTGATACCATGTCAAGATTGTGGGAGAGAAGGAAGGAGTCTCACTTGTAGCTTTCTTGCTTGCACAATGGGGGAATACACACAAAGGTGGAGGCTGAAAACAGTTTTCCTCTTCTTAGTTGTGTAAGCCAAAAAGAAGTCTCATACAAAGAAATAGAAGAACCCTATATATGGATCTCAAACCAAACTCAACTAACTAAGGTGGCATACTAACTGAGCCACAAACTAGGGTAGATAAGGATAGCTGTCATGTAGCTATTATTCATGGGTGGTGTACCAACCGCATCTGCAACTGACACGTCGGTGACATAAATGCACAACGGTCACCCTGGCATATCATGAGTGGAGCTCGATATCTCAATAGCTGGGGGGGGGATTGTCCTGAAATTTTCCAAGTACATTGGAAAACTCCTTAAGAATTTTGAGATGCAAAAATGCAAGCCCATCTCCATAATTATTGACACAAACCACATATTTACACTTGAGGATGTTGAAGACAATTGCTTGAGCATTTTCATATGCAAGACTTCAAGTCTATCTCCATACCATTTTTTGAGACACTCCACAAATTTACACTTGGAGAATCTTGGAGATCAATTTGACCTCTCTCTTTATCAATATGTTGTTGGTTGCATACTTTGTTTGTGTAGTAAAAGGCATCATATTCAATTTGGGGTATTTTAGTTAGCTTGATTCATGCATAACCCTATCAATAATTATTGGCAAGTATTTAAACTTTTGTATTTCTCCATCTCAAGGACACTTAGCCATTGGTCCTTTTCTATACGTGAGTCACTTCTATTTATTTGCATGCTTTTAGACATAGTGATTGGGTTAGTTATTTTGACATTGAAGTGTCCACCCACACTGGAGCTTGTTTCATGCATGATGATTCTTGCAACACTTAGCTAAGCAAGAAGTAGTCTACACTTGTTTCATGCTTGCCGATTCCTACAACTCTTGGCTAAGCAAGAAGCAATCTACACTTGTCACTTCTAGCTACAAAGGTGAATATAGGGTATCATTCACAACTATGTTGGAATTTAAGCAACTTTATGATGAGAGAAGTATTAAGCGTCAATTGACCACCCCATATACCCCACTCTAGAATGGTGTTACAGAGTGCATGAATAGGATTATTTAGAAAATGGCCTATAATATGCTTAGTTAGATAGGCTTACCATGGCATTCTTAGGCTAAGGTAATTATTACTATTATTCATCTCACTAATAGATTCGCATGCACTGCTCTTGATGGTAGAGTTGCAAAGGAGGTATGGTCTAGTAAATCTTTCTCATACACATTGAAATTCTTTGGAAGTGAGGTTTTCTATCATATTCCTAAAGAAAAGTGCAATAAGTTGGATATGAATTATATCAAATGCATATTTCTTGGATATAGTGATATAGTTGAGATGGGCTATTACATTTGGGATTCACAAGCTCGGAAGGTTATCTACAACCATGATGTTATATTCCATGAGAAAAAGATGCATATGAGACCAAAGTATGTGATTGAGGTACATAGGGTGATCTTTCAGAAGAGGCCTCTTGTTATAGTACAACCAACCCTAGTTAGATAGCTTGCTACCATTGATTGTTGATGATATAATTGCCCAAGATTTACCTATTGTGCAAGATCATGATGTTGTATAAAGAAGACATGTTGTACAAACCCCATAGGTAGTATTGAGATGCTCCACTTGAAATTCATATCCTCATGGTTGTTATGATCCCTCTATGAATTATGTCATGGTGGTGACAAACTCTACGGAGCCACTTACCTATGAGGAGGCTATGCGTACATGTGATTCTCATTCTTGGGAGGGAGCCATGTAGTGTGAGTTTGATTTGCTACAAAAAAATCATATATGGAACTTACTTTTCTTACCTGATGAAAAGTGTGCATTGCCATGCAAGTGGATATATAAGTTAAAGAGTACCCCTATTCATCTTAAGCCATCATATAAGGCTAGATTAGTTGCAAAGGATTTTAAGTAGAAAAAGGGAGTTGACCTTGATGAGATATTTTCCCATGTGGATAAGATGACTATCCTATGCTTGGTATTGGCCTTGATTGCTTAGCTAGATTTGGATCTTTATTAGATGAATGTTACTATGGCTTTTTTCCATGGGGACCTACATGAGGATATTTATACGTAGCAACTTAAGGGATTTGTGGTAAAGCATAGGGAACACCTTGTGTGCAATTTGAAGAAGATTCTTTATGGGGGACTTAAACACACACCTAGGGAATGGTACCGTAAGCTTGATACTTTCATGCATTCATAGGGATATTCTCACTGTGATATGGATTGATGTCTATACATGAAGAACACCTGTGATGGTAGCCTTATTATCTTGGTGTTTTATATTGAGGACATGCTTATTGGTGGGAGTGTTCATGTTGAGATGGATACTCTACAAACTTAGTTGAAGTAGAGCTTTGAGATGAAGAACATGGGGCATGCCTCACATTTACTTGCTATGTGCATTGCACACAATCGCTCTAAGGGACTTCTCCTCTTGTCCTAGAAGGAGTACATTCATAGAGTGCTTAAGTGATTCCATATATAGGATGGTAAGCCTATTGGATGTCCATTATCTTCACATGTGAAGGTTAGTTAGGTAGATTGTTCCTAGTGAGATGATGAGAGGGCCAAGATGGCCAAGCTCCCATATGCATCCGCAATGGACAATTTGATGTATGCCATGATAGCTACCTGATTTGACATAATATTTATAGTGGGAGTTGTTATAGGTTATATGGCTATACTTACTAGGCAAGGGTATTGTGAGATACCTTAAAGTCATTGCATATATGGATATGTATTTATCTTTGTTGGAGGTGCTGTCTCTTGGATGTCTAGGATGAAAAAATGTTGAGAGTATAGGTATATGAACCCTCCTTATATGTAGGAGTGGATAAGGACAATAGGTGTGAATGGTCCTAAGGGCAAGGGGAGACCCTAACCCTAGCCAGTTGGGGCTACATAAATAGCCCAAGGGTCTACATCAACTTTTGAGTGAGAGTGACCCAAGTACTTTCATGAGCAAGTGAATAAGCAAGACTTCTTCTTGTACTTGTGAGCTCTTCTCTCCCTCTTGTGCACACTTCAATCCTTTCTTCCACTCTGATTTTTCACATGGTATCAAAGCCATCTTTGATCTTTAAACTTCCCTTAGCCTCTTTACACACCTAATTGCACAAGAAGAACTCTTGCCCTCTCATTTACCTTCCTTTCCACCATAGCCAGCTTGACCCACCTCTGATGGAGGGCCTGGGAAAAGCAAAGGAGAGAATTTTGGCTCATGATTCCTTCTGGAGATATTCTATCTAGCTTAGAGCGATTCAACATGGCACATCAAAGGTAGGGATTAGACGACGTGGAGGGCAGCATTACGTTTTTCCCGAAATTGCACAGATTTGTAGGCAACACATTTTGAGCTATTGTGCATGCTGACGAAGGTGCAATGTTGGTAGCTACCATGGGGATTTGTTAGCCCCCCTAGTGGGCCATCTCCCTCTAAGAGGGTTTGAACTAATTCCTCCTCTAATGGGTACTGTAAGAAAAACCCTAACTGTGGATTTTTTGCAGCCATAGCCAAGAGGCTTCAAGCTTCCTATTTTCCATTTTTTTTCAATATGGGAATCATTGACAGTGATTTTAATCACTAAAGCACATACTATAAAGTGCATTCCTATTTTTGGAACACCTTCAAGCCTTCTCTCAACACCAACAATCAATCAAGTATCTCACTAGGTTTGACAAGGTAAATATCTAAACATCTCAATTTTGAGATGAGTGCTACTAAGCACTAAAAATGAATTTAGTGTCATTAGTGCTATTGCCTTATGTCGCAACATGAATATTGATGTGATTGAAATATCGTCAGACTCTTCACCAAGTATCAAAGTCATTAATTGACCTTGCTCAACCAAATGTTCGTACACTTAACCACAAGGTGGGGAGGAGCAAGAAGTCCAGTCAAAGTTCACCTCATTGAAACCAAACGTTCGTACACTTAACCTCAAGGTGGGGAGGAGCAAGAAGTCCAGTCAAAGTTCATCTCATTGAAACCAAATATTTGTACACTTAACCACAAGATGGGGGGGAGCAAGAAGTCCAGTCAAAGTTCACCTCATTGAAACCTAGGAAAATAGTGAAACTTAAATCAAGGGTTGTTTGAAGGATAGGACAGCCAAAATCTTACCTTGAGATATTACATATGTTATATGATTTCCAACCTTTTTCATCCTTACAGCTTTAAAGTTGGTTATCATTTGTCACGGGCAAACAATTCTATTATTTGATACATACTTCGCCACATGTAAATGACTAGACACTGCCATTGCCTAAGGCAATAGGTAAGACCTTCCTATAATGGCCATGGCCTATGCAGATGTAAGGCCTCAAATTTGCAAGTTTAATGGAAAAGATTTCCATCCCTAGCAAGTCCTAGTAAAATACAAAATGATGGAACGAGGCTACTGGCCCTTCACAAAAGGGACCAAAGTTATTGACCCCATCAAATCCCCTTGATGTAGAAGACGACAAAAGAGCTTAGGCAATCATCATGCTTCATTTCAATGAATCCTTAATTCATCATATTGACCAACTCTCCACTGCCAAGGAGAAGTGGGATGAGCTTGAAAGGCTCTATGGTGCTACAAGAAAGAACTCCAAAATTTTTTAAAAATTTGAAATTTTTAGCTTGAAGTATAAACAAGGAGAAGATCTAAGCAAGTTTATTTCACATATGAAAGGGCTCATGGCATAGCTGACCTCCATTCAAGTACCAATTCATGATGAAGATGCCATTTCCATCCTTCTAAAGTCTATAAAGAAGGTCTTTTCAACCATTGTTACTACCCTTACTAATATTCCGAACCCAACTTTGGCAAGTACTATCCAGTCATGCCTAGAAGAAGAGAAGAGGAACCATAATGAAGGCACTTTAGCAATTACTTCCCATGAGCAAATGTTAGTCCATTGAACTTCTACAAAGTGCTCCTTATGGCATAAAAAAGGGCATGTTTATAAGTAATTGATGGAAGAAGTATCCCAAAAAAATGAAGTGCAATAAATGCAAAAAGACTGGGCATATCACCAGTAAGCGTCCCAGTGTTCCAGAACCACCTAAGGAATTGGAGGCCAATTTTGCCTCCCAATCCACAGATGATCGACTCTTTTAAGTCTTGTATTCCTTCTGCCTACAACCATCCTTGTAAGCCTGCTCTATAAAGGCATCCTAATTTGGGTTAAGGGAGGGCATTCTCTTATGCTTTGTATTCCAATGCCACTTGGCATTGAGGGGGGTGTTGAGAGTATAGGCATATGAACCCTCCTTATGCAAGAGTGGATAAGGGCAGGTAGGTGTGAATGGTCTTGAGGGGAAGGGGAAACCCTAACCCTAGCCATTTGGGGCTATATAAACAACCCAAGGGTCTACATCAACTTTTGAGTGAGAGTGACCCAAGTTGTACTTTCATGAGCAATTGAATAAGCAAAACTTGTTATTGTACTTATGAGCTCTTCTCTCCCTCTTGTGCACACTTCAATCCTTGCTTCCACTTTGATTTTCCACAAAAAATGCACGGCCTTACCTACTACAAGGCTAAGTACATTGCAGCCACTAAGGCTTGCAAGAAGGTCCTATGTTTAGGTTGGGTGGTTGTAGATCTTAGTATGATCATGACTCCTACACTACATTTAGATTTGATGAGTGCCATTCAGCTAGCTTGTAATCTAGTCTTCCATATGAAGTCAAAGCACATTGAGATGCACTATCACTTCATCAAAGAGGTGGTAGAGGAAAAGTCCATTGGGCTTGTTAAGATCCCTAAGGATAGAAATCTTGTAGCTTTTCTCACTAAAAGTCTCCTAGTGGAACTATATGCCCTTCTTAAAAAGATGATGGATGTAGGATGAGATGATGTCTTTTCTCATCCAATTGTACTTATGTACATGTTGTACTTTTCTCTTTCTTATATATATATATATATATATATATATATATATATACCTCCTCACTCCATGCACATTCATCTTTAAGTGGAATGTTGTTGGGGGTTCAAGGTACTTGTGCCTAGTCACCAACAATTTACTTGTACAATGTACCCGCACACCTATACACTATAGGTGGCGGGCACCCATCATTATCACTTTATTCTTTATTCTTTATTCTTTTAGTGGAAACAAAATAAGGAAAGGTGGGTTACACATTGTGAGCTCCCATACACTGGTCTCTCTCTTCTTTGCTTGACTCTCCATATCTCTTGCTTCCCTTGCTTCACTCATGCTTTCACTTCCACTCCACCTTTCAATACAGGCTCACACATGAAATGACAATATCAACTAATAAGGAGATTCCAAGACTGCTGTGTTAGTATCTATAAGCTCCCCGAATATAAGTGACCTATTGAAAGATTGTAGATAGTTAGCAAGCAACAACATTTCCAAGGCTTATGGCAATAAGGGACTTTAGATAGTAGCCCTGTTGAGATATCAAGCTCCACTTGTGATACGCCAGGGTGACCGTTGTGTATTTATGTCACCGACTTGTCAGTTGTAGACGCGGTTGGTACACCGCCCATGAATAATAGCTACATGATAGCTATCCTTATCTACTCTAGTTCGTGGCTCAGTTAGTATGCCACCTTAGTTAGTTGAGTTTGGTTTGAGATCCATATATAGGGTTCTTCTATTTCTTTGTACTTGAGTTCTTTTGGCTTACACAACTAAGAAGAGGAAAACTGTTTTTAGCCTCCACCCTTGTGTGTATTCCCCCATTGTGCAAGCAAAAAAGCTTCAAGTGAGACTCCTTCCTTCTCTCCCACAATCTTGACATGGTATCAAAGCCTTGTTCGTGGTAAGGAGCTCAAGAAAGCAAGACAAGCTCGCCGTGTTCTGGTAAGAGGAGTAGTGTTGCTTTCATTTTCTGTTTTGGGAGCAGATCTCTGCAGGTAGCACAGCCGGAAATTGCAAGAGTGCAGTGTCTCAGGTTGAGACGCCCTTCGCGGTGAAGTAAGAGGTCAGTATATGCTACGGGCAAGGGCTTTAGCCCTTGGCGACCCTGTTTTTTTGATTTGAGGCCATTTCGGGGCCTGTTTTGGAGGCGGAAGTTTTCTGCACGCACTCAGGAAAAGGCCCAGTTTTATGCTGTGCAGCCACTGTTCTACAGGTTGATGAAAAGTTACTGTAGAAATTGCATCGTATGCTTGTGTGCAGAGACATTGGGAGTTACAGAATCATTCTTGGTTCCTGTTTATGCAAAATCGTCACTAGGAAGTGACTGTGTGGTCAAATACCACTTTCGCCAGTTTTGTAGATTTGCCCTTGTGAGGGTGAAGCTGTGTTTTTTGCAGTGACAGAATTTTTTGCAGTATTTTGTAATGGCGTCTGATTCTCTTTCACAGATTGTAACTGAAAAGCTTGACAAGAACAACTTCCAAGCATGGAAGTTTAGAATGACGAATTTCCTTATGGGAAAAGGATATTGGGAATTTGTTGCAGGAAATGAAGAAGAACCAGTTCTTCCTGATGTTCCCAATCAACAGCAAATGCAGGCATTCAAAGCATGGCATGAGAGAGCCAAGAAAGTTATGTACTGGCTGTCTATCAGTATTTCAGACTCTATGATTGTGCATATTCAGGATGCAAGTACGCCAAAGGAGGCATGGGATACTTTGTCAAAAATGTATAGCACAAATACGCAAGCCAGGAAAATGCAGCTCAAGCAAGAGTTGCATAATGTGCAAGGAGAAAATATGAGCATCAATGACTACCACATGAAGGTAAAGAAGATTGCAGATGCACTTGCTTCCATTGGATCGCCAGTGGAAGATGCTGATTTAGTTTCTGTGACCTTGAATGGTCTAGGAAAGGATTATGCACAGTTTTGGACATCCATTTCAGTTCGTGAAAGATTTCCTGATTTTGAGGAGTTGATTGCTCTTCTAATTTGTGAGGAGCAGAGAAATGGTGGTGCATCTTCTTCAGGAGGAACTTCAAAGGAAGCTGTCTTCTACTCAAATGTTGGAAGAGGTAGAGGCAGAGATAGAGGAGGCCGATTTGGAGACCATGGTAGAAATCAGAATATGCAGCAAACTCAAGAAAACCAGTCCTATGGAGGAGGACGTGGTAACTCTAGAGGCAGGGGGAGCCAAAGAGGTCGTGGTGGATGGCAAAAAGGCCAAAATGCAAACAATAATATTGAATGCTACTACTGTGGTAAAATGGCTCATATGGCTAAGGACTACTATAAAAAGCAGAATGACATCATGAATGGAAAACTGCAACAAGGAAATTATGCATCGTCTAGTAGACAGGGTGATGACAGAAATGAGCATTTATTTATGGTGCAGCACATGAACAATTCTGTGACAAGTGCATAAGAAAGAAATGATGTATGGTATGTTGACTCAGGTGCATCAAACCACATGACAGGTCATGCAGAATGGATGGAGGATGCAAGGAAAATGAAAAAACCAGGATTTGTGGAGACTGGTGATGATACTGCACATCCTATTGTGCAGATTGGAAAAATTCCTTTGTCTATGCAGGATGGGAAAAAGAAATACCTGTCCGATGTATTTCATGTCCCGAATATCACCAAGAATCTGGTTTCTATTGGTCAAATGGTTGAGCAGGGCTTGCAGGTCAGATTTAATCCTCATGGATGCTTTGTTGAGGATATGAAAAATAAAGGTCGCTTGATAGCAAAAGGAAAAAAAAAGGGCAGAATATTTACGTTGGATGCAGACATGTCTGAATTGAGTGCAACAATGTTTGCACATGGGACCGGTGTAGTTGCAGATATTGATATTTGGCATAAACGCATTGGTCATGTTAATGTACATCGACTTAAATCAATGCAGGCCCAAAATATTGTTGCAGGATTGCCTAAATTCAAGGTTACAGAAATGCATAAGGTATGTGAAGCCTGTCAATTTGGAAAACAGGCAAGGAAACCATTTTCTAGACATGTTCAAGAGAGTGAGAAGCCATTGGAATTAATCCACTCTGATGTGTGGACTACTAAAGCTGCATCTCTTGGAGGCTGTCATTATTTTGTCAATTTTATTGATGACTATAGCAGAAACGTTTGGGTGTATTTTATGAAAAAGAAAAGTGAAGTTTTTGGGCATTTCAAAACCCTTAAAGCTATGGTTGAAAAAGAAACATGCCTGCAAATAAAATGCCTAAGGTCAGATGGAGGGGGAGAGTACCTCTCAAATGAGTTTGCAAGGTTCCTGCAGGAGCATGGCATAAAGCAGCAATATTCATGCAGTCATACCCCACAATAAAATGGAATTGCAGAAAGGAAAAACAGGCATATTGGAGAGGTATCTCGTGCCATGCTCAATGAAAAAGACTTGCCAGATTTTTATTGGGCTGAAGCAGTTGCTACAGCAGTCTACATAATGAACAGGACTCCCACTATAGCAATACATGGAATGACTCCAGAGGAGAGGTATACTGGTAGGAAACCAGATATTTCTCATTTGAAAATTTTTGGTTGCATTGCCTATGTACATGTGCCAGATGAGTTGAGATCCAAGTTGGAGCCAAAAGCTGAGAAGTGCATCTTTATTGGTTACTCTCTGCAGCAAAAAGGGTATAGATGCTATAACCCTTCTACTCGTAAGTTTACAGTGAGCAGAGATGTTGTTTTTGATGAGATGAGTAGCTGGTATAAACAAGTAAATGTGATTGATGATGTAGATGCACAAAATGGTAATGCTGCACAGAATTCACAGTAGCAGTCACAAAATATTAGTGGACCTGGAGCATCCTCTAGCAGTGGTTCACATTCTTTGCCATGGACAGGCAGATTGAGATCAGGAGAATCTTCTCAAAGTAATGCAGATAGTGGTATGCATCAAAGTAATGCAGATAGTGGTATGCAGGTATCACGAAAAGGAAAAGAGAAGGTTGATCAGCCCATGTTTGATGTGAATGCAGGTCACTCTTATGTGGATGGTGAATCCAGTGGCTCAGAACAGAGCATTGATGATGAGTTGGATATTCCTTCTATTGTTACACCTGGAGTAAGGAAGACCAGGGATGTTTTGAGAGCACATGGAGTGAACCTACTTTGCGCAGGTCTACCAGAGCTAGGTATCCTGTGGATAGGCTGAAATATGATGGATTTACAGCCATTCACTATGCATATATGGTCAAAGTGATACAGGAACCAGAACCCACTTCTTTTGAGCAAGCCATTGGAAAAGAAAAATGGGAGAAAGCCATGGATGAAGAAATGGATGCCTTGGAAGAAAATGCTACATGGGAGTTAGTACCTTTGCCTAAAGGTAAGAATGCAATTGGTTGTAAGTGGGTTTATAAGGTGAAGCACAATGCAGATGGTTCTGTGAACAGATACAAGGCAAGATTAGTAGTCAAGGGGTATGCACAAACATATGGCATTGACTATGAAGAAACATTTAGTCCGGTTGCAAGGATGGCAACCGTAAGAGCAGTCATTGCTATGGCTGCATCAAAGGAATGGTCTTTACATCAGATGGATGTAAAGAATGCCTTCTTGCATGGTGATTTGCAAGAAGAGGTCTATATGGAGCAGCCACCAGGTTATGTGCATGATGTTCATCCTGAGTTTGTTTGCAGGTTGAAGAAAGCCTTGTATGGCTTGAAGCAAGCACCTAGAGCATGGTCTGACAAGATAGGACAGTATCTTGTCACTATTGGTTTTCAGTTTTCCAAGGCAGATTTCTCACTTTATGTGAGAAAAACAGAGAAAGGTATTATTCTACTTGTCATTTATGTTGATGATTTGATTATGACAGGTGACAGTGATGAAGATATCCTTCATGTGAAAATGCTATTGAAGCAAAATTTTGAGATGAAGGATTTGGGAGAGCTGTGTTATTTCTTGGGCATTGAGGTGATTAGATCACCAAGTGGGATACAGCTCTTGCAGAGGCAGTATGGATTGGACATGCTGCCCAAATATGGGATGACAGGCTGTAAGCCTATTTCAGTTCCTTTGGAGCAGAATGTGAAGCTGAGCGCAGATGCAGGTGAGCTTCTGGAAGACCCTACTATGTACAAACGCATAGTAGGAAGCTTGATTTATATGACTATTACCAGGCCAGATTTGAGCTATGCTATTGGATTGGTAAGTCAGTTTATGCAGGCTCCAAGGAAACCGCATTTGGATGGGGCTAGATGCATACTCAGGTATGTGAAGTCCACATTGCAGTATGGACTATTTTATGAGACTGGGGTTCAGATACAGTTGCATGGATACACTGATGCTGATTGGGCTGGTAGCATTTCTGATAGACGATCTACCAGTGGATATGTGTTCTCTTTTGGGAGTGCTGCAGTCACTTGGAGCAGCAAGAAACAGCCTACAGTTGCCTTATCCAACACAGAGGCTGAGTACAGGGACGCAGCAATGGCTACATGTGAGGTGGCTTGGTTGCATAAGCTACTTTATGATATGCATCAGCCTACAGATGGGCCAGTTGTCATTTATTGTGACAACATGAGTAGTATACACTTGGCAAATAACCCAGTCTATCATGCTAGAACAAAGCACATTGAGGTGCATTATCACTATGTGCGAGAGAGGGTTTTACTATGTCTTATTGATCTAGTTTATGTCAGCACAGAGGATCAGGTAGCTGACATATTCACGAAGGCATTGGGCGCAGAGAAGCTGCACAAGTTCAGAGACCTGCTTGGTGTGCAGGAATTGGGATTGAGCTCGAGCGGGAGTGTTGAGATATCGAGCTCCACTCGTGATACGCCAGGGTGACCGTTGTGTATTTATGTCACCGACTTGTCAGTTGCAGACGCGGTTGGTACACCGCCCATGAATAATAGCTACATGATAGCTATCCTTATCTACTCTAGTTCGTGGCTCAGTTAGTATGCCACCTTAGTTAGTTGAGTTTGGTTTGAGACCCATATATAGGGTTCTTCTATTTCTTTGTACTTGAGTTCTTTTGGCTTACACAACTAAGAAGGGGAAAACTGTTTTCAGCCTCCACCCTTGTGTGTATTCCCCCATTATGCAAGCAAGAAAGCTTCAAGTGAGACTCCTTCCTTCTCTCCCACAATCTTGACAAACCGGCCTACTTAGGATTGTAGATAGTAGTAGTTGACAACATTTCCAAGGCCTATGAGAGTAATGGACTATTGTTCAAGATATATATCGGTGACAAGATTCATAAGGTTTCTCTCTTCTCAGCCATTTCTTATCTCCATGATATTTCTCTTAGCCCTTTTAGCATCCCTCAACAATTGTTAGTGGATAGTGATGATTTTTGCTATCAAAATCCTATTTAAAGCTGAAATTAGGGTTTCTCAATCACTTGAATTTCCTATTCATTGGAGACCTTATGACCAGTGTAGTATCTATGATAGAAGAAGTCACAACTTATTTGAAGAATTCACCCATTTATATTTGATTTGGTCTATATCCAAGTGTTCAAGGACTCATTTATTTCCAAAATATAGCTAAATCAAGGGTTAAATTGATTATTTGGCTCTACCAATCATTTGTGATAGCCCATAGTATTGGAATTTGTAGAGGGATCAATCAATATCTTGTTGTACTAAAAGTTTAAGAAATATAACTTAAAGAATTACTATAAGGGGCACCAATTGTCAGGTCCAATTAGGTGTGACTATTCAAGATTTAAGTGGTAAAGTCTTCATTTAAGATTTATGAATTTATTGTTGTAACTTAAGGTAAATTAGGTCATTCACCACCTTATTTAAGAAGGATGGTTGGCTTAATGGTTCAATTGATGGGATACATCAATTCCTTTGAGTAGGTGGGTCCCATGCACTAATGTACAAGCCAATGAATTGATTTTTTTACTAAATTGGTAATTCATTGAGTGCAAATCAACAAACATGTCCTCATGCTATAATGAGATGGGTTCAAGCAATGGTGATACATCACAATGTAAATGATCACATAGCATCAATATTAATGCAATGCTAGATCTTGCTATGGACACACAACATGGATAGCATATTGAGAATCTCAGATTTGGACAAGATAGAAGTATTTCAAGGCCTCCAAATGCTGATGATTAGCAAGAAGGAAAAGAATGTGATGATCAATTTTTGAACTATAGTTTATATCTTTGATATGTTTGCACAATTGACAAAGATGTAATTCTTGCATTCTCCAAAGAATGACAATAAAGGCAAGAAGAAGAGGTCATCATTTAGAGATTTGGGACAACATGAGCCTCCAAAAGAAGAGGCAACTTATCCCCCTCCAAAATGAGTGTCAATCTCATGGCATTCTTTCTTAAAGGTAGCATGCTTTAGCTTGCAATGAAGACAAAGAATGTTGAGGATAGTTGGGGGATCATTATTAAGAAAGTGGTGATTGTAGTTGGAGCTTGATTTGGATATTGAATTCATTTGGAAGGTCTTTGTGGGAATTGGAGTTTTCCTATGCTTTGGATGCCAATAAAAAAAGTGGTAATGTGTGGATTGAATGCATCTCATGGAATTAGGATCTCCTACTAAGAGGCCGTTCAGAATCAATTGGACTAGTTAAAGCTAGGCACCTCAAAGGATATTGGCTTGAGGTAGAAGTTTTAAGCCACCACATTCCCTTGTACCTATATAAGGGAAAACCTCTCGTGCTCTCTTCCTATTGGAGTGCTAGTTGGATTGTGTGCATAGGATGTATGGATTGGAAGATGGGTTGAACTCAAGGCAAAATACAAAGTGTTGTCCCACACTTAAGGACCCAATCTATGAATAGTTTATGGTGTGATTATTATGTGTGCACTTGCTTACATAGCCTATTACATAGTTAGAAGATAGCATGATGGATTTAGTTTGTTGATCATCAATGAAGTAGGGTATCTATTGCTGATGGGTAGGTGATGGGAAGTATTATCATTGCTATTGAGGGATAGAGGAGTCAATGGGGCATCGTGAGAAAGACCTTGAAGTATCATGCGGCCAATGGGGCTCGCATTCATGGACATGATGTGATAGAGATTCCTTCCAATGGATAGAGATGACAATGCTCAGTAGGAGTGTAGCATTAAGCAATGTTGAGATGACTTACTAGTTGTCATGCTTCTTGTATTATTTCCATAGTTGTGGGAGATAGGTATCAAACCAAGGTTCCCTAGGTGTGTCTTGCCCTTGATGTGCCTTGATTTTATGTTGTGATGCTTTTTCTAGAAAATCCTTAATGCCCCTAGCATGCAGTGGAATTCTTGGTTTTTGAAATCTTATATATAGCTTTTGTTGATGCATTTTGGTTTGGATAGTCAATAAAATTGGAGCTTCTAATACTCTAGGAGTTCAAAATATGTTTGTCCTTTGTATTTCATAAAGCATATAACTTTTTCTTCTCAAGTTTGAGGAGTTGTATAGGTTGACAACAAGGAGCTATATGTTGTAAGCTATGGCAATATGAAGGTGTAATGTCCCCATTACTTAGTTTATTTTAATGTGTGTATACATTCCAAAAAAATTTGATTTATATTGCATATAAAAAAACTAGCTCTAATTATGAAACTGACTCTCGTTATGAAGATAATAATTATTATTAATGAGGTATTATATTCTAGTTCATGGAAGAAAGACTTGGGAGACCCTCCCAATAAAACTATGTTTGTAGTATAGAACAACAAAAAGAACTAGCCTAGTGGATAATCACTTGGCAGTTAAGTGCACTTGGGTGATGACACTGCTGGGATGAGTGACCTCTCGGGAAGATTTTCCTACAAGTTAGTGGGAGCTTCTCATGTGCAACCAATGGCAACGAAGCCTTTGTAGCTTGTTTCCAAGTATGCCAAGGCCAAGATGCCAAGGTCACCACCTTAGAGTGACGACTGCCCGACGATGCACCACGCGATGCCTGCCCATATATTCATAAATTTTTATATTTTCACTGCAAAAATGGAGCTCCTTCTTTGATGGTATCAATGATGTCATCAAAAGTGCTAAAAGAAAGTATTCTCTCTTTGTCATCGATGATGTCATCGAAAACGCTAAAAAGCAATCGTCCTCTCTTTTACCCCCTCACAAAACTATAAATTGAGGGCTTGGGGGTGACCAAGAGGGAAAGAAGAGAAATCTTGAGTGATGAGGACGAGATGCTGATCGAGAAGGAGGAGACTCTATTCCAGGAGATGAAGAGACATCATTCCATTCAACCCAAGGAAGGGGATACACTGAAGGTCTCTCATCCTCTTCTACTCTAATTCGAGAAGAGAAGACATTGAAGAACTTTATCCTATTCTATCAATCCGGTTAGAAGTCATACCTCTACTCTCGTCCCTATTCCATGTACTAGAGAGAGAGAAGTATTTCTCTCCACGAGGCAAGAGGAACCATTCGCGAGGCCTACATCATTGAATCCCGCAATAACAATCATCATCATCGAGAGTGTTACACCCTTGCCAATTGGTATTATTGCCATGTCATTCTTCTTCTATGAATCATATTTCCGTCATGGCCCCAAAGAAAAAGAATTCAAAACCGAAAATCACGAATGACCCTACTAATGTGGAAGCAACAGTTGGAGTTGCGAGCATGGGAGTCACAAACGGAGTCACAAGCGCGGATAAAAATCCTTTACCAATTTTGATACCACAGGTTTTCTAAAAATTTATATCCGAATTCAATAGAAATAAGATAAGTCTCTTAAGATATACTACAATCTTAGAGTATTCACTTGATAAATTATTAGAACATCCTATTGGCTAGAAACTGTTAGGGAAACTACGAAATTCTAGAACTCAAGAGAAATCACGAGGAAATTTTCAAGACGGATTTATTAAGAATGAGCCCCGAAGAAATTAGTCAAGGATATAATTTAATCTAGAAGCTTTGATAGAAGAATTTAAGACCACAAATGTCTCTAAGTTAAAGAAACTGATTTAAGGCCAATTACAAGAATAAACCTTAAATTGGGAAGTTAGAGACCCCAAAATCTAGATACCCTTAGTTCAATTCCAAGGAAAAGAGTTCATTATGTGAAATTCAAGTATCGACTACTACTAGATTAATCATCACTTGAAAGTTGCATGATTGATTGAAGTCATAATTGCTTAAAGACATCAATCTTGTTTGTGATTTTCTAGATTAGATCTTGATTGAATTAAGTATTGGAACATATAAAAATTGAGGAGCCCTATACCTCCCCCAAGGATAGGTGTTGAATCCCCATACCAATAAGGGATGTTTTTTACCGCCGTGGAAGCATGGACTATTGACTCTGATGGCGAGAGGTCTCCCAGCAGGGATGGTATTAAGTAGGAGGTGGTTAGGGTGTCATGGGGGGACTCTGGCTAGTAAATCCTTTATGCACCTAGGAATTTGATCTTGGTGAATTTGATCTTGGTGACGTACAGATGTGTTGGATGTGGCAACACATGAAATTGTAAATTTTCTCATGTATGGGTGGGAGAACACACATTATGGAACATAATCAATGAATTTATTTTATTATGATTGTATGTCCGTGAGTAAATTACACAAACAAACAACTGTGTAGAAAATGATTATTTTTAATTAATGAAGCTGTTTTTATATGTTTCACATAATGTGGTAGGCAATTAGATAGCTAATAACTTCCATAGAGGGAACTGGGTGGATGAATTCCGACAAATCCAGTCCTATGGTAGGGAGGTCTCCGTTAGCCGAGAGGTTTCCCCAAAAATAAATGCTAGGAAGAAAATCTAGGAAGGGCTGATTTACAGACTTACCTAGGGTTTGGTCTCATAACCTGAACTGTAAAGGATCTTAGGGGAAAGGTAGGGCGGCTGTGCCGCCAGAGCACTGTGAGGGATTTCATAAATCCTTAGTTTGCCTATACTGGAAAAAAGTGTTGTACTCTATGAACCAAGGGTAATGGCAGTCGCTCCTTCCGGACAAGAAGCCTCTCAAAGGACACCTTCGGATATGAGCTAGTTGTTGATAGGTGACTGTTAGGTCAATTAGGAACCTTTAGGTCTCCTTCGTGGGTAATGACAGGACACTTCCCCTACGAGGTAGACCTAGGGTTATAGAGCCATATATTCTGGTTAGAGTACGGATGGTGACGGTTGGAAGATAAACTCTGGGATACTACTAAAACATTACTCGTCACGTAATAAAGGTGGGTATATTATAGAACCTAAAACTCTTACACTTCAAATAGACTAGAGGGATACATGCACACATTGCACCTTGTAAGGGAATGTTTTAAATTGTATTCTCCTTGTGAGACAATTCCTTGTGGGACATTCAAAGAGATTTATTTTGGTATTGATAGACATGCTTTAGAATATATTTGGTTGTGTGGAAAAGAAATGTTTTCCTAGTTAAAATACTTTGTTTTGCCTTGTTCTTGTTTGAGCCTCAGAAATCCCCAAAGGGGGAGAGTTTTACTCATTCACACGAGGGTTTGATGTAGAGGTGGATCACCTCCATGATCACACCACAGAAAAAGGATGCTAATAAAGGCAATAGACTCAGATGGGCACTATTGGATTTGAGTCTCGATCTAAGGGAGGAAACATTGGATTAGAATTGCACTTTGGAGAAGGTGCAAATAAATACATTATTAGTACTATATTTTAAAGACTATTTGATCTTGTCTTTTTGTTTGTGCATAACTTACGTGAACGAATCTCACGTTAAGGGGGGAATTTAAAAAGATATTTTTATTTATGAAATTAATTGTATTAGGTAATGAAATAATTAAAAAATCCTACCTTGAAAGGAAAGTAAGAAAGTGGATCCCCAATAGATCCATCCTATGAAAGGGCGGTCTCGCTGAGCCAAGATGTTTTCCCCACAAAACGATAGAGAGTGCAAATAGAAAGGTCAAAAAATTGACCATCTTAGGAAGGTTAATTTAGAACTTGACCTTATGTCATTTTAGAGACGAGGGTGAGACTTTGCCTTATAGGAAGAGGGGTCAACATGTTAATTTGCCATCCTTTCTCACCCTCTTTGAACCAAGTGTGACACAGTAAGCTTTGGATCCAATTGATTTGCACAAGTAATTGATCAAAGATTGATGCTAGATAAACTATTAGGTGAGCTTAGTATTATCTAAGAACCTTGTTTTAGGTCAATCCTCGTGCATATGGAGCATAGCTTCCCCTACCAAGTAGAATAAATAGAGCCTATGCAATAGTTTCTATGATATTTCATGGAAGTTTGAGATGATATGTGGTCTAGGACTATCTATTGATGGGCTACTAATGCTATCAAGGGAGTGTTTGGCATCCATATTACATATGGTATGAAAACCAAATAATATGAAAAAATTATCAATAATTTATGCATGTGTTTAGTTAACATTTTAGCTTGTAATCTCAAGAGTGATAAAGTTGAATATATCCTAAAAGAAATAGCCTAAATGATATGATCTTGGTTTGACAAGCACCTTTTGCAGACATAAACGGTGAGCTCCAAGGACAAATTATGTTGAAGTAGATCAAGCTACTCGAATTGATGGAGAAAGGATCCAAGTATCAAGATGGATGTTGAGGTCTAGATCAAAACCCTTGAATTTAGATCTAAAGAATATGATTACAAAGCTACGACTAGTAGGCAAGGCACACTTGTGGTGGAAGAAATGGTGCTGCAATAATACTACCATGAAAACCTATGTAAGCGAGGAAAATAGCAAAAATGCCATAAGACAAAGATGCTTGCCACGTTCCTATCATTTTGTCAAGATGAATGAGTTGTTTTCCTTGTTCCAAGTAGGATTAAGCTTGTAGGCTTATTATTCTCGGTTTGTGACACTTCAAAAATATGTGCCACCAATAAATACTACCCAATAGATGGCCAAATTCTGCCATGGGTTAAATTGACCATTGGATACTTGCTTAGAGTCCTTGAGGCCAATTGACTTGCAAGACACTCTTAGACAAGCCAAAGCCTTGATCTAAAAGAATGGAGACCAACTTCTTAGAGAGAGCTATAACTTAGAGAGCTCCAATGAAGACTATGATGGCTCAAAAGACCAAGGAAGGAAGTGCCACAAGTGTGGTGAGATAGGGCATATTAAAAGGAGATGTCCCAATCACCGATGATTTCATTGCAATGAATTAGGCCATATCCAAGAAAATTTCCTTGAATTAGATCAAGAAAATGAGGAACCAATAGTGAAAAGGAGTCGTACAAGTTTAGCATTCAAAATTTCTCAAGGATTGGATAATGATGAAGGCCTTGAGCTCACTAAAATCCTTGAAGATTAATAGAAACCCTAAAGTGATCTTCATGAGATGTAATAATCCTTATTCTTGCAATATACTTACTCTTATAATAACAATTAAGCCACAATATATTGCACTGAATCAATCTTTGATTACCTTGAGTTGCCTCAAGGTTGAGTTT
The DNA here is from genome assembly GCF_053477565.2 of Lygodium microphyllum. NCBI lineage: Eukaryota > Viridiplantae > Streptophyta > Polypodiopsida > Schizaeales > Lygodiaceae > Lygodium > Lygodium microphyllum. The sequence goes on along the minus strand of NC_141136.1, from coordinate 59,225,586 downwards.
TTGTGTATACTCAAAGTAGCACAATGGAAGTGTGTTGGGTCCTAACCCATAGGCCATATGATGCAACAACAATCTATTTTGCAAAACAACAATACCTAAGTTCTTCTCGAGATGAGAACATCTCAATTCTTTTAAGGGGGAGATGATGTAAGATCCCCAAATCTCATTTCAACGATGGGCTTGAGGAGGGGAGTAAACCTTAATAATAGTAAAATAAAAACCCAAAGGCTTTCTTTGTAATATATGCTCAAGCAATTAGCCTTGGTTTTATGAAGTTTCTAGAAGATTTTAAAAGATTTTAGAATAGTTTAGAAGATATATGCATCATCGCTAATATCATTGATAATGTCAGTGTCCATGTGTAAGAATGTATATCATGCCATGTCTCAATATGCATGTCATGCCATATGTGGAATCCTCTTGTAACAACATGTATTCTCCTTAACCTCTCAAGGCTATAGTAGCAATAGTGGCCATGGGCTACAAGCCCTTTAGTCTTGCCAACGCTAGTTATGAGGCTCCTGCAAGGTAAGTCCTCTCTTCCAATTCTGTAAGGTGCCCAATGAGAAACCCTTAGTAGTACAATTTAGTGGTCCATCGAAAGATTTTTCCTAAGAGACGCCACTTGATACTCATTAGGATAACACAAGGTTTGTTACTTAGGCTCTCTCGAGTCCACTATGCAGTGGAAGGTTCCAATCATAATCCATAAGGATTAGCCTCAATTTTGGGCTCCTAAAGTAAGCTAAGGTCAACTATTGGTTTTTCATGAGAGTGAGAAATGAGGGAAAGTATAGGTATGTCAATCCCTCTACCCATAGGGCATTGTCTCACTCTGATCCCCTAAAACAACATGGTGTCAAGATTCTAGCTAATCTCTACTTGGTCAATGTTTAGTTCTAATGAACATATAAAATTATGGAGAAGCTCTTAGCTCACTAAGACAGAGTCTTGCTTTTCTCAATTGGTCATCTTTAGTTAACTAATTACCTAATATACTTATGTTTGAATCTATAAAACTAGATTTTTTAATTAACCTTTTAGAGGATAGGGTTCCTTCACATAATTTAGGGTCATAACACTCAAACAAAAGAAAACGGGCCTTTGAAATAATCTTTTATTTATCTTAAAGAGTCTTATAAAATTCCACCTTCTTCCCATATGGAAGAACAACTTGAAGGCCTTATTTTCACCAAGATTCCACCCTTAACTGGTAACGAGGCTCTCAAAAAGTCCACCCTAAATCATGCAGGGATCCAACAGTTCCTAAGAGCCTAAGGAGTTTACTAGCTGGAGCCTTCTTGGCACCCTCACCTCCTCTTGCCCAATGGATCCTTAAGGAGCAACTGCTTGCTAGTTGGGCCCAGTCTAAGCTCTCCAAGGTGGTAAATTACCAACCCTCCTTAGTGTAGGATTTTGCAACTAGCCTTGGGGGAGATCTAGTGCGACTCTTTTATTGTGTTGTAAATTAGATTCAGTTAGGATTCTAAGCTGTACAACATATCTTTCTAAGTGCATTAGACAATCTTTTGCAAGCACTATTGAAACCAAAAACAAGATTGCAATCAAAAGTATGATTTAACCTAGTAGGAAAAAATTTCAACCTTCCAACTTAGTTTCTGTTCCCCTTGGACATTTCCAAGATTTTTCAAAGCCTTGAACTAATAATTCCTATCGAATTTTTTATTGGCTATAATTAGCTTACCTAAAATTTTTAAGTCTTTGATTAGTAACCACTTTCTTTTTAAGTCCCTTGTTAAACATTGGATAATCAACCCAAGTGAGAGCCTTAGTTGAGAGGTTGATGTCCTATATGTTGATATAATGGCTTGGCTTAGCTTAGGAAAGATAAATCAAACTTAGGATTCCTTCTAGTGTGAGCTTGGTTAGAGATTGTCACTAAGTAAGTTATCAAAGTGTGCCATATTTCCTAAATGTTTAGGTTTTAGCATTGGCCAACTTGTTGCTATATGTAAAAGAGAGACGGAGATGTGTTGTTTTATTCTAAGATTTCCTTAAATCCTTTTTCAATCAAGAATAAAAAAGTACTTTGAGTTTTGTGTTTAGCAATATCAAATCCATTAAAGCACATCTAATTCAAAAATAATTACTTTGAGTTGTGGCAATATGGCAATGATATATAGTCCTAGTCTTCTCCCCATAGGATGCAAGTCTAAATGGTATCTTAAGTTTTAGGGAATTTCTATCAAGAAAAGGCTTTGAATAGATATCAACAAATGTCATGAATCATGTGGTGGGGGGACTTCCTTGAGCAATTGTGCCAAACACACACCATATACACAAGAGGATGCTCACTCAAGTACAAAAGAAGAGAGATGGAGGCTAAAATGTTTTCTTGCTGGTTTTTTCTTTCTCTTTCATACACAATACAATATATATGAAGTATAGATAAGATATAATACAAAAGGAAAGTGGTCTACTAAGTCAAATAATCATAATTAACTATACTAATTTATCGAAGCTATAACTATGCAAGTTGCAGATATGTATAATAATCAAATATAATAAGTGTTAACTCAGTGGCCATGTGAGGATCATAATGACCCTTGATGTGCAAAGTGCAGATGTACATACCCATCTAACCAAATGGTCCATCATCAACAATGCTTGTGGGGGTTGAGCTTGCCATCTCAACACCCCCCCTCAAGCTTAACTGTATCTCTGCAACTGTAACGTGTCCCCTAGTATCATCCAGGACACGTCTTAGCAGTCCATCGAAAAGGATGTCTAGAAAGCTCCACCCGACACTCCCATGGAATGTTACGGGTTTTGCGATCTAGTTCTTCCTGTGTCTGCCACGTAACGGAAGTATCCTGGCTGTTCCCACTTAGGATCGACCGAAATTAGGGTTTTCCTAATGGGTCACTAGCTAACAGCAACTAGCGTCAGACCCGAGCGAACTACTTTACGCAGAAACGCCAGGTCCAAAGCGGATTCACGCTGCACTTGGTTCAAGGAGAATGGGAAATGAGAGGGATGCAAAGCTCAACCTCTCTGCCATAAGGCATAGTCCCATTCCGTTCCCCTAAAACAACGTAAATCGGGTAAGACGTAACTCTAGGTCATAATTCTCGTTATTCTTTTTGATGATGATGATCATTTCGCTGTCTTTCGAGATTTATGAGAAAAGTTCACGGCTAACCAGGACCACCCAACTGTAGGATGGACCCATGGCCCATCCTCCACACTTTCCTCGGTTTTTTTTAGTTATGTAATTATCTAACACATTAATTTAACCTATAACAATCAGCTTCTTTAATTAATCTTGTTAAGCACGGGTTCCTTCACGTAATCTGATCACGTGACATATAAAAACAATATCAAGTAAGTTCTTTTAACATCTCATCATTTTATCTTTGAATTACAAGAAGTTCCGCCCGTAGGCTTGTCCATAATCTGCCCCCAGTAATCTCCAAGGATCACTATTCCAAGCTTCGGCCCATCAACTAGTATGCGGGCCTCGAGATCCAATCCCGAGTCACGTTAGCCTCTTGTGTAGCACCTGAAAGGCGAGGGATTTACGGCCAAAGCCCCCTTGGCACCCAAGCGTCCTCCTGCTCCAAGTAGAACTCAATGGAGAGACCTCTCGCGGCGGGTTCAGTCCACGTTCCCGGCGCGGTCAACAACCCCCTTGGTTAGGGTCAGGCAGGCAGTCGGGGGTAACTGAAGCTGCCTCTCCCTTCAGTCCTTTAACCTGAAGTATAGGTACTTGTTTAATTTGTAATTCATAATTCAAACAGAGCCCTAAAATCTCTAGCAAGCACAAACATTTCCATTAATCAACCCAGTTGTATGGCAAACTGCTAAAGAAGTGTTCTTTCCTTTTTGAGTGTATCAACAGTCGTTTTCAAGATGTCTTGTAACTTGGCAAGATCCTTTATATTCAGATGTAGGGTATACCCAACTTGGTTAACCCTAAGGTACCTTAGATATGCTAGTTTCTATTTTACAACTTTCCTTATTTAGAAGGATATCCAAAAACTACGTCTTTTTGCAAGATAACTTGCATAAGGATCTGCCGTCCTTGAAGAGGGTTTTTCCCTTTTCTCCTTGTGAATTGATCACAAAATGATTTCATACATGTTGCGCAAGTCTGGAGATGGAATAATCTGTTTAGATTCCTTAAGCTGACGTATGTCAGTCCTAGGGTTTCTTCATTTAAGAACCTTAGGGACGAACCCTAGTTTCTTATCTTTATGAATTTATTGTCCCTACGGTAAGGAAAGTAGTCTAGTGTTTAGGGTATGAATGTTTCTATGTTTAGATTGGTTCAATTATCTTTTGGAAGGTAATCTTAATCGTCTTGTCACGGTTTTACTATCCTTGTGACAATTAACTTTCCCAATCAATACAGTTTAATTTGGCATATAGCATAATGCCAAGGTGATACAAAGAATGACAATTTCTCCTTTGGACAAAAAGGCCTAGCTGTGAAATTGGTGTATACCCACTTTATTAGTCCCAAGTCCTCAAATAGGGGGGGGGGGGGGGAAAGAGTGTCATCCAGCAGTTTCCCATTGCATTTTCTTTCCAAATGAGTTTGTATATCTATTTTTTATACTTGTTAATTCCTAACATTTAACTTCCGTTTTCTTTAAAGATGAACTCATGCCAAATAACAATAGTTGCCTTGCTAAGATGTGCAACTAGCAAAGATAACTCCCTAGTAATTTGAGCATCGAAGAAACCTTCCATGAATTTAGCCATTTTACCATGATTCGTTGTGAAAGGAATAAGACTAATGGTGCAAGATATAATTTCTACACTTTAGGAATATATTACTATAGTAAATGGTTAATCTTGCCTATAATTTTATAATGCTTGATGCAATTTGAAGAAAGCTAATTTGTATACATTGTCGTCCATAGGCTAACTCCTTCGAAAAAAAAAAAACTCGGACAAATATATCTTTCCTTAACAATTTTTCTTTGCATGATTGACTTAAAACCGAATTAACACCAAGAGGAAAAACCTGGCTTTGAGGGGAGATATCCACATGGATACCGGGAGATGACCCTCTCGCCGCTACACCTTGGACATTCTTCGGCGGCATCGTAGTTCGAATGTGAGATAGCCTTTTCCTTTTTCTTCTTGGAATTCCACCGTCTTCTCCTTCCTTATCTTTTACCTTTTTACCACTCTTCCTCCTTCACTCCCTCTTTTCACTCCCTATCTTTTATCTCACGGCTATATTCTTCTTTACGGGGTACCATACGAGGCCGTGATGATGACTTGGATTTTTAGGACATGGGAGTGTGTGGACACCGGCTTGTTTGATAAGACTAAGAATACAAAGCTCAGCTACGAGAGCACTTGCACAAAAAGATTTGAAAAGTGAGTGAAGGAATTTATGCAAGAAAAATGGAAGTCTGCAAAGTAGCCTAAGGACAAAGTAAGCTTTAGGGGTGTGACTTGAATAGTTTAAAGAAAAATCCGGAGGGGAAAAGGGCAAGGGCTTAGGGGGGAAAATTTAAGCCCAGGGGGGGGGGGGGGTAATAAGGACTTTTAGGGGATTAAAATCCGGAGGGGAAAAGAACAAGGCTTAGGAGGGGATTATACCGGGAGGGGAGGGGGGGGGGGGGGAAACAAGGCCTTACGGGGGTTTTAAAAAAAACTTGGTAGGGGGGGGGGGGACAAGGTCTTAAGGGGAGGTTTAAAATCCTGGGAGGGGGGAAAAACAAGGGGCTTAGGGGGGGGATCTAAAACCCCGGGAGGGGGGGGGAAGAACAAGGGCTTAGGAAGCCCACCTTGGAACCTTCCAAGGAGCTTCCTGGGAGGCCCACGTGGGGGGGGGGGGGGGGAAGTTCGACTCCCAGCGATGATGGCTAGGAGGTGGAATGTGGAGGCGGTCTTCAGGCGGCGGAAGAGTTGGCACCGACGGTGGCATCCAACGATGGCTGGTGGCGATCCCTGGTTCACACTGGCACGACAATGGATGTCCTTCCCTCCTCGACTCCGATTTATGGCAGCATGGCCCAGTCTTTTTTCTCTAGCGGCCCCCCCTACCCTCGTTTAAATAGTGGAGGGAGGGGGATCTTCTCCTCCTGCGTGTCGACACGCATGCCCTCCCTCCCTCCACAAGTGCCACCAAGGAGCTTCATAACTCCTTCTATTCCCCTCCCCCTCCAGCTCATCAGTCGGCTGGGGGGATAAGGGGGGGGAATAAAAAAAAATTCAAAAGCCCGATTTTTTTTTTTCCCACGTGAACTTTTACATTCTCTCCCCCTTGGAGGAATCGAGATGTCCTCATCTCGAGATAAACTGGGGATATTGATGGTTGAGAGTGCCTTCATCTACCCAAGTGGCATCCTCTTCGGGATAATCTTTCCACTGGACAAGGCATTCTTTCAAGGTTCTAGATCTTAACTGTCTTTCCCTAACATCTAAGATCCTTTCTGGCCTTAGTTCAAGGACTCCTTGACTAGGCATTACAATTTGTTGGTCATCAAGTACATGATTAGGATTGGGTACATATTTTTTTAATAGGCTGATATGGAATATACTATGAACCTTTAGGTTCTCAGGGAGTTGCAATCTATAAGCATTGGGTCCTAGGCATTTGAGGATTTTATACGGTCCACAATACCTTGGACTTAGCTTCTTGCATTCTCCTAGGGATAGAGAACTCTTTTTAGGACGTACCCGAATGAAGACCATGTCTCCTTCTTCGAAGACTCTTTCTTGACGTTTCAAATCTGCATATGCCTTTTGTCTATCCTTGGCTGCTTGTATGTCTTGTCTTATTGACCTTATTTGATCATCCATGTCCTCCAACATTTGTCTTGAAGCTTCAACTCTTAGGGTTGGATCAGAAAAGTTTAGGGGACTTCGACAATCATGACCATACAATGCCTGGAAAGGGGTCATTTGAATGCTTTGCTGGTAAGAAGCATTGTAGGCAAATTCAACTAATGGAAAGTATTGAATCCACCTCTTCGGCTCTCGACAGCAGTATGCCCTAAGCATATCCTCAATGATTTGATTCACTCGCTCTGTTTGTCCATCCGTTTGGGGATGGTAGGCGGTGCTAAAACAGAGTTGAGTCCCAATAGCTTCAAAGATAGCTCTCCAGAAGTGGGATATGAAGAGAGAATCTCGATCACTAATGATTCTTTTAGGTAACCCATGTAGCTTGAATATCTCCTTGATAAACAATCTTGCAATGTCGGAGGCTTTATAGTTTGTCTTTACTGGAATCAGGTGTGCAACCTTGGTAAGCATGTCAACCACAACCATAATGGAATTGTATCCTCCTTGGACTTGGGGTAAGCCCACAACAAAATCCATACTGATGAATTCCCATTTCATTTGGGGAATGTCAAGCAGTTGCAGTTTCCCTGGCATCATGACATGTTTGGCCTTGATACGTTGGCAAGGCAAACATTCAATGACATACTTGAGAACGTCACCTTTGAGCCTCTCCCAGTGGTAGCTCTTCCTAACTGCATTAAGAGTTTTTGCATAGCCAGGATGTCCTGCGAAAGGAGAATCATGAGCTTCCCATAATATCTTCTGCTTAAGTGACTGGCTTATTGGTATACACAGCCTTGTTCTGTAGTAGACAAGTCCATTATCAATGGAAAATTCATGATACTTAGCTTGTAACTTCTGATTCTGTTCCTTGGTAGATATTTCTTTTATCATTGTTTGGTAGGCCAAATCATGGCATGCTTCCTCTCTAGCTAGTTCAAGTATAGGGTTGTTTGGCATAGATACCTTTGTAGCCAGAGATCTGGCCGTTGATGGATTCTACAAGATTAGGGAATTTAGGAATGCCTTGCGACTGAGTGCATCGGCAACTACATTCTCTTTCCCTGGTCGGTACTTCATTTCAAAATCATATTCCTCCAATACTTCAATCCACCGACGTTGCCTCATGTTGAGCTCGTTCTGGGTAAAAATCCATTTGAAACTCTTATGATCGGTTACTAGAGTAAACTTGTTACCCAAGAGGTAGTGTCTCCAAAGCTTTAGAGCATGGATGATAGCTAATAATTCCAGATCATGCAAGGCATAATTCTTTTCATGACTCTTCAATTTCCTTGAAGAGTATACTACTGGATGACCTTCCTGCATAAGTACACACCCCAAGGCAAGAATGCTAGCATCGGTTACTACCTCAAACTCTTTATTGAGGTTAGGAAGTTTTAGAATAGGTGCTGATACCAAACTTTGCTTCAATTTGTCAAAGCTATTTTGTTCGGGAGTTGACCATGTACTAGAAGTCTGTTTCTTTAGTAAGTCTGTAAGAGGTGCTGCAATCAAAGCATAGTTTTTGATAAAGACCCTATACCATCCTGTCAAGCCAAGAAAGCTATGTATTTCTTTGACGGATACTGGTATTGGCCATTCAAGAACATCCCTGGCTGGGTCTACTGATATTCCCTCTGATGATACTATGAATCCCAGATATTCAATCTGACGCTTGAAGAATGCACACTTCTTCATTTTTGCATACAGCTTATGAGACCTCATTGTCTCAAGGACAATCCGTAGTTGAGGTTCATGATCTTCTTCCTGTTTAGAATAGACTAAAGTGTCATCGAAGAAGACAAGCACAAAATCATCAAGATATGGTCTAAAAATATCCTGCATTAATCTATTGAATGTGGCAGGTGCATTTGTAAGCCCGAATGACATAACCAAGAACTCAATGTGCCCATATCTTGTATTGAAGGCTGTTTTTGGAATATCTTCTTCCTTGATCCTTATTTGATAGTAACCTGACCTGAGATCAATCTTAGAGAAGATCTTTGCACCTTGAAGACGATCAAGAAGCTCATCTATTCTAGGAATAGGATACTTGTTCTTGACTGTTGATTGATTCAACCCTCGGTAATCAATACATAGTCGAAGTGTCCCATCTTTCTTTTTCTGGAATAGTACTGGAGCTCCCCACGGTGAGTTGCTAGGCCGGATGTAACCTTGATCCAACAGTTGCTTGAGTTGTTCCTTCAACTCAATAGCTTCCGGTATGGACATTCTATAAGGTCTCTTTGCAATTGGTGCAGCTCCAGGCACTAGCCTAATTTCATGATCAACTTCTCTTGGAGGCGGAAGTTCAATCAATTCCTCAGGGAATACGTCAGCGTATTCCTTTAGCCAAGAAGGTCCTTCATGAGACTCTTGCTTTTGATATAACTTGTTGAGTTTGATCAGGTAAACGGGTAATCCTTTTCTGACTCCTTTTATGATCCGCGATACTTTGGCTAATTGGATTCTTGGCACTTCTGCCTCACCTTGAGTTGTGACAAACTCCCTTTCAGAGTTTCGAAAGGAAACTTGACCCTTTCCACAGTGGATGTGGGCATCATTAGGCTTAAGCCAATCCATCCCGAGTAGACACTCATGGATACCTAAATTCATGACTCTGAATTTGACTGAGGTTTTCTTTCCTCCCAGAAAGAATTCTTCCTTAGCAGTTTGCCTGGTACAAGTTACCTCACGACCGTTTGCCAATTCCACAAGCAGGGTAGGTGCTTCTACTCTGGCTATTCCTAATCTTTTTGCACACGCTGGTGAGATAAAGGAATGTGTACTACCACAATCAATCAAGGTTTTGAAACCTTTACCTTGATAGTCCGAATGGTGTTTGAATCACCGAGAACTGGCGATTCGGTCCTTTCTTGTGTAAAGTGGCATGGACTGTCGCTCTTTCGAATTCTGCTTCCATAGTCGGATCTTCCTCTTCTTCTGCTTCACATCTTTGCCTATTGGTAATGCAGGCAGTTCTTCCTCTTCCATGGGTGGTGGCTCCTTGACCGTGGCCTGCACCTTGGAAAGGTGTTTGATGATGTCCCCCGTTGAGCTTGGGAATTGCCTCTTGAAGTGACCGGGTTCGTTGCAGTGGAAACATCGGAGGTTTCGGCCATTACTTTGAGTAGGAAAAAAGTTGTTGACGTTATTTGTCCTTGCTTTCTTCCTTTGTCCCTGATTGTGACCTTGAACTCTCCTCACTTGAGGTCTGAATGCTCCTCTGTTCGGGTCACTATAGGACCAAGTTTTGTTACCCCTTGGTCTAGCTTGCACCTCCTGAATTATAGGCGCCACTCGAATGAGTGCATCCTGAAGATCTAATGGATGCATAGATTCGAGACGGGTATTTACGGGTGGATTTAAGCCCGCACAAAATTTGGACACCTGCTGCGTCATGTCCATTTGTGGCGCATACTTTAAGAGTGAGACAAATTTAGAGTAGTATGCGTCAAGGGTGAGTCCTAGCTGTTTTAGCTCGTAGAACTCATTCATTTTTTGTGTATGATATGCAGGTGGCAAATATCTCCCCTACACGGCTTTCTTTAACTTCTCCCAGGTAACGGACCCGTCTGAAGTCCCTTGATCCCTACACCATTGTTTCCACCATAGTCTAGCTTCGCCGGTGAGTTTTAACTTGGCGAGCATGGCCTGATTGGTAGGTGCAATACTAGCTGCTTCAAAGTAATCTTCCATAGATTCAATCCAAATTTCAGCATCAGACTGGACGAATCTGCCTCTCCTGTCAAACTCGGGTGGCTTTATTTTCTTGAGGAGGAACTTCTTCTCCTGGGTCACAGCAGTACTTGATGTAGGGGGCGAATTTGGAACCTGTACCTAGGGTTGTGCCTGGATAAAAGTTTTCTTAACGTGATTATATGATAATTGATGTTAGCCGCTATCTCGTAAATCATGAAGCTACTTAACTTTTTAACAACTCTGATGCACAGCCAGATATTGATAAAAGAAACCTTTATTTATATTTACATGGGCGTAACCTTATACAACGTCTCGTGTGATGATAATTCAATCATTACATTCAGTTTGGGGAGAACAACATTGTATTGCATTTGTCTACAGGAACTGCGTAATAGTAAGGTTTTGGGTCATGGATCTTTAGGAATCGATAATTCATTGGAAGTTCGGGATACCCTTTTTGTTGGAATCCATACTTCTCATGGCGGCCCAACACTTTAATCCTGTCGGCTGGGATTACACGGGTTACTTCCTCATATACATATGAGTTCATTTCAACCCTTTGACCTTGAATATGTAAAGTCAAATTTATGTGAGCTTCCACAAAAATGAACAGCTTCACGACTTTCAAGTCTTCCAACCACTTGATCCTCTTTAGGTTGGTCTATAGATAAGCAAACCGGTGGGCAGCTATGTAGTAGATTCCTGAAGACCCTGTCCATCTTCGTTCTATGTATAAAGGTGATGGATTATAAATCTGCTCCAGGATGTTCATCATTCCAATTCTTTGTCTATAAAGTGGAGAATGCATTGCAGTCATAAACATGACCCGAAACACCAAAAACTTGTTCCACGCTTCATAGTTCTGCAAGACAGCATTGAAGATGAGGAAATGTTTGGACAGCAACAATTTCTTTACTTCATTTTATTGAGATCTCATAAAAACAATTCCGTTGCTGGTCGGCTCTGATACCAACTGTAACGTGTCCCCTAGTATCATCCAGGACACGTCTTAGCAGTCCATCGGAAAGGATGTCTAGAAAGCTCCACCCATCACTCCCATGGAATGTTATGGGTTTTGCGATCTAGTTCTTCCCGCGTCTGCCACATAGCAGAAGTATCCTGGCCGTTCCCACTTAGGATCGACCGGAATTAGGGTTTTCCTAATGGGTCACTAGCTAACAGCAACTAGCGTCAGACCCGAGCGAACTACTTTACGCAGAAACGCCAGGTCCGAAGCGGATTCACGCTGCACTTGGTTCAAGGAGAATGGGAAACGAGAGGGATGCAAAGCTCAACCTCTCTGCCATAAGGCATAGTCCCATTCTGTTCCCCTAAAACAACATAAATCGGGTAAGACGTAACTCTAGGTCATCGTTCTCGTTATTCTTTTTGATGATGATGATCATTCCGCTGTCTTTCGAGATTTATGAGAAAAGTTCCCGGCTAACCGGGACCACCCAACCGTAGGACGGACCCATGGCCCATCCTCCGCACTTTCCTCGGTTTGTTTTAGTTATGTAATTATCTAACACATTAATTTGACATATAGCAATCAGCTTCTTTAATTAATCTTGTTAAGCATGGGTTCCTTCACGTAATCTTATCATGTGACATATAAAAACAATATCAAGCAAGTTCTTTTAACATCTCATCATTTTATCTTTGAATTACAAGAAGTTCCGCCCGTAGGCTTGTCCATAATCTGCCCCAGTAATCTCCAGGGATCACTATTCCAAGCTTCGGCCCATCAACTAGTATGCGGGCCTCGAGATCCAATCCCGAGTCACGTTAGCCTCTTGTGCAGGACACGGAAGGCAAGGGATTTACGGCCAGAGCCCCCCTGGCACCCAAGCGTCCTCCTGCTCCAAGTAGAACTCAACGGAGAGACCTCTCGCGGTGGGTTCGGTCCACGTTCCCGGCCCGGTCAACAACCCCCTTGGTTAGGGTCAGGTAGGCAGCCGGGGGTAACTGAAGCTGCCTCTCCCTTCAGTCCTTTAACCTGAAGTATAGGTACTTGTTTAATTTGTAATTCATAATTCAAACAGAGCCCTAAAATCTCTAGCAAGCACAAACATTTCCATTAATCAACCCAGTTGTATGGCAAATTGCTAAAGAAGTGTTCTTTCCTTTTTGAGTGTATCAGCAATCGTTTTCAAGATGTATTGTAACTTGGCAAGATCCTTTATATTCGGGTGTAGGGTATACCCAACTTGGTTAACCCTAAGGTACCTTAGATATGCTAGTTTCTATTTTACAACTTTCCTTATTTAGAAGGATATCCAAAAACTACATCTTTTTGCAAGATAACTTGCGTAAGGATTTGCCGTCCTTGAAGAGGGTTTTTCCCTTTTCTCCTTGTGAATTGATCACAAAATGATTTCATACATGTTGCGCAAGTCCGGCGATGGAATAATCTGTTTAGATTCCTTAAGCTGACGTATGTCAGTCCTAGGGTTTCTTCATTTAAGAACCTTAGGGACGAACCCTAGTTTCTTATCTTTATGAATTTATTGTCCCTGCGGTAAGGAAAGTAGTCTAGTGTTTAGGGTATGAATGTTTCTATGTTTAGATTGGTTCAGTTATCTTTTGGAAGGTAATCTTAATCGTCTTGTCACGGTTTTACTATCCTTGTGACAATTAACTTTCCCAATCAATACAGTTTAATTTGGCATATAGCATAATGCCAAGGCGATACAAAGAGTGACAATTTCTCCTTTGGACAAAAAGGCCTAGCTGTGAAATTGGTGTATACCCACTTTATTAGTCCCAAGTCCTCAAATAGGGGGGGGGGGGGGGGGAAGAGTGTCATCCAGCAGTTTCCCATTGCATTTTCTTTCCAAATGAGTTTGTATATCTAATTTTTATACTTGTTAATTCCTAACATTTAACTTCCGTTTTCTTTAAAGATGAACTCATGCCAAATAATAATAGTTGCCTTGCTAAGATGTGCAACTAGCAAAGATAACTCCCTAGTAATTTGAGCATCGAAGAAACCTTCCATGAATTTAGCCATTTTACCATGATTCGTTGCGAAAGGAATAAGACTAATGGTGCAAGATATAATTTCTACACTTTAGGAATATATTACTATAGTAAATGGTTAATCTTGCCTATAACTTTATAATGCTTGATGCAATTTGAAGAAAGCTAATTTGTATACATTGTCGTCCATAGGCTAACTCCTTCGAAAAAAAAATAACTCGGACAAATATGTCTTTCCTTAACAATTTTTCTTTGCATGATTGACTTAAAACCGAATTAACACCAAGAGGAAAAACCTGGCTTTGAGGGGAGATATCCACATGGATACCGAGAGATGACCCTCCCGCCGCTAGACCTTGGACATTCTTCGGCGGCATCGTAGTTCGAATGTGAGATAGCCTTTTCCTTTTTCTTCTTGGAATTCCACCGTCTTCTCCTTCCTTATCTTTTACCTTTTTCCCACTCTTCCTCCTTCACTCCCTCTTTTCACTCCCTCTGCTTCCCTCCCTATCTTTTATCTCACGGCTATATTCTTCTTTACAGGGTACCATACGAGGCCGTGATGATGACTTGGATTTTTAGGACATGGGAGTGTGTGGACACCGGCTTGTTTGATAAGACTAAGAATACAAAGCTCAGCTACGAGAGCACTTGCACAAAAAGATTTGAAAAGTGAGTGAAGGAATTTATGCAAGAAAAATGGAAGTCTGCAAAGTAGCCTAAGGACAAAGTAAGCTTTAGGGATGTGACTTGAATAGTTTAAAGAAAAATCCGGAGGGGAAAAGGACAAGGGCTTAGGGGGGAAAATTTAAGCCCGGGGGGGGGGGGGGGGGTAATAAGGACTTTTAGGGGATTAAAATCCGGAGGGGAAAAGAACAAGGCTTAGGGGGGGATTATACCGGGAGGGGGGGGGGGGGGAAACAAGGCCTTACGAGGGTTTAAAAAAAACCCGGTAGGGGGGGGGGGACAAGGTCTTAAGGGGAAGTTTAAAATCCCGGGTGGGAGGAAAAAAAAGGGGCTTAGGGGGGGATTTAAAATCCCAGGAGGGGGGGGGGGGGGAGGGAAGAACAAGGGCTTAGGAAGCCCACCTTGGAACCTTCCAAGGAGCTTCCTGGGAGGCCCACGTGGGGGGGGAAAATTCGACTCCCAGCGATGATGGCTAGGAGGTGGAATGTGGAGGCGGTCTTCAGGCGGCGGAAGAGTTGGCACTGACGGTGGCATCCAACGATGGTGGCTGGCGGCGATCCCTAGTTCATAGTGGCACGACAACGGACGTCCTTCCCTCCTCGACTCCGATTTATGGCGGCATGGCCCAGTCTTTTTTCTCCAGCAGTCCCCCCTCCCCTCGTTTAAATAGTGGAGGGAGGGGGATCTTCTCCTCCTGCGTGTCGACACGCATGCCCTCCCTCCCTCCACAAGCGTCACCAAGGAGCTTCATAACTCCTTCTATTCCCCTCCCCCTCCAGCTCGTCAGTCGGCTGGGGGGATAAGGGGGGGGAATAATTTTTTTTTCAAAAGCCTGATTTTTTTTTTTCCCACGCGGACTTTTACAGCAACTCTAAGTAAGCTTTGAAATTTTCAAAGCTTCTTTGTATCCAATGCCTTTGTAAAAATATTAGCTATTTGATCTAGTGTACTAGCATATACTAAATCAATCTCTCCTTCAAGTACCTTCTGTCTCACAAAGTGGTAATGCACCTCAATGTGTTTTTCCCTAGCATGGAACACTAGGTTCCTTGCTAACTGTATGCTACTCATGTTGTCATAGTGAATGACAACTGGACCATCTCCCTACACATCCAAATCACCCAGTAACTTTTGCAACCATATCACCTCACATGTTGCCATAGCAATACCTCTATACTCAGTTCTTTGTATTCGATAAAATAATCGTAGGTTACTTTTTGTTGCTCCACCTAATTACTGCACTAACAAGGAAAAACGTGAATCTACTGGTAGATCTTGTATCAGACATCATCCCAACATGCATTTGTATATCCAAACACATGTATATCCTTACCTGTCTCATAAAAGAGTCCACAATACAAAGTGGACTTCACATACCTCAATATGCATCTAACTACATCCAAACGAGGCTTTCTAGGCATCTACATAAACTAACTAACAAGGCCAACAACATAGCTCAAGTTTGGCCTTGTAATAGTCTTATAAATCAAATTTCCTACTATCCTCATGAACATAGGAGGGTCTTTTATCTCATCCCCAACATTAGTACTCAACTTCACATTTTTCTCCAATGGCGCTAAAAGAGGCTTACATGTTGTCATACCATACTTGGACAACATATCCAAGCTATAGTGCCTTTGGGATAGCCATATACTTGTTGACATATCGAGCTCTACATGAGCTGACTTTCACTATATGCCTTGGTAATGTGGCACAATATTATTCACTAGCGTGTTAGGTGACTGACATGAGGATACACCAGTGATTCTATAGCTGGACTACACCCATATACTCCATCCTTGGTTCTAACACATTCATGGTGCCAACCTCTTCCTTTCTTAGTGGGTTCATACTTAGTGACTATGCGTACATACATTGTGTACTTTCATATTAGTATTTTATAGTGTTGAAGACTTAGTTCTTTTGTGTGGAAGAAGAAGAAGAAAGAAGAAGAAGAAGATTTTAGTCGTATCTCTTTGAATTCTCAAGTCTCCATTTCTTTGGTGTGTGTGTGCCCTTAATCAATGCTTTATCTCTCTCCTCTATTGTCTATTTTCATCCTATCAAAGCCATCCCATAACTACGTGGAGTTCAATTAAAGGCTGAGATGAAGGCATTAGAGCATGAAAGAAAGCAAGCAATCAACGGGTAAGAAGCTCTCCCACCTGGCTTGATTTGCCTTAGGTTATAACCATAGGAGGGTCTTGAAGCTGGTAGGGTTGTAGTCTTTGATTATTGTAGTGAAACTTGTTGAGTAGGAAGAACATAGTATATATTATAGATCTGCCCTTTTAGGGATTTCTTGTTGTGATTTTTGGTGTGTGAGATTATTTTGACCTCCATTATGGATCTATAAGTGGTCCAAACAAACACATCAATTTTTAGGTATACTACAGTTTCAATTGTAGTTATTATTGTGTAGTCAACAATGAAAAAGACATCATGTTTAGCTGTGGTGCATCCAGTATCAGCTTACTTGAAAATTGCAAGTTTAGCAAGGTTTTCTATTTTGTTAAAATGTCTGACAACTTCAACGAGATTATCAGTGAGAAGCTTGATAATAATAATTATCTTGCATGGAAGTTGAGAATGACAAATTTCTTGAAGGGCAAAGGTATTTGGAATTACATTGAAGGAGACATGGTAGTAGCACCCAAAGTTCTTGCACAAAATGCTACTACAAAATAGTTGAAGGCCTAAGAAATATTGGAGTAAATACAAAGTAAAGTCATGTATTGGATATCTATTTGTGTCACACATAGCATGATGTCTATTTGTAGGAATTTTAAACCCATGCTATTACATGGAAGAATTTGGCAAGGCTGTTCAAAGTAAATACAAAGGCTAGAAAGCTACAACTCAATAAGTCAGAGCTGAACCAAGCAAAAAGAGGGAACCTATCCATTAATGATTATGCCTTGAAGATCAAGAGTATTGTGGAAGCCCTTGGATCTATTAGTATAGTATTTGATGATGATGATACTGTGCATGCATGCTTAGATGGACATAGAGATGAATACACGAGCTTTAGGTCATCTATAAATACAAGGGATGATATCCTTAATTTTGTAGACTTGATTTCTACATTGATACTTGAGGAGAATAATATTGGTTTGGATTCCTCTTTTTCTCAAAGCAAGAACAAGTTTGAGTAGGTATTTTACTCTACTACTAGAGGTAGAGGTTGTGACAGAGGCCAAGGTGGTGGTTGCAGTCAAGGTTATGATACACATAAAAATAGAGGACAACCTCGAGAAAGGAGAACCAGCGAACCGAGGATAAGTTGCAGATTCTAATAAATAGGCAACAGAATTTTGGTGATAGAGTAGAGAGTGCTAACATTGTGATTAGAAAGGCCACATTTCTAAATATTTTTTCAAAACGAAAGCTAAAATTAAAAATGGAAAAAAGTGGCAAGGTGACTATGCATCCAATAGTAGAAACAATTATGATAGGAGTGAACAATTGTTTGTTATGCATCACTTTGTGAATAGCATGACTACTGATGTTCATGAAAGAATGATGTATGGTATGTAATTTAGATTTCTTTAACCACATGAGTTCTCATGGAGAGTAGTTTATAGAGCTCCGTAATCCAAAATCTCCGGGCTATGTGGAGACAAGGGATGATATAGCTTACCCCATTATCATGTTGGAAATGTTCCTTTAAGTATGCAGGATGGCAAAACTAAGAGCTTGGTTGATGTGCTAGATGTACCAAATATTACAAAAGTTTTGGTTTTTGTTGCTTAAATGGTAGAACAAGGATTGTAGGCTCAATTCACATCTAATGGTTGTTAAGTAGAAGATCTAAAAAATGATTGTAGGTTGATTGCAAAAGAAATATGTGCTGGTAGGTTGTTTACTCTTGATAAAACCTGCCTAAAATAGATACTACCATATTTGCATAGGGTTCATGTGTTGTGGCATTGATATTGAAATTTGGCATAAGAGAATTGATCATGTGGATGTATAGTGGTGGGTTGAAAGACATGTAATCAAAACATATTGCGGATAACTTGTAGAGTTGATGGGATGCACAAAGTATGTGAAGCATGTCAACTTGGAAAGCAAGAAAGACATGTGTTTCTACATGAAAAGCATGTATGCAAGAAGCCACTTGAATTGAGACATTCTGATGTGTAGGGTCCTATAAAGACTGCAACATTGAGTGATTGCATGTATTATGTTTCCTTCATTGATGATCATACTCACAAAGTATGGGATTACTTCATGCATGAGAAAAATGAGGTGTTCACTCACTTTAAAAGCTTTAAGGATTTAATTGACAAGGAGACGAGATTTTATATTAAATGCCTAAGATCAAATAGAGAGGAGGAATATCTCTCCAATGAGTTTTTTTATTTTTTGCAAAAAAATAGTATACATAGATAGTATACATATAGATATACTCCACAGCAAAATGGAGTTGCTGAGCTAAAAAACATGCATATTGTAGAGGTGGCTCATGCATTGATGTTAGAAAGAAACTTGCCTCATTACTATTGGGCTAAAGTAGTTGCTACTATTGTATACATTATGAACATGACACCCACTACTGTTGTACATGGTATGACACTTGAAGAGAAGTTTATGGGTAGAAAGCCAAATCTATCCCATCTAAAAGAATTTGGATGTATTACTTATGTGCCTATTCTAAATAAGTTACAGAATAAATTGGATTTCCAATTTAAAAAATGTATATTTATTGGATATGCCCATGAGAGTGTTGATGTGTAGAAAACAAGTCAATAGTCACACACATTGAGTGGACCACAAGAGTCTCCTAGTCATGCTCCTCTTTGATAGATCTTGGAGTGGCAGATTGAGGTCACAAGTTACACCATTAATTACATTACAAATGTCAAGAAAAGGTAAAGAGAAAGTTAGGGACTCGCCTATTGTGATAGATGTATCATTAGGTTTCTCTCTCTCATCTTGATGTTGATTCAAATGGCTCTAACCATAGCTCTAGTAGGGGGAATTGCAAAAGGAACTTTTTGTGGAGAAACCGCCTAGTTATGTAAATAAGAATCATCCATATTATGTATGCAAGATTCATAAGTTCTTGTATTGGCTAAAGCAAGTACCTAGGGCATGGCATGATAGGATTGTAAAATGCATTGTCATCATTGGATTTCATACAACATAGATTGATCACTCACTCTATGTATGTAAGAATGATATAGGTATTGTGGTCATTAGTATATATGCGGATGATTTGATCATTGTGGGTGTGATATCAAGTCAGAGATTGACAATGTGAAGAGTCTTGTCAATTTTAAATTTGAGATGAAGGATTTAGGAGAGCTACACTATTTTCTTGGTATAGGGATAATCAGGACTCCATAGGGTATATATTTATCACAGAGATTTCTATACCTTTGGATGCTAACACTAAGTTTAGTGCACAAGGGTGACTTAATTGAGGATGCCACTATATATTAGAAGATTGTGGGTAGTCTTATCTATTTGACAATCATTGGCCAACAGACCTAAACTACGCAGTTGGTTTGGAGATTAAGTTTATGCATCTTCCAGAGAAGCCACATTTAGATGCAATGTGATACACATTGTGCTATGTCAAGTCCACATTGGACTATGCCTTATTCTATGGTGTAGGCATACCATTGGACTTGCATGGTTACATAGATGTAGATTGGCCTGGTAGTATTTCAAACAACAGATCTACCAGTGATTTTATATTTTCCTTTTGTAGTGGTGTTGTTATGTCAGAACCTAAAACGGGCTCAACATTGACTCTAAGGCTTTAGCCATGCCTCCTATGCTCACTAAAACACCCTCATGGCCTCACAGCCAGGAGCGTCTGGAGGCTATATACTACTTTAAATAAATCATGTATTTGTTTCAATTGTAGTCTAAATGGTTCACATCCCGACTCCAACAGAGAGAGTATCCCAACATACAGGTGGTTAACACCTCAATTCACATACATAAAGAGTCACCCCAGTAGAATGTGGTGGCTCGTATGACTTTTCTACACCTCGAATATTGGCCCCAAGATGTGCCATCTTATACATAGAACATGAATGTAATAGAGTCCTCTCATAATATAAACATAATGATCCAAGAGACTGTATACATTCCTCACTTAATTGATTTTCCCAAGATATTGCACTACCCTACAACAAAGGGGAATCTTACACTCTCAACGTTGGTCATTACCTAGATATACAGTTGCAATGCATCCATGCATTTATCTTCTGATACCATATTTAGATTTGCACATGCAAAGTGTATAGCACTCCATGCTCAAACAACTTAACTAAAAAATAGCCAACATGGAGTGCACAAGTAATCTTTTCATGGTTTCTTCCTACTAGCTTCGTAGGCATTACTTAAGGAATAGCACTGGGCTAATCCTACTCTCGAACCCCCTTAAAACTTATATGAACCATGGTCTATATTCTAAGATATATGAAGAAATTAGTATTTTAATCAAATTTCTTTCCATTTCAACCCCAGGCTCCCTACCATTTACATTTGGATTGCTCACACAAATATAGAGAGATTTTATGATAATTTTTCATAGAAACAAGCCCTAAAGCATGCACTTCAACATATAAATAAAGGCAAACCAAGGTAACCCTCACACTTTACCTTCATTATATAATCACAAATATTCTTCTAAATTTTCATAAATTTTAACATGTGAAAACTATTCTTCATTAAAAAAATTCATTTTTAAACTATTTTTCATGATTTTTTCATTTATTTCAATATAAATTTTTGTTTTTTCTAAGTTTTTTAATCTAAACAACTTGTGTGAATTGTGATACATAATCATATTTATTTTCATACCATGCAAATAACATTTGTCTCCCAAAACTAAAAAACAATGCTATTTTTTATTAAATCGTGTATTTTAGATATTTTATAGTTTTATTATTTTTAATATACGAGACGGAAAATGAATGAATTTTTGAAATTACAAACATCAACTTTTCAATCATTTGCAATCATCTTTCCATCATATGTACTAACGATTCATTAAAGAAACTAAATAAAGATCACTTGAAAATTTGCATATGTATGTTTCGTATTTTGAGGAAATGGAGCCGGTGATACTATTTTCCAGTCACATCCAAATTACCTAATCTATGTGCTATTACACTTTTGAACCATAGTCCATCACAGATTCATCAAATCAGCCCTCCCTCCCTCTCTTCTCTCTCTCTCATAAAATAACCATATGAATAAGAAATAAAAAGGAGAGAGAAAAAACTGAAATTAGATCTTGTTGATGACTACATCATTCTACATGAGGATCAAAGCAATGTAGAGTGAAAAAATGGTGGACTTCAAGCGCAAGAGGGGGAGGATGATCATGACAAGTGCAAACATGGCTTTTTTTAATGGAGAGGCATCGAAAAAAATGCAACCCCCTCCCATGTCATGTGAAATTTGATTAGTTTTCTTCTTAATCAAGCTTAATCAATAACCCCCTAACTAACTAGTTCAACTTTGCCCTTTTCACACTTGAACGAAGTGGTTTTGACTTGGTTGGAGGGACAAACAATCTCGAAATTGCAATCCAACTAGACGCATGACTTTCTGGCATCGAAATCTATCAGCTTGGCCTCCATCACATGCTTTTTGGCTTCCAGATCTAGTAGCTGTTTCATAACACCAAACCTTGAGGCCATTAAATAGGGGGTCAAACAGACTCTAATTGATGAACAAATGCTTGCATTGGATTTCTGGCATTGAAATGCATCTAGGAAAACTCCAGCTCCTTGATCTGTGCTCATTTTATTTTGCACCAAAAATGGCTCTTTTACAGGTCTTGGGATTCTTTTGCACTTGAATTCTGACATTAAAATCCACTCTCATTGGCGACCACGGATAGGGTGACTTAGCCATCAAACCCATAAATTGATCTACACAAAAAAAAACTATAAAGAGCGTCAAGCTGCTACAAAGAAGAATACACAACAAAAACATAAACAAAGCTCTCAACCCTCAGGGAGAGGTCAATCATAAATATATATATGTATCATGTGGGTTCAACATAATTGATTTTTAAAATATCATTTTTGCATATTTTTTTACATACAGAAGGATCCCATATAAATGGGTTACTTACAAATTGAATAGAAAAGGATTATGTTTTATTAAGGAAAAATTCATAGATAAGGATATTTATAAATAGGCCTTGAATGCACGTGATATAAAGGATATACATATAAAAGATATAGAGAAGCTCCATCAAAATAGTGTATAAACCCAAGCTTCATTGATGTAACTTGCTATGGAAATCAACTTACTCGTACTTATGATAGCCATAATCTAATCAAGAGAGAGGGTGTAAGATAGGTGTAGTGGGAGCTCATGCTCAACTGCCAAGACCCACGGATCGCTTATTATTTCAAGCGTTTCAAGCGAGCTCTCATGGCTATCTCTCACCTAGGCGACGTGCCGTCGATCCTCTCAGGGTGTAGTGAGCTTAGCTTGATGCCGATATGAGTTACCTCCTCTATCGCACACGCCAGTTGCTCCATGATCCTAGATGCTAGCTCAAGCATCCTCAAGCCTCCTCCATCTCCAAGCTCTATCCACCATAGCCGCGCGCGCGAGAAAAGAGAAAAGATAAGAAGAGAGAAGAGGAGATGGTGAAGAGCTTCACCCTCTTGATCCCTCACTCCCACACACTCACTCACTCCCTCACACTCTCACACTCCCTCTCTCAAGAGCACACACACAAGCAAGGTGAAGAGAAGAAGAGAGGACTCATGTTAGCCACACACCAAATAATGGCTTCTCATTCGCTTTTGAACTTTATATACAAAACCCTAAAATCCCATGGGCACCCATCCCTTTTTACATGACCGGCCATTGTGGCAAGGTTCCTTTTTCTAATTCCCTCTTCTTGCTTGATGCCCTAAGCCTATACCCATCTATTCTTTTACAAATGACACAGGAGGGAGCTTGGCGCTCTTTTACAAGAGTTTTTAGATTTTTTTGAGGCACCTTTCATTTAAAATTGCTCTTTTTGCCTCAGCTTAGCTTTAGGGGCAGCCTCTACGCCTTTGCTCTTTTTTCAACCTTTTTCCACTTTTTCCTTCATTTTTCTACCATCTTAAATTGTGGTTAACATTACCCCCTCTAAGATGGGTGCTAGTCCCATGGCACTTCTAGCTGTTTGTTGGGAAAGGGTAGGTGGTTGGCAAGTTGTTAGTCAGGTGATGGTAGGGCCACATGTGGACTCACATACTTTGGAAGCTTTGGCAATGATGGTTGACGGAGAAGCCCATTAGATGTCAAGTGGATGATGGGGCCTCAGATGTGTCTTCAAGAGATAAGTAGATTATAGTGAATGTTTAAAGGTTCAAGAGGTACTTCACGGTTAATCACAGGGATTTGAGAGAGAAGAATACATGGGGGTTCAAGAGCTTAGACTTTGGAGATGGTGGAGATAAGAGAAGGGTTGAAGGTTTCAAGCCAAGTTCTTGAAGATGTTGATAGAGCTTCCAACTGCATGTTCTTAGCAAAGATCACAAGAGTATTATCTCATAAGTTCTAACTCAAATCACGCTTGTTTTCTTGATTGTAAGAGCAATCACAAATTATAAAATCAAGTAAAATATGTTGTCATGTATCATAAACTACTTTGCATCCCATCATCATACATGATGCCATAGCATGAATCAACTTTGCATGATTACATTCAATGTAGACTATTGGGACAAAAGCTTATGAGTCAATTACAAGGTTTGTAGGGCAAAGAGACTTACTTCAAGAGAGCTTCAAATTAAGTTTTTGATAAGGATAAGTTACCACAACCAAGAAATAAGAGAAAAACCTCCTCTTAATTCAACTCAAAGCATCTATGAATGATCTACAAACATTGCCCTACCATAGGAGCACATAATACTTGCATATATTGACAAGATGTCTTTTGTAGAGTAAGAAATGAATTATGAGAAGATAAAACTCTAGTAGACAAAAATATATATAAAATAATACCTTTCTCTATGTTGCTCAAATCACCAATCTGATGCCTCCATTGGCTCTGAAAGGGGGGTAAAATACCTGGACACCTGACTAGAATTCAGCCAGATTACTCCTTCTTCATCTCCCACTTTGGAGTGCTATTCACTACCTGAAAACAACGATCGCGCGTCGTGCGATTTCGCCAATCTCTCTTTTTACATAAAATCCTCTCAAATTAGCTAAAATATACATGCTTTCTTTTATATGTTATCATAATCTAGAAGTTGTCTACATGTTTATGGATTTTTACAAGAGATAATGTCTAAAATATCATAAATTGGCTAAAACTTGTCCAAAAATCTAATATTTTTGAACCATGGACACTTACACTAATGTCTAAAATGGCATTGGCTCTCTAAATCAATAAGAAAGTCACACTTTAATTTTTTTTAACACTGTGTGCACCTTAGCAGCACGACAACGGTTTATGACAAATCTCCATGCCAGACCACAGTTATGGAAGAACTAACTCTTGTGATCGAATTTAACTACGGTTTTCGTTCCCTAGTCACTGCAACTAAATCTAATGCATGAAAATGACTTCTGAAAGGATCTAAACTAATGTTCTGATACCAATGTAAAGAAGGGATCTTCTAACTGAATCAAATTTTCCTAATCTAATGGAATCAAGAAGGAATTGACATGGAAAAGAAGCTTAAATGTATTAACCCATGGAAATATGAAAGAAATGCTTAAATAAGCTAGTGCCATGGAAACTCACCTCCATGTAGGTGAAAGACATGAACTAATGTAACTACCAAGAAAACTTACATGACTTCAAATTTTATAATGGCAAAAGGCCCCTAACCTTGGCTAGGGCTGCCTATTTATAGCAAACCCTAAGCCCTAGTCCTTTAATATTAATACAAAGGCTTTTAGCTTGTCATTGGCCTTGTTTACTTCATTACACTCGGTTCTAGAAAGTAGCATTGTGATGAAGACTTGGGAAGAGCTTGTTGATGACTATGATATCAATGATGACGTCTACACAAAGATTTTAGGCATTTGCAATGATTGGGTATCAAAGAAACTGACACATGGAGCTGATGCAGGGTCCTTACCAAATGGAGCAAAAGATATTGTGAACTTCCTAATTGGAAAAATGCAAAATCCTCTTCAATCCTCCACTACTTCTCCTTGGTGTATATGTGTTGTCAGATGCAATTTAGAAACCTTTGATCTTATACATAATGTTTATAGAGATCCAATTACCATTGGGGTTGTTGTTCTAGATGCAGCACATGGGGTTGAGGGAATGAAATGGGACTTTATAAAGTTTGGAAAGGTTGTATCCACTCTACTAAAAATGACATGTGAACCTAAACAATTCATGTTGTTATCGTTGCTTGATTGAAAGCAAATGGCAGCTTTGGAAAACGCTCTTGAAAGCATTTCTTGCAAGTATTACATGCTAGTTTTTGGTAATGTTGACTTCCTACCAATGGATAGAATCTTTGCTTTTGGATCTATATATTCTTGTGTGGTTTTGATATTAGTGACCATGGAGAAAAGCTTCATCAATTTTGAGTGATATATAAACAATATCAACAAGCCTTCCATTTTGGACTTTGAAGGCTTGGACAAGGAGTGCAATGATGAAGATCTTGAAGAAGAGCAAAGGATTGCAAAGGCCATTTTGAGAAAGAAAATGAAAGTTATGGAAACTACAATCAAAGCATTCAATGATGCTCATGAGGTTATATTTGATGTACATGCAAGTGGACTTGTATCTAAGGTGGCATTGGTAAATCGCATGAAGACTATTGCAGTGTTTGCAACACTCAAGAGCAAAAAGAGGTTGAAGCACAATTGTGGAGGGTTCATGAGAGTGCCAAACAAAATTCAAACTCCCAAGAGGTTCCTTCTACTGAAGTTCAAGTTCTTGAAGTATCATCCAAGGGCATAGAAGAATCAAGCCAAGATATAGCAAGTCTAATTATGAAAGAGAAATTAAAGGCTACTTCAAGTGTTTAAACTCCTTTCATCAAGGAAGACACATTGATGTACACTACAAGGATTTGAGCTAGTAGCAATGCCAATAGCGACGCCGCAGGGAAAAAAAGCGTGGCCGAAACCAGAGTGTCGTTTTTATTTTCTTTTCTTCGCGTTTTGAGAGCGAGAGCGAGGGAGAGAGTGAAGGCTTTGTGAGAGAAGAAGAGGAAGAGACTTGCCGCCGCCGCCACCGCCGTTGTTCGCGAATGAGAGGAGGAGCCCTCGTTGCAAAGAGAAGCCACCCACGCTCGCCATATCTCATTGGTGAGTCTCCCTCTCTCTTTCTTTTGTTTGTTGAAGGTTTAAATTGTTCTCTTTTGCTTGTTTAGGAGAGGAAATGAAAGAGAAGGAGAGGGAGAGGGAGAGAGAGGGAGAAAGAGAGGGAGAGGGAGAGGGAGAGTGCATTATCTCTCTCTCTCTCCCTTTTGCTTGTTTAATGTTTAAATTACTTTCTTTTTTGCTTGTTGAAGAGAGGAAACGAGAGAGTAAG
This sequence comes from Lygodium microphyllum, assembly GCF_053477565.2. Classification (NCBI taxonomy): domain Eukaryota; kingdom Viridiplantae; phylum Streptophyta; class Polypodiopsida; order Schizaeales; family Lygodiaceae; genus Lygodium; species Lygodium microphyllum. The sequence goes on along the minus strand of NC_141136.1, from coordinate 59,198,948 downwards.
AGAGAAAGAGAGGGAGAGGGAGAGGGAGAGGGAGAGAAAGAGAAAGAGAAAGAGAAAGAGAAATAGAGGGAGAGGGAGAGGGAGGGGAAGGAAATAAGAGAGGGAGAGAAAGAGAAAGAGAGGGAGAAGGAGGGGGAGAGTGCATTCTCTCTCTCCCTCTCCCTTTTGCTTGTTTAATGTTTGAATCACTTTATTTTTTGCTTGTTTAGGAGAGGAAATGAGAGAGAAAGAGAGCGAGAGGGAGAGGAAGGGGAAGGAAATGAGAGAGGGATAGAAAGAGAAAGAGAGGGAGAGTGCATTGTATCTCTCCCTCTCCCTTTTGCTTGGAGGATGTTTAAATCACTTTATTTTTTGCTTGTTTAGGAAATGAGAGAGAAAGAGAGATAGAGAGGGAGAGGGAGAAAAAGAGAAAGAGAGGGAGAGGGAGGGGAAGGAAATGAGAGAGGGAGAGAAAGAGAACGAGAGGGAGAGGGAGGGGAAGGAAAAGAGAGATAGAGAGGGAGAGGGAGAAAAAGAGAAAGAGAGGGAGAGGGAGAGGGAGAGGAAGGGGAAGGAAATGAGAGAGGGAGAGAAAGAGAATGAGAGGGAGAGGGAGAGGGTGAGAGAAAGAGAGAAAGAGAGGGAGAGGAAGAGGAAGAGGGAGGGGAAGGAAATGAGAGAGGGAGAGAAAGAGAACGAGAGGGAGAGAAAGAGAACAAGAGGGGAAGAGAGGGAGAGGGAGAGAAAGAGAGGGAGAGGGAGGGGAAGGAAATTTAAGATAATAGACTTATTGATAATGGTATGCAATGTGCTTTGCCATGGGCCACATACTTCATCAAAATGAACCCAAAATTATTGTTATAGAAGAAGAAACCCTTAAATTGAGTATAGGATAATTTCTCTCAGGTCTTATGACTATGAGTAGAATTGATTGAAATAAATTTTATTACTATAGTTATAAAATTTCATAATAGATGGCGCGCATTAATTTTAAAATGGATTACTTATACTCAAAGCCGAGATATAACAAATAATTATCTACCGGAATAAACAAATCGTTGAGCATGATACAAGGCCGAGATATAACATCCGAAAATCTCTCGACTACTATATACAATGCAAGGTTTATGGTCAACTTGCAACTTGACGTACATCTCCTACATCTCCATAAAGCTATCCATTTAAGCCTCGTTTGCTGTAATGTAGATAAGATGGCAAACGAAGAAGGTCTTATTGTTCAAGACCGCGAGACGTATCTTAATCAGCATGTCCCATGTCCTTGCTCTCAATGCAAGTTGGCAATTAGACGAAAACGCCAATTGTCTATAGAACACGTATGACGATTTGGCGAGTTTCAATCTGAGATCATTGATCAGGCGATTGCGGATTTTCAGCAAATGGTAATTTGAAGTTAGCATTTTTCATGCATTGTACTCTCAAGCTAATTGAAAACCATACACAATAAGATTGGGTCTTGTTGGCAAATTTTGTATCCAGGGGGGTGATGTCTCGACCCAAGGGGGAGTGCACCCTTTGCGGCCAATTAGAAGAGTTCGTGGACGTGCGATGGATGGATTGCAGAAGCCAATCGACCACTCGCAAGGCCCATCTATATCGTCAATGCCAGAGGAGACAGACAACCTTTCTGACTTGCCTACAATCTTGGAGCCTGAGATGGAGGCAATGATCGATGCATTGATTCCCATGGATGTTGAGACATCTGACCCGCTTAGAGAGGAAGCATCCATACCATTATATGATGGGTGCCGAGTATCTCGGTTGAAGACATTGCTTGCACTCTTAAGTGTGCAAGCAAATTACGGTTGGAGCGATACGAGTGTGACTGAGTTATTCAGGTACCTTGCATATAGACTTCATTGTTTTTTTTTAAAACAATATTATTGCAAACATTTGTGTCTCGTCATGCTCCACAACAAGCAGGGCAAGCTCCTCCCATAGAAGCTTCTCAGAGGTCCTCGATGTAAAAAGGCTGGTGTAGAAGACATCAAATCGCGGAGATGGCAGCTGAGTTAAAAGAATCATAGCCATATCCTCCGAAGAGATCATCCTGCCAAGAGACGCAAGCTCACCCCTCATATCCTCCAACCTGTTGATATAATCCTTCATGGTTTCAAGGGGTTTTATGATTTTATTCAGGTTATTGAAATATCATATATTGCCACCTGCAAACACCATGCCTGAGTCTCGTGATGATGCACGACATGTTTTACGGAAGCTTGGCATGGACTACAATAACATCCATGCATGTATCAACGACTGCATATTGTTTCGAGATGAATACGAGACTATGGAGACATGTCCAAAGTGTGGTGCTCACAGGTATCGACAGGACTTGCAAGGCAGACCATCCCTCAAAAAGTTCTCAGACACTTTCCGCTCATCCCCCGCATAAACCACATGTTTCGCACGTCTGCCATGGCAAGCTTGACAACGTGGCATGTGCAAAATAGGTCCACAGATGGAGTTCAACGAATATCAGCAGATTCGCGCGCATGGAGCCACATTGACTCTACCTTCCCAGGCTTTGCGCGAGAGCCAAGGAATCTTCGGTTCGGTCTCGCCATGGATGGTGTGAACCCATTTGGTATGCGCTCGACTTCTTACAATGTGTGGCCTATAGTGCTTGTCAACTACAACATTCCTCCATGGCTTTCTACGAAGAAATGACATCTCATCCTTAGCTTGCTCGTCCCAGGCCGCTACAAAGTAAAAAATATGGACGTGTATCTTCGTCCATTAGTCGATGAGCTTAAGATTTTGTGGGAGGAGGGGGTCACGGTGCAAGATATGAGCAGGCGCGATGGTCGGCGAGGTCAGCCAACATTTGAGCCATTCTGATGTGGACGATGCATGACTTTTCGGGATTGGGAGAGTGCTCAGGTGAGCAGACCTTTGTTCTCGTTGGTAATATCTATATTTTATTTCATTCAATCAAGTATTCACTAGGTCGTGGATTGCCTTGCAGGTCTCGTTACCTCAGGTTATCATGCATATCCATTGTGTGGGCCATAGTTAGACTCCCGAAGGTCACGAACCATGAAGAAGATGGTATATCAAGGACATGCCGCTTTCTTGCCGGAGGATCATGAACTCAGGGAAGGTTTTCTTGGACGACCTCCAGCACGTATGAACGCTGCAAGCTAGTACGAGCTGAAAATGGTAAACCCGGAATCACATCCAAATGGAATGCGACGGTTCTCAGTTTTCTACGAGTTGCCATATTGGACCCACTTACAGGTCAACCACTTGTTGGATGCCATGCATATTTTCAAAAATGTGGGCAGCTTGCTATGGGACCACATCACAGGAAAGAGAGACACTATAGGGTCACGAATGGATTTAAAGGAGGTAGGTAAGATGGAGGCACTTTGGCCACAGTCGAGTGCTGAAGGGGGAGTGCAGCTTCCTCGCGCTCCCTGGGTTTTGTCTACCAAAGAAGAGCGCATTGTGAAGCAAGTAATCAAGTCTATCCGCACTCCAACGGGTATGATGCGTTCTCTCAGGTCCGCATTTTCTAAAGATGACCAAATGTCTGGGCTAAAATCCCATGATTGGCATAAGATATGTCAGGTTTGTGAACAGAATGGATTTTAATTAGCATGGACATTTTGAAATTTGAAAAGTGACCATTATTCTCAATGCTTTCTCATTTGTGGCAGTTTGTCCTATTGATCGCGATCGCAGGATGCCTAACTCCAGAAATTCGCGGGGCCATTTACAAGTTGTCGAATTTGGTGCAATGGATCTCACAGAAAGAGATTAAGACGTCCTCTATTGAATCCGCAAGGCGGGGAGCAGTTGAGACGGTCTGTCTCTTTGAGAAATACCTGCCCACTAGCATGCTCACTATACAAGTTCACCTTCTTGTGCATCTTGTGGACGAAGTGGAGATTGCTGGACCTGTCCATACACGATGGATGTTCTTCTTGGAGCACTTCATGAAAACCCTGAAAGGCTTTGTGCGACAACGAGATCGTCCGAAAGGTAGCATGACGGAAGGTTGGTTTGTGTCAGAGGCATTAGTGCATATCTCACAATGGCTACCAGCGGTGTCAGAGGTGTTAGTGCATATCTCACAAGGTTGGTTGGTGTCAGAGGCATTAGTGCATATCTCACAATGGCTACCAGCGGTGGAACCAGACAATGACATGCTATGGACGCTGAAGGATGATGATAGGCTGACTGGAGATGTGGTGGTTGGAAATGGGGTAGAAAAAAGAATGGATGCCTCAATGGAAGAGAAGGTGAATCGCTTTTGTATGTTGCACCATGCGTCCATGGAGACGTGGCTCGCCAAGTACCAGATTGTAAGACAAGATCGAGAGGAAGCACGAGCTGAATTTCGATGTAGTACGCGTCACCGACCGATTCGATATCCCGAAGGCATGGAGGAGATGCCGCGGTTTATGTCAACACGATGGTTGCATGGAGCCTTGACTGTAGCATCCAACGAAGGGACAGAGGTCTCAATGGAGGAGTGGGAGTTCTCGAGGGGATGTAGTCCAAAGGTAATGAGGGGTTTAGAATGTGTTGTATCTAAATTTGCTTGCTACATCTAATTTGAGTGTTTCAATGTGCAGTACAAAATATATAGTGCAGCGTGGTCGCGCGGACGGCATTTTCGGGTGGAGCGTATTGACCAAATGCACTCCACAATGGACTGTGGTGTCATGGCAAGGTTTGAGCAAGAGAGCCGGCGACGAGCAACGGATCCGAACACGGTTGTGGATGAGATGGAGTATTTTGGAAACTTCCAAAGTATTATTACGGTGGATTACCGTAGCTTTTCCATGATACTATTCGATGTGCAGTGGTTCAAAGTGGTACTTGGAGGAGCTGGAGCAACAGTTCGACGAGGTCCATCTGGATTTCTTGAAATAGATTCCGAAAAAAAATGGATGGATTTGCGTGACACCTTTGTGTTGCCGGCCCATTGTGAACAGGTACAAATAGTCATTTGCTTGCTAATTGTAATACGACATGGTTTATGTCACAATGGTTTGAAGTCACTTTGTAAGTGTTTGTGAACAGGTAATCTTCTATCCAAACCCTCGACAACCTCAATGGTGGTATGTTATACCTTCAACTCCTCGAGGTGCGAGAGTATATGATCAAAGCGATGTTCCAGGCATAGATGAAGAAAATATGCAAATAGAGGGATCGATATTACAAGGGGTGGAGGCCACCGCAAGCTTAGAGCCTGCATCGGCTAACAATGATGGAAATACAGAAGTCGTAGAATTTTTTGAGAACGAGGCAGACTCGTTCTTTTGTGGTAACATGTCTATCGACCTTCCAGTGTATGCAGAGTTGTGTCAGGAGATTAACATGGGACCATAGAATACTTCATTCTTGGAGAATTGTATTACTCAATTCGTTGTTTAGATCTTCCATAAAGGTAGATAAGATACGCATTTTAAGAGGGATTTTTCAAAAATGATTTATATTAATGTGCTTTGTATAGTTTAAATTGATTATTCTAACATCATTTTTTATCTGTGCAGGTATTGACATTTTCAGGATGAGTCGAGGGATGAGCGATGAGGAGTTTCAAGACATGATGGCACGCATGTCTCCAGATCAGCTCGCGAGATTCAGAGAGATGGCATATCAGGATCTGTCTCATTCTTCTTCAGGGCGCTCTGCTAGATCAGCTTCAGCGCGATCAGATGCTTCAGCTTCGAGCAGACGATCTCGACGCTTGTGACTTGGGCCAGAGGGAGGGACTGCGACTACAGGAGGATCAGGGGGGTGCTGCTGTGGAGACACGGACGTGGTGTCTCCGTCTCGTCGTTCAGCTGGAGCTGTGTCACCTCCAGGATTTGTCACACCTGTGGGGACGTCCACTTCAGTTACTCCGGCTTTTGCGCAGCCATCGGCAGATGGCACGCCTTTTGGTGGCACCCCTTTTGGTGGCACCCCCTTTGGTGGCACCCCTTTGAGTGGCACTCCGGGAGAGGGTACCCCTATCGGTACACCGGATGTGCAGGGGTCTCCTGGATATGCCCAGGAGCGTGGACGGAGACGGGAGAGGGCCCATCTTAGACATACTCCTAGGGGTTATGGATACCTAGTGGATGGCAGGTCAAGAGCCATCATCATGAATGATGAGGGGAGGAGGGTGATGGCTCGCATGAGGGAGTTGTGCCAACAAGTTTTTCGACACAACGTCTTGGATCATTGGAGGAACACACCGCAGGGGAGCAAGGACTACATAGTAGCATCCTTGCACGAGGAGTTCCCGGTGCCAGCCGCAGTGGATAGATTCTCTACGGGCTGGATGATGGATTGCATGCGTGCATACATGTCACATAGACGATCCGACGCACGCAAGGCAATCAAGAGTGGGGCTCCAAAGCCTGAGTGGTTAGATGCAGACAACTGGCGCCGACTGAGGGAGGAGGCTACAAATTCGCCAGGACGTTGGAGTCAGCAAGAGGCAGCAAGGGCACAAATCGAGGCCGGATTGGTACATCATCTTGGGAGTGGCGGCCACAGGACATATTTGGAGGACTTTGTAAGTTTCTCTTTTGTTTTGCTTATTTGTTTTTTTGAGATATTCTTTGTACTGACAATCATGTTTCTAACAGTTAGCATTTTGTTTTCTTTGCAGCACTCCGTTACAAATCGCGATCCGCAAGGCCTTGAGACTCGATATGCAGAGAGGCACGGTTTCAGGGCATTGATCGACCGATTGTATAGACCCGGCGGCCCTGTAAGTCACTTATCTTTCTTGTTCGTAGTTACCATGAGATATTTGAATGCATTATTGTATGGTGGATTGATATGTTGTTTCTTTTTCTGCAGAATCCGTTTGATGCTCCTTTGCAGTGGGACGAGCTTTCGGGGGATGAGGATTTGTAGCTCGCCCTTGGATCCTTAGAGCTCACATACCTTTAGTTTTTAGTCGCCCGATCTATGTAGACATTTTCTATGTATTAGTGATATCATTTCATGATTGTACCAATCGCATTTTATGCGATATCATGTATTTATTTCATGTATCAGTTTTATGATTTCAGTATACATTCTTTTTGATTGAAAACGCTTTGTATGCAGCAGTGCAGAAACTATTTTGTATGGCTCTCATATAGCACACAGCTGCCCTGCCACAAATTTTTTTTTCTCTGTTACCGTTGCTATTTGCGTCGCAAATTTACTGCACGCGTCGCTATTGGCGTCGCTATGAGCGTCGCAAATACTCTGCAATCGTCGCTATATGCGTCGCATATAGCGACGGATATAGCGACGATTCTATGGCGTCGTCAATAACGACGCTTTTTGCGACGACGGGGGCAAATTTTATTGTTTGTATTTTCGTCGCTTTAAACGTCACTATAAGGTCTATATCTTGTAGTGGTAATTTTGATTTTTTTCTTGAAAAGTTATTTCCATTAGCATTTGCAATATTTTCTTTCTTTGCTAATATTACTTAAAGAAACTATGTCTTTAGCTTTTTACTATTTTACAAAAGGTACCAAGCATGTTTGGTTTAAAAAATCTATTTAAGTAAATCTTTTGCTAAAATAGTATTAAAGAGCTCATTAAAATTAATCATCCTTTGTAAGGATAACTATTTAATTGTAATCTAGTGTGTAAGAATAGTTATCATAATGAAAAGTTTGAGCCAGCTATGCAAAATTTACTTAAGTCTATTTTAGATCTTATTTCAATTAAACTCTTATATATATTGTGTAATGATTTTGTAGTGTTAGTTTTGGTTAGATTTGTCCACATGGTCAAATCTCTTATCTCTTATGACCTCTTTTACTACATCACTAGTGTATGTCTATGCATGTACCTTAGGATAAGAGAGCCAATAATATATTGCACACCCCAAAAAGGATTCATTGCACCTCCTAAAGGAGTTTTACCTCAGTAGCAATTATTGCAACAAAGATTTGTTGAGAGTGGAAAAAGATTGATTTCTGATTGATTTTTGTTGTTTTTGAGGACTGAATGATTGATTTTTGATGGATTTAGAGTGATGTATGGTTGTTAATGGAAGTGTTTGAGAGTTTTTTGGATGATATTGATTATGTTTTGGAAGCTCGTGATGACTTTTAGTGGAGATATGAAACTCTGTGATGTTCTGATAGGTTCTGTTGAGGCTCTAATTGATTCTGTATACCTTATGTATAGCCTCTGTTTTGTCTTGATTTTCTTCTAAATGAAGTATGGATTGATGATTGATGAAGGTTGAAATCTTTTGAAAGTTTATTGAATAGTTTTTTATATTTTGGAATGGTTTTAGTATGAATTATGAGGATCTATTGTTCTCTGATGACCTTCTGTAAGCCTCTGTAAACCTTCTGTAGAGCCACTGTCTCTACTATGTATCTATTCTATATTTGCTCTGGTCATAGACTGTACTGTTCTGTAGATCTTCTGTAAGTGTTCTGTAGAATGTATGTGTGACTTTGGGAAAGTTTTCTAACTTTTGGAAAGGATTAATCTAAGTTCAAAAGAGCTAAAACAAATGGAAGAAGTAGCTGCTGAAGATTGAAGAGAAGACTGGAGTGACAGTGACAGTAGTGAGCTATGAAGAGACACTGTAGTGGCTCTGGTGCCTCTTTACATCAGACATACCTCTTGGGAGGTGTATCCACGACCTAAGAAGGTATTGAGAGTCATTATTAGAGTATTGTAGTGAGGAGATGATGTACTATTGATAGAGAGAGAGAGAGAGAGAGAGAGAGAGAGAGAGAGAGAGAGAGAGAGAGAGAGAGAGAGAGAGAGAGAGAGAGAGAGAGAGAGAGCGAGAGAGCAATTTCTATCAAAACAGTGTTTCTGTATATGAGAGATCAAGAGAGAGAAAACTATGAAGACATTGAAGATGAATACTATGTGATTGATTCCATTCAAAAATGTTGTATTATTTTGTATTCTTTATTCTATTGATGGATTTTATGAAGATGTTGAAGATTATGGTTGATTCTATCAAATCTGTGGGAGTTATCTACTATGATGCTGCGTGAAGATTTGTTGTTTTCTTTGTTTTGGTTATCAAAAGAATGAAATAAAAGCTTGTTGGTGTTACAAGATAGATTTTCTTGTAGTAGAATCCCCTTTTCCTTGGTGTCTCTCTTGAGGCTCCATGTTTTTGGTGCATAGCGGGGGAAACTTACCATCAACAAGCATCAGAAGAGGCTGAAAATGAAGGAAAATGGCATTGCCAAGAAGAGGAGAATTCAATGGATGTTTGCAAAGTTCCTTCTTCCACTGAAGAGTTGGAGATTCTCATTATCAAAGCCACTTTCCACAAGAAGTTCATCCCACAATGGTAGAAACATATCACCATCATGATGCATGCTCTATGTGGTGGACTATTTCCTCTTTGCGTTGAAGCAGCAGAAACTTGTATCTTGGTGGAAAATTGTTTGGGAAAAAACTGAAGAGCAGAAACAAAGAGAATGACCATCCATGGAAGATTTGGCATTCGTTGAGAAATTTCCAGACATCATTAAGTGGGAGATTGTGAAGAAGCTTCAGGAATCGTGGTCTGTGGAGGTTTACGAAAATAAAAAGGAAAAGAGGTGGAATTTGTTCGTGGATGCTCAACAGCAAGATACGTGGGATGCTTGGTGCACTGATAATCTTCTGTTTGTCCAATTAGCAACCCATTGGAAGTTGGTAGACAGAGTGTTTTTCACAACATACACTGTTGAAACCCTCAGAAGATGGCATTATTATAATAGCACAACAACGATCCTAAGAAGAATGAGTTTTGATACTTTTAGAACAGAATATCTCCCCCTCTGTAGTGGTTTGAAAGCCGAATTTAGAGATGTTGAAAAGAAGGAAGTAGAGGAGATGTTGGCCAGAGAATCCCCCAGAGACTAAAGCCTCTCTAATACTATCCTGTTGAGCACAGACCGACTGGTTGGAGCCAACCCCCTGATGAATATGACGCAATCAAGAGGCAAGCGTTAGAACGAGTCCAGAGGTACATGAGAAGAGAGAAGGGAAAAATCAAAGCTGAGAACAAGCTCACAGAGCAGAAGCCTCCTTTGATGCCCTAAAACCACTCTTTATATAAGTCCCCATGACGACTCAAGGTCCCCTTCCTAGTCAGATTTGTCTTGGAAATATTGATGATAGGCCAGCAAATGTAATCCCATTGCCAGTTTTTAAGGGAGAGTACAATGAAGACCCTGATCTTCATGTAGCAGAATTTATGGTAGCATGTGTGGCTAACAATGCTAGAACCCCTGAGCATTGGTTAGCGATATTCCCCGCCACTTTCAAAGGCACGATGTTTCAGTGATATGAGAGCCAAGCAGCATGAACTTTTGGCACATGGGACAACCTAAAGTTGGCCTTCCTCACTAAATTCAGGCACGAAGGTTTTGAAGAGCGGATGTGAGAGGAGTTCATGAATCTAAGTCAGTCCTCTAGAGAAAGAGTAGAAGCTTATGTCTCGAGAATGGAATCCATCCTAAAGAGATGGACTAACCATCATTTGGACAAAGGCATTCAGAAAGGAGTGTTTTTCAGAGGCCTACAACTAGAAGTTTGCAAGTTCGTGGAACTGAGAAGACCAGTCAATCTGCAAGCTGCAGTGAAAGGTGCAAGATTGTATGACGAAGTTGAAGCAAGGTTGTTAATGACTCCAGGAAGAGGAGTCTTACCTCCTCCCATGCCAAGAATGGTATACCCACCAAATGCAGACCCAAGGACAGTTCCCTATCCCTATCCCCAGATGCAAACAGTGCCGCAGTATAATGCACCTAATCCAATGTGGTCACCACAGATGACAGTGCCTCAAATGATGGTTCAACCACAACAACAGTGGCCTCAAACAGTTTCTCCAATGGCGACTCAACAACAGTGGAACCCTACCAACTGGAATCAACAATCCCAAGTCTCAGCAGGAGCTCTGAATCAGAACCAGAACAGAGGACCTTCTGGATCAACCCAACTAGTGTATACAGTAATTACAGAAGCTTCCCAAAACCCTACTACAAGTACTTTAGGAGGTGAAAATCTAAAGGACTACAAAGAAAGAGCTTATGGATGTGATTACAGAGCAGTTACAGATGCTGAAGGTGAATACCACCAATATATCCACTCCTGTGGGAGCTGGAAGAGATGTGATGTGCTCTAATACATGGTGTGGAAAGTGTCATCAAGGAGACATTTAGCCACTGAATGTACCCGAAAACCAACCATTCTTGGAGCCTTTTGATCCTATTGTTTTGCAGAAGAACCATACAGAGGATATTTGCTCTCTGAAAGAGATGCGCAAACGAAGACAGAAGGATGAAAATGCAAGATTCAACTTGCTAGAATCCAAAATGACAACACAAGATATTGGACCAAAGCCTAGGAAATTTGGCCCTAATTTTGGTCCAAGGAGGTTTCCCTCTCAAAGTTACAGAGGACAACAGTCTGGCGGTGGTCAGAGATCAGAGGTGGAATGTTATAGGTGTGGAGAAAAGGGTCATATCTCCCCGAATTGTCCAAACCCTAGATGATCTGTGGATTACAAGACCTTATGCAGCCGATGCAAAGGAGAAGGCCACACTGCAAAGGACTGTCCGAGTCCAGCCCCTGTCAAGGCCAATGCTACTTATAGCCAACAGAAGGTACAAGATCCTACCTCCAATTTGGTAGAGTTGGAAGTTGCCGCTGTCACATGCGCGCCAAGAATAAGGAACCAGTTGTTCAAGAAGCAAACAACTCCATTGCCAAGACTGTGAAGTTCAACTTGTCAACGGAGGGACAGAAGAGTGCAGTACAGAGCATTGCAGTGCCAGAGAGAGTCACAGAGATAGTCCCAGAGACATGACCAGAGGTCCAGGAGATAGATGATACAGAAGCACTTCCAGAAACAGAGGAAGTGCCAATGCTACCATTGTTAGAAGAAAAAGAAAAGATGAAAATGGATATAGCCCCATTCCCCAGCAGGCTGGAGAAGCCTGTGGATCCTATCAAAGATTATGACTTGGTCAAAGACCTAAATACATTTGAACCAAACTTAACATTCCGAAAGTTACTGATGTTGTCTCCCAGCTGCCGAAATAAATTCAAAAGCATCTTGACAAGAAGACGGGGACTAAGGATTGCTCCTTCAATAGCGACCAAGACCAATAAGGCCCCGAAGCCTGTAAAGGAAGTAGATATGGCTAATGCCTTCCTAGATCTTGGAACTCCAGAGATTAGTGTATGGATTGCAGGGTGCTTTATTTCAGATGCATTGATTGATGGAGGCTCATTAGTAAACATAATGACGGATGTGACAATGAAAGACTTAGGGTTGCAAGGAATTTAACCTACACAGTGGCTTATCAGATTGGCAGACCAAAGTAGAATTAAACCATTGGGCATCCTTCGATACGTAAAAACAATCATTGCAGGAAAAGATTATTGGTTGACATATTTGGTGGTCAAACCAAATTCTTATGGGACCTCATACCCTCTGCTATTGGGAAGACCTTGGCTTTTTGAAGTGAGAGCCAGGACAGACTGGTTCAAAGGAACCCTAACCCTAGGCAGAGGACCCAACAAAGTGGTGTTGAAGTTGTATGGATCGCAAAAAGGCAATGGATCCACATCCATCGAAGTCATAACTGACTCCTCCAATGAGGTAACAGATGGTACATCAGGAGATGACGAGTCTGTTAAATAGATTTTTTCCAAGAAAACAGAGGCACAGTCCCTAACAGTGGGCACTCTAAGCCAACTGCCAAGGGAAGCAAAGTCCTTGTCCATGGGAGAATACCTTCTGCCTCAAATCGAATTGACTTCTGAAATCACCTCTGATAGTGAAATAGAAGCATGGATGTATTGTTCTCCCTGTTACATAGAGATAGAATAGATACCGAGTAGAAACATATACAAAGTGAGTCACAGAGACAGTAATAGATGCAGAAACAGAGACAGAAGTAGAAGCAGATGCAGAGGCAAAAGATCTGTTCTTCTCCTACAGAGCGTCTACAAAAGCAGAGACAGAGCCTCTAGAGGAAGAGGATGAAAATGAAGAGGAAGAAAACAAAGCAGGTTATGAAAGTGTAGATGAAGAATTTCCTCTCATAGTGGATGATCTTGTTGACATCCCTACAGAGAACTCAGAGGCCGAAGATCTCAAGGTGCTGGATGGAATGACCATGGTTCCATTTGGATTGATCAATGGACCACAAAGCATGCAGAATCTGTATAAGCAATGGATTAAAAGCATAAAAATTAAGTTCACCAGTGGCTCGTGTTGCCCTGACCATTCAGTCTAGAGAAAAGATGATGATGATGCCCCTTGTCAACAAAAGCCAAAGCCCTCAGAGCCATGGCCTCTAGAAGGTCTGTGCTATGTGACATTCCTAGACGTATCCTCTGAATATGAATCCCCAAGTCCCGAAGAAATTACCACTCACACAGAAGTAAACAAAGCTCTGATACCCTTCCAGCAACCTCAACAGACAAATGAGTCATCTGTTCAGAAGGACATTGGTTCTAGTGGAACATTAGATGAGGGCACTACTCTCTTGAAAGAGTCAGATCTTTATCCAGAAGCAATCTGTGGGAAATTTATCCGTGAAGTGGAAGGTGAAAGACAAGTGACATTCTTGGATACTGATGGTATTGAACGTCACCTAAAAGTGGGTCTCAATCTTCCAGAAGAAGAACTAGTGGTCCTGCGAGACCTACTAAAGGAGAACTTAGACTTGTTTGCTTGGTTGTACAAAGATCTAAAGGATATTGATTCGACAGTAGACCAGCATCACATTGACATAGAGCCTGATGCCAAACCTGTAAGGCAAAGACAAAGGCGTATGAATCCTAATTTTTCTGCTCCCTCTGGTGAAGGTTGAATTATTGAAACTTGTTGAAGCCGAGTTCATTTATCTCATGGCTAACAGTGAATGGGTTTCGCCCATTGTGGTAGTACCCAAGAAGAATGGGAAACTTCGAATATGTGTGGACTTTTGAAAGCTCAATTCAAAGATGAAGAAGGATCATTTCCCTATCCCTTTTACCGACCAACTGTTGGACAAAGTGGTAGGTCATGAGTTATATTCCCTCTTAGATGGATTCAGCGGATATAACCAAGTCCAAATCACAGAAGAGGCCCAATCCAAAACAACCTTTACCATAGAATGGGGGACCTATGCCTATAGAGTGATGCCATTTGGGCTCTGTAATGCTCCTACCACTTTCCAACGAGTAATGATGGCTGCCTTCCAAATTTTTTTGAATGATTTCATCGAGGTATATCTTGATGACTTCTGTGTCTATAGCTTAATCCGTGAACATTGGGGACACCTAGAGCAATGTTTTGACAGATGCCGAGAGTATGGGATTTCTCTCAACCCTTACAAATGTGTCTTTGGCATCTCATCAAGAGTTCTTCCGAGCCATATTGTCTCTGCATAAGGGATTGCAACAGACCCGGCAAAGATTGAAAAGATTGCTGCCTTAATAGCACCAATAAACCTCAAGAAGTTGAGAGGATTTCTTGGCAATGTGGATTACTACAAAAAATTTATTGCACATTTTGCAACCAAGGTAGCCCCTCCGCACAAGCTCCTAAGGAAAGATGCGGATTTCCTTTGGACTAATGACTGTGAAGAAGCCTTTACTACCCTAAAACAGTGGCTTATCCAAGCACCGATCTTACAACCTCCTAACTGGACGAAGGAGTTCCATGTGCACACAGATGCATCAGTTGAAGGGCTAGGTACTGTCCTATGTCAAAAGGACCCCTCTAAATTAGATCAACCAATTTATTATGCAAGCCAAAAAGTCATTGATAGGGAATGGAACTATACAGTGACAGAGCTTGAATGCTTAGCAATGGTGTTTGCACTGGAGAAGTTTCGACACTATCTACTATCAATGCATTTTAAGTTCTACATGGATCATGAAGCCCTGTCCTTCCTGATGAACAAAGCAGATGTTAAAGGACGGCTGATGAGATGGTTGCTCCTATTTTAGGAGTTCGATTTCGAAGTGGTCACTAAGCCTGGCCATTTCCATGTCCTAACTGATCATCTATCACACGGATCCCTCAAACAGAAGAAGAGAAACAGGATGATCCAGACCTTCCTGATGCTTCCTTGTTTCTAGTCAAAACAGTTACTCCTTGGTATGTAGACATAGCCAACCTCCTAGCAACTCAACAGTATCCTCTTGGCATCTCAAGCCATGAGAAGAAGAAGCTTCTTTTAGAATTAGCCCCCTACACTTTGCTAGGCGGTGCACTGTACAAGAGAGGCAAAGATGAAGTGCTGCGAAGATGTGTTGCAGGGGATGAAATCAGCATAGTATTGAAAGCATGCCATGACGAACCATGTGGTGGACACTTCGCAGGAGAAGCGACAGCCAAGAAGGTTTTGTTAGCAAGATACTGGTGGCCGCCTCCACAAGGATGCATACGATTACTGCAAGAGATATGATGCTTGTCAGCGGATGGAGAAACCCACCAAAACAAGTGTTATGCCATTGCAACCTATTCTTTTCCTAAAGCCATTCGAGAAGTGGGGGATTGATTTTGTGGGTCCGATTGATCTACCCACCAGACAGAAGCAGAACAGATACATCTTAGTATATACGAATTATGTCATAAAGTGGTGTGAAGATAAAGCTCTAAAGCGGGACGATGGTAACATCGTAGCCCTGTTCATGTACGAGAATATTATCACCCATTTTGGCAGTCCCCTTGAGCTAGTAAGTGACACAGGTACTCATTTCCTTCACAAAATCATGGAGGAGTTGACAAAGCTGTATAAGATCCGCCATCACAAGTCCACTCCCTATTACCCCAAAGCCAATGGCCAAATTGAAGTCACCAAGAGCATCCTTTGCTCAATCCTGATAAGAACGATTGCTGCACATTGTCGTGACTGGGATAATCAACTTACAGAGGTCCTCTGGGCATACAGAACCTCCCATAAGGCAGTTACTGGACAGACCCCTTTCCAGCTAGTATATGGTATAGAAGCCGTCTTCCCTGTTTTGAGCTGGAATTTCCCTCTTTGCGAGTGGCAATTAAAGAACGCTTGGGAGATGATGAGTAATTGCAACATCGCCTCCTGTACTTGGAATGTTAGGATGAAATACGACGAATGGCCCTAAAATGCATGGAAACCACTCAAGCGCAACGCAAGGCCTATCATGACAGTTTCATCAAATAGAAGGAGTTCAAAGAAGGTGATCTTGTCCTAGCCTATTCTTCAAGATTTGTTAAGTTTCCTGGCAAGCTTCAACAATGGTGGATGGACCTGTACAAGGTGCTTGTTGTCAATCCTAATGGCTCTATTTAGGTGCAGACCGTTGATGCCTTTGATGATCCTTTCCTGATCAATGGCTATTGTCTAAAGAAGTACTTCCCTCCTTAGGGAACTTGACAATCACAGTTGACCTACCCTTCCCCTTTTGGACGTCCCACTGTCCTTCTCGTCCCACAGATACATCTCAACCTGACCTTGTTCTCTTCTCATCTGATCCAACAACGGTGGCAAGGTTGGTCCTAACACACATGGTATTTCTACCATTCTATTTTTTCAAGAAAAAAAAGAAAAATAAAAAAAGTAAAAAAGTAAAGAAAAGAAAAAAACAAAACTGCTACGGGAGAAAATGAAGAAATTCCCTGTCATAACAGGCATCGTTCCAAGAAAAGGTGGAAACACCCTTGGGCGGGAAGCTGATTGTGGAAAAGGTGGTAACACCCCACAGTGCACTGTCTTTGCAATATCAGTCTGTCTGTCCTTCTTAACAGATGACTTTTCTTACAAATCATTGAAGTATGAGATTTGTAGGCTGCCTCCCTGGGTACGCCTCATCTTCAATATCCTGATGACGAAAACAACCGACACGATCTTCATCACCATCCCCTTGAGTGATGTGAGCTTTTATCCTAACAGGATGGGGATGTCAAGAATGGGCTGCCCTTTGTATCTATTAGTGAGTGAGATAGAGGGTGGGTTGAGTGACCAGTCTTTCCCTTCAAATTAAATGAGAGGTGAGATGTGTGAACGGAGTGTTGCACGCACAGGATGGGCCTCTCAATACACAATGCACGATTTGTTTTTGTGCACTGCACCATAAGGCTCCCTGGCCTTCCTTCTTGCAATGTATGCCGGCACAGGGCGGGATGCACAGTTGCACCATCAAAAGCGCACAAGACATACAACCTCTGCATAAGTGACAGTGAGGATTACATCAATGGGTTTCAGGAATGGGATGCCCTTTGTATCTTTCAACAGAGCATGAGACAAAGGGTGGGTTGAGTGTGATGGATGTTTCTTCAATCAATTATTGAGAGGTGAGGATTTCCTTGAGTGATGTTAATAATGGGGCGAGTGACTGTTCCTTCATTCCAATTGAGTGATGGTGAGTTGAGTGCAATATCCCTCGTCATCGACGAATTTCCTGCGATTTCTTCAACCAGCTACCTCCTTGGGTGCTGTCGCATGGTACCTGCAATGAAGGACGTGAGCTATGAAGATATCTTGGTACTTCCTATAGTCGACAACGACAGAAGATGCAACCTCGATAGTCGACATTACTCCTCGGCAATTTGGGCCATGTTTTTCTAACCCTACACCTTCTATTTCTTAGTGACGGTCATGTCTTAAGTGTGGGGACATTCGTGGTTGGTCTAATGTGTGGTACTAGGTCCTTGATGTTTGATTTACCCTTCCTGCTAAGGTTTTAAGTGTGGGGACGCATCCCTGTGCGTCTATGTGGCATACCCCCATGCATATACCCTGTTATGATCATGCATCTACACCATGACTTTACTTTACCCTGATGGGGTTCCTCCCCCTACCCTGTTCTAGGAGCTGTTTCTTGCACATTTGCCTTTATCCTTTGTTTTGCGATTTTTCCATCCAAACACACCCTATGTTCATCACATCCAACCTTATAGCCATGTTCATCCTTTAAACTACCCATTTTTCCTTTTTACCAACCCCTGTTCCGATAGACGGTTCTTAAGTTATTAATTTTTGAAGCGATTCCCATAAATTGGATGGTTTTCCATGTGAACGCGTCTTTATTACTTCCGAACACTGCTCTGATGACCCAACCCTGTCCTACTCATTCCCCCTGATATTTTTCCTTTTTACTCCCTATCCTTTCGATGCACGGTTTATCCGCTATTAATTTTTGTGGGTTTTCGGGCCCTTTTCGTACCTATTTTTCACAATTTTCCATGTGAACATGTCCTATTTTCACCAGAATTCTAGTTTAATTTGAGAGTCCTATCTTGCCAACCTTTCCCCCACTTTTTTCCTTTTCCTTCCCCCTCTTTCGACTGCTCGATTTTTAGTTATTAATTTTTTTGAGTGTTTTCAGGTGTCTTTTTTGTGTTTTTTCCATGTGAACCCCTCCTAATTCCCCCAACTAAGTTTTGATGCACCAGCCCTATGAATCCCTTTCCCCCGGGCATTTTTCCTGTTCATCGCACTTCGTTTTGGCAATTGGTTCTTCCCATATTAATTTTCAAGTCCATTTTTGGGGTTTTTCCCATGTGAACGGATCCTATCTTGATTAGAACTATGTTTTGCCATGTTAGGGTTGTTGGACACATTGTTCTGCACATTTATCATTCTTTCTGCACTTCGTTCTGACGCGCGGATTTTCCGGTATTAATACACGTAAGTGTTTTCGGGTCTATTTCTTGTGTTTTCACATGTGAACACCTTGATTTTGCCCTGGAACCCATGTCACATTTTTCTATTATCTTGGCCTTGTCTCCCGGCACATTTTTCCTTTTTATGGTTTTTTGATTCGACATGCGGTTTGAGTTTTATTAAATTTTTTTCATTTTTGCTGTGTGGCCACATTTCTCGTGTCGAGCGTGAACGCGCCTGTTTTTGGTTTTACATGCCTCGGAATGCCCCCCGACCTCGGTGCCTCACGCATTGCCGTCCTTGCCCTGTCTGATCCCACCGATGCAAATTTTTTTACCCCTGCCCCGCACATGTGTGCAGGACGAGGATGCGCTCATTTTTCCTAACCATAATTTAAGAAAATAAAAAAATCATAACAATTAACAAATCAACACAATTACAACACAAATCCAAATTTAAAACCGAAAAAAAAACACACACAATAAAAAACAAAAAAAAAACACTAATACTATTTTTTTTAAACACACAAAACATAACACAACCAAATAACTAATTAACCATTAAAAAAAACAAAAAAACAAAAAACAAAAACCAAACAAAAAAAACCCACAAAGAAAAACCAACAAAAAATAAAAATAAAACCCCCCCCCCCCCCCCCCCCCCGTCCCCCTCCCCAACCACATTGCCCCCCCCCCCCCCCCCCCTCCCCCCCCACCCTGAATTGGCCCCCCACCCAATTTGGCCCCTCTAACCGTGGTTACTCTTACCCTACCCCACCTAACCGTGGTTACTCTAACCCTACCCCCACCTAACCCCTGGTTACTCTCATCTAACCCACCCCTAGTTACCCTCACTAACCCCCAATTCCCCCTACCCAAGCCCCTTTTCCCACCCCTTCCCACTTCTCCCCCTCATAGCCCCCCCTTTCCACCCACACCCCTCTCCACCCGCAAAAACCCTCCCCTCTTCCTCCCCTGTTCCCATGCTGTGCGGACCTCTCGGTGTGCGTGTGTGTACGAGTGTGGCTAGCGGGTGTTCACGCATGAGAACGCGCCTCCGACCTCTCCACCTGCAAAACCCTCCCCTCTCCCTCCCTGTTCCCATGCCATGCAGACCTCTCGGTGTGCATGTGTGTACGGGTGTGGCTAGCGGGCGTTCATGCACGAGGACACACCTCTGACTTGTCTGTGCGGTGGTGTGTTGCAATAAGCCGTTCACACGCAGTTATCTTCCGTTGTTCACATACAGCTCCAGTACCGCCTTTTAATTTCAAAACTCGAAAAACATATAAAAAACACATAAAAATAAACATAAGACACAAAAAAGCTTCAACAATTCATTAAAATCCAAATAAATTGCAAAAAAATTCCTAAGAATTTTCAACATTGCTAAAATAATTTGCATTATTTTCTAAAGTGGAAATTCAAGAAAATAAATTTCAAAAAAATAAAAATAAAAAATCCTTCAAAAATACATGTAAAATGAGTAAAATTCATTAAAAATTAATAAAAATTCAGAAATATTTTTTTAATAAAAGAAAATTTCACAAACCCCCTTGCCCCTTTTGTCAATAATTTCTCAATTGAACATGCTTCCATAAATGGTCAAAGTATTATTTGAAGCCAAAATCCTAAATTTAATACTTTATCTCATGAAAATTCATTTTCAATTCCAAACATCAGCTGAAAAATCATGGATAAATCCAAACACATTATTGACACTTATTGGATTGCTGAAATTCTACCCTTACACTTCACAACATATTCATGTGTCCTATATCCCGTTTTAATCATTAAAAAAAAGAATGAAAAAAATAACCAAAACCAAACACTATACACAATACAAACACACATAAATTAAAATTTAAAAATATAAAAATAAAAAATATAAAAATAAATAACAATACAAAATAAAAATAAAACAAACACACTAAGATGCTTTATTTTTCCAGTCAGTGGTTTTTGCTTTTTTGATTGGATTCCTTGCATTTGGGACTACTCAGTGTGCCTTCAGTCTTTTGCATATACACCCCTACCAGGTATTTATTTTTTGAGCTTTATTTATTTTGATCATCCCTTAACCATAGTAAATTATTAAAATGAACTATATTCACCCACTTTTTCACGCGCACTCACGCTAAACACACAATGTTTCTAATAATTTAAAATCAACAAGCCATTCACTTTACACGTGCTATATGCGCTTCAGAGGTACTTTAATTTATAATAAAAAATAAACCAGCTGTCACAAAAAAGCATGCGCTAAAAAAAAAGCGCTCCACATCACCATTAATTTTAAATTAATGAATTTGCATTTAGAGACCCCAGTCTAGGTATCGTAGTTCTGGTTTCGTTAAAGCACTGTTTTACCCTAATAAATTGTAATTAAAATTTTAAGAAAGAACCACCGTTTTCTTATTAAGGTTTATAACCTAATAAAATTTCACCCACTTTTAATAACTTCTTAAAATGAACCCTTCATTAAAATCATTTCCCTCACTGCACTTCTTTTTTTTCCCTTTTTAATAAACACTCTTCGTGGGATGGGCACGTAAAGTCCTCTTAGCTGAAATTGTTGGTCAAAGTTATGGTTAGGTCCTGATTAGATTTTT
The DNA here is from genome assembly GCF_053477565.2 of Lygodium microphyllum. Lineage (NCBI taxonomy): Eukaryota > Viridiplantae > Streptophyta > Polypodiopsida > Schizaeales > Lygodiaceae > Lygodium > Lygodium microphyllum. Next base: position 59,177,765 of record NC_141136.1, on the reverse strand, counting down.
AAGGTATTATGGTTTGCTTGTGTGATACGATTATGAGTGCGGTGTGTAGTTTTTTCTTCTATTTTGCCTAATACGGGGTCTTGGGTGCGTGTTTGTTACATCACATGAAGTTTTCGATCGCATATGTATCGAGGTCATGCCGAATTTTTTCTAGAATGTGGGTTGTTTGGGGTGGTCAATTGGTTAGTTACGTCTGTGTGTGTACTTCTTTTGATCGATTTCTTTTTTATAGCTATTTCGTTATTTTGCAAGCATTCTTTGTGATTGTCCGTGTTTGTGGTGTGTGTGTTTTCCATCTGAATGGTGCCTCATGCTCCTCCTCCTATCCAGTATGTCCCGTTGATCAGTAGGGATTATTCTTCCCTACTAGCTTTTGAGCCTATAGCGAAAACATGACTTGCAACTTTCATGGCTGCTTCACTCCCATTGATTCCAGACGATCCATCCCTATGTGATGAGTTTCTTGCATCATATAATAAAAAATCGGGCCTGGTTCGTTGTGGTTCCATGGTATTGACACCCCGCGGGTTAGGGAAGGCTTTGTCTCTTCCCTACAAAGGAGAACCCTTTGTTACAACCATACAATTATTCTCCGATGATGAGATTCTCAAGCTGTTACAGAAGCAAACCAAAGAGGTTCTGGATGTTAAGAAGGTGATTAACACTTCAGGAGTGCCTTTTTCCATGATCACTGATCCTCTTTGGACGTTAGTCTGCCAATTCCTCCAAGACAGGTTTATGCGTGCCAAAACACCATCTCATTATTTGTCCAAGGAACTCTTCACAGTTTCCAGGATGGTGTTAAAAGGGGTGGCCATTGATTGGAGTACTTACTTGCTTACGAAGATGGACCAATATTTTGTCAAAGTGACCAGAGGGAATGTCACAAATGTCACCTATGGTTCCTATTTATATGCTTTCTTGACATACTCCGGCCTCAAGAAGGGTGTGCTACCACCTCCTCCATTTGATCCAGTACCTCCCCCTCCACCTTCAGAGGATTCAGAACCTATTGACATAGAGAATCTTGATTCCCCTCCTCCGTTGGTCATTCAACAGAAACACTTGAAGTGTGTGGCAGATAAAACTCCCCCCCAGTCATTCCTTCAGTCACAGTTCCTGCTACTTCTGGCAGTGACCTCCCTGCCTACCTCACATGTAATAATTTATTCAGGGCACATAGAGAGGATTCTTTGGAAATATCAGTCCCTTCACTGAATAGTTTAGTGTTAGGAGATTCTATTCCATTCCTTTGTAATGACATCTAGAGTTCTATTGAACTTTCAGTGGACAGCTTGTGTTTAACAGCTATATGCTTCTTTCTATGAAGAATTGATGCAGTCCAAAGACCAGTTGCATATAGCGGAATGCTGCCCGAACATCATCAAACATTGCCAATTGTTTTTCTTTGTGAGCCAAGTTGGGCTTCTTTTTGCATCGATGACTCAAAAACAACCGCATTATGGGCAGAGAAATTGATCATATATGCAACCTCAAATTTCCTAAGAAATACATCTAGATTCTCAGCTGATGAGCCAACAAACTTCAAATGGAACCTATGCATAGGCAGTCATCCAAGTGTGGATTGAAATATCACAAGACAGAATATGTAAAATCATGATTGATTTAGCTTATGCAATAGCCACCTTGCTCACTTTAGTAGCATCATAAGAGTGATTGATGAACCAAGGTACACATTTCTAGGTCTACAAACAAAGCGCGAGGGCTGTTTGTGGAGCTGTAGAGTGAATTGCTTTGCTCGAAAATCATCATCACTAAGAAATGGAGTCCCCTAAGGAGATGGAATTCGATGCCACTGCTCATGCATAGACCACAGTCAGAATATAGACTCAACATCCTCTAGTGGACCTTGAAAGTGCATGGGCATAAAAACTTACACACATGGGAAATATTAGTGTGCTTGCCATGTGTAATTGGGTCCAAGTCTCAGTTGTGGTTGCCAAGTGCAAGTTGGTTACACAAGCTTTATGGAACAACATATTCTTAACATACCTACACCCAATATAGGGGTATGCTAGTATTGTGGGTTCAATTGTAAAACATATAAAAAGAAATGACTACCATTTGCACTAATTGAGATAAGTACTTAATCAGGAAAAGAAATGCTCATATATGCCAGCAAGGGTTTACAAAGTTCAATAGCAGACTCAAAACATGTATTATATCACAAAAGGGCAATCACTTAGAAAAATTCATCACAACGGACTAGAAAATCATGGTTGCTATTGCAACATTACAATGTATGGAAGAATGTAAGGTGATCTTTGAATTTGGGAAATGTTTGGACCTAAACAGAGAGTTGAAGAGGGACGAAGGGGGAACCAAGAGGAATGTAAGGGGATCTCTAAGTTTGGGAAAGATTAGGACCCAAACAAAGAGTTAAAAAGGGACAAAGGGGGAGCCAAGAGGAATACACCACTTCTTTTCTAATCCTTTTATAGCTTTTGGTGCTTGCGGCATGAAGTCCATCTTCCCTAAATTGTGGCTAATCCGCCATCTTCTATTAGTGCACCACTACCATTAGCATTGACAGCCTCTGTTAGCCACCATTCTTTGAATGTTAATTTGGGTCACCAATTAGGGCCAGACAGCTACCTGTTGCTCCTAACCTCTGACCCAAATACAGAGCCACAACAACCTTTCAAGGTCATCTGACCCGATTTAACAACTAAAATTTCTTCTGGGATTGTCTAGCTCTTGACACACTAGTTGATAGAAACACATGATCAATAGCTTATCTTGAGGTCATAGTTGTTTCCTCTGTCAAATCTTCCACCTACTTGTAAGGGAAGGAAAAGTCCCTTGAAATGTAGACATTTGGAATAGTTATAATCTATTAATAAAAGTTGCATATTACATTTTATTACTTATTTGATTGTGCTTACTATTTCCCCTAGGGATTGTAGGGATCCACACTTTCACAATTTCATGTATTTTTTGGGCACAACCATAGTGCACACATGTCTCTTTGGATATACACATGCTAGCAAAACATAAGTGAAATGGTTGTGTACATGCAAGCATGTACATCCTAGTGACATATGTTGTATCCAAAAAATTTTGGATCTAGAACACATTCCATCCAAATAAACATTTTTCCAGGAAGTATATGAGATGTGTGGGGTGGGAGCAATGCTTAGCACCACCCCTCTTTTCACTTGATCTACAATCACCTCGATAAACTTGAGGTGCCAAGATGTGTTATCAACATAAGCATATGAAAATTTATAAAGATCTTTACGAGCAAGAATCATAAATAAATTATTATCAATAGTTCTTGCAAATAAGAACCATAAAAGACTAACTATAATGTAAACTTCTAAAAGCACTTTACTCATTTTGAAAAGTGCTATTGAATCACTTAAAATAATTTTTAAAATGCTTTAAGATTCAAAGAAGATGGAAGTGGAAAATTCACTTTTAACATTTTGAATAGTGTTTTTGGACCACTATAAACATTTGGGAAAACACTTTTTAAAGATTCAAGCAAGTTGAAGTGGAAAAATCACTTTAAACAATTTGAAAATGGTTTGTTTCCTCATAAAGCACTTTAACATTCAAAGAAAATTGAAGTGTAAAAGTCACTTTAAACAATTTAAAAGTGTTTTATTGCCACTAAAGATATTTTAAAATGTACTTTAAGGGTCAAAGCAAGTCTAAGTGATATTTTGGACATGGAAAGGTACTTTTGAGATGGGAAAAAGCACTATTTCTATATGAAAAGTGCTTTTGTCACAAAAAATTAATTCTCATTGTTGAGAAAGAGCGTTGATCTAGATAAAAGCATTGTGGGGCTCTCGAAGTTACAAAACCACAAAATCAGAAAAGAACTATTAACAAAATACCTTTAATCCATACAAAAGCAATGTTAGCTCCTCAAAGTTACAAAACCAAAAATTTGCAACTATAAACAAAATCAAAAAAGAAATATTAAAAAATTTTACAACCATTATTTAGATTATAGCTATAAGGGTTAGGTTGCACAAGGCTCTAGTAGGGGTAGTGGGTGGATTAACCCCATTGTAGCTCGACTGCATAGAAATGGATCAAGGGGAGTGGGGTTTCATCAAACCCCAAAGGCACTCTAGAAACTCAAGAAAAAATAGAAGTTTAGCTCAATTTTAGTAAGGCTAACCAATGAAAGGAAGCCTCGGTTGTCAATGCATATGAATGAAGCAATAGGAATTTATGATTTGATATGTACAAACATTTCTTATACAAGTAGGTATATCAAACTCAACAACCCAATAGTGAGGTGCCATTAGATGGAGCCCTAATCCTTCACTTCATCCTCTTAGCCCTACTACCCCCTAGTTGACCCAACCCTAATTTTGTGTATCCAAAAGTGATTTATAGAAAAAAGCAACAACTATTACTTGGTAAGAAGCAACCATACTATTGTCTACATATAGAGTTGATGGGTCACCTTATCACACTCACAAACCTCAATATTTCCTTGCAATCTGATGATTTTTAGACCACATCAAGAGTTGAACTAGCATTCAATTTAGTGAGCTCTAACCTAGGCCTCTACAATGCATGCACAAAATGTTTTACTATAGTAGATGGTCCCTCCTAACACAATAAGTTGTCTTTGGCTTGTTCAAACTATGTGTTTTTTGAGACCAAAAGCTCTTCCTCCTTCTACAATGGATTCATTACCCCTATCCTATAAAGTAGCCAAATCTTGCAACATCTACATAGATGTTGAACTTTTAGCCAATGTTACGTTTCAATCTAAACACATTAGCTGATCTTTCGTTCTCTTGTCTTGCCTATGATGGTTCAAACTTAGATGCACACCCACTAGTGGATCCAAAAGGCCACTCACACACTAAGAAGAAACGTAGTAGCACATGATCTAGAGCACTAACACAAACATGGGTCAATCATTAAAGAGGGCATATGATCTCTTTGATGAGACCATTGAAAAAACCTCATTTGTGTAGGAGAAAAGATCAACAATGAAGAAGAGAGGTAAGCACTTGCATCATCAGTTGCATGATCGAATATTTATATATGATGAATTTTTGGCACTATGCATTAACTATTTAGATACTTGTGAATGTAGGGAAAAAATAAATGGATGGTTATTTTTCACTCAAAAAATTTTCCTTTACAGCAAAGGAATTGCATGAGTAGTATGGCTTGAGCTTTGAGGTGAAGGTCACTCAAGTCTTGAGTGATGTTGATCTTCCTGATGATCAATGTCTCACATGTTCAAGATATGACATTGAAATGTTCAAGATATACCTGAACCATCTATAACTTGGATTTTTAAAGGACTACAATTTTCTTTTCACAAGATATATTGCCCCCACCCCCATCAGGTAGTAACAACACATCAAAGTTTGCCAGGTGTTATATGCATATGAGAGGTGTGGTGCTACAAAAAAGGACCCATCAACACATAAGATTGCATTAGCAAACTTCAGAACGATGAATGTGCTAAACATGTGCAAAAGCAAGCCTAGAGGGTTGGAAAGGAAGTTGCACAATTGAAGGAGATCAAACGACATATTTTAGGGTGACTTATCGAGTCACACATTAAGATTGATTGCATACAAGGTGCAAGCAATATCTGCATTGACTAGGATAATGTATTGAAGTTTGGACCTTCAAAAGCATATTACATTTTTGATTTATAGGGCATTTCTAATAGGGTTTCAACAAACTATATGCAAAAGTTGAGCAAGTTACATGAGTTGATTGAGAGTAACTGTTGACGAGCAAAAGAAAGAGAACTTGCTAAGGTTGAGAGCTCCAATGCCATGACTAAGAGAATTAAGGATGAAATTATCATGTTTGAGCAATACCTCAATGAGCCACATCCATGCCACAAGGTCCACTTGATACTAAAGAGGTAAAAGAAGTGCACGCTAATCTAAATGCGTCAAAGTTGATTTAGATACAAAATTTGGATCCTTTTAGTACAATTTGATACTTTTTGTACACAAAAAACAAACATAATTTTGGTATCTTTTGTTACATTTTACAATGAAAATTTTGGACCCCTTTGGTACCTTTTAAGACTCTCTACACATTTTGGTGCACTATTGTATATTCTACAATAAACATTTTTGTGCATTTTGAAACATTGTGGAAATTTTTGAACATTATGGTATATTTGTCATTTGGAACCTTTTGATACCTTCTTGTAGCTTTGAGTACCATGTTCTAATGTCTATTTGTACTTTTTGTGGTAAATATTTGGGAATCTATATATCCTAAAGCTATACAAATTAGTTCTTTTTTTAAAAAAAATTGATCACTCTTTGGTACCTTTTGTATCTTTTTGTACTATTCATGACATTTTTGTAGTGTGGTATTTGGTTATATATGTGAGTATGAATATCATTTTGGTAGATTTTGGTACGTAATATATTTCTTTCTATTGGTACATTTTATATTACTATTTGTTGTATTTTTTTGGGGTGTTATACTTCCTAGTACTTTTTATAATATTTAGGACCCATTTGTACGTTTTCTAGTATTTGGATTCATTTTATTTTACTATCTATTTGTACTTTTTTTAGTAAACCTTTGGGTAGTTATACTATTTGGTGCTTTTTGTATTGTTTAGGGCCCAATTGTACCATTTTGTAGTGTTTGATACTTTTTTTGGCATATCATTTATGTTAAAAAACCCTTGCTAGTTTTTCGATACCAAGTTATATTCTCTGCATGCCAACTTTTTAAACTTCTTCTTTGAAAATATTGAGTGTTGTGTTTTTATGTGAATCCAACAAACTTAATATGTGTTTGTGATACTTTTTGGTAGTTTTATTATAGCTAAAGTACATCTGAATTTGATAGGATTATGCATACATACCTTGAGACCCAATTTTAGGTTCTTTTTAGTACCAATCTCAAGTTTACTTTTTTATTGGTATTTCTTGATTCCTCCAATGCTAGTTGCCCATTCTTTACTATTTACTACTATTTACATTCTTGCAGGGCATTAACATAGTATCACCTTTACTAACATGACATTTCCATTTTTGTCCTATAAATCAAATGTGATTTGCTTGAGGCTAAGTGTTAAGAGGCTTAGATTGAGAGTGACTTTGTTAAAATGTTGATTGCAAAACTGAAAAGAGAAAGAAGATTCACATTATTTCCCAAACTCCACATTGTGAATGAAGGCAATACAATCCACGTTTTGGGTCTCGTGTTACTTGTTGGGGAGTGCTTAGAATATGTCTATGTGATTGGTTATTTTATGTTGGATTATAGGCACAATACATCACTTTTATTGAAAAGATGGAGGGAGATAGAGTGAGCTTGAGCTCTTGCAAGACATAAAACACACAAAGAGAATGCACACAAGGTAGCAAGCACAAAATCCTTGTCTTCTTCTTCTTCTTCTTCTTCTTCTTCACTATATGAGTCTACCAAAAATAAGAGAGAGTGCAACATACATAATATACAAGAGGTCGATAGTGTGAATATGCTAAGTAAAAAGATGACTAGATATATATATTCTATAACTCAGGTAGTGGATAACTATAAAGTATCACTGTAATGATATGCCGATGCAGGTACCAACCAAGATAGTAATATGAATCTGAAAATGATCATCTAAGTATGCGAGTATCAACTCATATTGAGATTGATATCTTAACACTCCCCCTCAAGCTCAACTCCATGACCTGTACTTGAAGTAAGCTTCAAAATTGTTGAAGCTTTTCTACTCCTCGGGCCTTGGTAAAAATATCTACAACCTACTCCTATGTGCTCACATATATGAGATCAATCTCACTTACAAGACCCATTCTTTGATGAAACGACAATGAATATCAATGTGTTTTATACATGCATGGAACATTGATTTCCTAGCCAACTACATACTGCTTATTTTTTCATAATAAATGACCACTCTCATGTCTATCTATATCCCCAAATCATCAAGAATCTTTCACATTCAACCTACCTCACATGCTACAATAGTAATACCCTTGTACTCTGCCTCTATACTCGATAATGCAACAATGGTCTTTTTTTTACCACTCTAAGTCACATCCCCACTCCCAAAGGAAAATGCATAGCCATTAGGGGATTAAATTCTATAAAAAATGCTACTTACCCAATTTGCATCAGTGTAATTGAAGAACTACACCATGAATCAAGCTCATAAGATACCATAGTTCAATGTGACCTTAAGGTATTGCAAGGTATGTCTCACACTATCCAAATGAGGTTGACAAGGTAACATAAATTGACTTTCAAAGTCAACTGTGTAGTTACAATCTGGCTTGTTGGTAGTGGTGAAAATCAAACTTCTCACCATCTTCATGTACATCATGGGATCCTCCAATATCCCACCCACATCAACACTTAGCTTCATATTTTGACCCAATGGCACTAACATTGGCTTACAATCATCCATAATCCAAATATATTGTCCTTGTGAGAGCTATATCCCCTTAGATGTTTTTATCACGTCAATGCTAAGAAAGTACTTCAACTCTCTCAAATCCTTCATGTCAAGTACTTAATCTCATACCATACATCATCATGCATTACTATTAATATATCTTCATTTACTGCATTAATCATATGCTGCATAACAAACAACTTCTCATTATCAACTTGATTCCTAGTGATGCATGATTGTTATGTTGTTTTCTCTCATTTATGTTATTTTCACCTCTCTTTTTTGGACAGTCATATGAAATATGACATTTCTAGCCACAATTATAGTATTCTTTGTTATCATAATCTAAATTTTGTTCTCCACATCCTCTATGGCTCCCCCTACCTCAACACTAGCCCCGACCACTTGTATACAAGTGCTCTTGTGAGTCATGAGATTGGCTCTAATATTTCCCGTAATGGCCACCACTATGGCCTCTACTACTATGATCTCTACCTCTACTTGTGCTAAGCAAAGCACATATTTTGAACTATTCTTTATTTGTGACAAAGATACAGTAAGATTCGAATATTTCTCTTCTAATATCAACATAGATATTCAATCTATGTTGAATGCAGAAGTGACTAGATTTTTTGGTTGATTTTTATTGATTTTGAGGCGTGAATGGTTGACATTTGAAGGATTGTGAATGATGATTAGTTGTTTTGGAAGTGTTTGAGAGTGTTTTTGATGAGATTGATCATATTTTGGAGGCTCATGATGATTTTTAGTAGAGATATGAGGCTCTGTGATGTTCTAATAGGTTTTGTTGAGGTTTTGATAGCTTCTATTTAGCTTTTGTTTTGTTTTTCTTTTCTTTTGTAAGAAGCGTGCATTAATGATTGATGAAGGTTGAGGACTTTTGAAATTTCATTGAATTGTTTTTGATAGTTTGGAATGGTTTTAGTATGAGTTATGTGTTTTTGATGCCTTCCGTTGACCTTCTGTTGAGCTTCTGGTAGAACCTTTGTTCATGCTCTATTGAGCTTCTATAGAGCCTTTGTTCCTGCTATGTTCCTATTCATGTTCTATTCTGTATGCCTCTGTAAGTGTTTTTAGAATGTATGTGTGACTTTGGGAAAGTTTTTTAGCCTTGGAAAGAGGTGAATGTAAGTTCAAAAGAGCTCAAGGAAGTGGAAGAAGTAGCTGCTGAAGACTCAAGAGAAGACTGGACTGAAGTCACAATGATGAGCTATGAAGAGAAATTGTAGTGGTTCTGGTGACCTTTCATATCAGACACACCTTTTGGAAGGGGCATCCCCGATCAAAGAAGGATTATGATGAGTGATTATTGAGCATTTTAGTGAGAGATGATGTACTATTGATTGAGAGAGAAAGAGAGAGTCAAAGATAGCTAATTCTATGCCAAACAATGTATCTATCTATAAGAGATTGTGAGAGAAAACTATGAAGACAATGAAGATGAATACTATGTGATTTTATTTCCATTCAAAGTGGTGTTTCTTTTGTGTTCTCTTTGTTTGTTGATGAATTCTATGAAGAATTTAAAGAGGATGATGGATTTTGTTGAAGTTAAAGCCACGGGAGGATTGTTTCTATGATGTTGCATCAAGATTTTTTACTAGTGGTGTTCTTTTCCTTATTGTGGTTCTCTAAAAAATGAAAAAAAATCTTGTTTATGTTACAAGATAGATTTTATTGCAGTAGAAACCCCTTTTCCTTGGTGTTTTTCTTGGGGCTCCATGTTTCTATGCGCAACTAGGGAAACTTGCCATCAACAAGCGTCAGAAGAGGCTAAAAATGAAGGAAATGGCATTGCCAAGAAGAGAAGAATTCAATGGATGTTTGCAAAGTTCCTTATTTCACTGAAGAGTTGGAGATATCATTAGCAAAGCCACTTTCCACAAAAAGTTCATTCCACAATGGCGGAAGCATATTACCATCATGATGCAGGGTCTATGTGGTGGACTATTTCCTCTTTTAGTTGAAGCAACAGAGACGTGCATCTTGGTGGAAAATTGTTTGGGAGCAAATTAAATTGCAGAAATAGAGATAATGACCATCTATGGAAGATTTGGCATTCATTGAGAAGTTTCTAGATATCATCAAGTGGGAGATCATGAAGAAGCTTCAAGAGTCGTGGTGGTCAGTGGAGGTTCACGAAAACAAGAAAGAAAAGAGTTGGAATTTTTTCGTGGATCCTCAACAGCAAGACTACATGTGGGACGCATGGTGCACTGACAATCTCCTGTTTGTCCAATTAGCAACCCATTGGAAATTGGTAGATAGAGTGTTATTCACAACATACACTATTGAAACCATCATAATCTGGCATTATTATGATGATGGCACAACAATGATTCTCAAAAGAATGAGTTTTGACACCTTTAGAATGGAATATCTCCCCCTCTGTAGTAGTGGTTTGAAGGTTGAACTCAGAGACGTTGAAATAAGGAAGTAGAAGAGATGTTGGCCAAAGAGTCCTCCAGAGATTGAAGTCCCTTTGATTCTATTCAGTTGAGGACAGACTAAGTGATTGGAGCAAACCCCCTGATGAATGACCTAATCAAGAGGCAAGCACTAGAACGAGTCCAAAGGTATGTGAGAAGAGAGAAGGAAAAAATCAAGGCAGAGAATGAGCTTGTAGAGCTAAAATCTTCTTTGACACCCTAAAAGCACTCTTTACAGAAGTCCCCATTGCGACTCAAGGTCCCCTTCCTAGTCAAATTCATCTTGGAAATATTGATGACAAGCTAACAAATGTGGGCCCATTGCCAATTTTTAAGGGTGAGTACAATGAAGACCTTGATGTTCATGTAGTAGAGTTTATGGTAGCATGTGTGGCTAACAATGCCAGAACCCCCGAGCAATATTTCCCACCAATTTCAAGGATGCGTCGTTTCAGTGGTATGAGAGACAAGCAACATGAACTTTTGGCACATGGGACAAAAACCTGAAGTTGGCCTTCCTCACTAAATTCAGGTGTGAAGGTTTTGAAGAGTAGATGTGAGAGGAGTTCATGACAGTCCTCTGGAGAAAGAGTAGAAGCTTATGTCTTGTGAATGGAATCCATCTTGAAGAGGTAGAACAATCATCATTTGGATGAAGGCATCCAGAAATGAGTGTTTCTTAGAGGCCTACAACCAAAAATTTGCAAGTTCGTGGAATTGAGAAGACTAGTTAATCTGTAAGCTGCAATGGAAGGTGCAAGACTGTATGATGAAGTTGAAGCAAGGTTGTCAATGACCTCAGGAAGAGGAGTCTTACCTCCTCCCATGCCAGGAATGGTATACCCACCAAATACAGTCCCAAGGATAGTTCCCTACCCCTACCCCCAAATGCAAACAGTGCCGCAGTACAATGCACCTAATCCATAGTGGCCTTGACAAAAATGCCTCAAATGATGGTTCAACCACAAAAACAATGATCTCAAATAGTTTCTCCAATGGCAACTCAGTAGTGGAATCCTACCCACTGGAATCAACAACCCCAAGTCTCAACAGGAGCTCTGAATCAAAACCAAAATATAGGACCCTCTGGATCAACCCAACCGGTGTATGCAGTAATCATAGAAGCTTCCCAAAAACCTACTACAAGAACTCCAAGAGATGAAAATCTGAAGGATTACCTGTCCAATTTAGTGGCAAGTATCAAGAAAGAGCTTATGGATGTGATTACATAACATCTACAGATGCTGAAGGTGAATACTGCCAATATATCCACTCCTGCAAGAGGTGGGAGAGATGTGATGTGTTCTAATACATGGTGTGGAAAGTACCATCAAGGGGACATTTAGCCACTGAATGTACCCAAAAACCAACCATTCTTAGAGCCTTCTATTCATATTGTTTGAGGAAGAACCATACAGAGGATATCTGCTCTCTGAAAGAGATGCACAAAAACGAAGAAAGAAAGATGAAGATGCAAGATTCAACTTGCGGGAATCCAAAATGACAACACAGTTTGGTCCTAATTTCAGCCCAAGGAGGTTTCCCTCTCAGAGTTACAGAGGATGACAGTTTGGCGATGGTGGTCAGAGATCAAAAGTGGAGTGTTACGGATGTGGAGAAAAGGGTTATATTTTGCCAAATTGTCCAAACCCTAGAAGGTTTATGGATTACAAGCCCTTATGCAATCGATGCAAAGGAGAAGACCACACTGCAAAAGATTATCCAAGTCGAGCCCCTGTGAAATCTACTTTTGATACCCAACAGAAGACCCAAGAACCTACCTCCAATTTGGTGGAATTGGAAGTGGTTGCAATAACATGGGCAAAGAAAGGAGAATCCGTAGTTCCAAAAGAGAATGTTCCCCCTATCAAGATCGTGAAGTTCAACCTTTCTCGGGAAAAGCAGAACAATGCAGTCTAGAACAATGAAGTACAGAGAACTACAGAGCCATAGAGAGCTATAGAGACCGTTGCCGCTCCTACAAGAAAAAGGAAAGATAAAGGTGGGTATGGCCCCATTTCCTAGTCAATTGGAAAAGCCTATGGATTCTATCAAAGAGTATGATTTGGTCAAAGATCTAAACACTTTTAAACCAAACTTATCATTCCAATAGTTGTTGAAATTGTCTCTCAGTTGTTGAAAGAAATTCAAAAGCATATTGACTAGAAGAAGAGGTTTAAGAATTGTTCCCTCCATGGTGACCAAGTCCAATAGAGCCTCAAAAGTTGTAAAGGAAGTAGATGTGGTTGATGCCTTCCTGGATCCTGGAACCCCAGAGATTGGTGTATGGATTGAAGGGTGCTTTATTGCAAATGCATTGAGTGATGGAGGCTCATCATTAAACATAATGACAAATGTGACAATGAAGGATCTAGGATTTCAAGGAATGAAACCTACACAGTGGCTTATCAGATTGGCAGACCAAAGCAGAATCAAACTGTTGGGCATCCTTCTGTACGTAAAGACAACCCTCGTAGGAAGAGATTATTGATTGACATATCTAGTGGTCAAATCAAATTCCTATGGGACCTCATATCCTTTGTTGTTGGGAAGGGACCTTGGCTTTTTGAAGCAAGAGAAAGGACGGCGGACTGGTTCAAAGGAACCCTAATCCTTGGTAGAGGACCTAACAAAGTGGTGTTGAAGTTGTATGGATCACAAAAAGGTAATGGATCCACGTCCATCAAAGTTGTAACCGACTCCTCCAATGAAGTAATAGATGGTACATCAGGAGATGAAGAGGCCATCAAACGGATCTTTCCCAAGAAAACAGAGGCACAGTCCCTAACTGTGGGCATTATAAGCCAACTACCGAAAGAAGCAAAGTCCTTATCCATTGGAGAATACCTCTTGCCCGAACCCGAATTGACTTCTGAAATCAGCATGGATGTATTGTTCTCCCTATTACATGACAGTTGCAGAGATAGAAGCAAAGTCTTAGAAGCAGAAGACCCCTCTCTGATCAACATAATGATTATGGTAGCTTTTGGACTAATTAATGAGTCACATCATGAGCAAAGCCTTTATAAGAAATGGTTTAAGAAGAATAGGCCTTCCTTTAGCAGTGGCTCTTGTCATCCAAAGTTACTCTTAAAGAATATAATGTTGATACACCTTGCCAATAACCCCCCAGCCCTACAGCTCAAACATAACATAGAAAGTTCTTGTTATGTGACATTCTTAGATGCATCTTCAGAAGATGAATCCTTGAGCCAAGAAATAATTCATCCCCAACCCAAACCCGAAACCTCAATGATACCCTTTCAGCCTTCCAAAGAGTGAGCTAGGCCTCCATTAAAAGAGGACATCAATTCCAATGTACCATCAGAAGATGAGATCACTCCCTTGAAGGAGTTAGATCTTTACCCAGAGGCAGTCCATGGGACATTTATCCATGAAGTGGAAGGTGAAAAGAAGTTGACATTCATGGATATTGACGGTACTGAACGTCACCTGAAGGTGGGTCTAAATCTTCCATAAGAGGAACTAGTGGTCTTGCAAGACCTAGTAAAGGAGAACTTAGACATGTTTGCATGGTTGTATAAAGATTTAAAAGGGATTGATCCCACAATATGCCAACACCAAATAAACCTAGAGCTTGATGCTAAACCAATGAGGCAAAGATAGAGGCGTATGAATCCCAATTATTTTGCTCTAGTGAAGGCCAAATTATTGAAGCTCCTTGAAGCTGAGTTTATTTATCCAGTGGTTAACAGTGAATGGGTTTCACCCAGTTTGGTGATACCCAAGAAGAATGAGAAACTTTGAATATGTGTGGACTTCTGCAAGTTGAATTCCAAGACGAAGAAGGATCATTTCCCTATCCCTTTCATAGACCAACTGTTGGACACAGTGGGCAGGCCATGAGCTCTATTCCGTCTTGGATGGAATAGAGCGGATACAACCAAGTCCAAATCGCAGAAGAGGACAAATCCAAAACAACCTTCACAATGAAATGGGGAACCTATGCTTACAGAGTGATGTTGTTTGGGCTTTGTAATACTCTTGCTACTTTCCACCAGCGAGTGATAATGGCTACCTTCCAGAACCATCTATATGATTTCATTGAGGTGCATCTCCATGACTTATGTGTCTATAGCCTTATTCGTGAAGGCTAAGGACACTTAGAGAAGCGTTTTGACTGATATCGAGAGTATGGGATTTCTCTCGACCCCAAAAAATGTGTCTTTGGCATCTCATTAGGAGTTCTTCTGGGCCACATTGCCTCTACACAAGGGATAGCAAGAGATCCTGCTAAGATTGAGAAGATTGCTGCCTTGACAGCCCCAACCAACCTCAAACAATTGAGGGGATTTCTTGGCCATGTGGGCTATTACAGAATATTTATTATGCACTTTGCGACAAAGGTAACCCCTCTACATAAATTCCTAAGAAAATATGCCGAGTTTTACATGGACCAATAATTGTGACAAAGTGCTCAATACCTTGAAGTAGTGGTTGATTGAAGCACCCATCCTGGAACCTTCCGATTGGATAGGAGTTCCATGTGCACACTAATGTGTTAGTTGAAGGCCTAGGTGGAATCTTATGCCAAAAGGGCCCCTCTAAGTTAGATCAACCAATCTATTATGCAAGTCGAAAAGTAACCGACAAAGAGTGGAACTACATAGTGGTGATGGAGCTTGAGTGTTTAGCAATGGTGTTTGCCTTGAAATTTTTTTGACATTATTTATTATCGATGCATTTCAAATTCTATGTGGACCATGATGTCAAAGATGCGGATCTAGAGCATGGCTATGGCGGCTTGTAGACATAGATTGAACTCATGATGACATTGACCAACAACTATTACACAAGTGAATTAGGTTCCAAGATAGCAGCTTGGACTCATAAACACAATCTTGTGTATTGGAATGACAAGTACAAGACTGACACTAACTCGTAAAGAAAAGCATCATCATGTATTAATTCATATGTAAAAAGTGGTAGTCAAGCACAATGCTTTATAGTTGTTGGATGGGTAGCAGTTTTCCCTTTCTGTGCATATGGGATTCCTGCAGCTTGCATGTCTTCAGCCTAAATTGCCTCATACAAAGAGGCTACATTAGGTGTGATTGCAAATATCTCAACACCCCTCCTCAATCACAACCAGAAATTACAAAGTGTGTAGAGGCTTTAGTAAGAGCAACACCTGCAAAGTGTGGGCACACCCTAAACATGGCAAAACACCAGAGGCTATTGCAAAAAAGTCTAAGTGTGGGTACCACAAACATGATAGTCATCCAGAGGCTGTAACAGGGACCTTATAGAGGCTGTAGTACAAGGCTACATGAGGAGTTTACAAGATTATGATAAAGACATTTGAGCTAGACATTACAAGACTGAAAAATTCAGTAAAAAAATTGGATCAAGGACCGGCATGCCCTTGCAAATTTCAACATTTCTTTTGACATGGATCTTCTGTTCATTGCAGATATCGATGTAGACTAGCTTGCTCTTTTTGATCATGTACTTGTTCTTCACTTTGCTTGCTGCTTTACATTCTTCATGATTTTTTTGCTTCTTCTTCTTATTCTTTTTCTCTTTGATCTTTCCTTCCATGGTCATCATTTTCATGGACTTTGCTTGCATTAGTCATTTGGTTCTTTTCTTTATGATCCCCCTCAAGCAAAGGTATCATGATCTTTGAGGCAGCGAAAATGACTTCAACCTTTGGTCCTATGCCCAACCCATAAATGAGTTCAAAGGGAAAGTCAAGACCTCCAAGTTCTTTCAATAGTAGCTGTGCAAACCTTGCTTGCTTGCTAGTCATGATAAATAATTTTGAAGTCGCAAATTTGAGAGAATCTATTACTCCAGGGTAAAACTTGTTTGCATGAATCCAACCATGCAAATCACTAGAAATTCAATCATCTCTAACTTTTTCAAAAAGGTCAACTAGAGCATCACGGCTTGTCTCACCCCATTCCTTCATAATAACAAGCTTTATTCTTGTCCAATCCTCCAGAATCTTATCAATAATCAAAACCATCTGCTACTGTTGCATTATGAGGTCCTGATGTTTTGGTTTCAAACAACAAGCGCACAAGTAATACATTTTCATATCCAATCTCCACAATTGGCCGAACCATGTGCATTGCTTCTATGATCCATGCCTCTGTTTGACAATCTATATCACTGAAGACATCAGGTCACCTCAATTTCACAGCCTTGAGATCTGAGATGGAGCTTTCACTGCATCTATCACAGAGAACTCCATCGAAGTCAAGCGCATACAGGTGGCCTCTTGTCGCCATGTTTCCCGCAATGAACGATGATGGCCCGAGATTTTTCAAAAACCTCTAAGATTCATCTCCAACAGCTCGCCAGCCTTTTTGCTCTTCATGGTTCACTATGATCTTGTCTGGCCCATGCACCTTGTAATAAGATAGAAGTCCATCTTGCAATACAAACTAGCGTGGCCTCCAACCTTTTCCAAAGTCAACCCTATTCTCCTTGCTATCTATAATTTCACCTGAAAATTGCGTTGTCCTGAACGATACCTTAGGAGTGGTACCTTTCAATTTCCCATTCACAGAGCGAATTGGAGACTTGTGATTATTGTGATCAATACCTATCTCTTACAGTGCATTAAAGGAAGGAGCACAATGTTTGTGATTTGCCGCAGGGAAGGTGGGAGGAAGGCTTCTGCTTGACACAAAGTTCCTGGAAGGTTTGCTTATGTTCGATTCAATGGCCATCTTGTGTGGGCCTTTAGTAGGTACAGAAGATCTCTCTCCTTCAAATGGAATAGGTGCAATGCAGCAGAGTGGATGCATTCAACTTGCTACGTAACTTTGGCATAGTGTTGCATTGGCATTACATGCCTTTCTTGCAGACGGAGACTGCTGATCGTGCAGAGGGGCTGTGGATGCAATAGCAATTTTGGAGGGACTGAGAGAATAGAGAAAAGCTAAGCCAAGATGAGCCATGCCCGACTGGGCTCTAATACCATGTCAAAGATGCAGATCTAGAGCATGGCTATGGCAGACATAGATTGAACTCATGATGACATTGACTGACAACTATTACACAAGTGAATTAGGTTCCAAGATAGCAGCTTGGACTCATAAACACAATCTCGTGTATTGGGATAACAAGTACAAGACTAGCACTAACTCATAAAGAAAAGCATCATCATGTATTCATTTATATGTAAAAAGTGGTAGTCAAGTACAATGCTTTATAGTTGTTGGATGGGTAGCAGTTTTCCCTTTCTGTGCATATGGGATTCCTGTAGCCTGCATGTCTTTAGCCTAAAATGCCTCATACAAAGAGGCTACATTAGGTGTGATTGCAAATATCTCAACACATGAATCCTTGTCCTTCCTGATGAACAAGGCCAACGTGAAGGGAAGAATGATGAGATGGCTCCTTCTATTTCAAGAGTTTGACTTTGAAGTGGTTACCAAACCCAATCACTCTCATGTCTTGGCTAATCATCTGTTGTAAATCCCCCAAATTGATGAAGAAGATGAGCAAGATGATCCAGACCTTCCTGATGATTCCTTGTTTCCAGTCAAAACAGTTACCCCATGGTACGCAGACATAGCCAACCTCTTGGCAACCCAACAGTATCCCCCTAGTATCTTGAGCCGTGAGAAGAAGAAGCTTCTATTGGATCATCCCCCTAAACTCTATTAGGAGAATCTCTATACAAGAAGGCAATGACAAAGTCTTGCAAAGATGTGTTGCACGAGAAGAGATTGGCATACTATTGAAAGCATGCCATGATGAGCCCTGTGGTGGAAACTTCACAGGAGAAGCGATAGCCAGAAAGGCCTTTCTAGCAGGATATTGGTGGCCGAACCTCTATAAGGATGCCTATGATTACTGCAAATGATTGGATGCATGTCACCGAATGGAAAAGCCTACCAAAGCCAATGCCATGCCCTTGCAACCCATTCTTCCCCTAAAGCCATTCGAGAAGTGGGAAATAAATTTCGTGGGCCCCATTGATTCGCCAACCAAAAGGAAGCATAATATACATATCTTGGTGTGTACGGACTACGTAACAAAGTGGTGTGAAGCTAAATCTCTGAAGCAGGATGATGGTAATAGTACAACCTTGTTCCTATACGAGAACATCATCACCCATTTTGGCAGTCCCTAGAGCTCGTGAGTGACAGAGGTACCCACTTCCTTAACAAAATCATGGAAGAGTTGACCAAACTGTACAAGATTCATAATTGTAAGTCCACACCCTATTACCCTAGAGCCAATGGCCAAGTTGAAGTTACCAATCACATCCTCTGCTTGATTCTAACCAGAATGATAGCCGCACATCTTTGTGATTGGGATGATCGACTTATAGAGGCCCTCTTGGCATACAGAACCTCCCATAAGGTAGTGACAAGACAAACTCCTTTCCAGTTGGTGTATGGAACAAAAGCTGTCTTTCTTGTTGAACTAGAGCTACCCTCTGTGCGCATGGGTATCAATGAACGTTTGGGAGATGAGAAGTCCCTACAATGCCATCTCTTGCACTTAGAGTGTCTTGATGAGATCTGCAGGATGGCCCTACAGTGCATGGAATCCACACAAGCTCGCAGAAAGATCTATCATGATAGCTTCATCAAGTAGAAAGAGTTCAAGGAAGGCAATAGTCCTCGCTTATGATTCCTGATTTGGCAAGTTTTGAGGCAAGCTTCAATCATATTGGATGGGCCCTTATACGATACTTTCCATCAATCCGAATGGCTTAGTCCAAGTCCAGATAGTCGATGCTTTGGATGATCCCTTCCTTATTAATGGCTATTGCCTCAAGAAGTATTACCCCCCAGGGATCTTGAAAATCACCGTCAATAACTTCCTCATTCTTTGCACGATGGTCAAGTGGATTTACCTAATGCTCTTAATAAACCTCTTGCAAATCTTGATGATGAGGTTCTGTTCTGATAGCCCCTCGTAGCCAACTTCCCCTCCCCCTTGGTTTCCTTTCCATCTGATGCAACAAAGATGGTGAGGATGGTTTTGATATATGGCATCCCTGCCATTCAACGCTTCAAATACAATAAGAAAGAAAAAGAAAAAAATACAAATATATCAGTCATGGGAGAAAAGGACTTTAGTCCTTGTCATGCCAACCTATTCTTCGAGAAAAGGTGGAAACACCCTTGGGAGTAGGCTAAAAGTAAAGAAAAGAAGAGAGAGAAAAAAAAACTGTTATGGGAGAAAAGGAAGAAATTCCCTATCATAACAGGCCTTGTTCCAAGACAAGGTGGTAATACTCCGCAGTCCATGATCGTCGAATCTCTAGCTGAACACCTGTAGACGAAGTTTTCAAGCCACCTCCCTTGGTGCGCTAAATCCTGTAACCTCTCCAGTGCTTTTAGTTCCTAAAATAGACAAAGCTTCCAACATGTAACCTTAGCATTGAACTTATTGGCCACCTCCTTGGGTAGGCTTCTTCATCAACCAATCCACGTTGATACCATCAACTAGACGAAGCTGATCTTCATTGACAAACTTAGACCATCATGAGCTTTCATCCTAACCAGATGGGGATGTGAGTATGGGCTGCCCTCTATATTTATCAATAGAGCATAAGAGAGAGGGTGGGGTGAGTGACGAGTCCTTATCCATGATATTCAATAGAGAGGTGAGATGTGTGAATGGATAGTTGCACGCACAGGAGATGGGCCTCTCAATACACAAAGCAAAAAATTATTCTTGTGCATGGCACTATAGGGCTCCCTAGCCTTCCTTCTTGCATCATATGTCAGCACATGGCGGGATGCACAATTGCACCATCAATTGCACACAAGGCATACACCCTTTGCACAAGTGACTATGAGGATTACATCAATGGGTTTCATGAATGGGCTACCCTCATGTATTTATCAACAGAGTGTGAGATAGAGGGGGGCTGAGCATGATTCGTGTTTCCTCAATCAATTATTAAGAGGTGACGATTGAGAGACATTACGACACTTGGAGTCAGGTACGTTCTCATTTTCCTATACACACACAGGATGGGTTTTCACCATTACCATAGGGCATGTCACTCTATTCTGTACACTGCATTATTAGGATCCCTGACCTGCCTTCTTGCATCTATGCCAGACGAGTTGGAACACACTCTTACACCATCAAGTATGCGCATTGGCATACTCCTTCTAAATCATTTCTCACTTGTTCCATTCTAAATCGGGTGTGAGTTATGGATTCCCATGATTATTCATTGAGCAATGTGGGAGTTGGGGCAAGCGATTGTTCTTTCATCCTCCTCCATGAGCGATAGTGAGTTGATTGTTAAACCCTTCATCATCACTGATGGACTCTCCCAATAGAGCTACCTCCCTGGGTGCTTCTGCATGGTCCTTGCCATGTTGGATGTATGATGTGAAGACACTTTGGTACCTCCTATAGCTGACAATGACACAGGGTGCAACATCGACAATCAACTTCACTTTTCAGCAACATGGGCCAAGTGTTTCTAACTCTATTCTTTTTTCTATTTTCAAGTGATGGTAATGTTTTAAGTGTGGGGACGTTAGTGGTTGGTCTAATGTGGGGTTCGAGGTCCCTATTGCTTGGTTTTCCCTTCACATTCCAGTCTTACATGTGGGGACGCATCCTTGTGCATTTATAAGGTATATACTCATGCATATTGTAACATTCCACCATAAGATTCTTCTCTCTTCCCCCCCCCCCCCCCCCCAATTTTTAATGAAATGATTCTAAATTCTTTTTCGTTCCCCCCCCTCTGCCGTCATCAACAGGTGGCAAGGGGAAAAGAGGAAGTTGACGTGGAGGGAAAAAGGATGAGAGGATGACGGCAAGGGGAAGGAGGAATCGACAAAGAACATGAAGATGATGAGGACAATAACGACGTTGATGAAGCTAAGGCCACGGGCCTACTCCCGCTACCATGCAAGATAGGTGGTGGAGATCCCACCTCCTCTCTGCGTTTTCTTCCCCCCATTAATAACCCCCTTTCCCATTATATAAAACCCCCCCAATCACAAATAAAGAGGGGGAGCCTTGGAAGGACTGTAGGTGGCACACGTGGTCCCCCTCCCCTCGTTATTGTCATCTTCTTCTCTTCTCCCGTCGTCAACACCTTCCCCCGTCATCATCATCTTCACTCATCGATGTCCACATCCTTCCTCTGCTACGATGACGACTCCTCTCCAATCCTTTGTTAGCTTTGACTACCCTCCCCATCATCATCATCCTCTTCTTCGTCGGCTTCCTCTTCCATTCTCTCCCCCCCCCCCCCCCCAAACACCTTATAAAACCCCCCATTGTCAAGAAAAGAAAAAAAAATCCTTAGAGGAGGCCTTGACTTGTTGCTACCATGAGAGAGAGAGAGAGAGAGAGAGAGAGAGAGAGAGAGAGAGAGAGAGAGAGAGAGAGAGAGAGAGAGAGAGAGAGAGAGAGAGAGAGAGAGAGAGAGAGAGAGAGAGAGAGAAGAAGAAGAAGAAGAAGAAGAAGAAGAAGAAGAAGAAGAAGAAGAAGAGGGAGAGAGAGAGGGAGAAGAAGAGAGAGGGAAAGAGAGAGGAGAAGAAGAGAAGAAGAAGAAGAAGAAGAAGAAGAAGAAGAAGAAGAAGAAGAAGAAGAAGAAGAAGAAGAAGAAGAAGAAGAGGGAGAGAGAGAGGGAGAGAGAAAGGAGAAGAAGAGAGAGGGAGAGGGAGAGGAGAAGAAGAGAGAGGGAGAGAGAGAGAGAGGGGAGGAGAAGAAGAAGAAGAAGAAGAAGAAGAAGAAGAAGAAGAAGAAGAAGAAGAAGAAGAAGAAGAAGAAGAAGAAGAAGAAGAAGAAGAAGAAGAGGGAGAGAGAGAGGGAGGAGAAGAGAGAGGGAGAGAGAAAGGAGAAGAAGAGAGAGGGAGAGAGAGAGGAGAAGAAGAGAGAGGGAGAGAGAGAGAGAAGAAGAAGAAGAAGAAGAAGAAGAAGAAGAAGAAGAAGAAGAAGAAGAAGAAGAAGAAGAAGAGGAAGAGGAAGAGGAAGAAGAAGAAGAAGAAGAGGGAGAGAGAGGGAGAAGAAGAAGAAGAAGAAGAAGAAGAAGAAGAAGACAGAGAGAGAGAGAGAGAGAGAGAGAGAGAGAGAGAGAGAGAGAGAGAGAGAGAGAGAGAGAGAGAGAGTCTCTAAGGGTTCTCCTTCCTTTCCTCTCCTTAGAGGGTGACCACTCGTGTTTACCCCCCTCCTATCTGCAAGCCTAACCCCTCCCATCGCGGTAGAAGGAAGTCACCCCGGATGCCATCTCTCCAATGAGAGAAGGGGAGAAAGAGATTTACAAGCCAAAGTATGGCCCAAAATGGAGGATGACATGCACCAATGGAAATCTCGCATCCGATAGTGGAGCCATCGATCCGAGCGATACCGTCAACTCGAATGCAATGTTGGGTATGGTTAAGCCATCTTCCCTATTCATGAGTCATAGGCTATATCACTTCAGTATGCACAAATGGCTTGAACCTATTCCTATCATTATAATTTGGCATTCTGATTGTTCCTTTTAACCCAACTTAGTTGCATACGGCCTATTTGTTGATAGTGCAATTGCAAGGAGGAACTAGTCAAGGGTTATGAACGGTATAGTCTCTAAAAGAATGACACTAGAAGATTGTGCATACAAGTGCTAAGTTAAAGCATAATCAAGGTTTACAACTAGCATAATTGACAAAAGAATATGACATTAAGATTCAAGAAATAGAAGGTTCTAGTTTAAAGTCAAAAGTACCTAGCCTAAGGGGCCAAATAACAAGGAACCCTAGATTCTAGCTCAATGCAAGGCCAATTAGAGTCCAGTTTACCTGAGATTATCTAGCTCTTATCTTATCAAGTATTTACACATTATGTCTAAAAATGTTTGATATATGGGAATAATTTCTTGTTGCTTCATGTCTTGACTAGGGGCTAGTACAAGACATTAATCATGAGCGATTGGAACTAAGATGTCTTAATATCCATCTGTTAACTACATCTCCCACCAATCCAATTCAGGTTTGGGTTATCGAACAATGCAAGTGACTTGTAGAACTTACGTCGCATATAGTGTTAAAACCCCTAATATATCCCTTAGCCAAAAAAAGGGTGTGTTAAGTAAATTTTATGTAAAACTGCTCCTGATCCCAAGGGGGAGAGTAAATATGCGATGGAAAGGTTATTGCAACTATTCTTGCAATGTTTGGAAAAGGATACCATTGTTTTTGTTGAATGATCAAATAACATCCTAAATGCTTTTGCATTAAACTGATTTTTGGGATGTGATTTGGATTATCATTCCAAGTGCATGTGTTTGATGGTAAATGCATGGTAGGGGTCAATGGTGACAAGTTGCCATGGGAAAATAAAGGAATGTTTTTCGGGAGAAGATGATATTAGGTTGATTGCCTTGATTGTGCTCGATTCTTAATTAGATTAATTAAGGAAGGATATTTTGCACGGGTGGATCATCTCCAAGGTTGTGCCGTGTTTCAACCCGAGAGGGCAGTACTCAATTCACGGGCCAAATGTCGAGTGGTGAAAAGGCCAACCACAGAAGTTGTGTCTCACTCCTAGGTCACTTGGGGTTAGTGGAGCTCTGGACACCCCTTGCCTAGTCTGGAATGGAGTTGTAGACTACCATGAGCTTGGCCAACGTCTGGGGTGTTGGAAGATCCTATTCTAGATAAAGGATAGAAATTATGGTGCCCTGTGATTTGGACCGGGTACTTCTGTTGGACAGAAGGGATACATAATTCTCCTGGATGGGTAGGAGACAAAGATTAATTGGAAAATAAGTTAACTTGTTTGTCAAAAAGACTACTTGCACTGTTTTTGCATTTGTGCTATAAGTTATGTGAATGAACCCTATTTCCTAAAAGGCTTAATTAATGAAGTTGATTTTGAATGTCACACATAAATGTGATAGGACCTAATTAGATAGCTAAAGAACTCCCATTGAGGGAAGAGAGTGGGCGGAACCCCGACGGGTCCGTCCTATGGCAAGGTGGTTCCAGAGAACTGAGGGCTTCTCACAAGGTTTTACCATCGTTTGACCTTTAGGCAGTGCTAGGTTAGAACCTGATTCATGTAATTTTAGGGAACTAGAATGGGACTATGCCCTATGAGTAGAGAGATTGATCGACATGTCCCTCTTGTTTTCCATTCTCCTTGAACCAAGTGTGGCTTGGATTTGCTTCGGATTGGATATCTCTACATAAAGTAGGATATCCAAGACCCGATGCTAGAATGCTATCAGGAGACCTTGACCACTAGGGACTCAAGTTTCTGGTTGATCCTAGTGGGTTTGGCTATGAATGTTCCATTGCAAGGCAGACTCGGAAAACCCTAGGCAACAAATCTCGTGACATTCCATGGGAGTGCCAGGTGGTGACAGCTAGATTCATTTCTCGATGGACCGTTAAAACATGCTTAGACAACCAATAGGTGGGCACGTTACAGTTGGTATCAGGCAGGGACGCTTAGATTCATTCTCGATGGACCACTAAAATGTGCTTGGACAACCAATAGGCAGGCATGTTATAGTTGGTATCAGAGTAGAACTTCCTAGTGCTACATGATTGATTAATGTATGGTTGGTAGACATATCCTAAACACAATAATTGATGTAGTATGGCTTGATTGTCGGGCACCTTCTTTTGCACCCACGAACTCTAACATGCAAGAGAAGAAATTCCTTCTCAAGAAAATTAAGGTACCCAGGTTTGGCGGAAAAGGGATAGATGTCGTAGCAGAGGGGGAGCGCTATGGATTGAGTCGATGGATGATTATTTCTTTGCTTTAGGAACTTCCACTACCAATCAAGAAATGATAGCCAAACTCGAAATAGTTGTCCAGGCTCGAATATGGTGGAAGAAATGGTGCAAAGATCAAGGTATTTCTGAAGCTTCTATCACTTGGACTCAATTAAAAGATGTTACACGTGGACGATACCTTTCGTTGACCTACTAGACTTTGAAGATGAATGAATTCTTCAAGGTCAAGCAGCTGGAATTAACCGTAGAAGCCTACTATTCAAAGTTTGTAACCCTACTAAAATATGCACCACCTATGGATATTGCACAGCAAGTATCCAAGTTTTGCCATGGCTTGGACACTCCTCTAAACCACCGTCTTGAAGCAATGCGTCCAACAGACTTGCAAGATGAATTATTCAAGCGACTCTAATCATCCAAGAAATTAAATCAAGCAATTGTAGCAAAGATGATTTCCAAGATCAAGATAAGAGATGCCATACGTGCGGAGAAACAGGGCACATCAGTAGGAGATGTCCCTATCGTCAGTGCTTCCATTGCAATGAGCTAGGACACATCCAAACTCATTATCATGACTTAAGTCTAGAAGACATTGAGCCTCCAAGGAAACAAAGCTACACGAGTGCAGTCTATGGATATATAGAGGAATCAGATGAAGACAAAGACCTAGAGCCTACTACACCATTTCAAGATGATTAGCAATCCTAGAAGTTTTATCAACATATAACACAACTTACATTGGGAATAAATCTTACTCTTGTACCTACAGTTAAGTGCAATAATATGAGTTGCACTACTTAAGTCATTAAGAGTAGCGCAGCGGACGCATGATGAGTCCTAACCCACAGGTCCTAAACCCCACTAATGCTTGTCTTCCCTAGTTCTTCTGAGATAATGACATCTCGAGTTCTCTAAGGGGCAGAGGATGTAACATTCCGCCATAAGATCCCCCCCCCCCCCCCCCCAAAAAAAAGAGTTTAAATTTTTTTAAAATTTCCCCCCTGCCGTCGCCGACAGGTGGCAAGGGGAAAAGAGGAAGTTGATGTGGAGGGGAAAAGGACGAGAGGATAACAATAAGGGGAAGGAGGAGTTGACAAAGAACACGAAGATGATGAGGATGATGACAATGTCAATGAAGCTGAGGCCATGGGCCTACTCACGCCAGCATGCAGGATAGGTGGTGGAGATCCCACCACCACTCCCACCTCCTCTCCGTGTTTTCTCCCCCCCCCTCCCCCCCTCACCCCCCAATCGCAAATAAAGAGGGGGGGCTTGGAAGGTCTGGAATGGCACTCTGAAGGCTGCGAGAGAGAGAGAGAGAGAGAGAGAGAGAGAGAGAGAGAGAGAGAGAGAGAGAGAGAGAGAGAGAGAGAGAGAGAGAGAGAGAGAGAGAGAGAGAGAGAGAGAGAGAGAGGGATTTGGAGAAGAAGAAGAGAGAGAGAGAAGAAGGAGAAGGAGAAGAAGAAGAAGGAGAAGAGAAGAAGAAGAAGGAGAAGAAGAGGGAGAGAAAGAAAGAAAGAAACAAAGTTATATTAACGTCTTCTAAAGACCAAAACTGGCCTATGAGACAAACTGTGATACAACTGATGAGGTCTAGCTATCCAAAATAAAAGTGCTGAATGAAAAGCTAAAAACTGAAAACTGAAAATATGGTGCTGTGAGTGTGATAAGTGTCGTATATGTGTATGTGTGTATGTAGCTCTGGTACTCCAGATAATGGCTACAAAAGGGGAACAAATGTCGGCTGTGATAGGGGAACAACTGTCGGCTGTGATAAAGTGGTGCGATATGTATATGTAACAGATGCAGGAAGATATACTATCCTGGGATGTAGTAGCAGTCGTCGAAGTCGCTAATAGCAGGTGATCCCTCCTGGATGCAGGATGTGGTACATCGGCGGTGGAGAAAGAGCAAACTGGAGATCTGAGATCCAATGTGTCGAGTGTCGTCGGATCTCAGTCTGCTGTCGATGTAGATCAAGAATCCTCCGGATCTCCTGTCGGTGTGGCTGTGGGGTTCGAAACCCCCGGATCCTCGTGGGGCGTTGGGTACGCTGGTCCTCAGCCTGCTGTAGTGTGAGCCCGGAGGTCTACTGGTATAGTAGTTCTCACTCTGTTTGTTTGAAAGAACTGTGTAATAGTCGTCTGGGTGGGCCCCTCTCTGACTGGGACCCACTGTGTGCTCTGCTCTCTGATGTGCCATGCCTCTCCCAGAAAACGGCCAAATGATCTCTGATCCATATCAGTCATACATCCCTGAAGTGAGCTGCTCAATGTGTATCTAGATCTCAACTCTAAGTATGCCGGGCATCTGAGAACAAAATGCTCCTCACTCTCCACCTCTGATCTGCAAAGGGGGCATATCCTCTCCTCCCGTGGGATGCCACTGGCTCTGCCACTCTCAATCATAAGCTGATGCGATGATACCCTGAGCTGTCCAATAAGAACTCTCAATCGATGTGGCATATAGATCTGCATATATCTCGCAATCTCTATGAATCCCTGCTCTGATACGCTCAAGAACTGTGTATAATAATGTGCCATCTTCAATGGCAGTGGCTGTGCAGGGCTGACCCATGTCCTTTGTATATAAATATGCCATATCTCCTGTCTGATGACTCTGTTCCTCTCAGAGAGAGAGAGGGTGTAAGTGGGAGCCTGAGTATCATATAGAAGAGGTGGGAGTCTATCAATGTCCAGCCCATGTCTGTCAAACCAAGCTTTAGTCTGTGCATACCATGACGTGGTATCCCCCGCTCGAGCCATCTCCTGAGATGCCATATATGCTCTATATGCAATGCGATCTCTGTCCATATCCTGAAATCTGTGTAGGAAGCAGACTGTCTGAAATAATGCCTCGACTAGCATGGGCGGTGTGGCAAGCTCTGCTCGCACAATGTCATGTGGGACTGAGGCCTTGCTGCGAATCAATCTAGATATCATGATCACTTGAGGTGCGAATCAATCTAGATATCATGATCACTTGAGGTGCTCGCACAATGTCATGTGGGACTGAGGCCTTGTTGCGAATCAATCTAGATATCAGAGAGAGAGAGGAGAGAGGAGAGAGGAGAGAAGAAGAGAAGGAGAAGAAGAGGGATGGAAGAAGAAGAGAAGAAGAAGAAGGAGAAGAAGAGGGAGAGAGAGGAGAGAGGAGAGAGGAGAGAGGAGAGAGGAGAGAGGAGAGAGGAGAGAGGAGAGAGGAGAGAGGAGAGAGGAGAGAGGAGAGAGGAGAGAGGAGAGAGGAGAGAGGAGAGAGGAGAGAGGAGAGAGGAGAGAGGAGAGAGGAGAGAGGAGAGAGGAGAGAGGAGAGAGGAGAGGGGAGAGAGGAAAGAAGAAGAGAAGGAGAAGAAAAGGGAGAGAGAGGGGGAGAGAGAGAAGAGAAGAAGAGAAGAGGAAGAAGAAGAAGAGGGAGAAAGAGAGGGAGAGAGAGACTCTTCGAGGGATCCCATTTCTCTTCCCCTCCTAAGAAGGTGGACAGCCCTTTTCCCCTTTGCTCGTGAATCACTATACCTTTTTCCGCAAGATTATTGTCCATCTGCAAGCCTAATTCTTCCCCCCAATCAGCCCCACCGATCAAGCACAAGGTGCGAAAGTCTTGTGTGACTCACGTCTAAAAGAGACGAAGTTTGAGAATGGCCCCCAAGCAAATGAAACGCGCTCGGATGGCAATCCCTCAATGAGCAACGGAGCCTCAGGCGAGGGCATCACTACCCATCCAACAGTGGTACTAATCGTAAGTAATGTATATCCAAATTGATAAATGCTTGCTTTGATTCCCACATGAGATGCATTAGGAGGAGGAGGAGGAGGAGGAGAAGAAGAGAGAGAGAGAGAAGAAGAAGAAGGAGAAGAAGAAGAAGGAGAAGAGAAGAAGAAGAAGGAGAAGAAGAGGGAGGGAGAGAGAAGAAGAAGAAAATAAGAAGAAGGAGAAGAAGAGAGAGAGAGATAGAGGAAGAAGAGAAGAAGAAGAAGAAGGAGAAGAAGAAGGAGAGAGAGAGGAGAGAGGAGAGAAGAAGAGAAGGAGAAGAAGAGGGAGAGAGAGGGGGAGAGAGAGAAGAGAAGAGGAAGAAGAAGAAGAGGGAGAGAGAGAGAGAGAGAGAGAGAGGGAGAGAGAGATTCTTTGAGGGATCCCATTTCTCTTCCCCTCCTAAGAAGATGGGCAACCTTTTTCCCCTTTTCCCGTGAATCACTATACCTTTTTCTGCAAGATTATTGTCCATCTGCAAGTCTAATTCTTCCTCCCAATTAGCCCCACCGATCAAGCACAAGGTGCGAAAGTCTTGTGTGACTCGTGTCTAAAAGAGACGAAGTTTGAGAATGGCCCCCAAGCAAATGAAACGCGCTCGGATGGCAATCCCTCAATGAGCAATGGAGCCTCGGGTGAGGGCATCGCTGGCCATCCATCAGTGGTACCGATCATAAGTAATGCATATCCAAATTGATAAATGCTTGCTTTGATTCGTGTATGAGATGCATTAGACCTGTACAAGAATAGGACATTAAAAATGATAAAATACATCGCAAGTATTCGAAAGACTAAATTCCCCAAATGCGCATATCAAGAGAAGACCATTGTATTTAGATGCTATACGATAAATTCATAAATATATAAAATTCAAGCATTGTCAAATTCCCGTCATCGCAATAGTAGGTGCATTTTTCATCACTTCAAAGGTATATGTCGCAACTCTCATGTCTGATAGATTGCATGGCAAGCAACTTATTCTAGAAGAGAATCATTTTCGATGCTCTAGACCTTTGCCAAACTCTCGCTAATAGCTCAATGCTCTTAGATTAGGAATCTTGATGTTGTGCTTAACTAGTACAAACAATGATCATAAGGATTAAAGACTAAGATGCCTTGGGATCCACCCGATAACCACTACGTTTATCAATCCAAATTTCAGAATTGGGCTAGATACAGACAACTCCGGCCTCAAAGGCAAGTAGAGAGCTCAAGGGGTTAGGGAAACATGAGGCAAAGGAAAGAATGATGCTTTCGTACTTGCTAAGAAGAGGGTTAGGTTATTGATAATTATAAGTGCTCAATAGAATTTACATTCATGCATAGTTGTATTAGACCTTGGCATGTGTCTTAGCCAAAGGTTAAGTAAATTTTGCATGGAATCGCTTAGATCCCAAGGGGGAGAGAAAATACGCGATGGAAAGGTTATCACGACTATTCTTGCAACGTTTGGAAAAGGATACCATTGTTTTGTTGATTGATCAAATAACATCCTAAATGCTTTTGCATTAAACTAATTATTGATGTGATTTGGATGGTTATTCCAAGTGCTTGTGCTTGATGGTAAATGCATGGTAGGGGTCAGTGATGACAAGTTTCCATGGGAAAATAAAGGGGTATTTTCTTGGAAGATGATACTAGGATGATTGCCTTGATTGTGCTTAATTGGATTAATTAAGGAAGGATATTTTGCACGGGTGGATCATCTACAATATCGCACCGTGGATTAACTCGAGAGGGCACTGCTCGATTCATGGGCCGAAGATCGAGTGGTGAAAAGGCCAACCACGGAAATTGTGTTTCACTTCCAGGTCACTTGGGGTCAGTGGAGCTTTGGACACCCCTTGCCGAGTTCGGAATGGAGTTGAAGATTGCCGTGAGCCCAATGTCTGTGGTGTTGAAAGATCGTATTCTAGGTACTGGATGGAAATTATGGTGCCATGTGGACCGGGTACTTCTGTTGGACAAAAGGGATATATAATTTCTCTTGAATGGGCAAGAGACAAAGATTAACTTGAAGATCAGTTAAGGGACTTGTTTGTCAAAATGAATGCTTGTTTTGTTTTCGTGTCAATGCTGTAAATTACCCTATTCCCTAAAAGGCCTAATTAAGGAAGCTGATTTTGAATGTGACATATAAATGTGATAGGGCCTAATTAGAAAACTAAGGCTAACAAGGGAAGTGGGTGGGCGGAACTCCCAATGGATCTGTCCTATGGCAGGGTGGTCCCAGAGAATTGGGAGGCTTCTCACAAGGTTGTATTGGCATTCAACCTTTAGGTATTGTTAGGTAAGAACTTGATTTCATGCCATTTTAGGGGACCGGAATGGGACTATGCCCTATGAGCAGAGAGGTTGAGCGGCGCATCTCTCTTGTTTCCTATTCTCTTTGAACCAAGGGCGGTATGGATCTGCTTTAGATTGGGTATCTCTACGTAAAGTAGGATATCCAAGACCCGACGCTACAATGCTGATAGGAGACATTGACCACTAGGGACTGAAGTTTCAGATTGATCCTAGTGGGCTCAGCCATGAGCGTTCTGTTGCGAGGCAGACTCGGGAAACCCTAGGTGACAAACCTTGGAACATTCCATGGGAGTGCGAGGCAACGACGCTTAGATTCATTTCTCAATGGACCACTAAAAAGTTCTTGGACAGCCGATAGGTGGGCACGTTACACATATCTCGATTCTAATCATGCATCTATGACACAACTAGATTTTACCCTGATGGGGTTCCTTCCCCACCCACCCATCTTTTCTCACCCCACTCCTGATGACGTTCCTCTCCTCTTTTTCGCTATCCCTTGATTTGATGAGTTTCCATGTGAATCTACCCTATGTTCACCAACGCCCATATCCAATCTTATAGCCCTGTTTGTCCCTTTGAATGATACACTTTTTCTTTTTATAGCCCCCTGTTCTGATCAATGGTTTATAAGTTATTAATTTTTGAAGAATTTTACGTCATCTTGACGTGTTTCCATGTGAATGTGGTCTTTTTGCTTCAGAAAAGCAAATGGATGTGAGAGTCATGCCCTATACCTTCCACTTGACATTTTTTCCTTTTACAGCTAGTCCTTCTGAGGTACGATTTGTCCGTTATTAATTTTTGCAGGTTATCATGTCTTTTTCATGCACCTTTTCATTCTTTTTCCATGCAAACTTGCCCTATTCTTTGATTTGATAGCTTTGCCTGACTCACCTTCCTACCCATTATTGCTTTTTACTCTGCCCTGTTTCGACTTCTAGATTTTTCTTTGTTAATTTGTATTTGTGTTTTAGAGCCCCGTTTAACCTTTTTCCATGTGAATGCCTCCTCTGGTGTGCAGATCGGATGCTGTACGCTCGCGTAGTGAATGCCGGAAGGTCCCCAAGAATAAAAGAACTCTACTTTTTGCACAAAACTCAAGGTAAAAAGCATGCACGACATGAACAAGAGACCAATTGGGTGCAATCTCCCCCCATGCCTTGTGTGAGCGCTCCACAAAGCATGTATTTTATGTATTAATCATCTTCAAGCTCAAATAATAGCCCAAATTACAAAATAGCAAGCTTTTAGCTTTTGAGTTTGCTTTAAATAATAGCCCAAATTACAAAATAGCAAGCTTTTAGCTTTTGAGTTTGCTTTAGCACAAAATAGAAATAAAGCTAATGGGCAGTGCCCAAAGAGTCAGGCATACCCAATACACTATCCAAGTACAAATAACATAATCGTGCGCCCATGCGCATACAAAATAATAAATAAATATCCAATGCCCCAATAAATAGGCGTGACAAAATATAGGCGCCATGTCTAAGATATGCGCCCATCAAAATATAAATGATAATTCGAATACTCGCTATCCTCCAATGCTTTCCTCCGCCACTGCTGCCATCTCTACACATTAACTGAAGCATTCACAATCGTTAGTAAAATAATACAATTAAACCGACAAAAGTGAATACCTAGCAGTCTTCAGCTACATAAATAAATCAACTGGTTAGAAATCAATCCTAACCTTAATTTATTACGAGTGCGCACTCTAAACTCATAAATGTTTATTAATTTAATATGCATTTTGTGGAATTACCCGCTATGGAATCACCCATGTACACACTAAATTAATGAAACGCCCGAAAAGGATAGGCATCCCCATCAACTCCTCGCACAAAGAATCCACTTTGTGTATGAGCCCCGGTCATCAAAGTTTACGGAATCCACCGTAAAACCTCACGGAATCCACCGTGGCACGGAATCCACTGTGAAATATGCCTCCTGGCATCATCCTCATCCCCTCGGAAATGCATTTTGACCTAATCACTCTGTTATCCACACTTTTCTTAACATTTTTCCTTTTTATTGTCTTTTGTTCTGATGCACGAATCTTCCACAATTAATTTCCGTGTCCAGTATAGCAGATGCATTTTTATTGTTTTTTCCATGCACACGTGCTTTACCTCCCCCAGAAATTGTATTTTTCCGTATCCATCGAGTCCAACACCTAATTGCAGACCTTTTTCCTTTTCATGTCGATGGGTTTTGACTTACTTTTCCCTCCATATTGAATTTTATGTCTTGTTTCGGGTGTATTTTTGTGCGTTTTTTTCCACGTGAGCGAGTCCTATCCCAGTCGGAACCACATTTTAACGTGTTTGGCCTGCTCACTTTTCCTTTTTCCCACACTTCATTTTGACAGACACATTTTGTGGTATTAATTTTTGTGTGTTTTGCATGCCTCATGTTTTTTTTCTCTTTTGCACGTGTTGTCCGTGTTTTCGGGTTTGGACGCATGTTTTCGCGTCCGTAAGGCCGTCCTTCATTCGCATGTCCACCCCACCTGCCATTTCGATCTTGGCACCGCAATTTTTTTTACCCATGCGCCTGCCTTTGCATACAAGACGAGATGGGTTTCATTTTTTCAAACTTTTACCTTTTAAAAAAAAACAAAACACACAAAACATAAATTTAAAAAGAAAAAAAAACACAAATTCCCCCCTCTCCTGTTCATAACCACCCCTTCCCTCCTCTCTCTACTCCCTCTTCTTCTTTCTTCTCTCCCTCTCTCTTTTTCTCTCTTCCTCTCTCTCCCCGACACCACTTCCCTGCTCCTTCCCTCTTTCTCTCACCTCCCCCCCTCTCTCTCTCTCTCTCTCTCTCTCTCTCTCTCTCTCTCTCTCTCTCTCTCTTCTTCTTCTTCTTCTTCTTATGCTTCTCCCCACTCCTCCTACTCCTTCCTCTTCTTATTCTTATTATTATTATTCTTCTTGCCTCTGCCGCTGCCCGGTTTGCCGTCACCTGCCGCTGCAAGAGGCCGCGCTCGCCGCCATTGGTTGGCCGCCTACCGCTGATGTGGTGCCTGCTGCTGCCACCTGTGCCCCCTACCCGAACCACCCCCAATCCCACACACCTCGCCAACCACACCATCCCCCAATCCCCCTAACCCCACTACCGCCATTCCCACTACACCCTTCCCACTTACTAATTGCCCCTATCTAAGTCCCCCTTCCTACTAGCCCCCCCCCCCACCCCCTATCTAAGCCCCCCTTCCTACTAGCCCCCCCACCCCTGCCCCCACCCCCCTTTTACACCCCCCCTAGCACATGTTCCTGCAGGCCCCCTCCATTCCCGCAGACACCGCCGCCATCAATTCTCCTTCCCCTCAATTTTTGAGAAAACAAAAGTAAACCAACAACACCTAGTTCCACAACACTGCTTGCGGGTGTTCATGCATGTGCGTGGGAATTGTTGTGCCACGTTTGGGAGTTCTTCGCAAGTGTTTACACACGAGGACATGCGTCTAGTCTTGTTCGTGTGGTGGTGCATGCCTGTCCATTCACACAGAGTTGTTCACATGCAAACTCAGGTATCTCCTCTTTTTTATTTTTCAAAAACTCGAGAAAACACCTAAAAACACTTAAAATTTTCATAAAAAGTCATATAAATTTAATTTAAAAAACAAAAAAAGAAAAAAAAATTCTTAACTAATTGGAAATTTTCCAAGATGATTTTTGTGGTCATAATGCAAAAAATTAATTATAAAAAATTAAGAATATTCAAAATCCTTTTAAAAGTTATTAAAATTTGAATAAAATTCAATAAAAACCAATAAATATAAAAAATAATTTCAAAAAAATTAAAAATAACACCACCTTTATTGCACATTTTTGAAATATTCCATAAGCTGAAAATGCTGAGTCCACTTGACAAAATATTATTTTATAGCTAAAATGCTATTTTTTAAACCTGAATTTGTGGAAATTTCATTTTAACTTTTGAAAATAAGTTAAAAAATGCTTGATAAATGTAAACACATTGTATAAACCTGATGGTTCAATTCTCACTCACGGTTGATTCTATAAAGCTCATTATTAAAATTTAAAAAATAAGAAAACTAAATAATAATAATAACAACAATAACAACAATACACAAACATTAATAACAACCAACCAAACCAAATAGGACCACACTAACTTTGCCTTGATATTTATTTTTTAAATAAGATGTCACATTTTTTTCTAGTTAATGGCTTTTGTTTTTTTCAGACTCATTGTATCTTGGGCCTGATCCGTGCACATTCCGTTTCTTGCATACACACCCCTACCAAGTATTTATTTTTATATTTTCTGCCTCATTTATTTTGGATTACCCCACAACCACATTTAATTGTTAAAATAAAATTTAATCACCCACTTTTCCATGCGCACTTGAGCCACACACACATTTTTCTAATAAATTAAAATAAACTCGTCATTCACTTAGCATGCGGTTCGTGCGGTATAGATACATGTAACTTTAATTAAAAATGAACCCGCTGTCACAAAAATGAACCTGCTGTCACAAAAATGACGCACTAGCAAAAAAGTGCTCCACACACCATTAATTTCTAATGAATAAATCTGCATCTAGAGACCTCAGTCCAGGTATCAGAGTTCGGGTTTCCTTTAATGCACCGCTTCACCCTAATAATTTGTAATTAAAATTTTAAGAAGGAACCTTTGTTTTCTTTTTAAGGTTTAACACCTAATAAAATTTTACCAATTTTTAACTAATTTGCTTAAATGAACCATTCATTGAACTAATTCTCCTCACTGCACAGTTTTCTCTTTTCAATAAATGCACTTTGTGGGATGGGCATGTGCAGTCTTTCAAGTTGTTTCTATTGTTCAATTTGATTACAGATATTTTGATCATGTGGTCCTGAGTGGATTGTTGTGTTTGGTTGCTATGACACGATTACGGATACGGTTTGTAGTTTTCTTTTCTGCCTGATACAGCGCTTTAAGGTGTTTGTTTGTCTTGCATTGCATGAAGCTTTCGGTCTCATATGTGTAGAGGTCATGCCGAATTTTTTCTAGGATATGGATTGTTTGGGGTGGTGAGTCAGTTAGCCATGTCTCTGCGTGTCTATTTTGGTTGATCTCTTATTTATGGTTATCCTATTGTTTTGCAGGCATTCACTGTGACTATCTATGTGTGTGGTGTGTGTGTGTGTAAAACCATCTGAATGGTGCCTCATACCCCTCCCCCAATCCAGTATGTCCCTCTAGTATCGCATGATTAGTCCTTATTATTGGATTCAGACCTTGTCGCTAAAGAAGGCTTATCCAAGTTTGTGGCTCATTCCTTACCACTAGTTCCAGATGATCCTACCCTCTGTGATCACTTTCTAGCCTCTTACAGTAAGAGGTCTGGTTTTGTTCGCGGTACTACTATTCTTCTAACGCCTAAGAGTTTGGGCAAGGATCTTTGTCTACCATATCATGGGGAGTTTTTCCCTGTTGCCCATCAGTCATTTTCTCCAATGAGGATATTTTGAAGCTATTGCAAAAGCGGACTCAAGATGTTCTAGATCCAAAGAAGGTTATTACCATGTCAGGGGTTAGTGTCTTCATGATTTCCGATCCCCTCTAGAAGCAGACATGCCAATTCCTTCCACACAAGTTTATGCCTACCAAAACCCCATCTCATTACCTCTCCAAGGAGTTGTTCACAACTTTCCGTATGGTTTTGAAAGATATCACTATTGATTGGAGTACTTACCTCCTGCCCAAGATGGATCAACATTTTGTCCAAGTTACTCGAGAAAATGTGACTAATGTCACCTTTGGGTCTTACCTTCATGTCTTCTTAACACATGCTGCTCCTATTAAGAAAGTCCCTTTCCCTCCAATTGATCCTCCTGAAGTTCCTCCTCATCCTAATGAAGAGGCTAATGAGATCATTGAGGATGATGATTCTCCCCCTCCGTTAGTTCTGTAGAGAAAACACCTTAAGAGGGTGGCTGAATCAGCTCGAGTTCCTCCTCCTTCCATTCTCATTACCGTTCGTGCTCAATCCTATAGCACATTGCATGCTTTCCTTCAGATGCCAAATCTTTTTAGAGCCTGTAGAGATGGGATGCTGGACATCACTATTCCTTCTATGCACCACCTGGTAATGGGAGATGCCATTCCTTTTTTGTGCAACGATATCGAGAGTTTCATTGAACTTTCGCTTAGTGCTTTTACAAAACATATTTAATCTTCATTTTATGAAGAAGTTCAACAATCTAAGGAGGAGATGAATAAGGCTAATACTAAGTTAACCTCTATTAAGGAGAAATTTTTTGACCTTTGTACGCAAATGGAGTAGTAGACTAAGCTCATGGATACCCAAACAAATGAAATCTCTATGTTGAAAGCTCAATTGGTCGAAGCTAGGTCTCAATTTGTTACTATAATAGAGGAGAGGGATAGGTTACAGAAGGAGGGTCAAGAGATGAAGGTGGTAATAGCTGTCCAAGCAGAGCAGTTTAAATCCATCATAGCTATCTTAGACCAAAGCCATGCTTAGATCTAGCAACTCAAAGATTAGTTGGCTTAGTCTCAACCTACTACGCAGAGTTCTAGGCAACTCGCTTCTTCTTTGACCCCTACGGACTTGGCAGTTCTCCAATGACAGGCCATGTTATGTCCTTTGTTCCAAGCCAAAGTGGAAAGGCTGTAGTCCAAGATGGACTTATTAAGGTCTTCATTTGAGCAATTTCAGGAGTATATTCCTCTTGATCATTCCTTTTTTTTCCACTATCAGTTTTGCAGAAGTTGGCCTTCTATATTAATCTCTCAACAATGGATCTACCTCTTTCAGATGATGGTTGGAGTGGAGCTTAGTCTTCTGATTTGCTAATGGAAGTAGTCTGCATGGTCTTTGAAGACTCTGTGACTTTGGATACAACGCTGATGTCTTACATGTATTTATGAGGTGATCTGTTGATTTTAGATAATGAAGATCTAGCTTGGTATGTAGGGGATGTGGTCTTATAGGCTTCATTGTACATCAAACATTTGGAGTTGAGGATTGATGAAATGTTCTAGTGCCATTCTTCTAAAGTGGCTGCTTGCCCTAACACTTTATGGCATACAATGATTGATTCCGTAGTCTTGAACCAAAGATAGAATAGATGCACATGCAGCTTGGACAATTTTTGAGAGCATGTTTTCAGTAAATACAAAGGCACGAAAGATTCAACTCAAGCAAGAGTTGAATGCCTTGAAGAAAGAAAAAATCTCTATCAACGAGTATGTGTTGAAGGTGAGGAGCATTGCAGATGCTTTCGCAGCGATTGATGCAATGCCGGATGATGATGATTTGGTTTCATCCACTCTGAGTGGTCTTCACAATGAGAAGGCATGGAAATCATTTGTTACTTTACTATATGTACGAAAGCCATTTCCAGATTTTAATGAGGTGATCTCTCTCATGATTATTGAAGAGATCAATATGTAGGGTGATTCGTCTGAAAGAAATGGTGAACAGGTCCAAGCATTTTACTCGAGTTCAGGAAGGGGACGTGCTAGATCCTCTTTGAGAGGCCATGGTATGGGATGCGCTGGCGATAACTAGCAAAACAGGTTCAATCAACAGTTTGGTGAAATGCAGGTTTCTGGAGGTAGAGGAAACTTTAGAGGCAGGGGGAGCTCTAGAGGAAGAGCTGGATGTCAGAATGGAGGTTTTGGAAATTCTGTTATTGTTTGCCATTATTGTGGCAAAACAAGCCATATTGCATCCCATTGCTATGCAAAGAAGGATGATATTCGCAGTGGTAAATTGCAGCAAGGAAACTATGGATCATCTTCACGACAGAATGAAGACAAAAATGGGCGTCTTTTTGTTGTGCAACATATGATGAATGCAATTACAGGAAAGGGGACACATGATGATGTATGGTATATCGATTCAGGTGCATCTAATCAGATGACCAATCATGTTGAATGGGTTGGAGAGATGCAGGACTCACAAAACCCAGGTTATGTGCAGACAGATGATAATTCATGCCACCCAATTTCACACATTGAAAAGGTTCCCTTGTCCTTGTATGATGGCCAGACACAAAGAGGTTGACAGATGTATTACATGTGCCATCAATTACAAAGAATCTAGTATCTGTTGGCCAAATGGTAGAGCAGGGGGTTGTAGGTCTGATTCAATGCAAAAGGTTGTTTTGTAGAATACTTTAATGATAAGTGTAGGTTGGTCGCAAAAGGAAGTAGAGTTGGCTGAATGTTCACTTTAGATGCTGGAATTCCTGCAATAGATGTTGCTATGTATGCTAAAGGAAAATGAGTAGTTGTAGATATTGAAATATGGCATAAACGTATTGGACATGCAAATGTGCGAAGGCTAAAATTGATGCAGTCCAGAGGATTGGTTACAGGGTTGCCTTCTTTTAGAGTTGCAAAATTGCATAAAGTCTGTGAAGCATGCCAATTTGGTAAGCATGCAAGACAACCCTTCTTGCATGATAGAGGAGTGAGTAGAAATATAATTGATGTAGTGCATACGGATGTTTGGGGGCCTACACAGAATGTATCTCTTGGTGGCAGCAAAAACTTTGTCACATTTATTGATGACTGTTCAAGGAAGTTATGGGTATACTTCATGAAGGAAAAAAGTGATGTGTTTGAGCACTTCAAATCTTTTAAGGTAGTTGTTGAAATAGAAACATGCTTAAAAGTAAAGTGCTTGCTACTAGCAAACTCTAGCTCCAACCAGTCCAAAAAATACCAAACTCAACCAAAGGCCATCAAGTTCCATTGGCTCCGAAAGGGGGGTAAAACCCCAAGTCACCAAGTCAGTTGGTTAGAAAGCTCTTAGTTCACCTCTTCTTCTTTTCTCTGTTCAAAGTGTTGTCCACTGCCTGTGTACTACGATCGCGGCGCACACGATTTCACAAATCCTCTCTTTATTTTTTTCTTTTTATAAAATCTCCAAACTAACTAAAATATCACTTGTTTTTTCTTTTAAATGACATCCAGTTCTAAAATCTCCATATCTTTTTTTAGGATAATATCTAAAATATCTAAAATATACTAGTTTTGCCCAAAATCTAATATTTTTGGACCATCCAAACTATACACATTAACCTAGTGATTAATATAACTCATAAGTCTCGTTCACGTTGCAATTTACGTGAAGGGTGGCTATAATCCTTGCCAATCCGAGAAAAATATCAAATTTACAACTCTTAATTTTTCTAAATAAAATATTTTAAAAATTATTAATAATTAATGTTAGTTAGTTTTTACCTTAGTTAATCTTTAGTTAGTAATCTTATTAGCTTATTAATTGGCTAACTAACTTTCAAACTAACCAACTAACTTTTATTGTGTGGAAATATTACAGTTTATCAATCAATATAAGTGCTCAATAGAATTTACATTCTTGCATAGTTGTATGAGACCTTGGCATGCGTCTTAGCCAAAGTGTTAAGTAAAATTTGCATAGAATTGCTTAAATCCCAAGGGGAGAGCAAATACACAATGGAAAGGTTATTGCGACTATTCCTACAATGTTCAGAAAAGGATACCATTGTGTTGTGGATTGATAAAATAACTTCCTAAATGCCTTTGCATTAAAATGATTGTTGGATGTGATTTGGATGGTTATTTCAAGTGCTTAAGTTTGATGGTAAATGCATGGCAAGGGTCAATAATGACAAGTTGCCATGAGGGTAAAGGAATATTTTCTCAAAAAATGATATTAGGATTGATTGCCTTGATTGCGCTTGATTCTTAATTGGAGTAATTAAGGAAGGATATTTTACACAGGTGGATCATCTCTAAGGTCACGCCATGTTTCAAATTGAGAAGGCACCATTGGATTCACGTGCTGAAGGTCGAGTGGTGAAAAGGCCAACCACAGAAGTTGTGTATCACTCCTAGATCACTTGGGGTCAGTGGAGCTCGAGACACCCCTTGCCTAGTTTGGAATGGAGTTGTGGATTGCTGTGAGCCCAACGTTTAGGGCGTTGGAAGATCCTATTCTAGATACTGGATGGAAATTACGATGCCATGTGATTTGGACCAAGCACTTCAGTTGGACAGAAGGGATACATAATTTCTCCTGTATGGGTAGGAGACAAAGAATAAATGGGAAATAAGTTAAAAAACTTGTTTGTCAAAAAGACTGCTTGCACTATTTTTGTGACTGTGCTATAAGTTATGCAAACGAACCATATTCCCTAAAAGGCTTAATGAAGGTAGATGATTTTAAGTGTCACACATAAATGTGGTAGGACCTAATTAGAAAACTAAAGCTATCAAGGGAAATGGGTGGGTGGAATTCCCGATGGGTCTGTCCTATGGTAGGGTGGTCCCAGAGAACTGGGAAGCTTCTCACAAGGGTTTATGGTCGTTCGACCTTTAGGCATGGTTAAGTTAGAACTCAATTCATGCCATTTTAGGGGACCGAAATGGGACTATGCCCTATGGGCAGAGAGGTTGAGCGGCACATCTCTTTTGTTTCCCATTATCTTTGAACCAAGTGTGGCGTGGGTTTTCTTCGAATTGGGTATCTCTGCGTAAAGTAGGATGTCCAAAACCTGATGCTAGAATGTTATTAGGAGATCTTGGCCCCTAGGAACTCATATTTTAGGTTGATCCTAGTGGGTTTGGTTGCGAACGTTCTGCTGCAAGGTGGATTCGGGAAACCCTAGATGACAATCCCCAGAACATTCCATGGGAGTGGGGGG
Organism: Lygodium microphyllum; assembly: GCF_053477565.2. Classification (NCBI taxonomy): domain Eukaryota; kingdom Viridiplantae; phylum Streptophyta; class Polypodiopsida; order Schizaeales; family Lygodiaceae; genus Lygodium; species Lygodium microphyllum. Next base: position 59,135,476 of record NC_141136.1, on the reverse strand, counting down.
CAGTGAGCTTAGATTCATTTCTCAATGGACCACTAAACACATGCATGGCCAGCCAAAAGGGCACATTACAATTGGTATCAGAGCAAAACTTCATAATCATATGTGATAGATTTATGTATGGATCCTAGGCATATCCTAAACAGAATAACCTAAATGGTATGACTTGATTTTCAAGCTTTTTCTGCACCCAGGAATGTTGACATGCAAGAGAAGACATTCCTTCTCAAGAAAATTAAGGAACCCAAGTTTGATGGAGAAGGGATAGATGTCGTAGCAGCCGAGGCGGAGATATGGATTGAGTCGATGGATGACTATTTCTCTGCTTCAGGAACTGCTGCTACCAATCAAGCAATGATAGCAAAACTTAAGTTAGTTGGACATGCTTGGTTATGGTGGAAGCAATGGTGCAAAGATCAAGGTATTTCGAAAGCCACTATCACTTGGGCTCAGGTGAAAGATGCTGTACGTGGATGATACCTTTCGCCAACCTACTAAACTTTGAAGATGAATAAATTCTTCAAGCTCAAGCAGCTGGAACTAACCTTGGAAGCCTACTACTCGGAGTTTGTAACCCTACTAAAATACACACCACCTATGGATATTGCGCAACAAGTATCCAAGTTTTACCATGGCCTAAACACTCCTCTGAACCATTGTCATGAAGCACTGCATCCAACAAACTTTTGAGATGCATAACTTCAACTGAAGCCAATCATCCAAGAACTTAATTCGGGCAGTAGTGACAAAGAGGATTCCTGAGATCAAGGCAAGAGAGATGCCATACGTGTAGAGAGATAGGGTACATCCGTAGGAGATGTCCCTACCATCAATGCTTCCACTGCAATGAGCTAGGACACATCCAAATTGATTGTCCTGACTTAAGTCCGAAAGAAATTGAGCCTCCAAGTAAATGAAGCTTCACAAACGCCATCTTTGGATATATAGAGGAATCATATGAAGATGAAGACCTCGAATCTACTACACCTCTTCAAGATGATGAGAAATCCTAAAAAAATCTTATTGATATGTAATATAGCTTATATTGGGAATAAATCCTACTCTTGTACCTATGGTTAATTGCAATAATATGAGTTTCTCTAACTTGAGTCATTACAAGTAGTGCATCGGATGGTGGGTCTTAACCCATAGGCCCTAAGCCCCATCAATGTTTGTCTTCCCCAGTTATTTCGAGATGAGGACACCTCGAGTTATCTAAGGGCGAAAGGATGTAACATCCCGTGGCCTACAGAAACCCCCTCCCCTTATTATTAAAAAAATAATCAAATTTTTTTTCTTTCCTCTCTATCATCGCCAACAGGTGATGAGGGGGGAAAGAGAAGGGCGTGAGGAATGATAACGATGGGAGGAGGAAAACGAAGATGATGTGGAGGGAGAACATGGAGATAACAATGAAGGAGAGGAAGATGATGGCGATGTTGTCAAGGGAGAAGAAGTGGTCGATGATCGCCATGATGGAGGACAGGATGGCGTCGATCAAATAAATGGGGGGAGGAGCACACGTGTGCTACCTCACTCCCCCCCATTATCTATTTTCCCCCCTATAATTAATAGCTCCTTACCCTTATAAAACACCTTGCATATCGTAAAGGAAGGGAGGGAAGGATAGCACCTTCCCCCCCGGTTGCTGCCAACCTGAGTACGAGGGAGAGAGAGAAGAAGAAGAAGAAGAAGAAGAAGAGAGAGAGGGAGAGAGAGAGAGGAGAAGAAGGGAAGAAGAAGAAAGAGAGAGAGGAGAAGAAGGGAAGGAGAAGAAGAAGAGAGGGAGAGAGAGAGAGAGAGGGTGTGACAGAGAGGGAGAGAGAGAGAGAGAGAGAAACCTCCAAGAGGTTCTCCTCCTCTTCCCCTCCTTAGAGGGCGGCCACACACACCCACTCCCCTTTTCTACGAAATTTTCCCCCACCATAGTTTAGTTCTCTTCCCAAATTGGGCCCACTAATCAATAAAAAAGTGTGGAATACTTGTGTGATTCACGTAGTGGGAAGACGAAGATTGGGAATGGCTCCCAAGCAGAAAATGTCACACGCAGATGGCAATCTTGAAATGAGAGCCTTGAGCGAGGACATCACTGCCAATCTGAATGCGATACTGAGATCGTAAGTAATGCATTTTTAAAATTAATTAGATGCTTGCCTTGATTTCCTACATGAGATGCATTAGACCGTGCGAGAATAGGATATTAAAAAGGATAAACTGCATCGCAAGTATTTGAAAGACTGAATTACCCAAATGCGCGTATCAAGAGAAGACCATTGTATTTAGATGCTATATGAGGAATTCATAAATATATAAGACTCAAGCATTGCCAACTTCCTGTTCTTGCAATAGTAGGTGTATTTTTCATCATTTCAAAGGAATATGTCGCAACTCGCATGTCTGATAGATTGCATGGCAAGCAAATTATTCTAGGAGAGAATCATTTTCAAAGCCCTAGACCTTTGCCAAACTCTAGCTAATAGCTCATGTTGTTAGATTGGGAATCTTGATGTTGTGCGTAACTAGTACAAACAATGATCATAAGGATTAAATGCTAAGTTACCTTGGGACCCACCTGATAACCACTACATTTATCAATCCAAATTTGGGAATTGGGCTAGATACACAAAACTCCCACCTCAAAGGCAAGTAGAGAACTCAAGGGGTTAGGGAGAATATAAGTGGTCAATAGAATTTACATTCTTGCATAGTTGTATGAGACCTTGGCATGTGTCTTAGCCAAAGTGTTAAGTAAATTTTGCATAGAATCGCTTAGATCCCAAGGGGCATAGAAAATACATGATAGAAAGGTTATTGTGACTATTCCTGCAATGTTTGGAAAAGGATACCATTGTATTGTTGATTGATCAAATAATGTCCTAAATGCCTTTCCATTAAATTTATTGTTGGATGTGATTTGGATGATTATTCCAAGTGCTTGTGTTTGATGGTAAATGCATGGCAGGGGTTAGTAATGACAAGTTGCCATGAGGGTAAAGGAATGTTTTCCCGAAAAATGATATTAGGAAAAATTACCTTGATTGTGCTTGATTTTGAATTGGATTAATTAAGGAAGAAGGTCATGCCATGTTTCAACCCAAGAGGGCACTGCTCAATTCACAGGCCGAAGGTCAAGTGGTGAAAAGGTCAACCACGGAAGTTCTGTCTTACTCCTAGGTTACTTGGGGTCAATGGAGCTCCGGACACCCCTTGCCTAGTCTAGAAGGGAGTTGTGGACTGCCGTGAGCCCAACGTCTAGGGTGTAGGAAGATCCTATTCTAGATACTCGATAAAAATTACGGTGCCATGTGATTTGGACCGGGTACTTCTATTGGATAGAAGGGATACATAATTTCTCTTGTATGGGCAAGAGACAAAGAATAACTAGAAATAAGTTAAGGAACTTGTTTGTCAAATAGACTGCTTAAACTATTTTTGTGATTATGCTATAAGTTACTCGAACAAACCCTGTTCCCTAAAAGGCTTAACTAAGGACGCTGATTTTAAGTGTCACACATAAATGTGGTAGGACCTAATTAGAAAACTAAAGCTATTAAGGGAAGTGGGTGTGGACGAAACTCTCGACACGTCCAGGGTGGTCCCAAAGAACTAGGAAGCATCTCACAAGGGTTTATCATCATTCGACCTTTAGGCATGGTTAAGCTAGAATGTGATTCATGCCATTTTAGGGGACAAGAATGGGACTATGCCTTATGGGCAAAGAGGTTGAGCAGGGCATCTCTCTCGTTTCCCATTCTCTTTGAACCAAGTGCGACGTGGGTTTGCTTCTGATTGGGTATCTCTACATAAAGTAGGATGTCCAAAACCTGATGCTAGAATGTTGTTAGGAGACCTTGGCCCCTAGGAACCTAGATTTCAGGTCGATACTAGTGGGTTCAGCTACAAATGTTCAGTTGCAAGGTAGACTCAAGAAACCCTAGGCGACAAACCCTGGAATATTCCATGGGAGTGACGAGCGGAGATGCTTAGATTCATTTCTCGATGGACCACTAACAATGTGACTGGACAACCAAAAGGAGGCACGTTACATAGTCCATGGGCTCCTAATGCTCTATGCAAGTCGTCATGATTGCACTGCACACAGGAGCTGCCCACTCTACAACTGGAACACACGTAGATCTGGACAGTGATTGATGAATTACAGAATGCTGGAGTCAAAGCTAATCAATGTCTATGATTGAGGTATCAAGAGGGAGCACCTTGAGGTTGGAAAGATATGTCTAGAAGAAAGCTCAGGGAGATGTGCCTTGGTTGAGGAGATCTCAATCCTTTGAGTCGGGTAGATCCTGCAGGCTATGGCAACCATTGAAGCATTACAGAAGGTAGAGTGAGAATGGAGCTAGAAGTGAAGTCATGAGCTAACCAGAAGTGAAGATGAGCTAGGCTAAGCTAGGCTATGCCCGTCTAGGCTCTGATACCATGTTGAAACATGGATCTAGGACATGGCAATGTGAAAGTTATGGAGGTTGAAAGATAAAGACCAAACTCATGGACATAGACACAGACAAGACTAACTGTCACACAAGTGAATTAGGTTCCAAGATTGAGACTTGGACTCATAAACACAATCTCGTGTATGGATAATGACATAGACATTTTACTAAAAGAAAAGAGTACTTTCATAACATTAAAGAAAAGGAAGCAAGTAGAATGCTTTATAGGAAAGTCTAGGTAGCACATCCTCCTACTGTGCTTATGGGATTCTTGTCCTGAGCCCTCATTGCTCCTTCCAAAGAGACTAAAGTAGGTGTGATTGCAAACATCTCAACAATGTCTATCTTGGAGCTCAATTGCAAAAAAAAAACAACAAGATGATGATGAATAGGAGAAGAGATAAGAAATAGAAGGTTAAAGGCATCCATATGGCCTGAAACTTTATCCAATTATAATTTTTTTCTTAAATCTTACGATTTATTTTTGGTTGTGTAAATCCTTGTTCACCCATGTAATCATAATCTAGCTTAAGTAAAAAGAAAAAATGTGTTTCACCCACTTGTATAAGGGTCCTCTACTCCAACCCACCTAGGGGTTCAAAATGAATGTATATGTATGCATGTGTGTCTTGATATGTGTTCAAGATGAGGTTGCACAAGAATTTTCTTAGGTGGTGTCCTTTGCTTGAGATTTACTTCTCAAAAGGAATTTGTGAGTACGTGGTGTGTAGATAGTGCACATGTTGTTGCATATGTGGGTTTTTCCTACTATACAAAAAGGATGGAGTAGGTTCACCCAAGCAAGTGGTGCTCGAACAGACATTGGTACACACACATGAAACATGCATATGGTGGACTAGATGTGTCTATTCATGTAAACACTGCAATACAACATTGAGGGGAAGTGTTGAGATATTAAAGGGTAGCAATTGCAGTGGTGTAATTCTACATTGGATGGGTGAAAAGATTAAAGATAATACCTTGCTTAAGATGGGATGTTGAGAATGTAAACTTTGGTGTTTGCACATGTGTATATGTGAAAGCACTCTTATGTGCTTAAGATTGTATGTTGCATGAATATGGATGAGAGATGTGGAGTAAAGTGTGCACATAGGGTACACATGTAAAGTGTGAGAGATCATTGATGGAGCATCTTCTCCTTTAGTTTATGCAATAAAAAACGAAGAGAACATTTGAATGTGCATATTGTATGTTTTCCCTCTAAAACCATGGATTTCCTTGTCTATTACAATCCACCATAATTATGTGTCAATCCTTTTGTGCACACCATGATCAACCCCACATTAGGATTCTTGACACAGTTAGATAGGTCTGCATGTTTATACTTAGCATGTTGATAATCATTATGATCCTCGCATTGCCACTAACTTATCATTTATTATATTTAGTTTGTTGCATCTACCTACAACTGGCATAATTATAGCACCAGTTGATTAGCATAGTTAGTTATGTACCATTTGACTTAGTAGGCCACTTTTCTTTATGTTATATCTTATATATACACTTTATGTACATTTTATTGTGTGAAAGAAGAAAAAGAAACCAACAAAAAAATGTCTTGGCATCCATCTCTCTTCTTATGCTCTTGAGTGAGCTTCCTCGTGTGTGTGGTATGTGTTTAGTGCAACAACTCAAGAAAGACCCCCCCACCACATGATTCATGATAGCTTTCATTCCTTAAATGCCTTGGTCTCCTTGGATGCGCCATTTTCCTCTAGTAAATCTAGAGCCTAGCATTATCTATTTTGATGTAGTCTAATGACCTTTACCCATAGGAAAATTGGTCAATCTAAATTTTCAAGCATGGAAGTTATGCTTCTCAAGCTTTTTCCTAACAATCTAATTAAATTCCTTCGACATGGTATAGTAGAATCCACAATTTTGCTTTTTTCAATAACCTACTAATTTAGGTGAATTGTCACCTATACTAAACTAAGTATAATAGTATCCAAATACTATTTGCTACACCGAATACTATAACTTATTTGTGAAATGACAAGGTTTGTAGAGTTTGTGCACCTTACGAGATTTGCCTCAAGGAAGTTACTATGTATATCCTCTACATCACCTGTGTTCAAGACCTATTTATAAATATCCTTATTTGTGAATTTTTCATGAATAAAAAATAACGCATTTCTATTTAATATGTAAATAATCCCTTTATATGTAAAATATATATAAAAATGGTATTTTAAAAATACCTTATTTTGAACCCACATTGTCAAAGCATTTGGGGTCAAAAGTCTAACATGGGGGTCATAGATAGTAAGGTGAAGGGAAATTCAGGGAGAGGAGTAAACGGAAGAGAAGGGGTTCAAAGAAATAGAAGAATATTCACATAGGTGAAGCTTGTCAATTTATTTTTGCATTATGAGAAGATAAATCTCTTGTAGATAAAAACGTGTATAAAACAATATCTTCCTCTATGCTTCTCAGACTACCAATCTGATGCTTCCATTGGCTTCGAAAGGGGGGTACAATACTAGCATAACTGCCCAGAATCCTGCCAAATCACTCCTTCTTCATCTCCCATTTTTGAGTGCCATTCACTGCCTAAAAACTGCAATCACGCGTTGCACGATTTTGCTAATTCTTCTTTTTACATAAAATCCTCCCAAAATGGCTGAAAGCTATATACTTTCTTTTACATGTCATCCTATTCTAGAATTTGTCTACAGTTATTGGATTTTTACAAGAGATAATATCTAAAAGATCATAAATTGGTTGAACTTTTCCAAAAATCTAGTATTTTTGGACCATCCACACTACGAACACAGACACTAATGTCTAAAATGGCATTGGCTCTCTAGATCAATAAGAAAGATGCACTCTAGAGTTTTTCACATTGCGACCATGTAGTGGCATGCCATCCACCCCTCCTACCCTGCACAACCTATGGCATGTGCCAATGTCTTACGGATTTGTAGTGTCAGAAGAAGTATCCTCTACCATGTCAATGTCTTCATCTTCTACCTCTTCTTCTTCCATATTCTCATGTTCATGCTCAGTATCCAACTCCTTCAACTCATATGCTGAAGGGTCTCTACATTTAAAGAGCTTAATACATTTTTTAGCCACACCGGAATCCTTAGAGCTGTCCCATCCATCTCATTTAATGCATAGGTAACATTGTCAAAAACAAACATTACCACATATGGACCAAACCACCACTTTTCCATCTTCTGACTGGTACTATGCTAATTTTCCAAGTTGTTGTCATAAAGTAGCACCCAGTCCCCTTCTTGTATAGCTCCTAGTCAACATTTGTGTTGCTTGTCAAACCTCTTCTTGTTCTCCTTGTAGTCTTCAGTTTTTTCATGGTTGTCTCAATGTCTTCATGCCTTCTTTCTAATTGTTTAATGATAGGACCAACAACTCTTCTCTATTCAAACCCTCTTCCCATGGTAGAACACTCCAAGTAGCAATAGTCTCCTTAATAGGCATGATTGGCTATTGTCCATACATTGATTCAGCAAGCATATACCCTATAACTTCACTATGAGTGGTCCTATTAGGCCCATAAAGCAAAGTGTAACATTCTTGGCCACTCTTTCATCTTGCCCTTGCATGACTTTGCTAATGCCTTAATGATAGGTTGATGACCTCTTTTACTTTTGCCATTTTCTTCAGGATTGTAGGTTGAAGTTAAAGCCAGCTTGATACCCAATTGTGAAAAGAAGTCACAAGCCTCATCCATATCCAATTCTCCTCTATCTGCAACCACTTTACCAACACAACCATACCTGCAAAAGAATTCTTCCAATAAGAATCTACAAACTACTTGAGTAGTTTTTGTACTAAGAGCTCGACCTTCCACTTGATTTGTCAAGTATTCTTGTGCAAGCACAAGATATCTCATATTCCATAAATCTATAGGCATCGTAACTAGATCAACTACCCATTTGTAATGCATAGACAATGGATAGGTTGGTTGCAATCCATCTCTATGCTTTACCATGGAATACATCTGATAGACACTGCATAATTCCACATTATGCTCCACATCTTTATACATGTTTTGCCACCAATACTTCTCTTTGATCTAGACAAATGTGCCCCAAAATCCTCTATGTCCAGCCCACAAGCTTTCATGAAACTCCTGCATTACCTGTTGTTGAGAAGCCCTATCTCCCAATACACATAATGGAGCTCCTCTCTTTTTCTTTGCATGCTTCCATAAATATCTATCTTTCAAGAAAAAACCATAAGATTTTCTTTTAACGTTTTGAATTCAACTTCAGACCACTGAGCCTTCTTTGTCATGAGGCTGAGATATTGGCCTATTTTAAGCCAATCATTCTCATACAACTCTTTCAAAAATTGTGTTATCACAGAAGCATAACACTGATGATGCTTTCTCTCTACTACCCATCTCTTCTTCATGGCTGTAAGATCTTTTCTTATTGCTGAAATTCCTATTACAATAGTTGTACATGTAGTAACAAGAGTTGCATACTCATTCCCTGCTATCATAAAATCATTTTCAGCACCTATCACATCATCCTCTTCATCTTCCATCTGCCCCTCTTCATTTTCAAACTTTGCTCGTGAAAGCATGACAGCCACGGGGTTTTCTCTACCTGCAATATGCTGAACATCAAGGTTAAGTGACTTTATATATGCAATCCACCATAACATGGCAATATCGGGAGTTGAGCAATTTACTATCATGCCCAATAGAGGTAGACAATCAATCTCTACCACTACATAAGCTCCCATAAAATACTCCCTATCACACTTAAGGGCAGTCACTACACCACATAGATTTCTTTTGACTTGAGAATACCGCTGTTGCCATTCATTGAGGACCTTTGCTCCAAACAAAATGGCATACCTATTCCCATAAGCATCATCCTGACTCACTGCCCAACCAATGCCAATTGGCCTTGTATCCACGGTGAGAATAATAGGCTACCATTCTCATAAATTTCTCTCTCTTTAGAGTTGGGACTGAAATCACTAAGCTCTTTAATAGATACATTTGAACATGTCTCATGCATCCTGCTTATGGCATCAATCTTTACTGGTGAGGGCCTTCTCCCATATGGTCCACACATGTGCCCAACAACTAATACTTCCTCCACTCCAAAATGGACTTTTCTCCTCAGAGAGTCAAATGTACTTCTTCAAAACGGCTCAAGATCCTATCACAATCAGCAATATGGTCAGCCACAAATCTTCTACATCCCTACTCATTTAGCTCTTCATTCTTCTCATGGATATCACACCCTTTTATTGGCACATCATCAAGAAAGGGTAAGGTCAATTGAGGAATATAATCAAAAATTTTTGCGAACCCATCACTTTCAGGTGGGTAAAGGCAAAGCCACAGGCTTAACCTTCTTTGCAACTATTTTGTACTTTGTATCCATCCTTTCTTTAACCTTGTTTTGCAGCCCATAACATTCATGCTTAGCAAACTCTTGAATGACTTCGTACATCTTTAAAGTGTCAACATAAATAACCTCTTTTTCTGCCCTATTTTCAATATTAATTGTTGCACGATCAACTAACCCTAAAAATAGTTGTGAAATACCTTCATTTTCAGTCATCAAACCATATGTCTTCAGTTCTTTTTCAACCCATCCTACATATTTCTTTTTAGCCTTGCATATGGCTGAAATATTCTTAAAATTTCCAAGACTACATGCTATCCATTCCTACAATCTAGACACAAACATAATTTCCCCCTTTCTTGGAGGTATAATTATCTTTCTACAGGCACTGTCATATGCTCCACTTACAGTAGTGCTGTCTAAAAGCCATTAAACTCTCGGGCATTAGGTGGCATGGGATTATTCTACAGCCTATCCTAATTGAGGGGATGATTCACACCACAAATAGTGAGAAACTGTACCACCTTTGTATTGTCTTTACTCCAAAACTGAGCATATGAAGAACCATCATCCAAGGCTTTTATTTCTAGCCTTGATTCCAAAATATAGAGCTGCCCCAAAATCACCAGATAACTACATGAATCTTGCATTAAAAAATGATATTCATCCCTAACATTTCCAATAGTCATGGGTACATTCGTACAAGCTACATAAAAATCCCCTGATGAATTGTTTGCTGCTCACATGTGCCATCCCGGATCTACATCAATCGGCCAACATCCATTCTCTTACAAGCTACGTGCCATAACATTGATTTCAGAACCATGATCCAAGAGAGTTATGCAAGGCGTCTCTCTTTCTCTTGGCACTTTAACAATTATCTCTCTTGTAGCACGAGCCCAATGCGTTCTGAATAATGACTACTTTGAATAAAATGAGCATCTTGTTCTTCATGTGCTTATTGATGGACATCCCCATTATACATAGCCTTCTCTCTACGCTTAGTGCTACCCATGATACTATTTTTAGCCACAAGATTGCTATCTATACTCCCATTTAGCCGATTTTTAGCATCAGTCTATTCCAAAACAACATTACATGCATCATCATATTCACTCTGAAGATGTTTCTCTATATCTTTGTCAACTTGCATCAATGCTTGCAAAACTTCACCATCAAACTGTATTTTTTGTTTCAACATATCAATGATTACATCATGAAATTCACACTTCGTGATTCCAAGAATTTCACTAAGTATGAATTTCACTCTACTGCCAAAAGTATGCGATCTTCCAAGACCTTTTGAAGGTTTGTGGCAATTTCAAGATCCGATTGTAACCTGTAAACAGGTTGCTTGCCCCTTTTCTTCCCTTCTTGTTTCTTCTCTTGAGATCATCATCCATAACATGCTCACATATGGCTTTTTTAGCCTCTTTCTGCTGCTCCATTTTACTTTGTGTTATGCGTTTAGATGGGCATGAAGAGGAAGGACCAGTAGTGTCCTCATCTCTTCTTCTCTTTTCTTCCACAAGAGCTTCTTGATTATGAACCTCAACTAAATAAGCACAGGCTGAAAATGAATCCACTGGTGCACTCCGTCCTGTTCTCCCTCGTATACTCTGACTTGCATCAACCAATTCATACTTTGCTATTTTTCCCTTCTCCATGCAATCTAATGCTTGCATCCAAACACAAGATTTTGCTTCAACCATGCCTCCTTTAGGAGCTTCATTAGTCCTTTCAATTCTCAATCCATATGTGGCTGCATCTATGGAGACAAATGTTGTCCTTGAAGCCATCTCTTCCAACCTCTTCTGCATGCCACCATTTCCAAAATTTGGCTCTATTGGAAGACCAGCTTCTGTTGCATGTAATTTTCCATCTTTCCAAAAGACTAACCTTTTTGCTTCCACTTCATGGTAGACTGTACAATCTTTCTTTTCATGATGTAAACTGTCACACAAAATGCATCTCTTCTTGTATCCTTCTCTATACGGCCTTTGGGCTGTTCCTCGACCCTTCTCTTCTACCTTGACATCCAAATTTTTGACCTTTGCATAGATTTTTGTCAAATTCAGCCTCAAATCATGCATGCCTTTGATTAATTCATCCACAACATCACCTTTAAGAGCCATACCAATAGGTATAGCTTGTTGTTTTCTCCATAGCTACATTCACCTTGGCTACAATTTTAGTCCCCCTTCAGAGCATTGGCAAGTGTGGTGCCTATACCCCATCTTAATTTCATCTACTCCCTCTTTACCAACTTATGTACTACCTCAGTTACATTAGTCCAATTTGATTTCGGCCCCATTTTAGAAGATGTATCTTCTAAATGATCAGTCAGCTTCTCCTACAAGAAAAGATCTATAACCTTTAGAAACAAATCAATTTTGTGACTTTCGAATGATTGTTGCTCATCGGCATCCAACTGCGCATACCGACTTTCAAATTCACAGAGCAAAGATGTAGGAGCAACCCCTTTATTGGGCTTTTCAATCCAATCTATAAATGTCATTTTAGTTACCATTCTTGCATCTTCCAAGAAAAAAAATTCTCTCAAAGCTTTCTTAAAAGCTTCCCAATCAGCATCTCTTCTATGTAACTCATCAATTCGATCATACAAAGCATGCATGGCCAAACGAGAGAAATATCGACTCTATGCATGCTACGGTACCCCATGAAACAACATCTTTTCTTCATACAACTGGATGAAGGCCAAAATATTTTAACCTTTAAACTGCTTCAATTCTTGTCCCACTACCTGCAATGCATTCACAGCTAAGAAATCAAAATTTTCTACTTCCTATCGAGTTTGCATCTATTGTTGTAATAACAACTGGTACTATTGTAACAACAACTGCTATTGTTGTTATTGTTTGCAACAAAGTAGTCATTTGTTGTAAAGCATCACTGCCACTTGAACTAGTATAATCTCCCATCTTTATACACCTCTGCTGTCGACTTTCATGTCGGGTTCACTTGTCAGAGTGTTTGGGGTCAAAAGTCTACAGTGGGGGTAAGAGATAGTAGGGTGAAGGGAGATTCAAGGAGAGGAGTAAACAGAAGAGAAGGGGTTCAAAGAAATAGAAGATGTAGAATAATACTCATAGAGGTGAAGCTTGTCAATTTATTTCTGCATTTTTCAGATCGCCAATCTAATGCTTCCATTGGCTCCCAGTTTTGGAGTGTTGTTCACTGCCTGAAAACTGTGATTGTGTGTCGCACGATTTCACCAATCCTTCATTTTATAGAAAATCCTCCCAAAATGGCTAAAAGTTATATGCTTTGTTTTACATGTTATCCTATTCTAGAAGTTGTCTACATTTCTTGGATTTTTACAAGAGATAATATCTAAAATATCATAAATTGGATGAACTTGTCCAAAAATCTAGTATTTTTGAACCATCCACACTACAGACACAGACAATAATGTCTAAAATGGAATTGGCTCTCTAGATCAATGCGAAAGCTTCACTCTAGAGTTTTTCACACTGTGACCACCAAGTAGCGGCATGACAACGTGATGCACACATATATTCATCAATAACTTACCTGAGAGATTTGCACATGACTAGCCTCTAGCTCTCTTGAGAACTTCAAGCTTGCAAAGACGAATCGTGAATCAAATATCTTATGAGAGAGAGAGATCTCTATTGTAGACTCCATAGTTGGGTTTCCTTGCAGAATCTTGTGCTTGTGGCTCACAGCTCCTTTCTTGAATGCTGCTCTGATACTATGAAAGGGTAGGGAAAGAGAGAGGAATCTTGAGCTCTTGTGAGACATAAAATACATAGAGAGAATGTACATAAGATAGGAAGCTAAAAACCCTAGACTTTCTCTTCTTTTTCTTCTTTACTATATGAGTCTACCAAGAATAAGAGAGAGTGCAACATATATAATATACAAGTGCTTCATAGTGTGAACATGCTAAATAGAAAGCTGACTAGATAGATATCCCATAACTCAAGTAGGTGGACTAACTAATATTCAGCTATTGTAAAATCCCCCCTATCTTTAAAAAAAAAAGACTAAAATGTTAGTTTGGTAATAGGTTAGTTTATAAGTTAGTAGAAAATAACGTTAGTTAAAATGCTATGTTATATAAGTTATATATATAATAGTTACTTATTATAAACATTAATAAAATGTTATACGCTATAAATAGGTAATAAAACGTTAAACGGATTGTCACCGCCAAAAAGGTCCCAACCTCCTGATTTGCACGATATATTCCCCATGATTGTCATCATCGCTCACGCCATCATCACTAATGCCATCATCACCATTTTGATCGACACATAAAGAAGCTCCCGATCTAAGCTGAGAGATGAGTTATCATGGAAAAAAGGGAGAGAGTTAGATAGAGAGAGAGTTAGTGAGAATATGGAGTTAGTGAGAATAGAGAGTTAGTGAAAGAGAGAGTTAACTTACCCCCTCTCAATCATCAACAAGGAAATCTTCTCTCATGCTCTCCCATCTCAAGTTAAACCCTCCTTCTTTATCTCTCAACCCCACTCTCGACGATGGCACCAAAGCAATGAGGTACAAAGACCACGAGAACCACTGCAATCGGCAAAGGAACATGTATTGCCAGATATGTGGGAGTGCCTAAGGTTTTTGAGATTGCCACTACCAATGGAACATCGGGTGTGGAAAGGGTGTGGCAAATGAAAATGCAAGAAAATATGAAATTCCTAATGTCATCATGCCAAACCAAGTTACTCACTCTCAGAAATAGGCTATTGTTTTCATATCACCAGATAAAATAATAAGGTTTTTGCCAAAATTTTACATAAAATGTTAGCTTTTGCATTAAATAGTGCATGAAATACTTGTTAGATTGCATGGAAAGCATCCATATGAAATTTAAGTACATAAAATATTGACTTACATACTTGCACTTACATGAAATGACAACTTTCATCTAGAATATGCATTAGTGCTGTATGCATAAATTGATAATTAACTACTACCTATGATTTGTAGTTACATGTCATGGAAAAGTTTAGTCAAGGTTATAATCCTTAGATTCATGATAGAAATAGTTGTGTAGATGGTTGCATAAACAAAGAACTTAGTATTATGGAACGATCTATGTGATAGGATATTGTGAATAGAACTCCAAGTTGTGCATGAGTTAGCACACAAAAATAATTTCTAGTTGCATTACATGAAATGAGTAAAGGACTATATGCCCAGTCAATATTAGTTTAATGTGAAGTTAAAGTAAAATAGCTCAATATATCTTTTGTCGAATGCGATAAAATTAAGTATTGAATAACGCTTGTTATATAAAAGTAAAGATCTATTTAAAAGCCTTGTTAATCATCTTGTTAGGTTATTGTTGTCATATTTTTCTAGGTACCAACTAAAGGAAAATCACTATTTCTTAGGATAGTTCAATGTTAAGGAAATATTGGATGGGATCCAAAAATCTGAAGAACAACTTCATTCCAGTCTAACATATTACCTACAAACCCCAAAGTTGAAATGGAGGAATATTTGATATTCTTCAAAAATAGTTTATACAAAGGTATCACTTATGTTGGGTAAGTTAGCCCTAAGAGTAAAAATCATGCCTTCCATAAAAAAGTTGAATGAGATGTACTCAACACTTCTTTATGGGGAGGAGAATCCTCATTAGATTGTAAGGTTAAGGTCTACCTTGCTTATGTGAAGCTATGAGCTACATAATGTGTGATTGACATTGCATCAATGCTATATGTTTGAATGCAATTATAGAAAAGAATGTCCATGTTTGCTAGAATCTAGATCTTTGATTGAAAAACATTGGAAAACTAGATAAAAGGAAAGATCGTGCTAGGCTACACCCAAGCTACCTGCGAGGCCCTATTCCAAGGGGGTCATGGTTATCACTTTGAGAGGCTTAGACAAGCTCTGTAGTAGCGAAAGGTTTGTTTGTAGTAGGAATAGTCTCAGGAAATAGGAAATATGGGTGCCAGGGGGGGCTCTGGCTATAAATTCCACATTACTCCTAGATTCAGACAAGCGCCTTTGTGACCCAGGATGGGATCTTGGAACCCTAATACTATTTATAGGGATGAAATCTTAGTGTGAAAAATACCCTCATGGAATTTTGTATATCTTTTGTAGATTTTGAAATATGGAAATTGTAATAAACTTCCAATATAATAAAGGAATTTGTTTTACTCAAGGACTGTTTGAATTGTATGTGTGTCCATGAGATAAATTACATGAAGAAACATGTGATCTAATGAATTAATTAAGGAAGTTCGTTGTATATGTTTCAACAAATGTGTTGTAGATAATTAAAAAACTAAAGATGATACCATCAGTGAAGGAAAGTGGATGGGCATGACCCCGCGATGGGTCTGTCCAATGGTAGGGTAGTCCCGGTTAGCTCGGAGCTTTTCTAAATTTGTGATAGAAATAGGAAAATGATAAAATGACTAACTAGTTGCTAGGTAAAACTGACTTGCATTGTTTTAGGGGGCCAAAATGGAATTTTTCCCTATGGGTAGAAGAGTTGATGTGCCGCACTTCCCTTCATCTCCCATTCTCTTTGAACCAAGTGCAACAGCAAGTCGGCTTCAGTTCGAGTGATCCTGCGAGAAGTGGGAACCTGAATTACTAATGCTAGAGCTGGTTGTTAGGAGACCTAACTAAGTTTAGGAACTCGGAATTCAAGTCAATCCTAGTGAATTCGTTTGGAACTCTTCCATTGCGATGTAGACTCAGTAAGGTCTAAGTGACAAACCCTATGATACTCCAAGGGAGTGATGGCGGCGTCATTTGGAAAACTCTATGGATGGACTACAAAAGGCATGCCTTGGAATGAGCTTGGTGGGCACGTTATAGTTGGTATCAGAGCACACGTTAGTATAAAATATGATGTGAGTTAAAAAACAAATTCTTGGATTGTAAATATAGCTTAAGATATGTTTTTCCTTAAAAGGGGATTCTTCTCTTTGTTAATGTATGTTTTTGAATTCTGGCAAAGTAACAAACCTTGGAAACGATTCTTGATCTTCCAAGTAATGTTTATGTTAGCTATGCATTCATCGAGTCTTGCTTGGAGAAATCAGATGATGCAGATATTAGACCGGTTGTACAACCCCTTGCCTTTGTATTGTGAGAGATGGTAGATGATTAACAGAGGGTACTACTATATCGATGCAAGCTGTCTTATCTTTGGAATAGTTTGCA
Source organism: Lygodium microphyllum (assembly GCF_053477565.2). NCBI lineage: Eukaryota > Viridiplantae > Streptophyta > Polypodiopsida > Schizaeales > Lygodiaceae > Lygodium > Lygodium microphyllum. The sequence goes on along the minus strand of NC_141136.1, from coordinate 59,118,480 downwards.
AAGGGTGAGATGGGTGGAAGATCTTAAAGTTGTTAAGATCTATCTATTTTATGAGGCCAGTGTAAACATAACCCTATATACTAAAGGCAAGAAGATCAAACTAAACCAGCATATCTATGAGGAAGTTAAGAAGATCCTTCTAGCCAACAAAGTCAAAACCATAGGTTGCTCTAGCCACTGCAACTACGAGAAGGACGGATTTCATGATCTCTCTCAAAAGTATAGATTCCTATATACCTACTCTTCGAGTCCAAGTTATTTCATAAAGGATGTATCAAAGTGTCATGCTTAGATTGTAGTAGGGAACCCTTTTCTATAAAAAAAATAAGTCTGTGAGCTATCTGAATAATGTATTTCTTCCCATTGATTACCTTGCACATCTATTATAGATAAAAATTGATTGATACTTTATCAATCAGAGAAATAATGGAAACCTACTTTCTCCTCCGAACCTCTAAATTATAGTTTGACTTTAGCTATTGTGATGGAAAAAGAACTTTATTTAAAATTATTTAAATAGATTAAGCGAGAAATATTTTGAATATCAAACTCTAATATTAATGTTATTTAAATTTCGTGAAGATTAACTTGGAAATTGTTGAAAATTTCCTAGAATCTTGTGCCCACAATAATTCCAAATGAAGCCAAAGAAAAGAGGAATCTTTTGAAGCAAGTCAAACCTTTGGAATTTGATGGAGGCAAGAATGTGGAAGCTGATGCAGAAATTTGGATTGAATCCATGGAAGATTATTTTAGTGTTGGAACTATCCCAGCCAACCAAGCCATGATAGCTAAGCTAAAATTAACTAGCGAGGCTCGACTATGGTGGAAGCAGTGGTGTCAAGATCAAGGTGTCCCTGAAAATACAATTACTTGGGATTTTCTGATAGAAACTATAAGAGGAAGGTATTTATCTCCATCTTCTCGCACCCAGAAAATGAATGAGTTCTTTAATTTGAAACAAATGGGAGACCCTGGAGGCATATTATTCCAAGTTTGTTTCACTTCTTAAATATGCACCCTCCATGGATTCTGCTCAACAAGTTTCCAAGTTTTGCAATGGGTTCAATTCTTATTTAGCACTCGTCTGGAATCAATGCGCCCAACAAACCTCCAAGATGCTTTGATTCAAGTTGCTCCTATTGTTTGATTGTACAAGAAGTATAATCAAAGCCTAAAAATAATAAGTTCTGGAGTTATAATAACAAAAAAAAACGAGGATTCAAAGGTCAAGCAAAGAGAACCATTCACCAAGGTCAGAAGAAAAAGGCGAAATCCAATGCAATTGGAAATTTTATTCCTACTTAGGGAAGCAAGGATGGTCTTAGGTGCTTTCATTGTAATGAGCCAGGATATTTTAGGAGAGATTGTCCAAATCTTGGTGGAAACCATTGCCAAGGCCAATTTTGAGGTCAAGGTAGAGCTGCCCAAGGCCGAGGTCAAGTAACTATGGCAAGAGGAAGAACGTGACTATTCATGTTGCATTCCATAAGAAGGGTCCAAATCATCAATATTTGGTAATACAGACACACTAGCTAGTCAAAATCGAGGCAAATTATTTAAAGTTTTGATTGACTGTGGGGGTACACACTAATTTATTTTTCCCAAGTATTCTAAAAAGTTAGGGATAGACATAGTAAATGTATCAAGACTACTTGTGGAATTAGCAAATGGAGATGAAGTACTTTCTGAAAAACAAACTGGTAAGGTAGAGTTTAGTCTAAGAGAACCTTTTAAGTATGAGATTTAGGGCAATGAAATTACGAGCTTATGAGTGTTTATTGGGAATGGAGTGACTGATTCCCAATGATGCTCATATCCATTGTGAAAAAGGTCAAGTCACATTTCAAGATTTGAATGGTGAAATAATGACTACACAAGGTGAAACAGGGAAACCTAAGATTCAACTAGCAAAAGTTTATCCAATTGTGAAAGGCCTAAAGAAAGGATTACATGTTTACTTGATCAAGCTTAATAAGGTAAATCGAGATGGTCAGACAGAAGAAGAACCATCCTGATTAAAAGAACCTCCTGACATATTTCCCGAAGAGCTAACTAAGTTACCTCCAGAAAGAGAAGTTGATCAAACTTGTTCTAGAAGCTGCTTCGGTTGTAAAAAGACCTTACAAAATGTCTATTCCTGAGGCCATCAAATTGAAAGAGTAACTCAAACAATTGCCAGATCAAGGGTGTATTTGGACAAGTAGTTCACCTTAGGAGCCCCAGTATTATTCCCAAAGAAGAAAGATGGAACTCTCTATCTTTCTATCGACTACCGAGGACTAAACCAAGAAATAGTGAAGAATAAGTACCCAATCTCGAGAATGGACGAGCTTCTTAATCATCTATAAGGAGCAAGGATCTTTTCTAAGATCGATCTTCGCTCAAGAAATTATCAGATCAGAATCAAGGATGATGAAGATATTCCTAAAACCACCTTCAACACAAGATACGATCATTTTTAATTCATTGTGATGTCATTTGGGTTGACAAATGCCCCCAACCACCTTCTCAACAGGTTAATGCAGAACATTTTCAGAACTCATCTCGATGATTTTGTTCTTGAATTCTTTGATAACATCCTAACTTATTCTAAGAAGGAAGAAGATCATGAACCACATCTTTGTATTGTCCTAAAGACAATGAGAACACATAAGTTATATGCTAAGAAGAAGAAATGTGCCTTCTCCAAAAGGAAGATTGAATACTTGGGATTCATAGTGTCTGCCGAAGGTATATTAGTAGATCATGCCAAGGTCAAGGATGTTCAAGATTGGCCACCACCAACCACTATCAAGGAAGTGAGAAGTTTTCTAGGTCTAACAGGATGGTATAGGATATTCATCAGAAACTATGCACAAATTGTAGCACCTCTCACAGGCCTACTCAAAAAGAAAGTTGTTATTATGTGGACACCAATTGAACAATCGAGCTTTGAACAAGTAAAGCATAGTTTGATAACTACTCCTATCTTAAGGCTACGTGACTTAAGTAAGGAATTTGAGGTTGTCTCACAAATGCTATCTCTCTTGCATTGGGATGCATCCTAATGCAAGAAAGTCATCCCATAGCTTACTCTTCAAGAAAATTGAAAGTCCATGAAAAGAGTTATGCTACTCATGACTTGGAGTTGTTAGCTATGATTCAGGCTTTCAAATTATGGAGATATTATTGTCTTGGAAATAAGTTTTCCTTAGTCATAGATCATAAAAGTCTTAAGTGGATTTCTACTTAGCCTGATCTTAACATGATGCAATGGCAATGTATCAAAATTTTCCAGGAGTATGACTTTGAAATTAAGTTCAAACTTGGTTAAGAAAATGTAGTAGCAAATGCCCTTAGTTGTAAAGCCTTCCTTAATGCTCTTATCACTTAAAAACCATCCAAGGCTGAAACTCTGGCTACAATGGTATCAATGTCGACTAATCCTATCATTGAGTTGACTAAGGATGAAGCAAATAAGGACCCAGACTATCAAAAATTGTTTTGGGAATTTCAGAATAAGGATCAAGATCCCAAATTCAAGACTAAGTATTAGGAATTCTCAATGGGTGACGAAGGTCTTGTTTATTTCAAAATGAGACTATGCATTCCTTTGAGTTAGACTCTCAAGAGAAGGATACTTTAGAAAGCACATGATTCCCCTTTTTTAGGACACCTAGGTTATGCAAAAACTCTTAATGCTATCAAGAAAATCTATTACTGGCAAAAACTCAAGGGTGATGTACTTAAGTATGTTACTAAATGTATGAGCTGCCAAAGGGTAAAATTTGAATATGTCAAGTTACCAAGAAAACACTAGCCACTTGACATTCCTCAGATGAAATGGGAGTTTATTAGCATGGACTTTGTAGTTTGGTTACCTTCTGTGCAAGGAGGATATAACTCAATGATGGTGATAGTAGACATGCTAACAAAGGTCGCTCATCTTATTCTAACCAAAACCAATTACAAAGCTTTAGATATTGCAAGAATTTTTGTGAAAGAGATTCTCAAGTTACATGGGTTACCTAAAAGGATCATCAGTGATCGTGATTCTCTTTTCACATCACATTTTTGGAAAAGTTATTTGAAGCAATTAGAACCCAACTTTGTTTCGAGTACTTCTTACCATCCACAAACTGATGGGCTGACAGAACGAGTTAACCAAGTGATTGAGGATATTCTGTGAGCATATTGCAATAAGGAACCTAAAAGGTGGATTCAGTATCTACCCTTAGTAGAATTTTCTTATAATGCATCCTATCATCGAAATATTCAAATGACTCCATTCCAGGCACTATATGGTCAAGATTTCCATATGCCACTTAATTTTCCGGATCCTACCCTAAGGGTAGAAGCCTTTTAAAAAATGTTAAAAGAAATGTATGATCAAATCAAGATTATGAGATAAGATATTCAAGTTACCAAGGATCGATAAAAGGGATATGCTAATTTGGAAAGGAAAGAATGAATCTTCAAAGAAGGAGACATGGTCTTTGTGCGTGTTCATCCAAAGAGAGTTCCTTGTCTTTGGGAGAATTTAAGAAGCTAAGTCTAAGATATTGTGGACCTTACAAGGTTCTCAAGTGCTTAGGACCAAGTGCTTACAAGATACAACTTCCTGAGCATTTCAAAATTCACAATGTATTTCATGTTAGCTTATTGAAAGCATATGTAGCTAACCCTAACTATATCCTTGATGATCAACAGGTCGTAATACCTAGCCAAGGAGTTCTTGAGCTACAACCTGACAGAGTAATTGATGTAAGAGAGAGAAATTTGAGAAGTACAGCCCTTAGAGAATACCTTATCTGGTGGAAAGACTTGTTAGAAGATGGGCATAGAAACCCACTGTAAGCAAGGGAGTATAAGGGTAGATGGGTGTGAATAGCACTAAGGGCAGGGGAAACCCTAACCCTAGCTGGCAAAGGGCTATATAAACAGCCTATGGGTCACTATCATTTGTGAGAGAGTGTACCCAAGTTGTACTCTAAGCAACTTAGTAAGCAAGATTTCAATCTTGTACTTTGAGCTCTTCTCTCCTTCTTGTGCACACATTTTATTGCTGCAAACTCTGATTCTCAACATGGTATCAGAGCCATCTCTGATCCCCTCAGCCTCCCTCAGTATCAGTAATCACTAAGTGCACATTAGCTGTCATTTTCTTTACTCTATCCTTCTTTCCTCCATAGCTGCCTGCAACCTACCTCCATTGGAGGACTTGAGGAGGACAAAGGAGGCCATATTAGCCTAAGCTTTCTTCTATAAATCTTTTCCCCACATCAGGGCACAGCTCCTCGTCAGTTCAAACACTGACATTGTCCACGTGTGAGGCCAACATTGGCAAGATTCCAAAAAATGGCGCAATCTGGGCAGGCGCAGATTTCGGGCTGAAACACGGCAGCAGCAGACGGCACAATCTCAGCCACTACCATAGGGGTTTGATAGTCCCCCAAGTTGGCTATCCTCAGCTAAGAGGGCTCTGAGAAATTCTTCTTCTGTTGGCTGCTACAAGCCAAACCCTAACTGTGTTTTTTTGGGCAGCCATAGCCAACAAGCTCCAAGCCTGACATTTTGGCATTTTTACACTCTGAGCTTCATTAACAGTGATTCTAATCACTGAAGCAGAGTCTTTGAATCCTATTCCAGAGTCTAAAGCTCTTGGGCATGATCAACGGACATCACCAAGCATTGAGAAACCGACTTCCAACCTGGTTCCATTCAAGCACTTCACTAAGCTTGATAATAGTGTTCTCTTAACACTAATCATAAATCATCAGTTGAATAGCTTGCTGGGCATTCACTAAAACCCAGTGAGTTTTTTATTCCTCTTCATATATTGTTGTAAGGTTATGTGTAAAATGAACACATAGACCATTATGCACAAGAAGTGTATTGCATACCATAAGTGACATTGTCTCAAGTACATTGGTCAGTGAAATCAATAGCATGAGTGTCATCATACTCTCCTCAGAGTCATCGACAACAAGCATTGAGATCATAGACAAACCGTGTCCAACACAAGCTTCATCCACTAAGCCGTACCACAAGGAGGAGCCTAAAGTCCAGTCTAGGTTTACTTCATTAAAACCTAAAAAGACTATAAGCCACGGAAGAAGCTTGCACATAAGAAAGGACCACCAAAGTCATACCTAGAAATATTACACTTATATGATTTTCAGCCTTTCTCTTCATTGCAACTTTGACTTCACTTTTTCTAATTTGCTTCCGCATTCAGTGAAAGGTTTGTAAGGGACTAGACACTGCCCTTGTCCTAACAAGTGGTAAGACCTTCCCAATGACCACAACATATGTTGATGTCCGTCCTCAAATTCGAAAGTTTGATGGTAAGGATTTCCATCCATGGCAAGTACTTATAAAATACAAAATGATAGAGAGAGGGTATTGGCCTCTTATTCAAGGCAGTAGAGTTGTAAACTCTGCAAATATGATTGATATAGAGGATGACCAACGTGCTCAAGCAATCATAATGCTACACTTAGATGAATCCCTGATTCATCATGTTGATCAACTAAACACTACTAAAGAAAAATGGGATGAGCTTGAAAAGCTCTATGGAGCCACTTGCAAGAATACTAAAATCTTCCTTAAAATTGAATTCTTTAGCTTGGAATATCGTTCAGGAGAAGATTTGGGATAATTCATTTCTCATATGAAGGGACTTATGGCACAGCTTGCTTCTGTACAAGCTCCAATACTTAAAGAAGATGCTATTGCTATTCTCCTAAAAGTTGTAAAACAGGTGTTTCCTACTCTTGTAACCACTCTCACCAATATTCTAGACCCTACTTTGGCAAGTACTATTCAATCCTGTTTGGATGAAGAAAAGAGGAACCAAAAAGAAAGCAGCAACAATCAAGCAAATTCAAACTCTCGTGAACAAGTATTGGTTCATACAGTTCTCACTAAATGTTCTTTCTGTAAGAAAAAAGGACATCTTGTAAACAACTGCTGGAAGAAGTATCCCGAGAAGATGAAATGTAAAAAATGCAAGAAGACAGGGCATATAACAAGTAAATGCCCCAACACTCTTGAAATACCCAAAGAATTGGTGGCCAACTATGTCTCCAATTCATCTGAAGATCGACTGTTTTGACTATTTAAATCATCTACCTAAAACAACCTTTCAAGCCTGATTTATAAAGGCATCCAAAAAAGGGGGGATCTTTTACATGTCTTGTAATCCAATGCCACCCTGACATTGAGGGGGGGTGTTAGAAGATGGGCATAGAAACCCACTTGTAAGCAAGGAAGTATAAGGGCAGATGGGTGTGAATAGCCCTAAGGGCAGGGGAAACCCTAACCCTAGCTGGCAAAGAGCTATATAAACAGCCTATGGGTCACTATCATTTGTGAGAGAGTGTACCCAAGTTGTACTCTAAGCAACTTAGTAAGCAAGATTTCATTCTTGTACTTTGAGCTCTTCTCTCCCTCTTGTGCACACATTCTATTACTGCAAACTCTGATTCTCAACAAGACTACCCTGAAGAAGATGCTACATGGATAGATGAGAATATTCTTTATCAACAATATCGATGGTTTCTCTCAAGATGAGGACATCTCGATTCCTCTAAGGGGAGGAGGATGTAAAATCCCCCATTTCTTTCAAAAACAAATTAAGACCAAAATATTAGTTTGGTAATAGGTTAGTTTATAAGTTAGTAGGAAAGAAAATTAGTTAAAACATTACATTATATAAGTTATATATATAATAGTTACTTATTATAAATGTTAATAAAATGTTATATGTTATATAGTAAATAAGTAATAAAATGTTAAATAGATCATTGCCATAAAAAAGATTGCCACCCCAAGATGTGGGAGTGCTTGAGGTTTCTGGGATTGCCACTACTAAGGGAACATCGGGTGTGGCAAATGCAAATGCAAGCAAAGACAAAATACCTAATGTCATCATACCAAACCAGGTTACTCACGTCTCAGAAATAGGCTACTATTTTCATACCGCCACATAAAATAATAAGGTTTTTGCCAAAATTGTATATAAAATGTTAGCTTTTGCATTAAATACTTCATGAACTACTTGTTAGATTGTATGAAAAGCATCCATATGAAATTTAAGTACATAAAATATTGGCTTCCATACTTACACTTACATGAAATGACATCTTTAATCTAGAGTGTGCATTAGTGCATGCATAAATTGATTTAACTACTACCTATGATTTGTAGTTACATGCCATGGAAAAGATTAGTCAAGATTATAATCCTTATATTCATGATAGTTCTCTCTTTACATGTAAATTCACACACACACACACACATACATTTACAATATAAAGTAATTTCTACAAGTAATTTGGATTTAGATTTGTATTACATTGACCTCTGGCAAGTGTACTAGTGTTCCACAAACTGATAGACAATGATAACAATAGATTTATTATAAATTAATTTGATCATAGCTGACCAAGTGAGGCATGTCTATATTTTCTGAACAAAATAAAATGCATTTGCTCTAAGAATTAGAGGAGTCTTTGCTTTGCTGGTCACATTATGGGCGACGTTAGGAAAGTTCTCTTTCCAAATATGAGATGCAAGTCCTCTACGATAAGCATGGGTTGGTGTATAAATATGTCTACACTTGCATCCATTCCAAATACTCACTAAACATATTTCTTTATACATGGCTCTAGCAATCTCATTAAACATTGATTAAAATATAAAACTCATTATTAAAGATTGCACATTTGTGGATTATATTGTTGTGGTGGTAAGAAGGGATATTCATTGGTGAAAATAAGTATAAATTCGATGCTCAATCAATATACTTAATGTGTGTGTGTGTGTGTGTGTGTGTGTGTGTGTGTGTGTGTGTGACTTTCATTTTGATCTTTCATTATGCATATCTTTGCTAGCTTGACATCATGTTGTTGTAATATTAATATTCTTGGGCTATAAAATATAGTTATACTTATTTGAACTAATCACATGTGTGTGTGCATGTGTTAAGACTTCCAATATACACACATATATACATGCACATATGCATATGTATATATAGTTATCCTTCTTTGAACTAATCATATGTGTGTATTTGTATATGGGTATGTAAGGACTTCAAATATATACTCATAAATACATGCACACATACATACGTATATATATTAATGAGAGAGAGGGAGAGAAAAAGAGTTTTTTTAGTGACAATAGTTTTTGAATAAGAGAGAGATATAGAACTAAGTTCTTAATGAGACACACACGCGCATGCATGCATGCATGCACATGCACATACACATAGAGATATAAATCAAGGTAGGTTTATCTAGTGTATATTCCCATTGATGCCTCTCCTAATAGCTGTGAAACCTCAGACACATCCGTGTGCTCTGAAAAATCAAAGCAGTCGTTACCATCAATGGTTGCTTGCAACACTCAATCCATCGACAACAGAACTCGCATTGACCAATCAAGAATGGATACAATGCTGTCACAACAGGGTGACAAATTTATACTAGTCACATCCAAGGAGAACTATGACGCGATAACAAAGCCTCAGGAGAAACATGGAAACCCCAAGAGCATAAGAAATCCTAGCATTAACTAATCTTGCTTGTCTAGGCCTGAGCCCCTAGCTATGCTAAAGCCTAGGAAAACTCCTAGAACCTTGCATGTGATAGCAACCGAGCAAGCCATCGTTGAACATAGAAGTGTCGCAGAATGCTTAACCAAGTTGGATGCTAAGCTCAAAGTATTCGCACGTATCTATGTCCTGGAAGACATGGGCGCATTCCCTAAATAGCAGCTTGAAGAATACTTGCCATTTTCCTTATCCTGGGAAGAGCAAGAACATCTTGACGAGCACTATAAAAGGCTCCTACATGAACACATGTGACTCACCTCTGACGAGGAAGCCGACGAACTACGCTTAACTGTAACATTCAATGATGTGCTCTTCCAACCAAATCTCTTAGAGATAGAGCAACTAAAGCGACAATCAAAGGGTCAAAGTCAATTTGAACAACGTTGGTTTGAAAACCACGTTGCAATGGCTGAACTAGGAGCCCAGATCATGAAAGTCTCAGAGGAGTGATTGGCCAAATGGCGGTCTCAAAGAGACCCAACCTATGTGGCACCAACTTCCTTTCGAATGCTGACTGCCATTCGGGGTATGGACTTAGCTGAAACTAGGCAAGAGAAATCTCTATCTGATAAGGTTCTCACTGAGAAGGAGTTACATGTTTCTAGTAGACTTGGACAAGGTTCCATGCTACTCGATGTTGCAAAATATCTATCGGTATTGAGTAAGCTGCCACGAGTACTAGATGCGTGTGCCACACTCCAGTACAATCTGGAGTTCTACAATTGGCTTTATCCTCGTGAACCGACATGGATTCGTAAATATGTACATAAATAAACAATGAATTTTGTGACCATGTATAGACAATATCAACACACACAAGCAATGATAGTCAAGCACAGGGAGAAGAGTTGGGTTCAACAGGCTAAGCTCCTTAGGTCCTCCTCTTACCACACATTTAGAAGTTGTGTGACCATTCCACCTCCAGGTGGAGGGCATGCAACCCTCATTACCACCATAGGAAGCACTGACCAACATCTCTGATGGTGTAGACAGGGTATTGTCCCTTTCTATACACCTTTCCCCCTTTTCGATCTATCCTTCTGAGGATGAGCCCTGCCCCACTCCATGACAACTAGTCCATGCAACTTAGCATGAGCCAAGATCTGCTAATGGCTAGAGGCCAAATGAACATCATCACGGGGACCATCCCTCTATAACAAACACTACATGCCTCGCCTCTCCCCTTCTTGTCATGTGTGCTTGATAACCCACTTTATAATCCCTTCCATTCGAATAGTTTTATCCTGCCTCAAGGCCTAATCCTTGGTTCACATATTGCAGGTCCCCCTACAGTAGTCGACATGGAGCACCCAGTGCAACTGGCTTGCCAGGATGCTATCAGTTGTCGAAGGAAGCATATAGCACAAGCTCTTCTGACGGAACGCTACGTACCTACCCTTAAAAGGTATGCAAAGAAATGAGGCCCCAAGTAACACCGCCCCGGACGTAGGCCAAAAAACCCCCAGGCTATGGAAATAGAAGCTCATGGGAGCACATGGGGCATGGCAACACCGGTCGTGCAGACTCCCACCAGATGCTCGGGCACTAGGTACTCAAAAGAGGAGAGGGCAACTCGAGACAAGTAGGAATTTGACGTAATGTTTAAAAGCATTTTGGAGACAATTGCAGCCAGGGACTACACCATTCAGGTCGTGGTCAACATTTTCCCCGCCCAGCCTCACAAGAGCCCCTCACCAGGACAGCCTCAGTCACCCGGCCCGACCACCCAAACTTGCCCCGCCTCGTACAAATAAAGTAGCCCCATGTTGTATAAAGGCTTATCAAATGCTACCTGGCCATGAATTTTTGTCTTTAAATGGTTAAGTGCTGACATGATCCCCGATTGTACAAAATTTTCATATTTGCATTTAATATATTTCATGTCTTTAAGCAAATGAAAAAGCTAATCAAGCACAGGTGGTAAGTATCTAAGTCAACACCATGGAATTCAGATAAGTGATGTCTCCTTGCGTTGCACTAGTTTATTATAGTTGTGGCATATGTCGTGCATGTACTCTCATGAAGTGACAAGTGGATGCAGGATGACACATGTCTTTGTGCGAAAGTGTTCAATGCCCAAGTCACTGCAAGACCACCGACCCCAAAAAGAGCCGCAACAAAGCCACACTGCCGAAAGCAAAAATCACCCGTGCGAGTGCCCACATTGCATGGCCCAAAACATGATCTTAACCACTTCCTCTTTCTGGGTTACACTCTGCGCCGAGCACTCATGACAGCTGTTACCCCAAGTGTACCAACATCTCACGTTCCAAAGAGGGTTGTAATATCTCAAGTGTATGTCCCCATCTCAATGAGTGCTTCTCTAACAATGAGGCTAGGGTGATGGAACCTAGAATGGACCGGCACTGGCCCATTCTAGGTCCGGCTAGTGCACTGGCTCGTGCACTAGCTGGACCTCTATCTCACGTGCTCAACAACCCCACGGTCTCGCGGCCAGGAGCGCCGATGACACATACATTGCCTTCCTAGACATCTTGTGTTTGTATTACGTCGTTTGTAGTCCACTCTTCTCTCACCCACTACTCCTCAGAGGGAGTCCCTTACACATTGCCTAATGGCATGAAGCACAGACATAGGGGGTCCTCTGAGTGCTGCCACCCCTCTGCGACTCTCCTACACCTTGGGGATTGGCCCCTCGATGCCTCGCTCAACATATAAACATTTCGCACAAAATCCACTCAAGGTACCATTTAATCGTATATAGGAATGTACCATTGTCCTTACTTCTCTTTTCCCTAGACCCCATGACTAGCTTATGGCTTAGGGTGTCCTATCTCTCACTCAACGTAGGTCAAGGTCCTAATGAAAGCAATTGCTGTGCATCCAGGATTTCTGATACCTTTAAATATTTCCATGATTTATGCATATTGTGGATCCCAAGTACTCAAACAATTTTAAAATCAATACTGTGCACATGTGGAAAACATCCTTTCAATGATTTTCAACTACCGTTCTTATGCGGCGTTGCACGAACCTAGCACCAAGGAAACCCTCGCGCTACTAGGCTCTTATTTTATAATTATTCACCGGCCTATATGGCATGCAAACAAAAAACAACAATCTTTTCATCATTTGACTCCACATTTAGACACACTTTAACCACTCTACCCTCCCATCGATCAAATGTTGCATTGTTGTATAGACTTATAGGGCATTTTGCCATCATTTTATGTGTAAAAAGCGGAAAAAACACACTAGAACAAGAAGGTGGGGTTGAACTGAGGCAAATCCTCATGCTTCAATCCCCACAAACATTCACAAATATTGTTCTTAATTATCATTAATTTTTCGTACCCAAAATGCATTTTTCCCCTATTTTTAGTGATTTTCCTCTATTTTCCTTGTACTTTCTCTTATTTTTTGCATTATTTAATTACTAAAAATTCAAAATAGGTTATGGGCTATGGCCCTTAGTTCCTTCTTGTAGCAAAAATGAAAATTTAGTTGGTGTTCCTATTCATTTTCCCATTTTTATACCCAAAAAATCATTTTCCCTTGATTTTCCATATTTTACGTGTTTTAGTGTATTATTTTGAACCACAAGATGCATATTTTTCTGATTTTTTGATTATGATCAATAAGTACTCATGAAAAACAGCAACTTAAACAATTTTTAGCCCACATGAACAACATTTTATCAATCAAAAGCCATGAAATCTCAAATTTCCTTTGACAAAATTGAATTACCGCTTATTTGTGTGTTTCGGGTTTCATGTCCATGGTTGCAAATCTAAACATCAGCAGCACTTCATGCTCATGACGATCACAAATCACCATTTCCAGCCCGTGGAGCAATCCGATCCATGCCGGACAAGCCTCCATCATTCTTTCTTCTTCCTTCCTCTTCCCACATGAATTCCCCCTTAGAAGAGAGAGAGGGAGGAGAGAGAAAGACTAGATTTCCATCTTAGCATTCAAGCCATCAATTGACGGGCGAAGGGCAGCGATAGAGTCAGCATTTAGGAGGGAATGAAGCCCCATAATCCGTTGGGGGGGTTGTTTGCATCAGGCAAGTTGCCTCTCCATCATCCATGGCGCATTTTTCGGGCGTCATCTTCCTCCACGTTTTTTCATCCCTCTTCATTCTCTCTCAACGTTTTTTGCTTCATAAGGTGCATGAAATTTTTTTTGGGGGGGGGGGAGGGGGGTCCAAACTTAGAAGGCATGCTCAAATTTGGCTTCCCAAGTGTCCACCTTTTCATATCTTGACCATTTTGTGGCCATTTCCCCGTCCGAACTTCGAATTGAGCTCTGAAAAATCCTGGGCATCCGGCTTGGCATCCCACATTGGCCGGTAACTCTTGTCAACCCGCAGGATAGTCTGAAAAATTATGAAAAATCAACAAGCGTCGCTCGGGCGCCTTTAAAGCACTTTGGCGCTTAAAATCGTCATAGATCAAGCCGCCGCCTTCGACGTTGAATATTTTTCCCTTGATATTCATAATTTTTAGCTATTTTTAAGCACTTTCCGGCATCTAAATTATGCTCTCATAGGGCACAATCATCACTATAATATCCATTTCCTGAGCCTTCGAAGCTTGACATTTCCCAACCCATTGAAAGGCTGATAGCCTCAAGATATTGCAATGGTTGCACTTAAGCAAGTCCAAAAAAAAAAAGCACAAGAAAAAGAAAACTGAAAATGAAAAAAGAAAAGAAAAGAAGAAAAAGATACGAAGCACCCACAATCACAACACAGCACCTAGGGATCCTCAAATTAGGCACGTCCATTGACCTTAGTCGGCTGGCTCTGTCCCTAGTCCCCTAGCCCTTTCACATCACCTACAATTGTTCAGGGCATATCAAGGGTAGGACATACCTAGGGAGCTTGTCTCGCCTATGGTTAGACCTGTCACCCTGACCCATTCGCACAATTCTCTCTTGCACTCTGCCATAATACCATTGCAATCAATTGTGGTAAGCAGCACACGAATGGCCATGAAAAGTACACCATCCTCATCAAGCAAGTCCAATAGCTCCCAGCTTACTGAAAGTGCAGTGTCCCTGTGTTCAATTATGCTACATCGTGCAGTCACAATGCAAAGGATGTCTCATATACCTTCATGTGTACTTCTTCTCAACATGGACAACTTTGCTTTATCCACACATTGTTACGAGAAACCAGCCCGCGGTCTTCTAACTATGTAATATCTAAGTATGCACGAGCACTCACATAATATCTGCACCAAAATATATACATTTTTTGGGTCCTCAAGTGCAGGACAATACTCTCAGCTTGCTTCAAGTCCGGACCTGTCTCCCAAACTAAGTGAACTATGTCTTGTGCACGATAGAGAAGATTAGCACTAGCCCTAGGGCGAGACCAGCTATGAGAATTCTTATCCATTATCATCCTGCAAGCCCGCCAAGAATCGTCATATGTAGAATCCCCAGCAAACCAACACTTGTGCTGGCCATCAATGCAATCCCCAACAAAGAACAACCCTACCACCAACTCCAACCACCCTACCACCAACCACCTAGACCACCAACATGCCCCCAACGACCTCCTCCTGCACACCACCACCAACACTCATCCACGGCAACCATCCATGTCCCTTTCACCCACGTCTTCAGTGCAGGACAAAGCCTACTACCTACGACGGTGAGTGCCATGGGACTGGCACTCGTCTAGGAGGGGGTAATGTTAACCGTCAGACGAACAAGGTGAAATTTTTGGAAAAGCTAAAGCAGAAGAAAAAGGCCAAGGAAAAGTGAAACGGAAGACAAAGGCACACAAGGAAAATCTAGAAACACAAGAAGCGCAGAAAAGTCCCAAATAAGGGAGAAAGACGCACAAGGAAAAGCACAACATTGTGATTTAATTTAAGGAGTGCCGTGCTCTCACCCGTGCAATTTGTAAAGGTAGATGGGTGGTAGGAAAGAAGCTAGGAAGATAGGAGGACAATGGGAAAAAGGGCCTAGGCCACGGCCAGCCATGTAAAAAAGGGGATAAGGGGATGACAGCCCAAAAGGGATTTAGGGTTTTGTATATAAAGTTGAAAAGTGAATGAGAAGCTCATTCTTGTGTGTGGCCAAAGCTTCTTCTTCTTCTTCTCTTGTTTTTTGCCTTCTTGCTTGTGCTTGAGTGAGGGATTGAGGGAGTGTGAGGGAGTTAGTGTGTGAGAGTGAGGGATCGTGGAGAAGAAGCTCCCCATCTTCTCTCTTCATCTTCTCTTCTTCCCTTCTCTTCTCTTTTCTCGCGCGGCTATGGAGGATGGAGCTTGAAGGAGAGGGCTTGAGGTTGCTTGAGCTTGCCATGAGGATCGTGGAGCTACCAGAGTGCAAGAGAGAGGAGGGAACTCGATTGAGCATCAAGGTAAGCTCACTACACCCGTAAGGTAGGCATTGCGCGTCGGCTATGTGAGAGGTAGCCATGGCCGCTCGGCTTGAAACGCTTGATCAATAAGCGGTCCGTAGGTCTCAAGGTAGAGCTCCGTAGCTCCCCTTCAAGAATGCACTTCATTCTTTGAAGCAAGAGATAAGAATAGCAGCTACCACAGAGCATCCAATTAATTTGCCTGATGAGCCATCTCTTCATGTTTACTTTGCATCCATATGATACGAGGGCAGAAAACGTAATTTTTGTAACATTAAGAAAACTGGTACTAAAGAAAAGTCCAAAAAAAAGAGGATCAACCTATTCAGTCCCGTCTTGATGCAGCCGCTTGTTAGTTGCTCTATTAGTTGGTTTTCTATTTTAATGCATGTTGTTTGACATTGCAGTGTGTAGTTTGTGTTGGCTTGGATAAATTATCTTTGAATATTTTAGGTATTTTTTGCACTTGGGAGACCTTAAGTTGCTTTTTGATTTGCCCAAGGCTTGCAAAACATGGGTGGATATCACTAACAAAGAGTCCACTATGTATGGGGAGAATATGATTGCTCTCTCACCGTTTGAGATTGAGGCATGCCCTTGGTGGATTGACATGCCCTCACCCCATGTATTGCCAAGTAAGAAAGCTAAGTTTGAGGAATGGCTAAAATCAAAGGGAAAGGATGCAAGTGGTGGTTGTTTGAGTCAAGTTAAAGTGGCTTCCACAACTGTCTCCTCTCTTTCCTTAAGCTTTACTTTTCTAACAAAGAAGTGGTTTTGAAGGTGATCAAATAAGGGGCAAGGAATCTCATCGCAAAGGGGTGAGCATGCTCAAAGAGGCAAGTAAGCTCAAAAGGGCAAGCAAGCTCAAATTAGTGAGACACAGAGTACATGCAACTTTTACTTATTTCACTTTGCATATTCATGTCTCATGCAACTTAGAGAAGGCTAGCTCTCTATGTTGGATACTTTATATACCTTCCTTGTAAAATAAAGATTTATGTTTCTTTGTTTGTTTTGTTTTAGATCATGAAATTTTTGTTGATGACAATTCACCACCACTAGATATTGGTATGCATGGTAGCTTATACATAAGTAGATTGTTTTGTAAGTTATGCTTGTTGTTCATTCATTATGCTTGCTATGATTATTTATGTCCATCGTCACATCCTAGACCACCATCCCAAAAGAATATGTGCCACTCTTGTCCATACAAGGGGGGGCTTCTTTGGATCGCTCTATCTTTTCATTTGGATGTGGAGATTATATTTCTCTGGGTAAGGATTTTGCATCCTCTATTAGAAATGAGGATTACGCAAAGATCCATACATTTTTTTGAAATCAATAAATTGGGGGTGGAGTATAAGAAAATGAAAAAGACGATGGCATGGGTTGCTGACTTTGTGCTCTTGGATCTTCCCATGGACTCTATGCATGGATGAGATAGTGTTCCATTGTTGAATAAGGTATCAAAGGATCATATTCGACATGGACTTGGAGTGGTAGCAGCGTGTTTGGCGGACTCTAGATGGGTTGTTTGTCTTGCCTCCAATTCAGGTGATTCTTTGAGTTAGAAATATGTAAATAGGATTGTTAGGTACTTGTGAATAAGATTGTTGGTAATTGTCAATGTTTAAAATGTATTTCTTTCTATCAGGGGACTCTCCCTCATGGGTGGAGAAATATGCCCCGCAATGTGAGTTGGAGATTGTGCGTAGATTCATAGTTGAGGACTTAGCCTTCATGGATGAGGTTACGATTGAGGGTGTGGCCGTAGAGGTATTTGGCATGGTTATTGTACACTTAGTTTTCTTGGTGCTTTGTTGTTCTTGATTAGTTTGTGACATGTCTCTATTTTTTGTCATTATTGTGTGATAGATGGATGCCTTCTACTTTTACATGCTACGACATCGAGGCTACATGGCCTCTTTATGTCTTCAAGAGAGTGCCACATTATGACATGATCATGGTGTGTAGTTCTTGCGGCATGTCATTTGTCACTATTTGCCAAGTACTGCGAGGGTATTGGAGGCCTTCTGCAGGTACTAGAGATTAGTCCAGCTCAAACGAAGAGATTTTAAACAGTGAGCCATTGGATGATGCATATGGCTGCCCTTTTGATTAGTATGGTTACTACTATTGACTTGTGTTTTGTCATGGTTTGTAAAGGTTACTACTATTGACTTATTTAGGACATTATATGCATTGTAGGATGATATGCTTTTGTGTGTGAGTTTTTTCCATGTGCTTTGAAATGTTAATGAAATGCGGTTTATAAAATTATTATTGTAGTGTACTACCATGTTATGCAGAGGAAGTTGAAAGGAAGATGAGCAAGGATTCCTCCTATAATACAATCAAGACAAAAACCAACAAAGGGAGAAGAGTGGGATGTTGTTTTGTAGATGATGAGTGTGGAGAAGAGAGGGTGTGAAGTGTATTGATCTTTTGGTGTTGTGTTAAGAAAATGACTATTGTGCTAAGACTATGAGTATTGTATGGGTTGGTTTGAAAAATTTGATAACCTCGGGTTTTTTAATCTCTATCATATGGTTTAATTATCAAATTTGAGCATGCATGGAGTGTTTTTTTGTGGCTTCAAGTCGTGTGTTGTAAGTAAGGTTTGAGATTTTTCAATAAGCAATTAGAGTAGATAAGAGGTGTGATTTTGGTTCTATAGTGGTTGAATTCTATCACTTCTCTTCGTGTTGCTCTGTTTTATTGCTCTACTCGGTCTTTGCATGCTCGGTTTCTATCTCTTCTCGGTTCATGCATGCTCAGTTTAAAGTTAAACTCATGAAGAGTCCATTTCCCTCAACGATGATGAAGTACCACAAAGAAGCCCTACATAGAACTTCTTTGATTTCTCAATAGGCACTTTCTCTGAAGACCCCAAATGGCTGCTACTCATGGAACACTGGCAAATCCCTTAAGTAAAAGTGGGATGAGGCCTTAGAGAAACTTGAAGTGCTCCAAAATTATCATTTTCAATTTTGTCCTGATGAGAACATGGAGGTCAAGTATTTATGGAAGCACATCTTAATATCCATTAGGAAAACCATAGATAGGACAATGCAATGGGGTGTTATTTCTTCTTCTAACCTAGTCCTAGTCATAGCCATAGCAACAATAGGATCCCAAATTTGAGCTCAAATATCCACTGCTAAAGGCTTCATGTAGAAGAAGTGCACCTTGCAGAAGAAGTCTAGGGAGGAGCCCAAAGATTAGTAGCATGTGGAGGCAAAGACCCTTGCGCCCAACATCACGTTACATGTCGAGGTGGAGCAACTCAAAGGGAGGTTGACATCGGTGGAGGTTGTCTCTTCAAAGCACATCATGCACATCTACTCCTTGGGGGATGCTACTATCCAGCAAGTGCACAACAAGTGGGGCATTTGGAGCAACACCTTGTGATAGTAAGAGTGGAATGGGATCATCTTCAGCAGGCTATTTAGATGGATGCTGACTACCTTGAGATCCTAGTTGCAAAAGTCTTCACTCACTATATTCCCTAGCCGCCCTACTGAAACTACATGGACCTTTGGCTCTAGTAGCACCATCTAAACTACAACCCACTTCTACCCCCTTACCACCAACACCTCCCTAACAATGCCTACTCCAAGTTTGGCCCCTTTCCCTTCACATTTTCCCATCCCTCTGAATTAGCCACTATTGGCTCCTTGCAATACCAATCAGCCCCACCAACATCACTCTCTAGAAGATATTGGAGACATTGAAGAATGATCTCCTATGGGTTTGAGTCCACCATGAGTGCCATGTGTTAGGCATAGAATGCAAGATAGATGAGGTATATTGATGGCTAAAAGTGGCAATCAATGTTGACGACAATAGAGCAATGGACTAATGAAAGGTAGTGGTTTAGCTAATGATTGTGGTAGAAGGACTTCAAGTCATTGTAGGTAGCAAAGGATATAAAAGAAGAGATGAAGTGATGAGGGTTCCACACCTAGGTTATGACCTCAATTGTTGCACTCACACATGGTTGATTGTTGGCATGAGTACAAATAAAAATCACCCCTTATCCCTTCTCCATATTTTCTCATTTATCCTGATTGTATGTTTGCGAGGGTAGCTATGGCCATCTAGCTTGTGCCTTGTGTCCCTTTGAGGGAATTACCCTTGGAAATGTATTTTATTGTTTGAGTCTATTTGTTCTTAGAAACATATCCTTCTGAGACCATGATGCTTTGTATACATTGCACTAATTTTTCTATTTGAGCATATGAGTATTTCATCTTTGATTAAGTATTATCTATGGTAGTGCATTTTGGTTTTCTTCCTTTTGATATGTTGTACTACTAAACCTATCATGCTAGCATATCCCCGTGTCAGGTTTTAATATATTAAAACTCTACTCTCCCATAGAGTTGGTGCAATCCACT
This sequence comes from Lygodium microphyllum, assembly GCF_053477565.2. NCBI lineage: Eukaryota > Viridiplantae > Streptophyta > Polypodiopsida > Schizaeales > Lygodiaceae > Lygodium > Lygodium microphyllum. Next base: position 59,098,136 of record NC_141136.1, on the reverse strand, counting down.
TACTTTAGTGATCACAATCAGAACTTGGACCTGATTATAGTGTAAATTGGGTGAGGTAATGGGATATATAGAGTCTTGGAAAGGCAAGCATGTATTTAGGTTGGGAGGAAAGGATAATCCAAGCATTATCTCTCTTTCTATTCCCCTCTTCCACTATCTTTCTTCTCTCTATCTCTCTCTAACTCCCTCTCTTTTAACTATTGTCTCTCTCAACTCTCTCTATCCTCTTTCACTCTATCCCCTTCTCTCTCTCTATCTTTCTCTCTCTCAATTTCTCCCTCTATCTCCCACTATCTTTTCTCTTTATCTATATCTCTCTCCCTATAACTTCCATTATCTTTGTTATTTCTCTCTCTTCATCTCTCATTCACTCACACACACACACACACACACACACTCTCTCTCTCTCTCTCTCTCTCTCTCTCTCTCTCTCTAGCTAAGGCTTATATAGCCTTTAGTCTTCACCATTATTTGGAATTGCAAGGCTAGAAGAATGATGACATTAAGCCTTACTAGCTAATGCTTATATAGCATTTAGTCTTCACCATTATTTAATTATCTTTGCTTAGTCATGTGTGAGATTTCCTCCATCAGGTTGACCTTTGTGTAGCTTTGTAGGATAGAGCATACTATTCAAGCATCTTGATGAGAAGATAGTGGCGATGCTAATGTCAACAGTGGTGAGCATGCAATGAAGTTAATGATGATGAGGGAGGGGTCGTAATAAGAATTGGATGAGGTCGACTGTGATAGTATAGTTGGCAGCCAGTTTTCTTTCTTGTTTTTGAAAATATGAAAATGTTATAAAATTACACTAAACAAGAGTACAAAGATGACCATGCCACCCAACCAGAGGTAACTACTCTTTTAGCAATACCTCTATCCACTTGAACTTTCCATAATTGTAGTGCATGTATCCAAATTCTTTAGGTGATGATGGTGTACTATCAAATAGCCATTGTTGTGTTGAAGGCATGCTACCCTCCTCATACTATGTGCCATTTGTGCTCTTTAAGGTCCTCAAGAAAGTAATTGATGATGTGCAACACTCATATGCAATGTGTGTTCTCTTTAGCAATGCAAAGTGAAACTTAAGAAGGCAAAAGATCAAAGGAAGATTAACCCTCAAGGAAAACAAGAGAAAGTGCAAGCCCTAATTTAGCAATGCAAAGTGAATCCTAAGAAGGGACAAGATCCAATGAAGCTATACATTGATGAGCAAAGACAACCCATGGAATTTCAAGAAGGAGAGTTAGTACTATTCAAGGTTCCAAAGTTAAGATATGCCACTATTAAAGACGGTTTCAGTAACAAACTTATACATATGTACTATGGTCCTTATAAGATCATCAATTATGGGGGAGATCTTACTGCCTATCACTTGGAACTCCCTTTTTCTACAAGGTTTCACAATTTTTTTCATGCAAGCCAGCTTAAATCTTTCATTTGATCGTAAGTAGAACACTTGGAAGAGCTATCATCGATGGATGAAGAGAGTTCGAGTCAATATGTACTTGAGGGTATGATATGGAAGCATGAAAAGAAGCTTAGATATCAATCAATTTGGGAATACTTCATCAAGTGATAGACTCAACCACTTCACAAAGCTTTTTGGAGGCCAATAATCATTTTGAAGGAGTTTTTTCATTTTAAATATTCTATCTAGGGTAAATAACAAGTCAAATTTGGGCTTTGTTTCACTATAGGACTTTATGTTGTGACACCCCACTATTTTAGAATGATTTTAATTTTGATCTAATGATAGATGAATATAGATTTAAATATTCAAAAAAGGATTTCTTTTTTAGCTATAGCACACTTGATTGGATCATCTTATAAAAAGTTATGGAAAATTCAGTGCAAGAGAGTCTACAGTAGACAACTCTATGTCTATCTTTTACAAGAGCTCATCTATGAATAGTTTGTGGGCCTCAAGATAGATGTACATACATCATATTTTATCATCATCTCCAAATCCAACCAACTCTTTTAAGATTCTTCAAGGTGATTAGATTCTTGTAATGCTCAACATAGAGCACCCTATCATCTCCATTGTTTGGAGCCAATTATAATAAGTCTCCTTTTTTGTTTCTAAGGGAAAAAATTTCTAGATGGAGATGGGTTGTAAGGAAGAGAAGCTAATATGATCTTGATACCATGTAAAATATACTAGTCATAGTCACATAGGTATATAAGATATAATAGAATTTACTTTTTTTATTATTCAATATAATATAAAGTTTCTCTCTATTTCTATCTTCTTGCTCATAGTAGCTTCCATGGCTTCTTACCATTTCTCTCTCCAAGGATAACAATTTAGTCAATTTTCTTTGAGCCGATATCTAATAAAAGTGTTATATAATTGGTTATAATCAAATTTTAAATAAAGAAAAAATTGAAAGCAGGCACTTTTTCACTTTAGGACATGTGACTGTAAGAGTAACTATATTTAGCATGTGAATATAGATTTATTATAGCATGGCTTGCATAGTTGTACTCTCATGTATTTCCATGACACAATTATTATAGGCATCTATCACAAAATGACTTTGGTTATAACATATTTCTAATATTTTGGGATGTTTGTGTGGGTCTATGTGAGTCTATCCTAGCTATCTTAAGGTCGCTCAACAGACTAAATGCACATATCAAAATTTTCTCTCAATAAAATTTTCTCTCAATAACTTTATCTTATTTAATAATTTTGAGTATCATGTGTAACTTAGTCTATCAAATTTTTTTTACTTTAACTTATTTTTATAAAAAATAATGAATTAATTTTGATTAGATTAAACATTTCCTTTCTATCTCTAAATGACTTTAGATGCCTTAAAATTTTAATGCATTTATTGTATTCTTTAATGGGGATTTATGAAAAAAAATTAATTGAATTTTTGGAAGTTATGTGTAACCTATTTCTTAATGTAATTTGTCTAAATTGAATTATCCTTCAAATTTCTCTAGTTTTTGCATCATTTCCTACTAATGTAACCTATTTGTTCAGGAAAGACAGAAAACTTTAGTATTTAAAAATTTCCATGTTTCCATTTCTTTTAAATTAATAACTTATATTTGTCATTTTTATTTTTATTTTTAGTACCTTTATGTCAAATTTAATTCCATAAACTACAAAATACTCATTTATAATTTGAAGAAAACTCTTCTATATTTTCATCTTTTATATTAAATGAATTGTAAATTCTATAGAGGGATTGGTTCACAAGCAACGACACCTTGTCCATACTTGTGATTCCCCGTTGGCAGCTTTAGCAATTCCCGCTCCAAAGCTTTACTTCTTCGAGGCCATTATCAATGCAAATCCTCTTATGTGCTAGGTTTCATTCTTCGTCAGACTTGAAGGGTGCAACTATGTGAGTCTAGAGTGGCTAGGTAGGGCCTTTATGAGAGACAAGGACCTTGCAAAGGAAGATGGAATTGCCCAATGGCTGCTAGAGGTTGGAAGGGTGAAAGTAGAGTTTTTCCAAAATGGAAGGAGATACTCCTTTATTGGATATCAATGATTGGATGATGATGGTTCTCATCCTTCGTCTCTTATCTTCTCCTTGTGTCTGTCTCTTTTTTTATGTGTCTTCTCTCTTCCTCTCCTCTCTTTTTTTCTTATATTCTTTATCTCATTCTCTCTCTTTTTAAAATTTATTCTCTTCATTTTTCTACTTTTTCTATTCTTGCTCTTCTCTTTCCTCTCTTCTTCTCCTACTTTTTCCCTTCTACCTCCTTCGCTTCTTCTTCTCTTCCTCTTTTCTCTACCCTTTCTTCTCTTCTTCCTTTATTTCCTACATCTTTCATTTTCCTCCTCCTATCCCACTATCCCTCTCTTCTCTCCCTACCAATCTCTCCTTCTCCCTTCTCTTTCTTCCTCTCACTTCCTCCCTCCCTCTCCCCCTCTCTCTCCACTAGCGTAAAGGATTTAGAATAAGGATATCCCTTTCAAGCCTTAGCCATAAGGATTTTATAGCCTTGTCGATTACAACTTCAAATTCTTAGTTCAAGTCTGGTAGTTTCAAGATAGGGGTTGTGAGTAAGCTTTGTTTAAGCTTCACAAAGCTAGACTATTTAGTGGGAGTCCATACAATAGCAACCTGCTTCTTGAGTAAGTCAACTAGGGGTGCAATAATCAAGGCATAGTCCTTAATAAATATTTTATACCATCCTATTAAACCCAAAAAGCTTTAGAATTCCTTAATTCTTGTTGGAGGTGCCCATTCTTGTACATTCTTGACTTTGGCAAGGTCTACTACAATCCCTTAATTAGATATGAATCCAAGATATTCAAATTTCCTCTTGAAAAATACACATTTCTTCTTCTTGGCATAGCATTTACATGTTCTCACTATTTCAAGGACAACTTGGAGTTATGCCTCATGCTCGAGGAATTCACTATATGTATACCCTCTATATCACGTGCATTCAAGGCCTATTTATAAATATCCTTATCTGTGAATTTTCCCTTAATAAAACATAACCCTTTTCTATTCAATATGTAAGTAATCCTTTTATATGGGACCCTTTTGTATATAAAATATGTGTAAAAATAGTATTTTAAAAATCCCTTATGTTGAACCCACATGATACATACATATATTTATGACTAACCTCCTCAGGGGCTCATGATGTTTGTCCTTCTTTGCAGGTTAAGATGTCATCAAAGAATATAAGGACAAAGTCATCAAGATAGGTCTAAAAAATATATTGCATTAACATATTGAAGGTTATAGGTGCATTGGATAACCCAAAAGAAATCATGACAAATTCGTAATGATCATATCTTGTGTTAAAGGAAATCTTTGGAATGTCTTCTTCTTTGATCCTTATCTAGTAATAGTATAATCTTAGATCAATTTTTGAGAAGATCTTTGCCCCTTGAAGATAGGTCAATAGTTTTTCTATCCTTGGAGTCGGATATTTATTCTTGATTGTCACTTGGTTTAGCTCACGGTAATAGATGCAAAGGAAAAAGTTGCCATCCTTCTTCTTTTGGAACAACACTTAGGCTTCCCATGGTGAGTTACTTGGCCTAATTTATCATTGACCCGAGAGTTACTTGTGTTGCTCTTTTAACCTAATGGCTTCTAGAACAGACATTTTTGGTAAGGTCTCTTTGATACTAGAGCAACTTTCTTAGTGCTAACTTGATTTCATGATCAACTTCTCTTTGTGGTGGTAGTTCAATCAGCTCTTCTAGGAATACATCCACATATTCCTTTAACTAGGATGGCTTTTTCTTTGCCTCTTTCCTATTATGTATCTTATTAAGTTTAATTAGATAGATATGTAGTCCTTTTCTTAGCCCCTTCATGATTAAGAAGCTCTTGCTAATTGGACTCTAGGTTTTTTGGCTTCTTCTTGACTAGTTACTAGCTCTCCTTTTTTATTTTGGAATGTGACTTGGCTTCTCCTACATTTAATTTGAGAATTACTAGGGATAAACCATTCCATTCCTAGCAAACACTCGTAAGCTCCTAGGTTCATAATTTTGAACCCCATGTTGGAAAGATTGCCTCCTAAGTTGAATTCCACTTTGTCAGACTGTTGAGCAAAGATTACCGAGTCTTTTCCATTTGCTAATTCTACCAAAAAAATTTGGTGCAGATGTAGTGTCTATCCATAATCTTTTTGCATATTTTTGTGAGATAAATAAGTGGGCACTTTCATAGTCAATAAAAATCTTGAATGCTTTACCTTGGTAGGTCACTGGGGTCTAGATCATAAAGAATTGGTGATTTGGACCCTTCTTATTGAAGGTAGTATGTATTATTTCTCTTTCCATGTTTGCCTCTAAAGCAAGGTATTCACCTTCTTCCATCCCCCTGAGAGTTACTCCAACAACCTTTTCCTTGGCCATAGTTGCTTGATTTTGGCCATGAAATTGTACTTGCTGAATTGTTTGGCCTAGCTTTGGGCACTATCTTTTGATGTGGCCTAGCTCATTGTTGCAATGAAATATCTTGCACTTCATTGTTTTCAATTGTAAATACAAATATTCCAACCTTCTTCCTTTGATTGGCTTGGTGTTATCCTTGGATTCTTTTGATGTAACCACATGGTCCTTTCTATGGAGAACTCTATCCCCAAAATTTTCCACTCTTGGGTTCTCTTTGAAGTTCCTAGATAATTGAATTATCTTCAATTAATGCATATTGCAAAACAAATAGGTGCATTGCTACGAGGTGAGTATCTAGTGGAGGATTCAATCCATGGAAAAACTTTGGCATATACTAGGAGATATCCATGGGTGGGGTGTATTTCAAAAGAGATACACATTTAGAATAGTAGGTTTCTAAGCTTAGTCCAAACTTTTTCATTTCCACCAAAGCCAACTCACCTATCAACTTTAACTTAGCTATTATTTCTTAGTTAGGATGAGCAATTTTTGTAGTAGCAAAGTAATCCTCCATGGACTCAATACAAACTTTTGCTTCGAATTCAATATCCTTCCCTTTGCTGTCAAAATCGGGCAACTTGATGTCCATAAGGAATTTCTTCTCTTGCACTTCAACCAAGGTAAGCATAGACAAAGAAGATATGATATCCTAGGATTGTAAAACTTGCATGGTTAGATGTATATTTTGCAAGAAACAACTTTCAATCCTCTCTTAACACTTTTAGTACTCTATTTCACAATTTTAAGTTTACAAAAAGATTTTAGCACAAAAATTTGCAATCTTGAAAGGAAATCTAGATATTTATTATTATTCACAAATGTACTAATGCTAGTTGATTTTCTAAAATTACATTAGATAGAAATTCTAAGTACAAAAAATGCTTCTTATGAATGGATAACAAGAAGAGAGTAGCATATGTATAACAAGAAGAGGATAGATCTTTTATTTATACCCTAAAAACTTACAACTTTAGGGTAGAATCCTAAGGATGATAAATAGCTAGATCAATGCAGTAACAACATGGTTGTTTCTGGTGGATATCAAAAAGCTTGTACTGTGAAGGAGGGTTAGGAAGACCTTCTATATGGAATCTATAATGACATGAATAGCCCTATACTAACATTGTGTAAGTCAGAATTGCTATTGTCACTTCATCACAAATATAACAATTTAGATGAATTGCTCAATTTTGGGTGTAAAAGTTGGATTAATTCCTCCTTGATGGGGGGAATATAAAAGCAACTACAAACTTCAGGTTGTCCATTCATTGAATTATCTTTAAGTTTTTTTGGATGTAGTGGAAATAATCAGTAACTATGTAATAGTAACACTCATCCCAAACCCATTTTCTTTCTCAAACAATGGAGACAAATCATACAACCGGTCCAGGATGTGCATCACTTCTCTCTTTCATCCATTGTCAAAGAGGTGTATTGCTGATATGTAAATGGCTCAAAACATTAGAAAATGATCCCAAGCATCCATATTCTATTGAAGTTACACCCACATTAGTAACAAAAAACTTATTAAATTCCTAGCTTAGGTTAACAACTTTTCCATAAGTTTTCATCATATAATCGTAACTCCATTTAAGCTCTCATACCATGTATAATATGCTTGACTGAAATGGTATCATTAACACAATTTAGTGGTCCATCAAGAGGTTGTTCCTAAGTAATTCTACTTGGTATTCTTTAGATTAATGCTAGGTTTGTTGCCTAGGCTCTTTCAAGTCCACTTCACAATGAAACTTTTTGGCCATAACCCATAAGGATTAACTTGAATTTCAGGTTCCTAAAGTAAGCTAAGGTTGTTTATCAATTTGGGTCTTTGAGAATTTTCTTGTACTAGATCACTCAAGTCAAACTGTGTCACACTTGGTTCAAGGAGAGTGAGAAATGAGGGGGAGTATAGGTATGTCAACCCCTCTACCCACCATAGGGTGTTGTCTCACTCTGATTCCCTAAAATGACACAAAGTCAGGATTCTAGCTAATCTCTACTTGGTCAATGTTTACTTCAAATGAATGTATAAAATTATGGAGAAGCGCCTCTTGACTCATCGAGACTACCCTACCTTAGGACAAATTTATCAAGAATCTCGCCCTCCCACTTTCCTCAATTGGTAAGCTTTAGTTAACTAATTACCTAACGTGCTTATGCTTGAACATATAAAACCAACTTTCTTAATTTACCTTTAAAAGAAAAAGGTTACTTCACATAATTTAGGATCAGGACACTGAAACAAAAAAGTCATTTGAAAACAAAAGTCTTATAGAATTCCACCTTTCACCTAGGCAGAAGAACAACCTGAAGGCCTTATTTTTTCCAAGATTCTACCCTTAACTAGTAACAAGGCTCATAGGAAGTCCATTTTGAGTCACGTAGGGATTGGAAAATTCTTAAGAGCCTAAGGGTTTACTAGCAAGAGTCCCCCTGGCATCCTCACCTCTTCCTATCCAACGGTTTTTTTACGGAGCAACCTCTTGCCATTAGGGTAGTTCTTAGCTCTTTAAGGCAATAAAAGATCAACTCTCCTTAGTGTAGGGTTTCATATCTATCCTTGCGGGAGGTCTAATATGACTCTTTTATCCTATTGTAAATTAGATTCAAGTAGGATCCTAAATTTTACAACATATTTTTCTAAGTGCATTAGGCAAACTTTTGCAAGCACTATTCAAATCACAAATAAGATGGAAATCAAAAGTAGGGTTTAACCTAGTAGTCAATCTTTTCAACCTTCCAACTTGGTTTCTCTTCTTCTTTGATGTTTCCAAGATTTTTTGAATCCTCAAACCGATAAACCCTGTCAAATTTTTCGTTTGGATATAATCAACTTACTTGATTTATATATGTCTTTTATCAGCAACCACTCATTAGATGATTGACCTAATTGAGATCCTTAGTTGAGAGTTTGATATTCTATGTGTTGATATAATGCTAAGTCTAAGCTTAGCTTATTAAAGCTAAATAAAATTGTCTTGCTTTGATATTGCCACTAAAGTATGTTATCAAAGTGTATTGTGTTTCATAAAGTTCAGGTTTCAACTATTTTCAGAGAGGATTGATAGGCTCTTATATTTGCTTCTTTCAATAAGGATCATACCTCCTTCTTTATGTGAGTCTATCCTAGTTATCCTAAAGTCACTCAATAGACTAAGTACATGTATCAAAATTTTGTCTCAAGAATTTTATCTTATTCAATGATATTTAATAGCATGAGTAACTTATTTTATCAAAAGAAAATGTTTTTTTATTTACACTTAACTTATTGTTATAATAAAATTATGAGCTAAGATTTCCCTTTCTATCTCTAAATAACTTTAGATGCCTTAAAATTTTAATGTATTTGTTGTGTTCTTTAACAAGATTTTATGCAAATTTTCTATTCAAGTTTTCTAAAGCTATGTATAACCCATTTCTTAATATAATTGGTTTAAATTCAACTACCCTTCAATTTTCTCTAAATTTTGCATCATTTTTACTACCCTAATCTATTTGTTTAGGAAATACATAAAACTTTAGTATTTAAAAATTTTCATGTTTTCCTTTCTCTTAAATTAATTACATAAATTAATCATTCCTATTCCATCCCTTCATTCCTTCATGTTAAAATTTATTCCCTAAAATATGAAGTACTCATTTATAATTTGAAGAAAACTTTGCTATATTTTCATCTTTTGTGTTAAATAGATCTTAAATTCTATGAAAGGAACTTGGGATTAGTTCACAACAAGTGATGGTGTGATGTCTATGCTTGCAGATCCTTTTGCATCTTTAGCATGTCCTACTCTAGAGATTCACTTATTCGGGGCCATCATGGATTCAGATCCTTAGATGCTAGGCTCCCAAATTTGTTAGACTTGAAGGGTACATCTACAAGTCTTGAGTGGCTAGGTAGGGCCTTTACAAGACAAGGACCTTGTAAAGGAAGATGGAATTGTCCAGTGGGTGCTAGAGATTGGAAGGGTATGGATAGAGTTTTCCAAAAATGGAAGACAATACTCCTTCATATGATGTCAATGATCGGGTGATGACATCTCTCATCCATCCTCTCTTATCCTCTAGAGTTCTTGTCCATCTCTTCTTTTATCTCTCTTCTCTCTTTCTTTAACCTCTCCTCTTCTTATCTTCTTTGTCTCCTTCTCTCTTCTTCTTTTATTGCTTATTTTACTTCTTCTCTTTCTTTCTCTTCTTTTTCTCTACCACCACCACCACCTCCTCCTCCTCCTTTCTCTACCCTTTCTTCTCTTATTCCTTTATTTCCTCCTCTTCTTCCCTTTCCCTCCTCCTCCTATCCCACTATTTCCCTCTTTTCTCTCTACCGATCTCTCCCTCACACACACACACACACACACACACACACACACACACACACACACACACACACACACACACACACACACACACACACACACACACACACACACACACACACACACACACACACACTCACTCACTCACTCACTCTCTCTCTCTCTCTCTCTCTCTCTCTCTCTCTCTCTCTCTCTCTCTCTCTCTCTCTCTCTCTCTCTCTCTCTCTCTCTCTCTCTCTCAGCCGACAATTGTTCCCCTATCATAGCTGACATTTGTTCCCCTTTTGTAGCCATTATTTGGAGTACCAGAGCTACATACGCACATACACATACACGACACTTATCACACTCACAGCACCGTATTTTCAGTTTCCAGTTTTTAGCTTTTCATTCAGCACTTTTATTTTGGATAGCTGGACCTCATCAGTTGTATCACAGTTTGTCTCATAGGCCAGTTTTTGGTCTTTAGAAAACGTTAATATAACTTTCTCTCTCTCTCTCTCTCTCTCTCTCTCTCTCTCTCTCTCTCTCTCTCTCTCTCTCTCTCTCTCTCTCTCTCTCTCTCTACTAGTGTAAAGGATTTAGAATAAGACTAGTCCTTTCAAGCCCTAGCCCCATAAGGCCTTTTTATGCTTTCCCATATGTAGCCCTTGATTATGACCATGGCCACCACCATGATGGACTCCCTCTCTCTCACTCTCTCTTGGTGATCCTTTGGAGGATGATTTTGTCTACACAACTGGATGGTGTTTGATATAATCCAGGCACCATGGTATTCTTTGGAGCTATGATGATGGCGAGGAGGAGGGTGGTGGCCAATGAATAGTTGTAATGGGTTCTCTTCAATCCTTTACATTCTTTTCTTTTTTTTTTAAGTTAAAACTTTTAAAAATTTTAAAACTTGCCTCCCAACTGTTTTAGTCTTGTTTTAGTCTTGTGAGCAGTCTCCTATAATTGAGTTATCTTACAATCAAGTTCTAGTTCAAATTCTCTTTCAACTTTTTCTCTTGTAATTTGTGAGAGAAATCACCTTATTCTTAAAGAGCACTTGCCATACCCATAAGAGTTTGGTAAGACTCTCCTACTATGATCTCGCCTAGTCATGAGATGGAGTCCATGATGGAATGTATATTTGCTTCTTTATAAAGCATATAATAGAAAATCCAAGTGTAATATTTTCGCACGAAATATTAATGACCTTAGACCCTGCACATCCCGCGCAAGAGCAATTTCGAGTGATCTCCTACACAGAAAAACCTTGGGCTAAGTACTCCACCCTCGCACATTACTAAACTCCAACCCACGTTGTGCATAAGAGACCGTTACTAAAAACCCGTAGCCCACACAGGAACACCCCTTCAAGGGGAAAAAGGGATAATGGATAATGAATTAAGTGCAAATTTTTTTATTAAACCCCCTACCATTCAGTCGTTGCATGGCGGGGAGAGGGAGTATGAGTAATGGCATGGAGAGGCATGGAGGAGGAGGGCATGCACCTTGCCACGTGTGTGGCTACCCTCCCCCCTTCTACCTATATGAACCCCCCTCTCCCAAGCTTGAGGGGGAGAGGAAGGAGGAGAGCGTGTTGTCCCTTGTTGTCACCATCATGCTGCTACCGCCACCAAGCCACGTCGCCACGCTGTTGTACCACCCCTGCCGTCATCATCACCATCATCTTCATCATCATTACCATCATCATCTTCTTCTTCTTCAGCATCCTCGTCATCCTCCCAATCATCTCCCCACCTCCACGTCATCTTTCTGAGTTCAGAAGCTTGGAAGCTTCTAATTTGGAAGCTTCCAATAAGGCTTCCATAAGCCTTATTCACCCATACCTCTCGGGTTTTTAAAACCAAGTTTGTAAGGCTCGATTCCTGTGAAGAGGAATAAATTCGCGGGCAGAGGGGAGTTTCGGAAATCCGATAAAGGGTAAGGAGAGTTTGATGAGTCGAGATCTACGTCATCGATGGCTTCTAAGCAAAAGTCGCGAGGCGCACACGCGGGAGCTTCCAACCCGAGTACATGAGTGGACAACACCCCGATTCTTAATGCCTAGGTTCTGATAATACACCTGCATGAAAGAATGCATTAAGCATGTCTTTAATTCTCGTAGGGAAATTTTAAATGCATTGACTCATCCGATTTACAAGGTTTAGTGGCATGTCGAGTGCTTGCATTTGCTTGCACTTCCGTGGTCATGAGTAGCTACATTTTCAAACGTATGATGCATAAGTTAAAAGATGGAATTCGTGCGAAGGCATCCTTGTTGCATCTTGCAAAGGATAAGGCTTATGTCGCATAATGCACTTATGAAATAAATTCCTGGTTGTGACTCATGTAGAAGATAATCGTAGATGGTCATTAAATGATGTCCAAATAGTCGCAAGGCATGGAAAGGATTTATGAACCTTGCAAATTGCATGTGATGATAATGACATTCTAGGTTGGGTTAACTACTAAAGGAAGGATTAAATTAGTTATGGACGCATGGCATTCGCTCATGCATGGAGTTTTCTTATCAAAGTTTGATTGCATCTTCATTAAAAATATTAGAGCTTCAATTCGATGCATAAAACGTAGGGCTTTAAAGAACAAGCTCTGAATGTCACTCAATATGGCATAGGGCAAGGAAAAGAAAGATCACTATAAGTTGCATAAAAGCAGAAGGTCTATGGTTTGAAGTTGCATACTCACATGGAATGATACATCTCTTACATCTTGCAGTCATTTACATCTTTTAGGGAAAGTATTTGCATCTCTAAGGAAAGATTACATCTTGTCGTAAGACAATTAGATCAATTAGGTAAATCGCTTGTAATTGTGTAACTCACATGGGATTCATAAAGGTGCAAATAGTTAGTACGACAAACACCTCAATGTGCTAGATAGGGTTAAGCTATGTTAAAATTTTTCCTAGTATCACACTCAGGATGCCAACCTAATATTTCCGACCTCAAAGGTCCTACCCACAATCACAGAATGTTAGGGTTAGCTAAACGCCCATGCAAGAATGATCTAGGGTTCTCACCCTAAGGATCAATTGACGAAATACTAGACTTTTGTATGAATTTAGGAACCCTAGGGCCAAAGCGTTATTGACCTAGTAGGGTTAGTGGGTCAAGAGGAATCCCAAGCCCTTATCTTGATCAAAGGTATTCTTGATCAAGAAAGACCGTATGAAGAAAGATATAATCCCACAAGTTGGTATTGACATCTATCTCGTGCTATGAGCTACAACGCCATACGATCTTGTGTCCAAATCACAATTAGTATTGCTACCCCTTAGACCAAGTTTGGCGAGTTCTAATCGCAAGTCAAATTTCCTAAGAATCGAGGAGACTTCCCGCTTCAACACTCTTCCTTGAAGACTGATTTGTCAAGCCAGGGTAGCAATGACTTGTCAAGAAAGCAGTTGACCAACCAAGTTAGGGCGACGAGGTTGCCCTAGATTTATTAATCTTAATATAAGGAAACCTAACCCTTGGGATCTTGCCAAGTCACGATTGATCCTGGATCGGATGCTGGAAGCGTTCGGGGAGAAGGAATCACACCTTAGCAGTTGGCCATATAAACGACCACTGGAGTGCTTGTGTTTGTACACTCAGGAGCACTGTTTGTTCTTCTTTACTCAAAGAACTAATTCAGGAAAAACATCTAATACTTCAGGTTGAGAGCCTAGAGGGAGAGGCAGTATCAGTTACCTCCAACTATCTGCTTGACCCTATCCAAGGGGGTTGTTAGCCGCGCCGCGTACGTGGACCAACCCACCGCGAGAGGTCTCTCAGTGGGTGCTGCTTGGAGTAGGAGGACGCTTGGGTGCCATGGGAGGCTCTGGCCGTAAATCCCTTGTCTCCAGATCCTGCACAAGAGGCCGATGTGACTCGAGATGGGATCTCGAGGCCCGCATACTAGTCAACGGGCGGAAACTTGGAATAGCGATCCCTGAGGATTGCTGGATTAGCCTTCGAGCAGATTATATGATGTATTCCAAAGATTGATAAATAAAGGTCAAATGTTGAAAAGAAACTTGTTTGACATTGTTTTTCTATGTCAGTTCCTAAGTTATGTGAAGGAACTAGTGATTAATTGGTTAATTAAAGAAGTTGTTTTTGCTTGTCAAACTAAATGTGGTAGGTAATTAGATAACTAAAGCAACCCAAGGAAAGTGCGGTGGATGTGACCTTGGGTCTGTCCTATGGAAGGGTGGTCCCAATTGGCCGGGAAATTTTCTCAAAGGAATTGACAGCAAGGTAACGATGACCTAGAATCTATAGAGTTAGAATCCCGATTTGTGCTATTTTAGGGGAACGGAATGGGACTATGCCTTACGGGCAGAGAGGTTGAGCTTTGCATCCCTCTTGTTTCCCATTCTCCTTGAACCAAGTGCAGCATGAATCCGCTTCGACCCTGATGTTTCTGCGTAAAGTGGTTCGACGCTAGCTACCATTCTAGGAAGTTGACCATTAGGGAAACCCTGATTCAGGTTGGTCCTAAGTAGGAACAGCCGGAATGCTTCCACTTCGTGGCAGACTCGGGAAGACCTAGATCACAAACCCCGTGATGTTCCTTGGGAGTGTCGGGCGGCACTTTCTAGACTCTCTTCTCGATGGGCTGCTAAGACGTGTCCCACAAGTGGACAGGAGGACACATTACAATTGGTATCAGAGCGAATCAACGGGTCTAATATTTACAAGGAAACTTAATGAGGGGAAGTAGAGCAATGTTGCCGTTAAGAACATTTCCTTACTTACCTTGGCTGATGGCCTGCAGAGTCGCGAAGCATGGAACAAATTCTTGGTGTTCGAGGTTATGTTTATGACCACAATGCGTGCTTTGGATTATCGACGAAGGCTAGGTATGATGAATATCCTAGACCGCATCTACAATCCTTCACCCCTGTATGTGAAATGAAGATGGACGAGTGAATCAGTAATTTATTACATAGCTGCCCATCGACTTGCATACCTTTGGACCAACTTGAAGAGAATCAAGTGGATGGAGGATTTAAAGATTGTAAAGCTGTACATATTTGTCGAGGCTATCGGAAGTGACTCAAAAAATCCCTGTTGACAGAATCAAGGTGTTGGGACGTTATGAGAAGAATGGGTATCAAAGGAAAGGATACCCTAAGCTTCCTATGGCCTATCAATTCCTGAAAATCCATGACCCCTCTCCATATTATTACTCAATTTCCATGGCCGAATGTAATACAATCTTATTCTCCCCAAACTGATGTGCCAATCAGCTTGTTCTACCTACCCAAAATTAAATGTATTCAAAAGGGCTATGCCCATATGAATAAAATAGACTTTTTATCACTGTCTGTCATGGCTGTAAGTGTTGGTAAAGGAGTTAAGTGATTAGGTCACTTGGCTAAAAGCTGAACTGGGCATATTAATGTAATGTGAGAAACGTTTAGTAATTTTTTAACGTAAAGAATCTTATTTCCCAGGCACAACCTCAAGTGCAAACTCCTAATTCGACCCCTACACCAAGTACAGTTGTAATCCAAGAGAAGAAGTTCCTTCTCAAACAAATCAAGTCACCTAAATTCGATGGTAAGGGAAGAACTGTCCAAAACTGTCGCTGAGGTCTAGATCGAATCCATGGAGGATTACTTTGAAGCAGCAGGTACTGCACCCGCTAACCAAGCAATGCTCGCCAAAATGAAGCTTACCGGTGAAGCAAGACTTTGGTGGAAGCAATGGTGCAGAGACCAAGGGATCTCGAAAGGGTCAGTTACTTGGGAGAAGCTTAAAAGAGCTGTGCGAGGGAGCTATCTGCCACTTGCCTACCACACACAGAAGATGAATGAATTCTATGAATTAAAGCAGCTTGGACTATCCCTGGATGCATACTATTCAAAGTTCATCTCTCTCTTAAAGTACGCGCCACAAATGGATATGACACAATAGGTGTCAAAGTTTTGTGCTGGATTAAACCCTTTCATAAACACCCGCTTGGAATCAATGTGCCCAACGGGCCTTCAAGACGCTCTCATTGGAGCTATGCCAATAATACAGGAGGTGCAGTCCAAGACAAGAAACGACAGGACTTGGTCTTATAGGGATTAGAACAAGGGAGTGTATAGGTCTGAGACCAAGAGAGCGCAGGGCCAAAACAAGGGGAAAAAGGAAGAAAGCTAAGGCGTACGCTGCTAACAACTTCATTCCTGCAGCACAAGGTGATGGTCGGAATCTCTGTTGCTTCCATTGCAACGAGGCAGGTCACTTTAAAAGGCAGTGTCCCAAGCTTAGCAGAGGACAACATCAAGGGCCATTCCAAGGAGCCACCCATGGACAAGGAGCCACCATCATGGCCAAAGGGAGAACCTCCTGTGTTTCCAACAAGGAGTTGCGTGATGAAGAAGATCCAACCATGGAAGCAGACATTGAGAGGGAAACGGTTCATGCCGCACTTCACAAGAAAGGCCTGAATCGCCAATTCTCAGTGATTCAAACCCCTTCGGATTACCAAGGTAAAAATTTTAAAACCTTGATTGATTGTGGCAGTACACATTCCTTCATTTCACCAGTTTGTGCAAGAAGATTAGGAATAGCCACAAAAGATACACCTACCTTACTTGTGGAATTAGCAAATGGTTGTGAGGTCTCTTGTACTAGGCAAATTGCTAAGGTGAAATTCCTACTGGGTGGAAAGTCGACTTTGGTCAGATTCAGGGTAATGAACCTAGGTGTCCACGAATGCTTGCTCAGAATGGATTGGCTTATACCCAATGATGCCCACATTCACTGTGGAAAAGGTCAAGTTTCCTTTCAAAATTTTGAAGGGGAACTAGTCACAACTCAAGGAGAGGATGGTAGGCCAAAAATTCAATTGGCCAAAGCAACACGGATAATAAAAGGAGTTAGAAAGGGGCTACCTGTCTATTTGATTAAACTAAATAAGCTAGATGAGAACCGGGAATCTAGGGAAGAACCTTCATGGTTAAAGGAATACACAGACGTATTTCCTGAAGAGCTAACAGAACTTCCTCCTCAAAGGGAAGTCGATCACGAAATAAAGCTGGCGCTAGGAGCTGCACCAATCGCAAAGAGACCATATAGGATGTCCATCCCGGAAGCAATTGAGCTGAAGGAGCAACTCAAGCAACTGTTAGACCAAGGCTACATCCGTCCTAGTAGTTCGCCATGGGGAGCTCCAGTGTTGTTCCAGAAAAAGAAAGATGGAACCCTTCGGCTATGCATTGACTACAGAGGGTTGAATCAATCAACCATTAAAAACAAATACCCCATCCCAAGAATATATGAACTTCTTTACCGTCTTCAAGGTGTGAAGGTCTTCTCTAAGATAGATATCAGGTCTGGATATTATTAGATAAGGATCAAGGAAGAAGATATCCCAAAGACAGCATTCAGCACAAGGTATAGACACTTTGAATTCCTAGTCATCTCATTCGAGCTGACAAATGCTCCCGCTACCTTCAACAGGTTAATGTAGGATATCTTTAGGCCCTATCTTGATGACTTCGTACTCGTCTTCTTTGACGATATCCTAGTCTACTCCAAATAGGAAGAAGATAATGAACCCCAGCTTTGCATTGTCCTCAATACAATGAGAGCACACAAGCTTTATGCCAAGAAGAAGAAGTGTGCATTTTTCAAGCGACAGATTGAATATCTGGGATTCATTATATCAATGGAAGGAATTTTAGTAGATCCGGCCAAGGTCAGAGACGTTCTAGAATGGCCAACACCAACTTCTATCAAAGAAATACGTAGTTTTCTTGGATTGACAGGATGGTACATGATCTTTATCAAAAACTATGCTTTGATTCCAGCACCTCTGACTGATCTACTAAAGAAGCAAGTATCAATTGTATGGTCAACTGCTGAACAGTCCAGCTTTGACAAACTAAAGCAAACCTTAGTATCAGCATCCATCCTAAAACTTCCTGATCTTAGTAAGAAGTTTGAAGTGATAACTGATGCTAGTACACTTGCCTTAGGATGTGTGCTTACGCAAGAAGGTCATCTTGTAGCATACTCTTCAAGGAAACTAAAGAGCCATGAAAGGAACTATGCTACCCACGATCTAGAGCTGTTGGTTGTCATACATGCTCTCAAACTTTGGAGACACTACTTGCTAGGTAATAAATTTACCTTAGTAACGGACCACAAGAGTCTTAAATGGATTTTCACCCAGAATGAGCTCAATATGAGGCAACGCCGATGGATTGAAGTGCTGGAAGAATATGATTTTGAAATCAAATACCGGCCTAGAAAGGATAATGTAGTTGCCGATGCACTTAGTTTGCAAGGCAATTCTGAATTCTCCGATTTTGCAAGATCTATCAACAGCAAGATCTCTAACTACAAAGTTATCCATGCCGAACAACCCAATTCTTGAGCTAGTTAGAGAAGAGGCATGTCATGACCCAACCTATTAGAAATTGCTAAGGGAGATCCCCATCAAGGATCAAGACCTGAAGCTACAAACAAAGTATCAAGAATTCTCTATCAATAGTGGACTTGCCTACTATAGGACAAGATTATGTATCCCGACAAGCCAAACACTCAAGCAGAAGATACTTTGGGAAGCCCATGATTCCCCTTTCTCAGGACATCCTGGCTATGCCAAGACCCTTAATGCGGTCAGAAAGAGCTATTATTGGGAGAGGCTCAAAAGTGACATTCTCAAATATGTCACGAAATGTTTGTCTTGTCAATGCATTAAGGTTGAACATGTCAAAATGCCAAGGAAATTGCAACCACTTGGCATTCCCCAAATGAAATGGGAATTCATTAGTATGGACTTTATTATTGACCTGCCCCAAGTTCAGGGAGGATACAACTCCATTATGGTCATGGTAGATATGCTCACCAAGGTTGCACATCTTATCCCTGTTAAGACAAACTATAAGGCCTCAGACATCGCAAGGTTATTCATCAAGGAAATATTCAAACTACATGGATTATCGAGAAGAATCATTAGTGATCGTGACTCTCTCTTCACATCACACTTCTGGAGGGCTATCTTCGAGGCCATTGGGACTCAACTCTGTTTCAGTACTGCTTACCATCCCCAAACCGATGGTCAAACAGAACGAGTCAACCAAGTCATTGAAGATATGCTTAGGGCACACTATTGTCGTGAACCCAAAAAGTGGATTCAATATTTGCCACTAGTTGAGTTTGCCCACAATGCTTCTTACCAGCAAAGCATTCAGATGACCCCTTTTCAAGCATTGTATGGGCATGATTGTTGTATTCCTTTAAGCTTTTCAGATCCAACCTTGAGGGTTGAAGCCTCAAAGCAGATGCTGGAAGACATGGATGACCAAATCAAGTCAATAAGACAGGACATCCAAGCTGTCAAGGACAGACAGAAGGCTTACATGGACCTGAAGTGCCAAGACAAATCCTTCATTGAAGGTGATATGGTCTTCATTCGTGTACGTCCAAAGAAGAGTTCCCTATCCTTGGGTGAATGCAAAAAGCTATGTCCAAGGTATTATGGACCATACAAGATTCTCAAGTACCTAGGGCCCAATGCTTATAGACTTCAACTCCCTGAAAACCTAAAAGTTCATAATGTATTCCATATCAGTCTATTGAAAAAGTATGTGCCTAACAGTAGTCACGTGCTTGATGATCAACAAGTTGTAATGCCAAGCCAAGGAGTCCTTGAGCTACGGCCTGACAAGATCTTAGATGTTAGGGAGAGGCATTTAAGATCTAGGACCTTAAGAGAATACCTCATCCAGTGGAAAGATTACCCCAAAGAGGATGCCACTTGGATGGATGAAAGTACTCTCAACCACCAAAACACCAGGTTTTATCGAGATGAGGACATCTCGATTCCTCTAAGTGGGAGAGAATGTAATATTTCTGCACCAACAATACCCCCCAAAGAGGATGCCACTTGGATGGATGAAAGTACTCTCAACCAACAATACCCCCCAGATTTTATTGAGATGAGGACATCTCAATTCCTCTAAGTGGGAGAGAATGTAATATTTCCACACGAAATATTAATGACCCTAGACCCCGCACATCCTGCGCAAGAGCAATTTTGAGTAGTCTCCTGCACATAAAAACCTTGGGCTAAGTACTCCACCCTCGCGCATTACTAAACTCCAGCTCACGTTGTGTATAAGAGATCGTGGCTAAAAACCCGTAGCCCACATAGGAACACCCCTTCAAGGGGGAAAAGGGATAATAGATAATGAATTAAGTATAAATTCTTTTATTAAACCCCCTCCCCTTAAGCTGTTGCACGGCGGGGAGAGGGAGTATGAGTAATGGCATGAAGGGGCATGGAGGAGTAGGGCATGCATCCTGCCACGTGTGTGGCTATCCTCCCCCCCTTCTACCTATATCAACCCCCCCTCTCCCAAGCTTGAGGGGGAGAGGAAGGAGGAGATCGTGTTGTCCCTTGCTGCTGCCATCGTGCTACTACCGCCGCTAGGCCACGTCACCACGCTGTTGTACCACCCCTACTGTCATCATCACCATCATCTTCATCATCATTACCATCATCATCATCATCTTCTTCAACATCGTCGTCATCCTCCCAAACATCTCCCCACCTCCATGTCATCTGTCTGAGTTCAGAAGCTTGGAAGCTTCTAATAAGGCTTCCATAAGCCTTATTCACCCATACCTCTCGGGTTTTTAAAACCAAGTTTGTAAGGCCCGATTCCTACAAAGAGGAGTAAATTTGTGCAGGGAAGGGAGTTTTGGAAATCGGATAAAGGGCAAGGAGAGTTTGCTGAGTCGAGATCTACGTCATCAATGACTCCTAAGCAAAAGTCACGAGGCGCACACGCGGGAGCTTCCAACCCGAGCACGCGAGTGGAAAACACCCCGATTCTTAATGCCCAGGTTTCGATAATACTCCCGCATGAAAGGATGCATTAATCATGTCTTTAATTCTTGTAGGGAAATTTAAATGCATTGACTCATTTGATTTACAAGGTTTAGTGGCATGTTGAGTGCTTGCATTTGCTTGCACTTCCGTGGTCATGAGTAGCTACATTTTCGAACATATGATGCATAAGTTAAAAGATGGAAATTTGTGCGAAGGCATCCTTGTTGCATCTTGCAAAGGATAAGGCTTATGTCGCATAATGCACTTATGAAATAAATTCCTGGTTGTGACTCATGTAGAAGATAATCGTAGACAGTCATTAAATGATGTTCAAATAGTCGCAAGGCATGGAAAGGATTTATGAACCTTGCAAATTGCATGCGATGATAATGACATTCTAGGTTGGGTTAACTACTAAAGGAAGGATTAAATTAGTTATGGACGCATGACATTCGCTCATGCATGGAGTTTTCTTATCAAAGTTTGATTGCATCTTCATTAAAAATATTAGAGCTTCAATTCGATGCATAAAACGTAGGGCTTTAGAGAACAAGCTCTGAATGTCACTCAATATCACATAGGGCAAGGAAAAGAAACATCACTATAATTTGCATAAAAGCAGAAGGTCTATGGTTTGAAGTTGTATACTCGCATGGAATGGTACATCTCTTACATCTTGTAGTCATTTACATCTTTTCAGGAAAGTATTTGCATCTCTAAGGAAAGATCACCTCTTGTCGTAAGACAATTAGATCAATTAGGTAAATTGCTTGTAATTGTGTAACTCACATGGGATTCATAAAGGTGCAAATAGTTAGTACGACAAACACCTCAATGTGCTAGATAGGATTAAGCTATGTTAAAATTCTGCCTAGTATCGCACTTAGGATGCCAACCTAATATTTCCGACCTCAAAGGTCCTACCCACAGTCACAGAATGTTAGGGTTAGATAAACGCCCATGCAAGAATGATCTAGGGTCCTCACCCTAAGGATCAATTGACAAAATACTAGACTTTTGTATGAATTTACTAACCCTAGGGCCAAAGCGTTATCGGCCTAGTAGGGTTAGGATTGGGTTGGGTTAAGAGGACTCCCAAGCCCTTATCTTGATCAAAGGTATTCTTGATCAAGAAAGACCGTATGAAGAAAGATATAATCCCACAAGTTGGTATTGACACTTATCTTGTGCTACAAGCTGCAACGCCGTACGATCTTGTATCTAAATCACAATTAGTATTGCTACCCCTTAGACCAAGTTTGGCGAGTTCTAATCGCAAGTCAAATTTCCTAAGAATTGAGGAGACGTCCCGCTTCAACACTCTTCCTTGAAGACTGATTTGTCAAGACAGGGTAGTAATGACTTGCCAAGAAAGCAGTTGACCAACTAAGTTAGGGCGACGAGGTTGCCCAGGATTTATTGACCTTAATATAAGAAAACCTAAGGTATTGACAATTTGGGTCAACAGGGTATAAACCCTAACCCAAGGATAAAGGGTAAACAAGCAACATAGCTTATGAAACCCTTGGGATCTTGCCAAGTTGTGATTGATCCCGGATCGGATGTTGGAAGCATTCGGGGAGAAGGAATCACACCTTAGCAGTTGGTCGTATAAACGACCACTGGAGTGCTTGTGTTTGTACACTTAGGACCACTGCTTATTCTTGTTTGCTTAAAGAACTAATTCAGGAAAAATATCTAATGCTTCAGGTTGAGAGCCTGGAGGGAGAGGTAGTATCAGTTACCTCCAACTGTCTACGTGGCCCTATCCAAGGGGGTTGTTAGCCGCGTCAAGTACATGGATCAAACCCGTCGCGAGAGGTCTCTTCGTGGGTGCTACTTGGAGCAGGAGGACGCTTGGTTGCCAAGGGAGGCTCTCGCCATAAATCCCTTGTCTTCGGATCTTGCACAAGAGGCCAATGTGACTCGAGATGGGATCTTGAGGCTCGCATATTAGTCAACAGGCGAAAACTTGGAATAGTGATCCCTGAGGATTGCTGGATTAACCTTCGAGCAGATTATATGATGTATTCCAAAGACTGATAAATAAAGATCAAATGTTGAAAAGGAACTTGTTTGACATTGTTTTTCTATGTCAGTGCCTTAGTTACGTGAAGGAACGAGTGATTAATTGGTTAATTAAAGAAGCTCTTTTTGCTTGTCAAACTAAATGTGGTAGGTAATTAGATAACTAAAGCAACTCGAGGAAAGTGTGGTGGATGTGACCTTGGGTCTGTCCTACAGAAGGGTGGTCCCGATTGGCCGGGAACTTTTCTCAAAGGAATTGACAGCAAGGTAACGATGACCTAGAATCTATAGAGTTAGAATCTCGATTTGTGCTGTTTTAGGGGAACAGAATGGGACTATGCCTTACAGGCAGAGAGGTCGAGCTTCTCATCCCTCTCATTTTCCATTCTCCTTGAACCAAGTGTAGCATGAACCCACTTCGACCCTGATGTTTCTGCGTAAAGTGGTTCGACTCGGGTTCGACGCTAGCTACCATTCTAGGAACTTGACCATTAGGGAAACCTTGATTTAGGTCGGTCCTAAGTGAGAACGGTCGGAATGCTTCGCTTCGTGGCAGACTCGGGAAGACCTAGATCGCAAACCCCGTGACATTCCTTGGGAGTGCCAGGTGGCGCTTTCTAGACTCTCTTCCCGATGGGCTATTAAGACGTGTCCCACAAGTGGATAGGGGGAACGTTACACCAAGAGCTCCAAGAAAGTAATGTAAAGCTACAAGTAGAGCAACCACACCTTTGGGCTTAGTTGTGCATAATGACAACTTCAAGAAATTTGAGAGACAAGTAAGAGGTCCATCAACTACTGGCAACCTTCATGATCAACATAGGAAAGAACCAAAGTTCAATCTTCTAGATAAATTTTAGAGATAAGTCTATATCAAGACAGAGGTCCATCAATTGCTAGCAACGTTCACATGATCAACATAGGAAAGAACCAAATATCAATCTTCCAGAGAATTTTGATGGCACAAGGCCAATCCTCTAGTAGGTATGATTATTCATATGTATGCAACTAGATTATCACCCAAATGATATTTCTCAGGTTGGGACTTTTAGGAATTCTTCTCTTAGGTACATCTCTCTATTGGGTTCCCCCCTTGCTTGAGGAGAAATCCCCATTGCTATACAATTTTGAGGCCTTCATACAAGAGTTCTGTGCCACATTTGGAGAAGTAGATAGAGCAAGCTTAGTTAAATACATGATTAGAAATCTATGCCAAGGGTCAAGACCCACCTTAGTATATGCATCAAAATTTTAGTAACTCACATGCAATTTCAATGGAGAAGCAAAAGAATAAAAGGTTTGGACACACTTCCAGCTTAATATGCAAAGTTCAAGGATGTGTTTCAAAAGAGGAATGCAAATATGCTACTAGAACACCAACCTTATGATTGTGCAATAGATTTACAAGAAGGATCTTAACCTTCTTTTAGCCCCATCTATAACTTATCTCAAGATGAATCAATAGAGCTTAGGAAATATATTGATGAGAATCTTTCTGAGGGACTCATACATCATTCAAAATCTTTAGCTGGTGCTCCAATTCTATTTGCTAAGAAAAAGGATGGATCCCTCTGTATATATGTGTGGATTTGATAGACCCAAGATTTGTGCAAAAAGAAGGCACTAAAATAGACTCTATATGGACATATGCCTAGCATTTGGCTATCTTCTTTGTAATCTCTGTGCTCCCAAACATAAAAACATTATGTAAAAATGGCATGACTCAACATTATAAAGTCATGACCCATGCAATTTGGAAAGGGAAAAAACTAGATGTCCCTTCTAATAGAAAGGTCATAGGACCTTAGCAAAATGAAAGTTTAAAAATATAATTTTGATAATAATAAAAGAAATATTGAGGAGTCATAGGAAGAAAGAAGTGGCTGAGAGAAGTTGTAACTTCCTCTCTCTTCTCCTTTTATCTCTTCCTCTCCACGACTTTCTTTCTCTCTCTCTCTTTGGGCACAACTTTCTTGTCTCTTTCCCTTTGCGCATTCCTGTTTGTTCTAATGGAAGAGGGAGAGCTTGAAGATGGTGAGGATGCAGAGCCTTTGTGTGCATGATGGATGGGTATGGGTGTTTATTTGGGGTGAAAGAGTAAGAGTTTCTATAGATTTTTAAGGTCGGGCATTGTAGGTGCCACTCTACAGCCTGGTTTTTGAGCATATTTTGGTGCCTCCTTGGGTGTCTCCATGATTATAAAGGGCTAAGAATCTTTAACTTTTTCCCTTGATTCCATAACTCCTTGAATAACTTGGGAAAGCCATAATCTTCACTAAGATAGATCCTAATAATGCTTATAATCTTTTCATGATAAAGGAAGGTGATGAATGGAAGATGGATTTTCACACAAGGTATGGGCATTTTGATTATGTTTTTATGCCATTTGGCCTCATGAATGTTCTAGAAAATATTTTTGAGAGTACTTGGACAAATTTATAATGATCTATTTGGATGGCATCTTAATCTTTTTCAAGAACCAAGAGAAGCATGAACATCATGTTTAAAATATTTTTAAATAAATTAAGAGAAGCATGCTTGTATGCAACATCGAAAAAGTGTTATTTCCATCAAATTAAAGTTGAGTTTTTGGCATTGGGAGAAATATGGACTCTCTTTTTTGCCCCTTAAGGAGTGAATAAACAAATATAGGCCTAACCAATGAGAGAGCTAGGGTTCCATATTCATGTAACATGAATCTTCTATCCATATCTTGGCCCAAATATTCCCTCAACAATAAAATAAGGGAAAATGTGGGGAATATAATGCTATTACTTCATGGAAGTTTGTGACTCGAATTTTTATTTTCTTAATTTTTTATGTTTGACTTTTCATTTCTCCCCTTTTCAATTTCCTTCTTAGGTGGAACTCAAATTTATCATATCTCTTTTCTCGCTTCTTCTTTCCTGATGAAATTTTACAACCTCATTGTTGCTTTCCCTATCTATAACCCTATGAAATTTCATTTCCTCTTCACAAACACAGAGTGAGTTTCACATGTTTTATGAGAGCAGATCTTGTTCTACGAAAGCCCTTAGATTTTCTTCACAAAATGTTTTACAGGTATATTGTTCTCTAGAAAACAGTTAAGGATTACTACCCACTATCCTTTATCGACCAACTTTTGGATCAATTGTGGTGGGTAGGGAGATATATTTATTCATGGACAGTTTTGTAGGCTATAATCAAATAGTGATCGCATAAGAGAATAAGCTCAAAATGAAGTTCATAATAGTCTTCGAGAACTTTGCGTATCATGTGATGGCATTTGGTCTATGCAATGCGCCTGGTTCTTGGCAACGAACTACCGATAAGACCTTTGGTGACATTTCCCCTAAGGAGCTGAAGGTATTTATTGACAATTTAGGGGCACCCACAGTGAGAGAAAGGCAGTTGATTATTTTATGAAAATGTTTTGAGTGATGTAGACAATTTTGCATAGCTCTTAATCTAAGGAAGTGCATTTTTGGCGTATCCTATGGGCTCCTACTAGGCCATGTAGTTAGCTCAATGGGGATCGCGACGGATCCTGAAAAGATCAAAGCTATAGTTGCCATGAGTCCGCCATGTACCACCAAAGAAGTCCACAGCTTTTTGTCATTAGTTGGATATTATCGATGGTTCATAAATGATTTGGCAGAAAGAACGTTGCCATTGACAAATCGATTATCCTTCAATTGTTTGTTTATGTGGAGTGACCCTTGTAAGGTGGCTTTCAAGGATGTAAAGTAAGAACTTGCAAGAGCACCTATGCTGAAAGCACCAAAGAGGGGTGAAATTTTTTATATATTTTTAGCAGCTACCATGCATGGCATTAGTTGTTGTTTAGCGCAGATGTGGGAAGAGAAGTGGTATCCAAAATTGTTATAGCTTTTGCTAGTCGGAAGCTGGGTGTATCCGAAATTAATTATACTTATATTTAAGTGAAATAGTTAGGAAAGGTGTCAATTGATAAGTAGGAAAGGTAGAAGGTATATGGATAGATGGAGAAGGGCATGGTGGAGAAGGGGAAAAAACTCAATCTTCGATGAAAGAACAATAGGTAAAGATCGGAATTTGAGGAAAACCTTGAGGTTGGAAAAGGAGAGGTAAGATAGCTGTTGAGTTGGATTGATAAAGGGAAAGATAAGCATCATAGCGATGGGCCATTTGTTGATAGTACAATAGGCTAGGAATAGAGGGACCTAAAACAAATCGTCTATGGCCATCAAAGAAGGATGAATCAAATGGATGGTTCTCGGAAAGATAAGCTAGAAGATCCACCCTCAACTGGTTAGTACTCTGCACATAAGTATAAGTTGTATTCTGACATTGATTCAGGACCACATAATCAATCATTGAATGCCATGAAGTGACAGGGCAAGTATCCACTTTAGAAGAATAACACTAGAACATGTAATCTATCCTCAACTCCAAATAGTTGACATAAGACAGCTTGCAAAACCACATCCCCCATATACCAAACCAAATCTACATCATCTGAAATTAACAGATCTCCTCATAGATACATGTAAGACGGCAACATGGTATCCGTTGTCATAGAACCTTCAAAGACCATAAGGACAAATTCTGTCAGCAAATCAGAAGACCAAGCCCCACTCCAACCATCCTCTAGAAGAGGGAGATCCATCATTGAAAGCTTCATATAGAAGGCCAACTTCCTGCAATTGATAGTGGACAAAGAAAGAATGTTCCAAAGAAACATACATCTTGCCCTGTGCTGGCATACAGTGCAAGAAGGAAGGCCAGGGAGCCTTATGGTCTAGTGCATAGGAACAGATCGTGCATTGTGCATTGAGAGGCCCAACCCGTACGTGCAACACTCCATTCACACATCTTATCTCTCATTTGATTTGAAGGGAAAGACTGGTCACTCACCCCACCCTCTATCTCACTCTCTGTTGAAAGATATAGAGGACAGCCCATACTCACGTCCCCATCCTATTAAGATGAAAGCTCACATCACTCAAGGGGTTGGTGATGAAGATCATGTCGGTTGTTGTCATCAGGATCTTGAAGACGAGGCGTACCCAGGGAGGCAGCCTACAAATCTCATACTTCAATGATTTATAAGAAAGATCATCCTGTTAAGAAGGGCAGACGGACTGATATTGCAAAAACAGCACACCAAGGGAGGTGGCTTCAAATTACTTGCTAGAAAGGTATTGCTGATGAGTCAGCTATCCTGAACTGCAGGGTACTACCTCCTTTTCCACAGTCAGCTTCTCGCCCGAGGGTGTTTCCACCTTTTCTTGGAACGAGGTGTGTTATGACAGGGAATTTCTTCCTTTTCTCCCATAATAGTTTTATTTGTTTTTTTTTTCGTGTTAGGACCAACCTCGCCACCGTTGTTGGATTAGATAAGAAGAAAACAAGGTGGGGTTGAGATGTATCTATGAGGGGCTAGTAGAACAAGACCGCCTCATGAGGAGAATCATAAGGGCTATCAGAAGCACAACAAGAAGGACAGTGCGACGTCCAAAAGGGGGAGGGTAGGTTGATTGTGATTGTCAAGATCCCCAGGGAGGGAAGTACTTCTTCAGACGATAGCCATTGATTAGGAAAGGATCATTGGAGGCATCAACGGTCTGCACCTGAATAGAGCCGTTAAGATTGATAGTAAGTACCTTGTATGGGCCCATCCACCGTTGTTGAAGCTTGCTAGAAAACTTGCCAAATCTCGAATCATAGGCTAGGACAAGATCACCTTCTTTGAGCTCATTGTGCTTGATGAAACTATCATGATAGGCTTTGTGTCACGCTTGAGTGATTTCCATACACTATAGGGCCATCCGCCGTATCTCATCCAAGAATTCCAAGTGCAGGAGGCGGAGTTGTAGTGACTCATCATCTCCCAAGCGTTCTTTGACTGCCACTCACAAAGAGGGAAATTCCAGTTCAATAGGGAAGACGGTTTCTATACCATACACTAGTTGGAAAGGGGTCTATCCTATAGCTGCCTTATGGGAGGTTCTATATGTCCAAAGGGCCTTTGTAAGTTGATCGTCCCAGTCGCAACGATGCATGGAAATTTTTCTTATTAGGATCGAGCAAAGAATGCGATTGGTGACTTAAACTTGGCCATTGGCTCTGGGATAATAGGGAGTAGACTTGCGATGGCAGATCTTATACAGCTCTGTCAGCTCCTCCATGATTTTGTTAAGGAAATGAGTACCTCTGTCACTTACCAACTCGAGGGGACTACCAAACCAGGTGATAATATTCTCATACATGAACAGGGCTACATTGTTACAATCATCCCACTTTAGGGATTTAGCTTTACACCACTTTGTGACATAATTCGTACATACTAAGATGTATCTGTTCTGCTTCCGTCTGGTAGGTGGATTAATGGGACCCACAAAATCAATTCTCCACTTCTCCAATGGCTTTAGGGGAAGAATAGGTTGCAGTGGCATGGCACTTGTTTTGGTGGGTTTCCCCATTCGCTAACAAGCATCACATCTCTTGCAGTAGTCATATGCATCCTTGTGGAGTGTCGGCCACCAATATCCTACTAACAGAGCCTTCCTGGTTGTCGCTTCTCCTGCCAAGTGTCCACCACATGGTTCGTCATGGCATGCTTTCAATGCTATGCCGATTTCATCCCCTGCAACACATCTTCGCAGCACTTCATCTTTGTGTTGAGATTCAGCAATCACACTCACTGATAGCCTCTTTGTATGGAGCTTCAGGGCCAAGGACATGCAAGCTTACCTATCCCATATACACAGTGGTGCCTACTGCAGTTTCCTACTTTCCTATAAAGCATTGTACTTGCTTCCTTTTCTTAATGCAATGATAGTACTCTTTTCTTTCTAGTAAAGTGTCTGTGTCATTGTCCACACACAAGATTGTGTTTATGAGTTCAAGTCTCAATCTTGAAACCTAATTCACTTGTGTGACAGCCAGTGTCTAAGTCTATGTCTACATGAGTCTTCTTCCTGTCTTTGAACCACCATAGCCATGCTCTAGATCCATGTATTTTCACATGGTATCACAGCTCAGCTGAGCATGGTTCTCCTCTACTCTCTCTTCATCTTAGGTCAGCTCAAGTCAAGTTTATGGTTCCATTTCTCACCTCCATCTCTACTTGACCTTCCTTGGCAGCCATAGCCAGCCTGCACCCTGCCTGCTTCAAACTCTTGGATCTCTCTCCACAAGTCAAATCTCTTGGAGCTTCCTTCTCGAAAAGTGTTCCCCAGCTCACAAAGCCTCCTTGTATCACATCAGTCAATGACATTTGGCTTTCTAGAGCTCAGCATTGTGAAAATTCTCAATCTCTGCCCTATGTCTACCATAGCCAGACATGACCTACCTCACTTGGAGCTTCCATAACTCCTCAACCAGGCCACTTCACCTCCTGCTTCCTTCTAGGGGATTGTTCTTCTACTCAATACGCTCCACCCTGGCACATCAATCGATCACATTGTTGCTCTCTGGCCCTGGCATTGGAGAAATTGGCTACGCCTATCCTTATCTGTGCCGTTTCTTGTCAAGAATCGCGTGGTGGGGGGACTTGCTCAAGATGCTGCACCGAACACACACAGAATGCACAAGGAGAAGCTCACTCAAGAGACAAGAAGAGAGATGGAGGCCAAAACGTTTTCTTGCTGGTTTCTTCTTCTTCTTCCACACTCTTTACAATGTACATAAAGTATAGATAAGATACAACATAAAGGAAAGTGGCCTACTAAGTCAAACAATGCATAACCGACTACACTAGTCGACTGGCGCTATAACTATGCCAGTTCTAAATAGGTGTAACAACCTGAATATAATAACTAATGAGTCAGTGGCCATGTGAGAGTCATAATGACCACCGACGTGCTAAGTGTAGACGTGTGGACCCATCTAACCAGGTGGTCCATCATCAATGTTTGCATGTGTTGAGCTTGTCATCTCAACATTCCTGATTAAGCTCTCTGCACGTGCCGTACTGGCCGTGATCTGGTCAATTGCTATGGGGCTTTGATAGCCCTTGAAGTAAGCTTCATTTTCATAAAAAAAACTTTTGAAAATGATCAAGTATTGAGTTCACAGCCAGGTCCCTATCTCAGAAACCCTAATTCCACCATAGCCAAAATCTCCCAAGCTCATTTTTCTCTCAGTTTCTCACTCCTGCCACTAAACCATGCTAAAGCCTACTAAATCTGAAGTTCCCAGTATCAAATCAAGGAGGGAAAGATTTGGATTTTGCAGATCTTGAAGAATTTTGCAGATTTGGAAGACTCAAGGAAGAATATACAAACATAGTGTCCATTGACACTCATCTAGTGCTCTTAGCACTTGTGTCTTGTGACACAACCAACACTTTTGCTACTCAAATCTGAGAAATTGATGTTGATTTGCTGTTGCTTCAACCATCCAACATGGGAAAAGACTCTCCAAATGCTCGGTTCAAGGGAGCCGGGTTTCACACCTGGCAAACCCGCATCAAGCTCATTCTGATGAAGAAGGGTCTTTGGGCCATTACCAATGGCAAAGAGAAGAAACCTCGGGATGCGAACCTTGTAGTTACTTGGCAGAAGAATGATGACAAGGCACAAGCCATCATTAAGCTGGAATTGGATGACAGCTACATCCATCATGTGGATGCCTGTGACACGTCCCATGACACTTGGGACAAATTGGATACCTTGTTGGTGCACAGTCAAAGTCATCTAAGTATGGTCTACTGATTGAATTTTTCCGACTTGATATGAAGCCTCATACATCCCTAGCATCTCATTTGAATTACATGGAAAGTCTTTTAACTCAGCTCGCAGGGATAAAGCTAAAAATGGATGAAGATATTTGTATTGGTGTCTTGTTAAAAAGTCTGCCTCCTGCCTATGATAATGTATCAACTACTCTAACCAATATGCCTAAGCCTAAACTAGTTGATATTAAAGCCTCTCTACTAGAGGAAGAAAAGAAACTTAAAAGCAAAGAAGAGCCTAGCACTTCTAAGGATGAAAAAATGTTATATGTCAACAACAGATACAAAGGTAAAAAGGAACCGCTCTTCTGTGACTTCTGCAAAAGGACCAGGCACACTGAGAAGTTCTGTCATGCTAGAAAGAGGTCCCAAAAGGCCTATCTTGCAGCTGTGAAAGAAGAATAAGACCATGGACCAAAAGAAGAAGATGAAGATGAAGATGAAAACCACCACGATCGAAAGGACAAGCCTCATTAGTCCTTCTACTTCCATTACTCTGATAGACTGTTTTAAAAGCCTTGTATTTCCTAGCCCTAATACTTCTTTCCATAAGCTTTGTAAACTCCTCATGTAACTTGGCACTACAATCCCGGTACACTTTGTGAGGCCCTTGTTATAGCCTCTGGATGTCCATCATGTTTTGGTGCCCACACTTAGCCTTTTCTGCGACAGCCTCTGGTGTCTACCATGTTTGTGGTGTGCCCACACTTTGCAGGTGGTTCTCATTACAGCCTCTACACACTTTGTGCCTTTCTAGTTGTGATTGAGGAGGGGTGTTGAGATTCAGCAATCACACTCACTAACAGCCTCTTTGTATGGAGCTTCAGGGCCAAGGATATGCAAGCTTACCTATCCCATATGCACAGTGGTGCCTACTGCAATTTCTTACTTTCCTATAAAGCATTGTACTTGCTTCCTTTTCTTAATGCAATGATAGTACTCTTTTCTTTCTAGTGAAGTGTCTCTGTCATTGTCCGCACACAAGATTGTATTTATGAGTTCAAGTCTCAATCTTGAAACCTAATTCACTTGTGTGACAGCCAGTGTCTAAGTCTATGTCTACACGAGTCTTCTTCCTGTCTTTGAACCACCATAGCCATGCTCTAGATCCATGTATTTTCATACTTTACCTCTCTTGTACAGTGCACTGCCTAGCAAGGTGTAGGGGGTTGATTCTAACAAAAGATTCTTCTTCTCACGACTTGAGATGCCAGGAGGATACTATTGAGTTTCCAGGAGGTTGGCTATGTCTGCATACCAGGGAGTAACTATTTCAACTAGAAACAAGGAAGCATGAGGAAGGCCTAGATCATCGTGTTCCTCTTCTTTTGTTTGAGGGATCCGTGACAGATGATCAGCTAGGACACGGGAACGGCTAGGCTTAGTGACCACTTCAAAATCAAACTCCTGAAATAGGAGTAACCATCTCATTAGTCGTCCTTTAACATCTGCTTTGCTCATTAGGAAGGACAGGGCTTCATGATCCACGTAGAACTTAAAATGTGTTGATAGTAGATAGTGTCAAAACTTCTCCAGTGCAAACACCATTGCTAAGCATTCAAGCTCTGTCATTGTATAGTTTCGTTTCCTATCAGTGACATTTCATCTTGCATAATATATTGGTTGATCTAATTTAGAGGGGCCATTTTGATATAGAACATCACCTAGCCCTTCAACTGATGCATCTGTGTGCACATGAAACTCCTTCGTCCAGTTAGGAGATTGTAAGATAGGTGCTTGGATAAAGCACTATTTTAGGGTATTAAAGGCTTCTTCATAGTCATCATTCCAAAGGAAATCTGCATCTTTCCTTAGGAGCTTATGCAGAGGGTATGCCTTGGTTGCAAAATGTGCAATTAATCTTCTGTAGTAGCCCACATGGCCAAGAAATTCTCTCAATTTCTTGAGGTTTGTTGGTGTTGTTAAGGCGGAAATCTTCTCAATCTTTGCTGGGTCTGTTGCAGTCCCTTGTGCAGAGACAATATGACCCAGAAGAACTCCTGATGAGACGCCAAAGACACATTTGTCGGGGTTGAGAGAAATCCCATACTCTCAGCATCTGTCAAAACATTGCTCCAGGTGTCCCCAGTGCTCACAGATTAAGCTATAGACACAAAAATCATCAAGATACACCTCAATAAAATCATGCAAATGATTCTGAAAGGTAGCCATCATTACTCATTGGAAGGTGGCACGAGCATTACAGAGCCCAAATGGCATCACTCTATAGGCATAGGTCCCCCATTCTGTGGTGAAGGTTGTTTTGGATTGGTCCTCTTCTGCAATTTGGACTTGGTTATATCCATTGAATCCATCCAAGAGGGAATATAGCTCATGGCTTGCCACTATGTCCAACAGTTGGTCTATAAAAGGGATAGGGAAATGATCCTTCTTCATCTTTGAATTGAGCTTTCAAAAGTCCACACATATTCAAAGTTTCCCATTCTTCTTGGGTACAACCACAATGGGAAAAACCCATTCACTGTTAGCCACAGGATAAATGAACTCGGCTTCAAGAAGTTTCAATAATTCAGCCTTCACCATAGTAGAATAATTAGGATTCATACGCCTTTGTCTTTGCCTTACAGGTTTGGCATTAGGCTCTAGGTCAATGTGATGTTGGCATACTGTGGGATCAATTCCCTTTATATCTTTATATGACCAAGAAAACACGTCTAAATTCTCTTTGATTAGGTCTCGCAGGACCACTAGTTCTTCTTTTGGAAGATTGAGACCCACTTTTAGGTGACGTTCAGTACCGTCAATATCCAGGAACGTCACTTGTTTTTCACCTTCCACTTTGCGGATAAATGTCCCGCGGATGGCTTTTGGATAAAGGTCTGACTCTTTCAAGAGAGTATTTTCCTCATCTGACGTTCCAGTAGAACCAGTGTCCTTCTTCTGAACAAATGACTTATTTTTCTATTGAGGTTGTTGGAAGAGTATCAGAGCTTGGTTTGCTTCTGTGTGAGTCGTAATTTCTTCTGGACTTAGGTATTCATCTTCAGAGGATGTGTCCAAGAATGTCACATAGCACGGACCTTCTAGAGGTCGTGGCTCTTATTTAGGGC
The DNA here is from genome assembly GCF_053477565.2 of Lygodium microphyllum. Lineage (NCBI taxonomy): Eukaryota > Viridiplantae > Streptophyta > Polypodiopsida > Schizaeales > Lygodiaceae > Lygodium > Lygodium microphyllum. The sequence continues at coordinate 59,063,285 of NC_141136.1, read as the reverse complement.
TTTGGCTTCTGTTGACAAGGAGCATCATCATCATCTTTTCTCTGGGGACTGAACGGTCAGGGCGACAAGAGCCACTAGTGAACTTAATTCTTATGTCTTTAATCCATTTCTTATACAGATTTTGCATATTTTTTTGGTCCACTGATCAACCCAAATGGAACCATGGTTATTCCATCCAACACCCTGAGATCTTTGGCCTCTGAGGTCTCTATAGGGACATCAACAAGATCATCCACTATCACAGGATCTTCTTCATTTGTACTTCCACATCTTATTTCGTTTTCTTCCTCGTCATTTTCATATTCTTCCTCTGGAGGCTCTATCTCTGCTTCTATAGAGGCTCTATAGGAGAAGAACGTATCTTCTGCCTCTGCATCTGCTTCTGCTTCTGTTACAGTCATTGTCTCTGTGACTGTCTCTGGTTCTGTCTCTGCTCTGTCTCTATTCTGTCTCTGTTACTATCTCTGTGACTGCCATGTAAAAGGGAGAACAATACATCCATGCTTCTATTTCACTGTCAAAGGTGATTTTAGAAGTCAATTCAAGTTGAGGCAGGAGGTATTCTCCCATGGACAAGGACTTTGCTTTCCTTGGTAGTTAGCTTATAGTGCCCACTGTTAGGGACTGTGCCTCTGTTTTCTTGGGAAAGATCTGTTTAACAACCTCTTCATCTCCTAATGTACCATCTGTTACCTCATTGGAGGAGTCAGTTATGACTTCAATAGATGTGGATCCATTGCCTTTTTGCGATCCATACAACTTCAACACCACTTTGTTGGGTCCTCTACCTAGGGTCAGGGTTCCTTTGAACCAGTCCGCCCTGGTTCTCACTTCAAAAAGCCAAGGTCTTCCCAACAACAGAGGGTATGAAGTCCCTTAAGAATTTGGTTTGACCACCAAATATGTCAGCCAATAGTCTCTTCTTGCAAGGGTTGTTTTTAAGTATGGGAGGATGGCCACCAACGGTTTAATTCTACTTTGGTCTGCCAATCTGATAAGCCATTGTGTAGATTGAATTCCTTGCAACCCTAAGTCCTTCATTGTCACATCCATCATTATGTTTACTAATGAACCTCCATCAATCAATGCATCTGAAATAAAGCATCCTTCAAATCCATACACTAATCTCTGGGGTTCCAAGATCTAGGAAGGTATTAGCCACATCTACTTCCTTTACAGGCTCTGAGGCCTTATTAGTCTTGGTCACTGTTGAAGAAACAATCAGTCCACGTCTTCTTGTCAAGATGCCTTTGAATTTATTTCGACAGCTGGGAGACAGCATCACCAACTATCAGAATGTTAAGTTTGGTTTAAAAGTGTCTAGGTCTTTTACCAAGTCATAATCTTTGATAGGATCCACACGCTTCTCCAGCCGACTAGAGAATGGGGCTACACCCATTTTCATCTTTCCTTTTTCTTCTAGCAATTGCAGCATCGGCACTTCTTTTTATTGGAGGTGCTTATGTATCGTCTATCTCCTAGACCTCTAGTTGTGTCTTTGGGACTGTCTCTGTGACGCTCTGTGGCACTATAGTGCTTTGTACTGCACTGTTCTGTTCTGTACTGTTATGTCCCTCTGTTGGTAGGTTGAACTTCAGAGTCTTGGCAAGAAATTTGTTCTCATTATAAACAATTGGTGCCTTCTTCTTGGCACACGTGACAACTGCAACTTCCAACTCTACCAAATTGGAGGCAGGCTCTTGTGCCTTCTGTTGGCTATCAATGGCATTGACCTTTATAGGGGCTGGACTTGTACAGTCCTTTGCAGTGTGGCCTTCACCCTTGCATCGGCTGCATAAGGGCTTGTAATCCACAGATCGTCTAGGGTTTGGACAATTTGAGGAGATATGACCCTTTTCTCCACACTTGTAACATTCCACTTCCTTGGACCAAAATTAGGACCAAGTTTCCTAGGCTTTGGTCCAATATCCTGTGTTGTCATTTTGGACTCTAGCAAGTTGAATCTTGCATTTTCATCTTTATGTCTTCGTTTGTGCATCTCTTTCAGAGAGAAAATATCCTCTATATGGTTCTTTCGCAAACAGTAGTAGGAACATAAAGCTCTAGGAATGGTTGGTTTTCGAGTACATTAAGTGGCTAAATGTCCTACGCTTGATGACACTTTCCGCACCATGTATTAGAGCGCATCACATCTCTTCTAGCTCCCGCAGGAGTGGATATATTGACTGTATTTACCTTCAGCATCTATAGCTGCTTTGTAATCACATCCATAAGCTCTTTCTTGATACTTGCAACTGAGTTGGATAAGTAATCCTTCAGATTTTCACATGTGCTTGTAGTAGGGTTTTGGGAAGCTTCTGTAATTACTGCATACAATGGTTGGGTTGATCTAGAAGGTCCTCTATTTTGCTTCTGATTTAGAGCTCCTACTGAGACTTGGGATTGTTGTTTCTAGTTGGTAGGGTTCCATTGTTGTTGAGTCGCCATTGGAGGAACTGTTTGAGGCCACTGTTGTTGTGGTTGAACCATCATTTGAGGCACTGTTGTCTGTGGTGACCACAGTGGATTAGGTGCATTATACTACGGCACTGTTTGCATCTGGGGATAGGGGTAGGGAACTATCCCTGGGACTGCATTTGGTGGGTATACCATTCCTGGCATAGGAGGAGGTAAGACTCCTCTTCCTGGAGTCATTGACAGCCTTGCTTCAACTTCGTCATACAATCTTGCACCTTCCACTGTAGCTTGCAGATTGACCGGTCTTCTCAATTCCACGAACTTGTGAACTTTTGGTTGTAGGCTTCTGAGAAATACTCCTTTCTGAATGCCTTTGTCCAAATGATGGTTGGTCCATCTCTTTAGGATGGATTCCATTCTCGAGACATAAGCTTCTACTCTTTCTCCAGAGGATTGACTTAGGTTCATGAACTCCTCTCGCATCCGCTCTTCAAAACCTTCACACCTGAGTTTATTGAGGAAGGCCAAATTCAGGTCATCCCAAGTGCCAAAAGTTCCTGCTGCTTGTCTCTCATACCACTGAAACGCTGCACCTTTAAAAGTAGTGGGAAATATTGCTAACCAATGCTCAGGGGTTCTGGCATTGTTAGCCACACATGCTACCATGAGTTCTGCTACATGAAGATCAGGGTCTTCATTGTGCTCTCCCTTAAAAACTAGCAATGGGACTACATTTGCTAGCCTGTCATAAATATTTCTAGGACGAATCTGACTAGGAAGGGGACCCTGAGTTGCCATGGGGACTTCTGTAAAGAGTGCTTTTAGGGTGTCAAAGGAAGCTTCAGCTGCGAGCTCATTCTCAGCTTTGATTTTTGCCTTCTCTCTTCTTACATACCTCTGGACTCGTTCTAATGCTTGCGTCTTGATTACGTCATTCATCAGGGGCTTGGCCCCAACCAGTTGGTCTGTACTCAATAGGATAGTAACAGAGAGGGCTTCAGTCTCTGGGGGATTCTTTGGCCAACATGTCCTCTACTTTCTTCTTTTCAACATCTCTAAATTCGGCTTTCAAACCACTACAGAGGGGGAGATATTTCGTTCTGAAAGTATCAAAACTCATTCTTCTTAGGATCGTTGTTGTGCCATTATAATAATGCCAGCTTTTGAGGTTTCTATAGTGTATGTTGTGAAAAACACTCTGTCTACCAACTTCCAATGGGTTGCTAATTGGACAAACAAAAGATTGTCAGTGCACCAAGCATCCCACGTATCTTGTTGTTGAGCACCCATGAACAAATCCCAACTCTTTTCCTTCTTGTTTTCATGAACCTCAACAAACCACAACTCCTGAAGCTTCTTCACAATCTCCCACTGATGATGCAAGTTTGGAAATCTTCCTATCCTATAGTATCAGAGTTGTGGTCTGTACTCAATAGGATAGTATCAGACCACAACTGATGATGTTTGGAAACTTCTCAATGAATACCAAATCTTCCATGGATGGTCATTCTCTCTGTTTCTACTCTTCAGTTTGTTTCCAAACAATTTTCCACCAAGATGCAAGTTTCTGCTGCTTCAACAGGAAGAGGAAACAATCCACCACATAGAGCATACATCATGATGGTAATATGTTTCCACCATTGTGGGATGAACTTCTTGTGGAAAGTGGCTTTGATAATGAGAATCTCCAACTCTTCAGTGGAAGAAGGAACTTTGCAAACTTCCATTGAATTCTTCTCTTCTTGGCAATGCCATTTCCTTCATTTTTAGCCTCTTCTAACACTTGTTGATGGCAAGTTTCCCCAACTGCGCACCAAAAACATGGAGCCCCAAGAGAAATACCAAGGAGAAGGGGATTCTACTGCAAGAAAATCTATCTTGTAATATCAAAAAGCTTTTATTTCGTTCTTTTGATGACCAAAACAAAGAAAACGGAAAATCTTCACGCAACATCATAGTAGATATCTCCCACGGATTTAATAAAATCAACCATAATCTTCAACATCTTCATAGAATCCATCAACAAAATAAATAATATAAAATAATACACTATTTTTTAATGGAAAATAAATCACATAGTATTCATCTTCAATGTCTTCATAGTTCTCTCTCTTGATCTCTCATATACAATTACACTGTTTTGATAGAATTGACTATCTTTGGCTCTCTTTCTCTCTCTCTCTCTCTCAATAGTACATCATCTCCTCACTATAATACTCTAATAATGACTCTCAATAATCCTTATTAGATCATGGATGCACCTCCCAAGAGGTATGTCTGATGTGAAGAGGTACCAGAGCCACTACAGTGTCTCTTCATAGCTCACTACTGTCACTGTCACTCCAGTCTTCTCTTCAGTCTTCAGTAGTTGCTTCTTCCATTTGTTTTAGCTCTTTTGAACTTAGATTCATCCTTTCTAAAAGTTAGAAAACTTTCCCAAAATCACACATACATTCTACAGAACACTTACAGAAGATCTATAGAACAGTACAGAACAGGAACAAAGCAGATACAGAATAAATACAGAGCAGAGATAGAGGCTCTACAGAAGGTTTACAGAGGGTTATAGAAGGTCATCAGGGAACATCAAATCCTCATAACTCATACTAAAACCATTCCAAACTATCGAAAAATATTCAATAAGCTTTCAAAATATTTCAATCTTCATCAATCATCAATCCATGCTTTATACAAAAGAAAATCAAAACAAAACAAAAGCTATACAGAAGGTATCAGAACCAATCAGAACCTCAACAGAACCTATCAGAACATCACAGAGCTTCATATCTCCACTAAAAATCATCATGAGCTTCCAAAACATAATCAATATCATCCAAAACACTCTCAAATACTTCCATTAACAACCATACATCACTGTAAATCCATCAAAAATAAATTATTCAAACATCAAAAACAACAAAATCAATAAAAAATTCAGTCTTTTTCCACTCTCAACACCAAGATAAAACAATAGACATTGACGTACGATCCACGATGGGTCCCCAAGACCTTATTGCAAGCACAAGGCTACTATGAGGGTAACACTTGGATCTCGGTACATAAATCCAAAAGGGCCAAAGGCCCTACTCAAATGCCATCCTCAAGCTTAACCACACAAAACATCAAGATAGATCAGTCACTCATGCTACGAGAGACTCAGGTTACTGAATCCATAGAACCCCCAAAATCTAGGCCCATAGAATCTAAAACAATCTATAGACCAAAATTTCAAGCCGATACTCACAAACTATCTCAACCTAGGCCTACTAGTGCCCCTCAAACCTCAAAAGCACCATTAACAGCCACAGCCTAGCCTATTGAACAAGAGACCAAGCCACAACCTCAAAAGCACTCCAAGTTGCAACAATCGCCTACTGGACTATCTTGTTTAGTAAAACCCCAACCACCACTCAACCTCGGACCTCTTACCAACAGAGATCCATTCTAACCCTAGCTACTGACCTAGCAAAGAATACAGGTGACAACTTGATTACCTGCCTTAGACGCTTAGATGCCACGTTCATCATGCTTGCTAAGAGTTACAATCGGTTGGACTTAGGCCTTTTAGACGAGCCTCTAGCAATGGAAGTGCACATGCTACCCTGCTCATGGGAGGAATCTGAATTTGTATTTGTTAAAACTCCCTAGGAAGCCGAGGAAATCATTACCACCAAGCTCTCCATTAAGCAAGCCTGCAAAAAATGCCTAATCACCTCTTATGTCAAGAGCAAAGTCCTTGCCCCATGGACCAAGAAATTGCGCAATTGAAGCAGCTCACTGCCAACAACTCCTCTTTCTTACACAAATGGTACACTCTTCGACTTCAATGGGAACAACATGGTTGCCAAATCATGACCAATGCTGAGCGATGGCACTCCATTAAAACCTCTTAGTATGATCCCACCTATGTAGCCCCTACCTCTTTTAGGGTGTTGGTGAAAAACTGAAGTGGAGGGAGTCCGTGAGATAGATCAAATCAGAGGTCACGAGCTCCATGTTATCTTCTCCTCCATTATTCTTCTTCCATTCTCAGATTCAACTACAACAAGTGGTATCCTCAAAAGATAGATACCCCCAACTTAAGGACACTTTACATATGCTTCTATTTTAGATACATACATCCATAGAGTATGTCTTAGGATATGTCGTATTTATCAACACTTCCCCTAAAGCTCAGAATGAGCTTGCACACATAAGACTCCAAGTGCACTCCTGAAGTATGCAAACTTATATTTACCTAATGCTTTGGTAAAGATATCAGCAACTTGGTCATTTGTTTTCACATAGACCAAGTTAATCTCTCCATCAATGACTTTTTCTCTAATGAAATGATAGTGCACTTCTATGTGTTTTGTCCTTGCATGGTAGACTAGGGTCTTTTCCAACATAATGCTACTAGCATTGTCACAATACATAACGACTCCACCATCAATCTCTATACCCATGTCATATAAGATCAATCTCAGCCATGTTTGCTCACATGATGCCAATGCAATGCCTCTATACTCTGCTTCAGTGCTTGATAGAGCACCTGTAGGTTGCTTCTTACTGCTCCAACTTACCATGGCTGATCCAAATGAGAATGCATAGCCACTAGTAGATCTTCTATCCATAGAGCTACCTACCCAGTCTACATTTGAGTATCCAAACAATGTAGGCTTGATTCCTTTTTCATAAAGCAAGCCAAATCCAACTGTCTTCTTCACATACCTGAGAACTCTTCTCACTACATCCAAATGTGATTTGCATGGTTTCTGCATAAACTAACTTATCAATTCAACAGCATAACTCAAGTCTGGTCTTGTAATGGTCAAGTAGATAAACATCCTCAACATAAGATCCATCATCCATAAACTTAACATTTTGATCCAATGGTGTATCAAATTGGTTTGCATCCTGTCATGCCATATTTTTCCAGCATCTCGAATGCATATTTCCTTTGTATCATCCATATACCATGAGGTGTGTCAATAACCTCAATACCCAAGAAGTATCTCAACAAACCAAGGTCCTTTATATCAAACTCTTTATGTAACCCATGCTTGACTTCAGTAATCTCCTTCTCAAGTGTACATGTAATAATGAGATCATCAACATAGATGTCAACAACAACCATACCATCTTCTGTATGCCTCACATAACATGAATAACCAGCTTTGCTTTGCTGAAATCCCATACTGCATAAGAATTTGCCCATTCTATCACACCACCATGCTCTTGTGGTGCTTGCTTTAGTCCATATAAAGCCTTCTTCAACCTGCATACATAATGTGGGTATTTTGGATCCGCATAGCCCTCTGGTTGATCCATTACACTTCCTCTTCTAGGTTGCCATTCAAAAATGCATTGTTCACATCCATTTGATAAAGCTTCCAACCATATATAGAAGCCAAAGCAATTACCTATCTCACTGTCGTCATTTTAGCTACTGGACTAAATGTTTCTTCATAGTCCAAACCATAAGTTTGTGCATATCCTTTTGCAACCAGCCTTACTTTATACCTCTCAAGAGAACCATCCGACTTACATTTGACCTTATAAACCCATCTACATCCAATGGATTTCTTGCCATGAGGTAATTTCACCAAATCCCAAGTCTTGTTTTTCCTTAGTGCATCCATCTCTTCATCCATTTCTTGTCTCCGCTCTTTGCTCTCTACTGCTTCTTCAAAGCAAGTAGGCTCCACATGTTGTACATAAGAAACCATGTATGCATAATGCATCTTCATGAACCCATTATAAGTCAATCTATCAATTGGATACCTTACCCTTTCTGACCTTCTAAATTGAGGTGCACTACCATGTGTCTCATCTGATATAGCATGTGGTGGAACATACTTTCCTGCACTTCTAGTGCCAAGTGTTTTAACATGCGGAATGCCATATTCGTTATCTATAGATTCATCTTCTGAACTTTCAGCCATAGGTTTCTTTCCTTTTGCAACTTCTGCACTCCTTTGTGCATTTCTCAATCTACCACTCCATGGACTGTAGCTGCCACTACTTTCCACTTTCTCTTGAGGTCTTGAAGTATCTTTCACATGCTAATTTTCAGACTTGTTGTTTGCTGAAATTTTCCTTCCATAGCCATCATCATCATTGCTTTTATAGGAATCAACATCCACTACAATTTTGGGCTTGTACCATGATTCATATTTACTGAATCTGACATCCCTGCTTATGTATACTTCTTTATTCACTAGATCATAGCATTTGTATCCCTTCTTCTCATTAGGATATCCAAGGAAAATGCATTTTGCAGCCTTTGGTTCCATCTTCTTTCTCAAATCATCTGGAACATGAACATAACAAACACATCCAAAGACTCTAAGGTATGCAATAGTGGGTGTCCTACCATACATTCTTTGATATGGTGACATATTATGAGTCAAGGCTGTAGGTGTTCTATTCATAATGTGAACTGCAATTTGCACTACTTCTGCCCAATATGACAATGGCATGTTCATTTGGTTCATCATTGCCCTTGCAACCTCTACAATAATCTGATTCTTCCTTTCAGCCACACCATTTTCCTTATGTGCGTGCCTCCATGTCAATTTCCTTTTGATACCATGATCTCTCAAGAAGTCACAAAACTCATATGACATATACTCTCCACCATTATCTGACCTCAAACATTTTATGTAGCATCCAAACTGCTTTTCAGCCATAGATTTAAATTTCAAGAACTTTTCAAATGCTTCACTTCTATGTTGCATAAAGTACATCCAAGTCATTTTGCTAAAATCATCAATGAAAGTGATATAGAATCTACATCTTCCGCTCATGGAAACATTCTAACATGGGCCCCAAATATCTTAGAGTAATATTTCCAAAGGATAGCTGCTTATTCTCCCCCTCTTTGGCAATGGCAATCTGGACTGCTTGCCCAAATTGACATGCCTCACATACATGATCAAAATTCACATATCCAAAATGCAGTAGACCACAGACTATCTGTCTCGATTGCGTTTGCTTCAATCTTTGCAAATTGACATGACCAATCCCTCTATGCCATAATTTCACATCCTTATCTTGCCCATGTCCTCTCTCAACATACATAGAGTTTTGAAGCACTGGAGTACCTGCATCCAAAGCAAATAATCTCCCTTTCTTTCTACCATGAGCAATCACCTTGCCAGTTCTCCCATTATGGAACTCTTTAATGAAACATCCAAACTTATTGAATCTCACCTGCAATCCTTGATGTGTCATTTGACCAACCGATGCTAAGTTATTAGTTATTGTGGGCACATAAAGTACATCACCAAGCTTGTTCTCAATCCCATCTTTACTAACAAGTGGCACACTACCAATATGAGTAATTTTATGTAAAGTATCATCACCAGTGGCAACATATTCCTCATTCTACATTTGCTCCTTGTTATCAAACCACTCAACATAATGAGTCATGTGGTTTGTAGCTCCTGAATCCAAAAACTAGTCATTCTCACAAAGACGGTGAGTCATTCTCCCAAGCACATGCTCCATAGCAAATAGGTGACCTCTAGGCGATCCACCTCTAGGTCCATAACATGTACCACCATAAGTGCCTCCATAGTGTCCATATTGGGTCCTTCCATGACTCATAAACATGGCATTCTATTTTTGATAACAATCACTCTCAAAGTGACCAAACTGCCCACAATAATGACAAGTGCCATCTCTCTGTGAAGAAGGACCAGACCTCCTCTACCTCTAGGGAAAGATCTCCCCCTGCCTCTATGCATGAAGTCACCATGACCAAAGTTACCTCTTCCATGAGAAAAACCATAATTACTACGACCAAGTGAAGAGCCTCTAGCTCTAGATGAGCTGCCACGACCTCTTTGGTGATAGAAAACATTGTCTCCACCTGCATTTTTGCCACTGCTAGATGCATTCAATCCTAGCTTGATTTCTTCTGTAAAGTAGCATTCCAATAAGCTCCTCAAAGTTAGGTATAGAGTCTCCTCTAACTGAAATATAGGTATCCAAAGATTTGAAAGCTGGTCCAAGTCCATTTAGTGTCACTAACACTAAATCATCATCATCAAAAGGTGCATTAATGGATGCGAGGTCTTCTGCAATTTGTTTGATTTCTGCCACATAGACACTGATACTACGATTGCCTCTCCATGCACCATGTAATCTCTGCTTGAGTTGTATCTTACGAGCCTCTATACATGTTCCATACATTTTTTCTATGATTTCCCATGACTCCTTACAAGTACTTGCCTTTTTTATATGAGGAATCAATGTTTGTGAAATACATATGGAGATCCAATGCAAAACCTTCATGTTCTTCCCTGTCCAATCCTTGTTCACTTTCTTTTGCTCTTCAGTTGGATGTTCAAGAACTTCTAGACATTCATCATCACCTATTATGAGGTCCCATAGACCTCTACCCATCAAAAAATTCTCCATCCTGTAAGACCAAACACTATAATTGTCTTTGGTCAATTTTTCTCCTACAATCTGAGTGATTTGTGTTGTGTCAGACATTATGGGTGCTGCAAATTCAGAAAAAAAATAGCAATACAAATTTTCCACAAATGATATTCGGTAGTATGCCCCAATCCGGAACATCAATGGTCCAATCTGAGACCAAAAAGCATTAAAAATAGTCCAAAAATGCATGTAAAAATAGGTTCCAGCAATATGATTGTCATACATGTGTCCAAAATCTATCATATACATCCATCCATGATGCCAACATGTCATACATTCATCCATGATGCCAATATGTCATACATTCAGTTTCCAACAAGAAACATCCAATTCGGATCCCAAACGATGTCCCTACGACCCAAAATGCATCATGGCATCACCAATGATAGCAGTCCCAGAGACTCAAGAAGGACAGCATTCTGCTACACCCACAATGAATGATTTACTTGTAATTGCACCTGGGGTCTTAGGAAGGCTAGTTGCAGGATTGTGGATGAAAGAGTATCCCAGTTCTTCTGTTGTTGGTGAAACAATTATCATAGCACATTATCATGAGCTGCAGTCACTAGGAATATCCCCAATTGTTAAAGGCAGCCTGTCTAGGGACCGCTTTCCTTATATAATATTTTATACACCTCCATCTAGAAGTTCAGACTATGCTTCAGAGCTCAAGCTAGCTGGAGAGTGATGGAATCAAGGTGTATTTCTATTTACCTCCAGTAGTGCTATGTATGACTACAATGACAACATTTGTGATGAGGACACACCAACACCTGTTCCAATCTGCCCCTTCTTATTTAGTTGAGAAAATGTATTCTTCTCAGTTATGGTACCTATCCCCATATTGGCCAATCCACAAACATTGCCACTTTCAGATTTGTTCGTGCCAAGGTGAAAACATTTCATGGACTCTGTTTCAACTCCATCAGACTACTTTATACTCTCATGCCCTAAGCACCTTTGCTCCAGTAGTCTCATGCCCTAAGCACCTTCGTCAATATGAATAGTAGGATGCCATCTTTGAGGCCAAACATTGGCCCTGCAAGTTGATTCATGGTTTAAGAATCCTGCTTACTCTCGAGTTCGAAACTTTGAAAATCTCAAATGAGCAGATGCCGGTTCAGTGAGAGCGAAGCCCCGATGCCCGATAAATACAAACCTGAAGGTGAGAGGAAAAGTGCCGTCAGTTCGTGCCAAGCTGATTTCGACCAATCTCGTCTCGATGGAGATATGAGGAGGAGGAGGCAAAGGCTCCAACACTAGATCTATGACTGCCTAACTTGGTGGAGATGTTTTACAGATGAACCTGTTATCCTTCTCTTCAATCTTGCTTTGCAAATTGACACGCTTCTCAACAAACTGCTCCCTCATAACCAGTCCAATAGTTTCCTTCTTGAAGGCACTTTCCAAGATCTTTAAGGTGCCAGAGCCGAATTGCAGGAGGCCCATCTAGCCATCGGCTGACTTATTCTTGAGTTCTTGGATTTGCTTGCGCTCTACCTCACGCTGCTTCTCCAACCTGCGGATGCCTGCGACATCCTAGGCTGTGCCGACATAACCATCGTAACTATCTCCTTGTTGTTGGTCCTCCACCTTCCATCATCCTTGCAGCAATAGAATTGTAGCACAGTTTTTTCTTTCAATGAATCTGTGGTTTACAATCTAACAAAATGTGCCAGCCTCTCTACGCAGGGTGCAGTCCTCGCCTGGACCTATTATGAGGAAAACACCTCCCTCAACTTAACCATCGCCCATACCAGACATCTTGACTGGGTTTTTGTTCTTTCCATTCCTGTGTTGCTTACAGGAGAGAGTATCTTACAGCATAACGATGAAGTATCAAAATGCTTCTTCATCTCTAGATATGGCTGCTATGAGTCCACCCCTTGCACCAGGTTGTCCCTCCTCTATGTTGATGATGAGTCCTCTTCAATCCTGAAATTCCACTTTGATACTAAATGAAAAACTGAAGTGGAGGGAGTCCGCGAGATAGATCAAATCAAAGGTCAGGAGCTCCATGTTATCTTCTCCTCCATTATTCTTCTTCCATTCTCAGAGTCAACTACAACAAGTGGTATCCTCAAAAGATAGATACCCCAACTTAAGGACACTTTACATATGCTTCTATTTTAGATACTTACATCCATAGAATATGGCTTAGGATATGTCGTATTTATCAACAGTTGGCCACCACTTGCAATCAATCATTGGAAGATCACCTCATGAGCTACCCTTACCTAGATCACATCCTTACTAAAGAAGAGCTACACATTGCTAGCAGGATCAAATCTGGCGACCTTATCACTAATGTATTAACCTATATTACACATGTAAGCATGAGACCTCAAGATATGGACCCCCATGCTCACTTGGAATATAACCCAAAATTCTATGGGTGGCTTCTCCAAGGTTATGTCCTGCTCAAAGGCACCTAAACACTTGTAACCCTTTGCTTTCCAATCTTGGGAAGGATTCAAATCATTCCCAAGGAAGGGAGGGGGTGGGTGGAAAGGAAACTAAGTATAGAAAGAAAATTGGAAAAGAAGAAAACCAACACACCTTAAGCGCAAATCAACATTGAAATGGCAAGACTTAGAATATGGAAAAATTATCAGGGATGCTTTTGTATCATGTGGATTGCTTGAAGTGGAAACTTAAATCTATATTTCAGTGTCTCACATTCACAAGAAGCTTTCATGTATGCTTTATCTACCTTTTTGTGGAAGCCAACTCAAGAAAGCTAATGGTGGGCCATGATATATGACCGAAACCTAAAATGGGAGGGCAAGATAAAGGTAGAAAGCTCCCATTCATGGAGGAAGAGCAAGCAAAGTATGGCTTGATGGTAGAAATGAGGGGCTACAGCTAGTTCACATTCAAGCATGCCATGAACCTAGAAGATGCCATCATGGAAAACAACTTGCAAACCAGTGCAACCTAGAGAAGTACGTAGAGAAGGTCGACTACAGCAAGTGCATAGAATTTCTTAGGAGTTTCAATGCCAAAAGGAACTATGGCACAATAGCGATTAGGAAAGGGGAAGAAGCCCACCAAGTAGAGGTGGAATTAAGCCTTGCAGTGGTGGAGAAGGCCCTAGGTTTGACTAACAGGAGACAGAGAGATGCCCGAAGAGGGATGTGTATAGCATGTTGGGGATGAACAAGGCTGAGGTACACATAGTGTATGGGATAAGCATGGATGACATCCCAAATCCTGAGATCAAGCTGCAGGCAAAGAGAGTTCATGCTCTCTTTTCCAGTCAACGGTACAATGCCCTTGTGAACAGAATTGGGGTGCCGTTGTTGGAAAGCATCCCAGCTAGATTTCTAAATGAGGTAGAGTGGAATGACTTCATGTAAAAGACTATTGAAAGCTTAGCAAAAGCCTTGAACTCAGGCACAGTAGTAGTAGCAGGGGAATCCCTAGCCTCTACAACAAGGTCAGCCCAGAATAAATCCTCCTCCAAGGCATCCACCATTAGGTTCGGTGGAGTCCTAATGGCCATCATCTAGGAGGCCTTGAATGACACAAAAGGAGGTGAAGAGGGAGTAGGGGAGACCCTTGACCGACTGTCTCACCATGAACACACACAGTCCAGTGAAAGGACTATAAGTGATAGATAAGAGCAAGAGACACAATGGCCAAAGAGAGTCGAAGGTGGCAAAGAAGGGAACCCCATCAAAGCCACAGAAGGAGATGAAAGAAACAATGACAAAGGAGGAACATGCTGAGCTAAAGAGGGCCCAAAGAGAGTCCAAGAGGGCTGAAGATGAGAGAAAAAGAAAAGCAGAGCAAGAGGTAGAAGAGTTGAGAAGAAAGGAAGATGAGGACATGGCCGAGGCCATACACAGGTCAGTCGAGGAGACCTTGGGTATGGAAGAGCTAGCCACCATGAGCCCCCTAGGGGAAGGAGAGCCAAGCAGTAGTGCCAGGGCCTCAAAAATCAAAGCAAACCCAATATAGTAATAGGCAAGGGCAAGGCCCCAATGCACCCCCTCCCCTCAATCTTCACATCCCATACCCGACCACCTCAACCACCGAAGAAACTACATCCATCATGGACTTTAGCAAGTTAATATCCATGATGCAATTTTTGATGATGAAGATACAAGATAGCTCCAAATTTGGAAGTAGTGTCCCCCCTACAAGAACAAAGAGATTGGCTATAGTTGATGCTGAGTCAAGGCAAGATCCAAAGAGATAGAAGGTAGAGGCCTCCATGACTACATCATCCCCTACAATGCCCGCGGACACAACATACGATGATTCTGTGTGGCAGGAGAGCCGAGTTGGAGATTGAGAGAGAAGCCTCAACTGCACTCAGTTGGAAGCAATCTGCCAAGTAGCACAGCATCAATGAAAAATCCGAGAGTTAAAAGAATAGCTCGATGCCAATAAAGGAGAAGAAGGAGAATGGAAAGCAAGGTGGGCTGAGGAGAAACAAAGCCACGTGAGCTTGCAATAGCTTAATGAGGAATGCTTTCCTCAATGATTACTTGGAAGAGGATGTTTACATGGATCATTCTGAAGGGTATATGCACGCCTAAGTTTCCACACTATATTTGTAAGCTCAAGAAAGCTTTTTATGGACTGAAAGAGGCTCCTAAAGCATGGCATGCTAGGATCAGTAATTACTTGCAAAGTTTGGGATTCACTATTGGCAGGGCTAATCATAGTCTATTCACAAAAAAGACTGGGGTAGTACTGGTTATTTATGTGGATGAATTGATAATCACAGGTGATGATGACTTTGGGATACATAATGTTATGAAAATGCTAAAATTTGAATTTGATATGAAGGACTTAAGTAAGCTGAAGTACTTCTTGGGTATTGAGGTAATCAAGACTTAAAATGGTTTATGGCGGATGCCGAAACACTATGCCATGGAAATGCTGAAGAAATATGGCATGACTGAATGTAAATTGCTTAATACACCTCTTGATCAAAATGCCAAGTTGGACATTAGCACTAGAGCTGAAATTGATGATGTGATTATATATATACAAATGGTTGGAAGCTTGATCTACTTAACTATCACTGGCGTCATTTGAGTTATGTTGTTTGTTAATCGTCAGACAAAAAAGGTGGAAAATCCGGAAAAGCTAAAGCAAAAGAAAAAGGTCAAGGCAAAGTGAAACAGAAGACGAAGGCGCGCCAAGAAAAATTTAGAAACACAAGAAGCGTAGAAAAGTCCTAAATAAGGGAAAAAGGCGCACAAGGAAAAATGCAAGTCAATACTTTTGTAAAAGAGCGCAAGCACATCATGATTTAATTTAAAGAGCACCGGGCTCTCACTCATGCAATTTGTAAAGGTAGATGGGCGGTAGGAAGGAAGCTAGGAAGATAGGAGGACAATGGGAAAAAGGACTCAGGCCATAGTTGGCCATGTAAAAAAGGGGATAAGGGGATGACCGCCCAAAAGGGATTTAGGGTTTTGTATATAAAGTTGAAAAGTGAATGAGAAGCTCATTCTTGTGTGTGGACAAAACTGGGTCTACTCTTCTTCTTCTTCTTCCTCTTCTTCTAATGACACCCAAAGAAGCATAAAAACAAGGCACAAAAATGTCCATGCACATATCACAATTTTATCTTTTGTAAAGGGGATAGCATTTACATTGTTGCAAAATCACTAAAATACACACTTACATGAGGGGGCCACATCCACATCCACATACACCATGATAAATAAATGGTATACCCAAAATTGTTACGTGCATGCATTTGTAAAGGGTAGGAATACTCAAAATTAAAGGCAAAAGGTCTTCTAATATCAAATGTATCAAAGTTTCAAAGAAATAATAAAAATACGAAGGGGTATGCTTTTTGGGGAAGAGGTGGGGTGGAGTGCACGAGTGGTTATGTGCCTCTTTCCCTTCCCTCTCTTGTCCAATTGCATATTCTCTTTTTTTTGGTGGTGCAAAAAGTGGTTCTCTCTCCTCTCTCCTTTGTCTTTTGTGCAGAAATTATTATTTTCCCTTTTGTTCTTGTATAATGATTGAAGATATGGATGAAGATGATGAAGATAACGAATCGGTTCATTATTAAGTGGAAGATTTATGGTTTCTTTTCAGTTTTTGAGATTAATGGCTAAGCCATACACATAGATTTTGTGTGCTTTCTCCTCGGTTTTGTGGTTATTTCTGTTCGTGGGAGGGTTGCTGTCATTTTGGTGCGCAGTCGGGGAAGAAGCTGATCTCAACAACTACAATTACAGAGAGATTCTATGATCTTCTATGCTACGAACCCTCAAAGAAGATATTCTTCACAATCTCGCCTCCATCAATAATGGAATCCCCTTCACATCCCCTATTTGCATGTCCCTCAACAAAGGATAGTAGCATGAAGAAGAAGATGGCAAGGGGTTTCAGGGTAGGAAGATCAAAGACAACCAGCAAGAAGAAAAATTAGTAGAAGATGAAGAAAACAACTCTCCCCTCCGTCGACACCCTACAAAGAAATGATGACAGATCAGCCCTGAATGATGGCGGACAGCTCATCACTTCGATGATTAGCTGTCGAATTGAAGAGGAATCAACCATACATAGCCATGGATTCGATGAAGATTAGCCGTCAAATGAACTAGATTGACGAAAAATTTGCCATAGATTAATGGCAAAATTTGTCATAGATTGATGGAAGGAGGACCCATGGATCATGCAACGCTGTGTACCC
Organism: Lygodium microphyllum; assembly: GCF_053477565.2. NCBI lineage: Eukaryota > Viridiplantae > Streptophyta > Polypodiopsida > Schizaeales > Lygodiaceae > Lygodium > Lygodium microphyllum. The sequence goes on along the minus strand of NC_141136.1, from coordinate 59,045,764 downwards.
TTGCATTCTAGTGTCCCGCCTTCAGAACTCATCTCGGCCTCCAAGAATGGCGGCACAAACGACCTCGTCTACGAGGCTTTTGGTCAGAGGCCACCAGCTCTCCCTCTGGCACGTGGACCTTAAAGCTTATGGCTGCCACATCATCCATTGCCCCACCTTAGGCAAAGCCCCCTAATCCTCCCTTAACACCCTCCCTCAATAGCAAATCCCACCCCCAGCGCTCCTGCAATGACAAATTCCAGCTTATTTTAGCCCCAGGCAGAGAATCATCCAACAATTAGAGCAGTGAATTGATTCAACATCAAAGCAGAGACATCCCTCTCATAAATCAGAACAAAGGATTAGTGCCACATCAAAGTAGAGATAAATCTCTTGATCATTGCCGAGGATCTTCTCCAAACCGCCTTAGCCTGACTCCATCGAGTGATGAGGAAGTGGATTGCAGTAAGCCTTTGATTAAGCAGCATTACCCCTTTCTCCAGCAGCCTCTTGATTCGGATCCATCTTGCTCAAATCACGATCTGGCTAGTGCCAGTTCGAGTTCTTCTTGCATCCCACATTGCCCTCTAACACCGGTTATCAATGCAGAGGCAAGGGCTCATGCTAATGAGGAGTTTACAGATGATGACAATCAGGAGAACTCTCCTTCCTCCTGCTTAATCAGCCCCAAATCCATTGAAAAACAATCTGCTTATCAATATCTCAATAAGGGAATTATCAATTCACCCTCTTCATCTTCTTATTCTTCATCGCATTTGGCTACCGCTCTAGAAGCCCATTTCCCATCATTTATTGATGTGGAGGATGCTTTGTCTGTTCTGGAAATTGCACATCAAAAACAAGCCAAAAGGAGAAGAAGTAGCATCAATTGTAGAGAGAGAGAGAGAGTCCTTTTTCATGCCTGTGGTTGGCATTCCTACCACTCCAACTAAGCCATACCACTCCACCTCTCACAATCATGAGATTCTCTCATCTAAAAATACACACGACAACCAACCATCAAAAGTGGTGTGCTGATTATTCTTTCCTTGGTCAGACGACTGAGTCAGAGATTGTTTATCACTCTAAGACAAAGAGAGAGAGAGAGAGAGAGGCAGTCGCAGAAGAAGAGAGTGTATACCAGAAAGACAGATCAGAGACGTTTCTGTGAGAGAGAGACATAGATTAGAATATCACGATTTCATCAACATCCTGTGGAATTATGACTGATTGGCCACAACGACTTGGCTCCTAATGAAGACCTACAACAGTAGCATGATTAAGAGGAGACAAGTTGACAATCATCATCTACGATCAAACGTTGATTTGTGCCCAAGTGTTTCGAAACTTTGTTCTTGGATTCCAACTATGAGGCAAACATCATGGCATCTACAATGTTTAGCCATAAGAAGAACGAAGCAGAAGAGAGAGATGGAAAGCTGTAACAGATCATGAAGATGCATATGAGGAACGGAGAGGAAAGAGAGAATGAATGTGCAGCAACGGCGATGCACCCGCCCCAAACACGTCCTGCTCCCCTATTTTTGCCATCATCCCCCGTTCCTATCATAATAGTCACATAGGTGCATACCGTAGAGGAAGGGCAAGAGAATAAAATTCCCTTCTTCATCGACCTCATCTTGGTGCATTCGCAAGGCCTGGTTGGATCTCTGATAATGCCTAACCTTCCGACTATGCATCATCACCATAGCATTTTGTTGTGAGGTTATGCATGGCATTATTTAGCAGGTCACAATACTAGGTAGCAAGCTCACCAAGCTCCTCGCCACCTCTCATATCTCTCTTCTGAATGCGCATGGTGATCCTCATGCCTATCCTTCCTATCTTCCTATGGGTTTACCTAAATGTTGCTATCATCGGCCTCAAATCCCAGCAGCTCACCCATTCTAACCTTCTCTTATCCTCTCCATGCGGTGTCTTGTTTCCCCTAACCCTAAGGCTTTCACCTAAACAAAAAGAAAATTGGTAATATATGTATATTTTATTCAATAAACCACCTTTGAAAAAGGTTGGCCCTTTTGAAGCCCCACATTTGGCCATCAAACGAATTCCCTAGAGTACACATCTCAACAACCACAACCTACCACCTTACTTAGAATCCCCAATATCTTTCCCCTTTCATTCTCTCCAAATTCCCTTATCCCCCACCATTCCTATATTTCCCTTTTCTTCATCTCACATTGGCAACAACCACAAGGAAGCGCAAGAAAAGGTTTAATAAAAAATAACCCTTTTAAAAACACACTTTTCCAAAAAAAAAAAAAAAAAAACATTATCTCAAGAGGAACAACCAAGCCCTATTCCCAAAGTATCCTTGGGGCTACATGATGGAGTCTTATTTATTTCCCTATTGGGATGGAGTTGTGCTCATGATTCCTTGTGAAAGGTAGAACCCTATCTTTTGGAGACTATACAAACTTTTCA